>NC_137077.1:55662493-56310974 GCF_951640355.1 Cnephaeus nilssonii
CAAAGACATTATTAAATTTGATTTAGTAGCCTAATTGTTGAGATAAATATTAATTTAATATTATAAAGCCATTTTATACATAAAACTTCTTTATTTTACAAATCAAGATTTCCAATATAATATCAAAGAAGTTAATTGAAAATCCTATAGTGATAAGTTTTAATTATTAATATCCATATGGATTAATTTTTCTTTTCTTTTCAAAGGCATGTATTCTCTAGCTCTGTCCACTGAAAAGGCCTAGAAACAATAAAATCCCAATGATGAACCATACCTGGCACCCAGACTCTGATGTCTGAATTTCAGATCCCATTAAAAAGAACCAGGGCTCCTTGAAGAAATGGCTAATTCTAGGTCTGAAACTTAAAAAATGGAACATGAATCTAGGACATCTTATGCCCCCAAAAAAGATGAAAACAAATGGTGTTTGTCAATTGATCACAGAAGCAAACATGAAGGGTTGTCTGTTGATCGAAGATAGAACAATTTTAGCAAAAACTAATGATAGTAATTAGCTAAAACATATAGAATATACCAAACCTTTTGTTCATCATGATGGAAAGAGAGAAATTAAAACTCGGTGGACACCATTGGAAGTATCTATAGTACCAACTTCTAATTTTATGAATTGATAATTAAAAGGAAAGATTGAGCATTTACCTTGCCTTGAGTATGAACTGAATTTCAAGGAAACTACATAGTTCTAGATGATGAGAGAAAACTCCTCTTTAACAAAGAATTCCAACTAGAGAAGCATCTTTCAGACCATCAAACTTTAGAGGGAAGGTAGGGGAGGGGAGTGGTAAGGGGGAGAGATCAACCAAAGGACTTGTATGCATGCATATGAACCTAACCAATGGATACAGACAACAGGGGGGTGAGGGTATGAGTGGGGAGGATTGGGGGAAATAGGGAGATAAGGACACATATGTAATACCTTAATCAATAAAACAAAAAGGAATTCCAACTAATAAAATTTAAAGCATAAAATAATTTAAAATTACCATTTTGAAAACCCCTAATGAAGTAATTCATTTGGGTAACTATCATTAACTAGAGGCCCGGTGCATGAAATTCATGCACAGGGGTTCCCTCAGCCCAGCCTGTACCCTCTCCAATCTGGGACCCCTTGGGGGATGTCCCAATCCTGGGGACCAGGCCTAAACTGGCAGTTGGACATCCCTCTCACAATCCGGGACCGTTGGCTCCTAACTTCTCACCTGCTTGCCTGCCTGATCACCCCTAACTGCCCCCTCCCGCCAGCCTGATCACCCCTAACTGCCTCTGCCTGCCGACCTGATAGTCCCCAACTGCCCCTGCCTGCTGGCCTGGTTGCCTCCAACTGCCCCCCACCCCGCCAGCATGGTCACCCCTAACTTCCCCCCCTACTGGCCTGGTTGCCCATGCAGCCTGCTGTTCAGTTGTTTGGTCATTCCTCACTAACCCCCCTGCCGGCCTTGTAGCCCCATGCAGCCTGCTGTTCGGTCACCCATCCAGTTGTTTCGGTCATGATGGCCCCTGGCTTTTTATATATTAGGATGAGTACTAGTATAAACATTACATGAAAAGATTGATGTGGAGCTTCACAATAGAGGGACCAGATGTTACCATCTGAAATCACTGACTTATCTCAGCATCACCAAAAGTGGAAACACCAGATATTTTCAGATTTCTGATGTGATGCAAATTGGCACTGCAGAAAATCATTCTTGCCAAAATGTTCAATTTAAATCTAATCAGGACTTTAGGAGTAACTTCCATTTAGAAAAAAACATGGGGATGGAGAAATAAATTAAGTGACCCCCTGAGGAAACAAATAGACTAATACTGAGTGTAGAACATCCTGCAAAGAAATTAGCAGGATCATTTATGCTGAATTTTGAAAGATGGTCAAGACGTGGGATGGGAATCATAGTGAAACTGTAACTTACCCCTATATTCTTTTAATATTGTTTCTGTTAAAAGTGTTTTTAATTATTAAAAAGATGAGTTGTTTTCTAATATGTAACCCATGAATAAGGAGCATATTTGTGTAAGAGTTTCAGGATCTAGCTTCAAGGTGGAGGCTGACTCCAGCAACCAAACATCCTGGCTCTGGGAGACTGGCTGACTCTCAACCACAAAAACTGGACCTCCGCTTCACTAGTTTCAAGATAATTATTGGAATGAACTCTGCTGAATACTTGTAGAGTATTTTTTAATACCCTCCCTCTGCTTTCTTTGTTCTGCTTTCCCTCTCCCTCCTAATAACAACCTCTGTCTGCATTGAGATGTTAAGGTGGTCTTTAGGACAAGAGTCCCCATCTTCTCAGGCTGCCAGACCTGAAATAAACCATCTTTTCTTATATTAGCACCTGTCTCTTGAGTACTGGCCTTCGAAGCAGCAGGCATCTGAACCTGAGTTTGGTATCAAAATGGTACCCAAAATAAAGACAGCAAAGACAACAAAGGCAGGGTGCCATCAATTCAAGTTGTATGGAGACACCACAGTGCAAGGAGTTCATGATGACTGCAGCAAAATGAGTGGAGTGAGGGTGATGGGCATGGAAAAGGAGACCATGGGTCATTTATTAAAGGCAAGACCCAAAGGTAGTCACAGCCAGATGGAGAATATAGCATAAAAGCTGGATAAAACATTGTATCATTACAAGTTCACACTTAATACAATATTACACAAAAGCTAACTTAAAATTATTTTCTTAGACTATTCATCTTTATTTTTCCCATCCTTAAAATTTAGACATTACAGTATTTTATTTCCACTCCTCAGGAAGAAGGCAGAAGTAGATTAGAAAACATGATCAAGTAAGCCGGACACAGACAACCCAATAAATGCATATATGCGATTGTTTAATTCTGAAAAGTGAGTCCTGGAGTCCTTCATGGCCAGTGTCCGTTTGGCAGCAACTAAAGAACCAACAGAACCATTAAAGGCAGACAGAGCATGCTTGCAGGAGCTCATGGTGAGTCTCATGACAGATTTTTGGATGTCAGTTTTTCTTCTAATAAGATAAAATCGCTCATTTGAATCAAGGATTAAATTGCATCAAAAGTAAGAATTCATTTGACAAGTCCAAAATTACAAAATACTTGTTTTCTATTTCTACACCAATGTCCTTGTTTGAAAATAGAGCTGGTCTACTTATTTATTTATTTGGTAAAGCATTCTGAGATCTCACAGAGACACACTGAGAGTCTGATCAACTTTCCAAAAAGTCGACTATTCAAATTTCCAAAAGTTCAAATTTTAGGACTGACAACAAATCATCTCTATGAATACTGGCATTTTCTCTACCCCCATTTGTTGGAAATCAGGGACAAAATGTTGGACACATAGAATTGTGTTTATTTAGTATTTGATTTTTTACATTTTAAAGGTTAAAGAACTAGCTTCTATCCTTCCTTCTTTTTGAAGGAAAAGACAAAAATATTTCTGTTCCAAGTTGATGGAATGTTAAATTGTCAGTTCTAGCTTTCTTCTTTCTTTCAGCTTATGAAAAACATCACTTCAAATAAATTGCACAAGTCATCCATTTAAATGACATATACATGTCTCATTTCCAGAGATGAAACAATATTCCTGCAAAACTGAAAGATATATTATGGAAAAAGATGCAATGCAGAGCTTCTTGGCATCAAGTACATAGAAGTGCAGCTTGTACCTTGGGACTACTCCATGCCTTTAGATTGGGGTGATTATGTTGTCTTGTAAACAATCCATACGGATTCCTTTTGCTCCAGCAATTACAAAATAAATTGTTGTCAGACACTGGACATCTTTTCATTTGCCCTCTTAATATGAAAAATCATCAGAGGTCACATATTTCTGGAGCATTGGACAAGGTAAACTATGTGAAGAAAAACAAATGGAAAATACACTGCATAACAATCTTCATAGAGCGAAGACGTTGCCAACTACATCTGGTTATAAATATGTGTGAAGTTTCTCCCTTATAGGAGTTTCATAAGAGTTTCCAGAGTTCAAGAAGTTAAAGCATAAAAAAATGATTTTTTAAAAACCTTTAAACGTAGTTGAGCTGCAGACAAGATAGTGACAATTGTGAGTAAACCAATGGCAATCGGAATTTGAAAACAGTTTCTCTCGGGAACCTGGCAATCAAACAATAGAGAAATATGTCAAACCTCCTGCCTACTATTTTAGGAGGCATCTTTGCAACAATTAGAAACAAACATAAGAATGACTGACAGCTTTGTACAGCCACTCTGAAATTTTATGTGGCTCATAAAATGTATTTGGAAGTCTGGAAAATCATAACGTTTCCAAGAAAGACATAGATATGTATTTCAAGCGCCCTTTCCCTGAAACACACGTGTGGGCATGCGCTCACTCATACTTAAAGATACTCTCGTCTCCTTCATGCTACTCCTCCACAAGCCTAAGTCAGCTTTGCTCTCCGCTCGGGGCTGCATTCCAGAGCAAACATCTAAGGACCAATGAATGAAAAAGAAAAACCTACCTGTTACTAGGATACAAGCTCCTTTATATTCTGGCATTCAATAGTAAACTAGAAGCAAGACAAGAGGCACTCACAATTGCAAAACGCGACAAGTCAAGCTTGTCCATAGACATTTCATTACACGCTGACTTAAAGAAAGCTGTCCATATTAAACGCATATAGAATATCCCATAATGTAAAAGAGTCACTAAAATGTAGATTAGCAACAGTGGAGAAATTTAATTAGAAAGAGCCACATGAAGTTTGTGTCATACGGCAAAGCAGAAGACTCCTGCACCTGCTTTCAATCTCAAGGCTTAAGCTGAGCTAAATGAGAAAAATATTTGAATCTGTTCAAAAGCCTGGAAATAATTTTGTGCTTTACATGGGCTCTGTTATTGTACCTATCAGGGAGGGACTATATGAATACTATATAACTGTGGTTATGAAATTACCCTCCAGACTTGTCTTCCCTGTCCTCAAGAATATAATTTTCTTTAACTATTGTCACAGTTCCCGTTTCTCAACTCTTTATTTTCATTCCTCATTAAGACTCCTCCAGCTCTTTTTCTATCCCACCTCCACTTGCCACATTGGAAAAATTTGGTCAAATGGCTTTACAGTCCTGCTATTGGTATTAAAATCTGTGAAAGTTATATGTACAGAGCGGTCACAGTGATTTTCATATGACATACACATAATATTAATATTTTCTACTCATTGTAGCATTTATGTGAACCATCTAGAAAATTTCTGTATGATTAATTAGAGCATCAATATAATTTGAGAGTCATAAGACAATTTAAGTGGTTATCTTGTCACTGCGGTAAGGTAGCATGATAAAAATGAAAAATAAATCCAAATATACATTTTCTGCACTATTTCAAGGACAGTAATTACTAACACTGCAAATGCCTCACTTTTTTTAAAGATAAGTAAGAAAGCATGTTTGGGGCAATGTTAGCCGAAAGAGTACATTCCGTTTAATTTGCACAGCAGTTGTGTCTTTGTTCTTGGTTCTATTCTCTGAACAGTATAGTACTAAGAGACTACCACTTAAAAGGACTCTTGAGACCAGGTCATGTATGTCAGCAGTGTTTTGTGAAATTAACACATTGTACTTGTCATAGGGCTATTGTAATGGAAATCTATTCTTCTGCAGTTGACTCGAGACCACAGATCATTTTCCTACACAAAGACATGTTTTTAAGAAAAAAAGTCAAGAGATAGCTGTAGGTTGTTATGGAGGTGACATTGCTGGCAAAGATTAGCTAAAATACATGAGCCAGAGCTATAGTCAAGCAAACCTTATTTCTAAAAGTGTCGGCTACAATCATTAAAAATATATTATAAGATATTTTAAAAAATTCTTAACTTTCCCATACGCTTTACCTTACAACTTTTTGAAGAATGAGTTGTAGGACTCTGGATCCTGTAGGCAAGAGTCTCTGAGTGGTTAGTATCTCTTCTGACAATGGTGTGGTGTCATGGAAAGAGCCCTTTCCTAGGAGTCAGGAGACCTGTGTTTGAGTCCAGTGCTGCCATTAGTTGGCCATGTAACCCTGCAAATACCACTTAATCATTATGGGCTTCAAGTAATTTACTTATAAAATGAAGGGATTGGATCAACATTCCCTTTATACCATTAGAAATCAATTTTGTTTTGTAATTTGTTGGTTTCTACGTATTAGAATATATTTATGTTAGTTTAAGAAAATAATTGATCACAAAGGTACACGTCCCACATCCTGTGAGGCAAACTAGGAGGCTGCTTGAACATTTGAGAGTTTCCTCAGATATCACAGGCCTTGGAAGACACTTTATAAAAACCTGAATCAAGAATGCAATGCTAGGATTGCTACAACAAACAAGTGTTTCTGCATCATTTCCACAAATTTGGTTTGTAAAAACTATACAAAATAGATGCATTTTCAGCTACATGATATCTTGAGGCATTTTATCCAGAACCCCATGTGAATTGGCTATTATTATATCTGTATTAGAAAAAAAATAGACATAGTTAACATAACATAAAATATGGACATGATCAAACAAGAGCAGATACTTCAATCTACATTCTAATGGATCTCTATCATTGCTGTTCAGATTAGTTGGACAAAACAGAACTCAACCATGCCATTCCCCCACACAGTCCACACACAGTATAGCTTGTGATTCCCTCTCAGACCTCACAACCAAAGGACAGTAATTATTGATGTAGTTTATAAGCTATACAGATTGAGATAAGTTATTCATTGTTTCTAACTACTAGTAATGTTGGGACCACTCAAAAGTTGTTTGTGAACAGCAGGAATGGAAATCAAGTTACGCAAAAAGGCACATGTATATAATTTTGTAGGACTACTATAACTTTTGTCTTGTAATTACTTTTGTGTAGGACTTTGTTACTTTATTCCTGTATCTGCTTGACCATTAAACCAGGTTAACAAACCAGTGAGATAATAGTCATGGCGCTTGTTTTATTATTCACTCAGGCAGCGTAATCTTTTTTTAAAAAAAAATTTACTTTAAATTAATATTTTATTTTTCCTGATTACTAATACATTCTTACAAAACATTTAAATAATGAAGAAATGAATAAAGTATCAGTCATGTCTTCTACCTTAGAGAGGAAGGTTAGAGATTGGATTAAAACTCAGTGATGTTTGTTTATGTACATTACTTATAAGATAATATGTCCAATGAGAAAGAGAAAAATTTTGAGTTAAGAAAATCTGAAAAAATATTAGGAAGAGTGTATCCATTTCCAAAATATGATCATTCAAACAGCAAACAAGCTTTCTAAAATACAAAGACAACCATGAGAAGAGTGAGCCATAGCACATTAACTATTTGAAAAACAAGTTTTCCATTCTGTTTCCTAACAGAACACACACTTAAATGTGTCCTTTCTTGGTCAACAAAGTAGAGCGCGCAACACAGAAAAATAGTTTGTGTAGTACTCTGAAAGTGGAGTTAATAAAAAGTAAAATAAGTAGAATATGAATAAAACATGATGAATTAAATAAAGTTGTACTAAAAGACTGATTTTTCAACTCTTTTACATTGAGAAGAATGAACAACTTGACCACAATATCCTTTCCTTATCTATATCATAAAAGGCCGTTACAGCGTCACGACCAAACAACTGGTCACCAGGAGATGCATGGAGCACCTCTCACAGGCCAGGACTCGCTGTTTGCATGGTGAGGCGGGGCTCATGCAGGGCTGGTGGGGGGGCCATGTTGTGAAGAGGGAGAAGCAAGGTGGGTGGCAAGCGGGCAGGGCTGCACGGGGAAGAGGATGCGGGGGATGAGCACCAGGCGGGCAGGTTCAGGTAGTGTGATGCGGGTCCCCAGGTGGTAAGCGGAGGTGCTCCTGCCACAGGGGGAGGGGCGGGGGTGCATGCGGCCAGCAGCAGGGGGGAGGAGGCATGCGGGGGAAGGGCATGAGCTGGGAGTGTCGCGGGGCAAGGGCGGTGGACATGGCCCTGAAGGCAGGCTAGGCCTAGGGGACCCTACATGTTCATGATTTAATCGTGTGCTGGGCCTCTAGTATTTTAATAAACACACTTATGAGTAGGGAATGAGAAGGTTTTCCTTAATATAGAAATCTATTGTAAATCAAAAGCAAATATTATAATTAACCATGGAACACTTCTAGTTATTATTACAATCTATCTATACTAATAAAAGAGTAATATGCTAATTAGACCAGACATCTTCTGGACATCCTTCCAGACAAAACCATGGTGGCAGGGGCAGAGGCAGAGGTGGATAGGGATGATCAGACCAGCAGGGAGGAGCAGTTAGGGGGTGATCAGGCCAGCAGGGGAACAGTTAGGGGCATCAGGCCAGCAGGCAGAGGTGGTTTGGGGCAATCAGGCAGGCAGGCAGGCAGGCAAGTGGTTAGGAGCCAGCGGTCCTGGATTGCGAGAGGGATGTCCGACTGCTGGTTTAGGCCCGATCCCTGCCAGCAGTTGAACATCCCCCAAGGGGTCCTGGATTGGAGAGGGTGCAGGCCGAGCCCCTAGTTAAAGAATAAAATGAAGATTAGGCTGCTTAATCTAATCTATAATAATAAAAGCCTAATATGCTAATTAGACCGGACAGCTGAACAACCTTCTGAACGTCCTTCTGGATGACCTTCCAGAACGACCGGGGGAGAGGGGTGGGGCCAATGAACCTGCACCAGCCATGACAGTCCTGGCACCCTCACTTCCTCAGAGGCAGTGGGAGAGGCGGCAGCGCAGGTCTGGTCCTGGTCCTGGCACTGCCCCTTCTGCAGAGGCAGCGGAGAGGCGACATCAGGGCCTGGCTCATGCCGCCACCTGTCCAGGCACTGCCCCTTCTGCAGAGGCAGGGGGAGAGGCCGAGGCATGGCCTGGTCCCAGTGTTGCCCCTTCTGTAGAGGTGGCTGGAAAGGGGGCTTCATGGTCCCAGTCCTGCGCCACACCTTCCAGAGAGGCAGAGGAAGGAGGGGAGGACAAGGGGTGGCACAGTCCAAGAGACTCCACAGAGACAGTATGTGGCAGGACCACAGAGCCTCAACCTCCCACGGCCCCTCCCCCAGCCTGCCCGGCCCCAGATTGCTCCCCTCCACCAGTGGACGGGGGGTGGGGCCAACGCTAAGGAGCAGTGAGCCTGGCTTCTGGTTGAACAGCACTCCCCCTCCCACCCACCATTAAGCCAGAAGTGGGGCTTATGGCTGGTGAGCACAGCTGAGGTGGCATGAGTCTCTTCCACCTCCCCAGCAGGCAGGCTATAAGGAGCGAGGGGTTCTGGACTGCGAGAGCCTCAGATTGCAAGAGGGATGTCTGAGTGCCAGCTTAGGCCCGATCTCCAGGGGGGGTCCTGGACTGCAAGAGGGCACAGGCCAGGCTGAGGGACCTGTCCCCCCCCCTCCCCAGTGCATGAATTTCATGCACTGGGCCTCTAGTATATGAATATAAAGCAAATATTAAATTCATGGAAGTCTCAGCTTCTTTTAATTTAATTCAATAACAAACATTAAATTATTTATTAGGCTTCAATGATGTGCCAATAAATTAGTGAAGTATCATGGATTCTTGTGGTAAATAAATAAAAGTGCCCTATTTGGGGAATTCTTAGTCTAGAGAGGAGATAGACAAGTCTACAATTATAGATGGTTATGGAATCTGCTGTGATAAAGGTGAAGAATTGATTGCTGGGAAGCATTTAAAGGGTTGCCTCCATAACTAAATCCTAATAAACAAGTAGAGCTCAGGAGAGTAAATTGAAGAGGAAGTGCAGATTATAGATAAAAGGAAGGGAATGCAAAAAACATTGGCATGCAAAACAGCATGATGTATTTAAAGAATTGTAAATACTCAGGATAGTTTTCAAGAGAGTTATTTAAACAGTTTCCAATAAGTCAAGTCCTACCAATTTTGGATTTTGATGTTTTTAAAATAACCAAAACATTACATAATTTCTTCACTTATAGCAATGAGTTGGTATTGATTATTATTGCAGGAGAAAACTTCCTTATTATTAGTTTGACCAGATTCCCAGTCATAGCGAAGACTTCATAGGTACCAATTCTTTCATTGTCCATTGCTTTTAGTAATTCATTTAGTCAAATACCAATGCCTAATCTCTGTTTGTATTTAATATCTGCCTCCAAAATTCCTGAGTATTTCCCATTTCTCAAAACCACAGGGCCAGCCACATAGGATTGTCTTGGGAAACCTTACACAACTTATTATTTAGGTAGAAGTGCCTGATTAAATCATGTCTGGAAGCCAGGCAGGGTTCACATCCAATCTGGAAGTCATTTTCAAAACGTTGTTCATTTTTTCTCCCATTTTTACATCTTTCAAACATTTAATAATGCTCTGGAATTTTCTATGTGCTCTACTGGGATGAAATATTCTATCCACAAACAAGTACTCAAATTTTATTTCAGCAATAGCTTCATCTTTTGTTTTCAGATAGAAGTCCATTTTGAGTGAGAGAAGTGTTTCTACTGTACCAGAAATCTTGCAATCTTGGACTATTGACTTTAGAAAGTAACCCCTGCAACTCAGCACCTATGTCTAGAACATATTAAGCCATAAATAAATACATATTGAATAAATGAATGAATATTAATGGGTCTGCATTCATATTATTAGATAGATAGTCTCTGAGGTCTATTTTAGCACTAACTTTGTAAGATTCTGGGGAAAACAATGTGAGTGACAGTCCATGTCTTCTTGAAAATTTGAAGGAGAAGGAGAGAAAACCTGCAGGTGGGAGACATAATACAGATTTGAAGTCCCCCATGACCTGCAGAGTCAGTCAACACTGCTCAAATCATTGCTATCTGCTTCCGTAGGCAGGAATTTGGTAGGTTAAGGTTGAGGTCTATTTAATCCATTTGGAGTACACATCCCAGATAACACAAGTGTCCAAACCAGCTAGAGAGGTTTTGAAGACTCCATGGCTCTTGCATTTAGTTGGGCAATGTTATTTGCCTACTGTGTCAGAAGCTTGGGAAATTCATTAAGAAAAGAAAGACTTCTTTTAATGAAATATGGTAGCTTGCTAGACAAAAATTGATGTACACCTTAGGAAGCATTCACTTCCTTCTTATGTCCTTAATAACACACACAGAGAATGTTATGTTTCCAAGACATGTCCTAAACTTAGTTCATGCCTATATTTAAACACAGTTGCTATTGTTCCACTGAAGCTTTACTCAGAATTTAGGTGGGTGACATGATAGGATGATGGAATGGTTACAGTTCTGAAATGATACCACCAGAGGGAATATTTATGGTATTACTCTGGTGAGATAAAGGTACCCCTGAATTCCAAATCGAGGTGGCTTCTTTTGTCCAAGACAACTTTGAGAATGACTTATCCCTCTGGAAAAAAAAAAAGGAATTATACAGGCATGCTCTGAATATTGCAGCAAAACAGAGGCATGAGCAGTGAGAAAATCTAGCTAATAAAGTAACCCTTGGATTACAGAGAGAGAGAAGGAAAGAGAAAACAAATTCCATTTGTTTGTTCATTTAATCACTCACTCATTCATACATTAATTATTTGAGTGCCTACTACTATGTGCCAAGTGCTATTCTAGGTTCTTACAATAATAGAGTAGTGGGTGAAACAGGCAAAATACTGTTGGGGAGCACACGAGACTTGGTTGGGAAGTTTGTAAGGAGGACATTCTGAGAAAAGGGAAGTGTGTGGAAGGCCACCTGCCCTGTTTATTGGAATTCCGACTTGGGGGAGACTTAGGGGAGTGTTGAAGGTGGTGCCCCTAATTATTCCTTGACCTTTCCATACAAGTGTTTACTGGAATCCTTGTGCCTAATCTTTGGGTGACCTTGTCTAAAAGACATTATAAACACAAGTGTCCTCCCAATATTACTTACCCTGTTGATTTTATCTAAAAGTTACACTTTATCTCAAACTGCTGTTACAGTAAAAGGCTAAGGAGGCAGGCAATCGAGGGGCTGTCCCATAGCCCTCTATTTCCCAGCAAACTTTGTGTCGGAGTAACCCATTCATCCATTGCTCAGGGTCTGCTGGCCAGCCCTGGCAAAATACCTCTGCCCACTTGAATTTTACATTCTTATAGAAGACAATAAAAATAAATAAATAAAAATAAACTAAACAGAGACTTTCAAAACATGACAATATTTCAGAGAAAAATTAATCAGAAAAGGAAAGATAGGGACTGTTGAGTTGAAGAGAAGGGGCAGATGTTACCATTTTTAGACAGGCAGGTCTGGAAAGGCCTCCCCAAGAAGATTAATTTAAGCAAAATGTGAAGAGGTGAAAGTGAGCATTAATATATTTGGGGAAGACATTTAAGCAGAGGAGCTTTTTTATGTAATAAGAAATTGGTTTAGATATTTTATTAGCATATTGAAGAAAAGCCAATGTTTCTTAGAAATATAAATGATGAGGACTGTCAAGTCTTTGAGCAGCTTCAGAAATTTTGAATAATTGATATGAAACATCCTACACAAGGAAGTAACTGGTTGACAAAGACTAGCATGAATTTAGAGGAACATAGAGCCTATGGATTATGCAGGCAGGTTTTTATAAAATATAATGTAGAATGCATTCCTTTAGTTGCATCTGGTTCAGAGCTTCAACAGTGCTTAGGTTAATGCCAAAACCACCTGGTTGAGATTTTATAGTTTATTGCGACTAACATTTATTAAATGCTCATTATGTGTCATCCAGAGTACCAAGAGCTTGGCAAGCACCATCTTTTATAATCCTCACAATAACCTTAAGTGATCGGTAGGGCTATTATCTTCATTTTATGAAGAATAAAATTAAGGCATAGAGAGATTAAACAGTTTGCCTACAATGCTAATAAGTTTGGAGCCAGCACTTGGACCCAAGTAGTTTAAGTTATAGATAGAGAAAAAGGTATTTATGTTTAACTGTATGGAAAAATAACATAAAATTCTTACTCCTTCTGTTGTTTTTAATTAAATATTTTTTAAAAGTAACACGTCAAGAATAAGAATTTAAGGTATCGTCATATATCACTACAGACATGTAAACAAGGTGGAAACCCTAACTATCAGTTGCTATCAAGATAAACTTTCTCCTCCCCCACTCCCCCCACCAGGAAGCTGTCCTTTAACACAGCATAGCCCTGGATGTGCTATTGTTCAGCACACTGAATGTGGACCTTGAACATTGGCTGAAGAGACTGAATGGGAAAAGGAAACAATAAGGAATCTCTTCCTTATCACTGCAGGCGGCCAGAACACAAGGTGATTACATTATACAACACACATATGAACAGAGGGGCAGTAGATTTTTGTCTAGTAATTTAGTGAATTTGTAAACTGCAAACACCTGCACTTTATTAGTGTCACACCTCTTTAGCAAGCTTCGTTTGATTTTTCTTCCCACCCTTATTCCCTTTTGTGTGCCATAATTTTCTGAAAAACATTGGACTAAAACCTAGCAATAATGCAGAGACTTCGGAAACAAAAATACAATTTTCTCGTATCAGAACAAATCGTGGGATTTTACCTAGGAATTTAAAATACTAAAATACTCTCCAGGTCTGGGGCAGGGTTGGGGGGTGGACTAGAAGGGGTAAATGGGGGGAAAGGGGGGCATATGTAATACTTTCAACAATAAAAATCTAAAATAATAAAATAAAAAAGCTATTATAGAACTTAAAAAAACACAAGTAAAAGCTTTCTCTTTAAAAGAGATGTGTTAATGATAAAATATATTTTTGAAGAACCATTTTCAAGTATTAATACATGATCATTGGAATGTTTTCTAGGCAAATATTCACATAAGGTTCCCTTTGTTACTGACAAACAAATAATAATTAACATCATTACTTGTCTATTTAGATTTTCTCCAAAGCTGTTGTACTGAACTTCTTAAGTAATCCACCATATGTATATCTTTTCCCAAAATATCTATCCAATTGCCTCTAGTTTTTACCTTATTCTTCAAGACAAGGACTTGGTACTTTAGTTTCTTGAAAATGTACACACTTATTGAAAGGCATTAGTTGGAAGATTTTGTTTTGTTGTTCACTACTTCTCTTAACTAGTGAATCTTAATGATTAAGGTCAACAAACTGGGTAGTTCATCATAGACATACTATCTGCATCTGTGTTTATATATATAACTATTAACTGGCAATTACCTCAGTGAAAGAAATAATTCTGAAATGGTTTTAACATACGCATCTTTACCATTTTCAGGAAGCCATGACTTCTGAGTAATGGGAATATCAACAGAAAAAAGGATCAACCATTTTCAGGGTAAAGCTTACCTTTCTATAGTGACAGGATCAAATCACTAAGCTATAGAAACGTCACTTCCTTACTCTTAATTGACTCAAACAACTTAATTAAGTTTATCAATCTTGGGTTCTTCAGAGATATCACTGAATTCATGAAAAATAGCATGAAGCTACGCACATGTAATATTTGTAAAGTTGTTACCTTATAAAGAGGTCTCTCAGTCTTAGACTGAGAAACCACACCTACTTGCTGTTCTTTGCACACTATATCTTTGGACTTTGTTATGTGCACCATAATTATGTAATTACCAGACTAAAGGATTTATCCCTCTGATGGCTTCTTTCATCCTATGGGTTTAAGATCCTGATGCATGCTTCAATATTGCTATGTGTGCTGTGATATTTGAGCTTCTCTCTGCTCTCATGGCCAAGACAGAGACCTTAGTGAATGTTTTTCTTTGTATCTACTGTAATATTGAATGGTGGCATAGTATTCACTTATTTCTCAGTATATTCATTTGTATAGTGATTTTTTACCTATAATATTCATCAACTCAAATTTTCTATTTGTTATTGAAATTACATTGTTATTGCTCTTTTTATTTATGATGAAAAAATACATTTGACTAATTGACAATGGAACATTTTCCCCTCATGAGTGAGCTTTAACTTCTTATTAGAAGGCTTAATATCTTGGCTCTTTCAAAGTGCTTGGTAGTCATCATCCTAGTTTAGGCTTATTGGGGGTGAGGGTGTTAAATAAGGTATACTTCATTACAAACTGTAGCCCCTATGTCTATCTCTCTAAACTTCAAGAAAATTTCAACTAATATGTCTAATATTTAAACCCAACCTTGTCTTTTGACTTTTTAAAAACTTTGTTGGGCAAATCAATATTTGCTCAATTCGTAGAAATTCCATTCAACTTATTTTTGTTGGCCAAATATGTCAGAAGTTTTTCATTTTGTTCTTCAATTGTTCCCCAACCTTGAAAGTCTTAGAGACAATGCCAGCTGCCAACACTAGTTATTGATCCCCCAAGAGACTTAAAGTCCTTCACACAAATGAAAGTCCAGGCATTCAGCCACTCTTGACCTCTTATTTACATAACAATATAGAAACTCCATATTTTACACTGAATAGCCAGAGGCTACATTTACAAATACAATACTCAAACAGCAAGTTGATGTTTGAGGATTTGATCAGCTAACCAGTTCTTTAGGTCATAGCCTGTCATAGCCTGTAAAATAATCTCATGGCAAATATTTATTCCAAATTGAGTATTTAGTCTTTTCATAGTGTCTATAGCCAGAATGTTGAAATTAAATTGACTCTAAAATCCTATGACAGTGCATTAATAAAGATAGATTAACTGATACAACACACAATCCCCAAATGTCAGTAACTCAGCACCAGGCATGAAAAGGACCCAGGTTCTTATCCTCTTAAGATTTCCTTTTTTTTTTTTTTTTTTTCTGGGTCCACAAATTCTTCCCTATTTAGCTGGAAGATAGAGAAAAAGCACAAGAATTATGCATGGGAGCATTTTAAAGTCCAGACCCGGAAGTGGGTTACATCACTTCTGCACACATTCTGGAATTGGGCTCCATGTATCTCCTAACTGCAAGGCAACTGAGAAATGGTCTGGCTGTGTCCTCAAGAAGAAAGGAAACCAATTTGGTAAATGTTTGGCACTGTCTGCCACAAATGATTCCATATAAACATGGCTGTTCCTTATATATTCTTTGTTCACACTATTAGAATGGTAGTGAAAATAATGATAGTGGAAATAAACAGTGTCAAATAAATCTATGAAAATTTCAGGTTGAAATATAAGGAAAAATCAACTTGTACTTTTAGTACAGAAGGATAGTAATGCTATGACCCAGCAACCACACTTTGAAAACCTTATTTAAAGGAACAATTAATCATTTAGATTGGCATCATGGAATCTATTAGAGTAAAATACAAGTGTGGAACTTCAGTTTTGTGTCATTCAGTTTCAATCTGTCCTTAAATACATCACCTCTTTTCAGCACTTATATCACAAAAACAGGGAAGTAAAAGGAAGTAAAAATGAAGTTCACTAGTCTATTATGTCCCTATTTTTTAGATGTAGTAGGAATAGAAGATGAATTTTTGCTGGCTAAATTAAAATGGGCAACTTATTTGTATTTTTTTCTTCTCTGAACAGCTTTATTATGGTGACTGTAGGACTATAGGATTGTGCTGCTTCCCTCAAAACTTCTTACTTACAACAAATGTCATTTTCAGAATTGTCAAGGAAAACCCCCCACATTTTTAGTATTTTGTTTAATTCAGTGTTAAAGATCCAAGTAGACTAAATAGTTTGGAACAGTGCTCACATTTAAGTTTCCACCTTACTCCTTTGAGGATTGCCTATTTATGGTATTGAAGAGAACACACAGGAGTAGGCACATCTTCTAGTAATACTGCATAAAGTGTTTTTGAAAGGATTACAATAAGTCTATCCAGTGGATTTCTCAGTGAAATGTAAATTTTTCTCTAAATATAAAAGTATTTCTTGCAAATACTCATCTTGCAATAAAAGTCAGAAAGCAAATAGATTCTTAGTTGGGTGGAAATAAAGATGCTTACCACCAAGATGGGAAAATGGGATTAAGAAGGATAGGAGAGAAAATGTGTCCAGGCCCACCCACTGTGAGAAGAGTTTCAGCTGGATCCAATAGCAGGAGTCTAAAACCAACATGACAAGAAACAGAAAAAGGAATGAAAACTTGGACTGCCTTCCTGCCCACACACATGCAACTGCAATGGAAAGAATCAGCAAACTAATTGGCATCTGATAGTTTGCATATTAAGAAAATCAGAAAATGCTTTCTTCCTTATATTTGGTTTAAATACTGCTTTCTAAGCCCACAGTACAGAATTATGAAAATATTAGTCAAAAGAATTTGGACTATTTATATTCATGCAGAAATGCTAGCAAGTATGGAAATAAATGAAAGCAGTAAATAAACATCAATGGGAAGGTTACTTTTTTGCCATTTTAATAAAAATTATATGTACTGAATTAGAAATTTAAAAATTACAATGCAAAAAAATATTTTTAATCATTAAGACCTGTCATAGCATTTTAAAACCTACTTTAACAAAAAAGGCACCAGATTTAGTGACTTATCTGAAATAATAAATGTCATATGTTTAAACACTGGTAACTGATGACTATAATGATTAATAATGTAATGGAATCTGTTGTATTAAACTGTAAATATAGTCTGATTTGCTTTGTATTTCTTCCCCAAAATAGTATTGGATATTTCACATAGGGAAAGCTCAATAAATAGTTGTTACAATCAATAATAATAATCATAAGTCTAATAATGGTAACTGTGCCTCAGATCATTATTTTATTTTTGATCTAATGGTTTTTAAGCCAAATCATTATTTGGAGGCCTATGTATACTAAGATAATATATCTAAAAGTTATTAAATGTATTTAAATTATATTGTCAAAACATGTCAAAAGTTTTGTTTTAAAAATAGTTTTAAATTTCAACATGTATTTGTCTTAGGAACAAAGAAGCAAATACAAATACAAACACCCATCAGAAAGGATATATGCACCCCTATGTTCATAGCAGCACAATTTATAATAGCTAAGATTTGGAAACAGCCTAAGTGCCCATCGGCAGGTGAATGGATTAAAAAACTGTGGTACATCTATATAATGGAATACTACACAGCTGTAAAAAAGAAATAACTCTTATCATTTGCAACAGCATGGATGGAACTAGAGAGCATTATGCTAAGCGAGTAAACCAGTCAGAGAAAGATAAGTATCACATGATTTCACTCACATGTGGAATCTAATGAACAACATAAAGTAATGAACAAAAATAGACCCAGAGACATGGAGACATCGATCAGACTGTCAAACCTCAGAGGGAATGTAGGGGATGGTAGAGGAGGGGAGAGCTTCGGGGGGAGGGAGGTTGGAGAGGGAAATGGGGGGAAAATAAGGGACATAGGTAATACTTTCAACAATTAAGATTTATTTAAAAAAATATTTAGTATGTTAATATAGTGTTTTATATTGAGCTCTCAAAGTAAAACTCTAAAACTATAACTTGTTTTAGATAAAAACCTCTGGAAAAGAAAAAGAATGCCATCTCAAGAACTGATGCTGAATGGCGATGGAAATGGCAGAGTAAGGATCTCCAGAAATCCTCTCTTCCATAAAAGCAATAAGTACAGTGGCCAAAAAAATGGTTTAAATTAATGTTTTAAGAACTCTGGAAATTAACCAGAGACTTACAACAATTTGGGGGTCATTTAAGAAAAATGGTTAAATCTCAGTAAGGACAGGAAATTTTGTGGCATTCACCTTGTCCTAGTTCCACCCACCTTCCCCAGTTCTGTCAATCTGAAAAACCAACAACCATGCAATTATGGTGAAAGCCAGCAGCCTAGCAGACACTAGAGAGGAAAAAAAGGGTTGGAGTTCCTCCAAGGCCTCCTTCCCTGATAACTGTCATTGCTTGGCCTTTCTGGCAGTTCTCTGGAAAATCCCTCTCACAAAGCTTGTCTTTATTTGACCTGACTCAGAGTTCTTTCAGTGTGAATAGCCTTTTCCCTAGGGCATCTGTCAAAACTAATCAGTGACAGTTGCATAATGTCACAACTACTTGAAGAGGTGATAACAGTTAGTGCAAACAAGTGGAACAAAACATTTAAACAGTATACCTGGAGAATGAATGTCCAGAGAAGGTTTTGAAAAGTTCTGACTTTTCAAAGAATCTACAAAGCAATGGGTATGAGTTGAGCTCTGTACAAGGCCAGGAAAAACCTGAGAATGCCCTAACATCCCACCTCTGACTGACTTAGAGGCTCTGTGAAATCAGGAAGTGGAGACTAAGACAGAAATGTTAACTGCCTGCCTGAGCATATGAGGCATGTCTTCAAACACGCACTGAGCCCGCAATCAAAGGCTGAGAGACTTACTGGTTTTAGGCATTTAAAAAAAATCTTGCCCTAGCCAGTTTGGCTAAGTGGATAGAGCGTTAACTGAAGGGTCCTGGGTTCAATTCCAGTCAAGGGCACATAACTTGGTTGCAGGCTTGATCCCCAGGTCCAGTCTGTGGCATGTTTGGGAGGCAAGCAACCGATCTGTCTCTCTCCCATCAATGTTTCTCTCTCGGTCTCTCCCCCTCCCTTCCACTGTCTCTAAAACTCAATGGAAAAATATCCTTGAGTGAGGATTAACAGTGAAAACAAACAAACAAAAAATATCAGTTCAATCATTAGCTGACCACTGAGATAATTAAGCAATGACGCCAGTGGCTACACACAACAAACAATGCAGACATTACAGAATTAGTTTAGGAAATGAATTAAACAAACAGCAACAAAAAACAATAGATGCTGGGAAGGAGGAAGAATTTGATTTCCAGGGTTGCCACATTATAACATTATAATGTCCAGTTTCAAAAATAATTACAAGACATTTAAAGTAACAAGAAAGTATGGCTGTATACACAGGGAAGAAAAAGAAGTAAACAGAAATTGTATGTGGAGAATCCTAATGCTGGATTTAGGATTAGGCTAGAAAAAAATGAGTTTTTGTCTAGCCTAAAATAAGCTATTTTAAATATATTCAAAGAACTATGTAAAAGAACAATATTGCATCAAATAGCGAATATAAGTATAGATATAGAAATGAGTTAAAAGAACAAAAGAGAAATTCTGAGGTGTAATGTACAAAGACTAAAATAAAATATTCAGTTGAGGAGCTGAACAGAAGATTTAGCTGGCAGAAGAATCAGTGGACTTGAAAATATGTCAATGGAGATGATCTAACTTAAGGAACAGAAAGAAAAATTAATGAAGAAAAATGAGCAAAGCCTGAGTCCTGTGAGATACAATCAACATATATGTAATGAAAATTCCAGAAAAAAAGAAGCAGAAAAAATATTTTAAAAATTGATGGTCAAACTTTCCAAATTTTGTGCTAAACATTAGTCTATACATCCAAAAGACTCAATGAAATTCAAGTAGGATAAACTCAATGAAATCCACACCTAGACACATCATAATCAAAGTTTTAAAAGCCAAAGAAAGAACTATGATAGTGAGAAGAGAAGTGATTATCACATACAAAAGATTCTTAAGAAGATTAATAGCAATTTCTCATCAGAAACCAAGGAGACCTAAATAGAGTGGAATTACTGGTACATTTCCAAAACACATAAAGAAAAAACTGCCAACCAAGAATTCTATATCTAGTATACTATTCTTCAAAAAATAAACTTTTAATACATTCCCATATAATCAAAACTGAGAAAATTTATCATTAGAAGACCTGACCTGTAAGAAATATCAAGCCCTAGTCAGTTTGGCTCAGTGGATAGAGCGTCGGCCTGTGGACTAAAGGGTCCCAGGTTCGATTCTGGTCAAGGGCATGTACATTGGTTGTGGGCACATCCCCAGTAGGGGTTGTGGAGGAGGCAGCTGATGGATGTTTCTCTCTCATCGATGTTTCTAACTCTCTATCCTTCTCCCTTCCTCTCTGTAAAAGTCAATACAATATATTTGAAAAAAAGAAAGACAGCTGGTGAGGCAATCCATGGATGGAAAGGTCAGATATTGCCTAAAGAAAGTCCACGCAGGAGAGAGAGAGCTACATAACCAAACACCCAGAGAGAAGCCATCATGGGGAGACAAAGAAACAGCCTGCATATGAAAGAAAAGGAGGAATCACCGGAAAAGAAAGTGAATGAAATGGAGGCAAGAAATATGTCGGAGAAATAATTCAGAATAATGGTCATAAGGTCACTGAAAAGGATGGAAGACAAATTCAACAATATGTGTTAGAACCAAAAGGAAATGAAGAAGAACCAAGAAGAAATGAAAAATGAAATCACTGCAATAAAAAACTCCATAGAAAGCTTCAACAGTAGACTAGAAGAAGTGGAGGACCGCATCAGAGAGCTAGAAGACAAGGTAGGAAAAAATACCTAAGCAGAGCAGGATCTAGAAAAAAAAAACTTAAAAAACAAGAGGAGAGCCTAAGGGAACTTTGGGACAATATGAAACAAAACAACATCCGCATAATAAGGGTGCCAGAAGGAGAGGAAACTGAGCAAGGAATAGAAAACCTGTTTGAAGAAATAATGACAGAAAACTTCCCTGATATAGGAAAGAAAAAACTTACACAAGTCCAGGAAGCTTACAGAGTCCCAAACAAGATAAACCCCAAAAGACCGCCACCAAGACACAGTATAATTAAATTGGCAAACACCAACAACAAACTAAGAATCTTAAAGGCTGCCAGAGAGAGACAGAAAGTTACCTTCAGAGGATTCCCCCATAAGACTATCGACTGATTTATCAACAGAAACACATCAGGCCACAAGGAAATGGAATGAAATATACAAAGTCATGCAAAGGAAGGGTCTGAATACAAGAATACTGTACCCAGCAAGGCTATCAATCAAAATTGAGGGTGAAATCAGGAACTTCACAGACAAAAAAGAACTAAGGGAGTTTATTACCACCAAACCAGCAATGCAAGAAATGATAAAGGGTCTGCTGTAAAAAAACGATATAGGAAGGGAAGAAGGAACACAGGCATAAAAAATAAAAATGGTGACAAACCTATCAATAACAACTTTAAATGTAAATGGATTACATGCCCCAATCAAAAGACATAGGGTAGCTGAGTGGATAAGAAAACATGACCCATATATCTGCTGTCTACAGGAAACCCACATCAGAACAAAGGACTCACACACACTGATGGTGAAAGGATGGAAAAAAGGTTTTTTAGGTGAATGGAAATGAAAAAAAAAAAAGCTGGGGTAGCAATACTTATATCTGACAAATTAGAACTCAAAGTGAAGGCCATAACAAGAGATAAGGAAGGCCATTTCATAATACTAAAGGGAGCAATTCAACAAGATGATATAACTCTGGTAAACATATATGCACCCAAAACAGGAGCACCCAAATACATAAAAAAAAACACTAAAAAAAAACACAAAAAAACTTCTGGAGAATATCAAGGGAGAGATTGACAGCAATGTAGTCATAGTAGGAGACTTTAATACCCCATGAACACCAATGGACAAATCCTCTAAACAAAAAATCAGCAAAGAAACATCAATCCTAAATGACTCACTAGGTCAGATGGAATTAATTGACATCTTCAGAACATTTCACCAAAAGCCACAGAATATACATTTTTCTCAAGTGCACATGGGTCATTTTCAAAGATAGACCACATATTGGGACACAGGCTAAGTCTCTTCAAATGCAAGAAGATAGAAATCATATCAAGCATCTTCTAAGATCACAATGGCATAAAACTAGAAATCAATTACAATAAAAACAATAAAAAAATCAAACACCTGGAGGCTAAATAGCATGCTGTTAAACACTGATTGGGTTACCAAAGAGATCAAAGAAGAAATAAAAAGCACCATGTCAACAAGTGAAAATGAAAGCACAACAATCCAAAATCTATAAGACACAGTGAAAGCAGTCTTGAGAGGGAAGTTCATAGCTCTACAGGCCTATCTCAAAAAACAAGAAAAAATGGTAATAAATTATCTAACCCTACAACAGAAAGAATTAGAAAGAGAGCAACAAGAAAAGCCCGACATAAGCAGAAGGAAGGAAATAATAAAGAACAGAGCAAAGATAAATGACATAGAGACCAAAAAAACAATACAAAACATCAACAAAACCAAGAATTGGTTCTTTGAAAGGACAAACAAGATTGATGACCCTCTAGCCAGGCTCACCAAGAAGCAAAGAAAGAGGACACAAATAAACAAAATCAGAAATGAAAGGGGTGAAGTAACAACCGATCCCACAGAAATACAAAATATTATGAAAAAATACTATGAACAACTCTATTCCAACAAAATGGACAACCTAGATTAAATAGACATATTCTTAGATAAATACAAGCTTCCAAAACTCAACCAAGGAGAATAAAAAAAAAACTGAATATGCCAATAACTACCAAAGAAATTGAAGCAGTGAAAAAAATCTTCCAGCAAACAAAAGCCCTGGTCCAGACAGCTTTACAGGGGAGTTCTACCAAGCATTCAAATAAGAACTAAAAACTATTCTCCTCAGACTATTCCAAGAAATTCAAGAGGAAGGCACACTTCCAAGCTCTCTATGAAGCCAGCATTACCCTAATCCCAAAACCAGATAAAGACACCAAAAAAAAAGAGAGAGAACTGCAGGCCAATATCCCTCATGAACATAAGATGCTAAAATCCTCAACAAAATTCTAGCAAATCGGATCCAGCATTACATTAGAAAGATCATACATCATGACCAAGTAGGATTCATTCCGGGGATGCAAGGATGGTACAATATCTGCAAATCAATAAATGTGATACATCACATAAACCAACTGAGAGACAAAAATCACATAATCATATCAATTGATGCAGAAAAAGCATTTGACATAGTCCTACACATTTTCTTGGTAAAAACTCTCAGCAAAGTGGGAATAGAGGGATCATACCTCAAGATAATAAAAGCCTTATATGACAAACCTACAGCCAACATCATACTCAATGGGCAAAAACTAAACTCATTTCCCCTAAGAATAGGAACAAGACAGGGATGCCCACATTCACCACTCCTGTTCTATATAGTACTGTAAGTGCTAGCCATAGTGATCAGATAAGAAGAAGAAATAAAAGGCATCCAAATTGGAAAAGAAGAAGTAAAACTGTCCTTATTTGCAGATGACATGATACTATACATAGAAAACCCCAAAGACTCCATCAAAAAGCTACTAGACCTAATAAATGAATTTGGCAATTTAGCAGGATACAAAATTAACATCCAGAAATCTATGACCTTTATATATACCAATAATGAACTCACAGAAAGAGGAACAAAAACAAAAACAAAAAATATCCCATTTACCACTGCACCAAGAAAATTAAAATACCTAGGAATAAACTTAACTATGTACGTAAAAGACCTGTACATGGAAAACTACAGGACATTGAAAAAAGAGATAGAGGAAGACATAAACAAATGGAAGAACATGCCTTGTTCATGGATTGGTAGAATCAACATAATAAAATGTCCATACTACTCAAAGCAATCTACAGATCCAATGCAATCCCCATTAAAATACCAACAGCATACTTCAAAGATCTAGAACAAACTCTCCAAAAATTCATCTGGAATAAAAAAGACCCTGAATAGCCACAGCAATCCTGAGAAAGAAGAACAAAGTTAGAGGGTTCACATTACCAGATATAAAGTTTTATTACCAAGCCACGGTTCTCAAAACTGCCTGGTACTGGCACAAGAACAGACATATAGACCAATGGAACAGAACAGAGAACCCAAAAATCAACCCAAGCCATTATGCTCAATTAATATTTGACAAAGGAGGCAAGAGCATACAATGGAGTCAAAACAGTCTCTTTAATAAATGGTGCTGGGAAATTTGGACAGATACATGCAAAAAAAAATGAAACTAGATCACCAACTTACACCATATACAAAAACAAACTCAAAATGGCTAAAGGACTTGAATGTAAGATGGGAAACCATAAAAATCCTACAAGACTCCATAGGTAGCAAATAGCAGACATATGTCTTAACAATATCTTTACAGACACAGTTCCTAGGGCAATGGAGACTAAGGAGAAAATAAATAAATAGGACTACATCAAAATAAAAAGCTTCTGCACATCAAAAGAAACCCAAGAAAACAACAAGAAAGCCCACTGCATAGGAGAACATATTTGCCAATGTTATCACTAATAAGGGTTTAATCTCCAAAATTTACAGAGAACTCATACACCTTAACAAAAGGAAGATAAACGATCCAATCAAAAAATGGGCAAAGGATCTAAATAGACACTTTTCTAAAGAGGACATACAGAAGGCCCAGAGACATATGAAAACATGCTCAAAGTCACTAATCATCCGAGAGTTGCAAATCAAAACAACAATGAGGTACCATCTCACACCTGTCAGAATGGCTATCATCAACAAATCAACAAATGACAAATGCTGGCGAGGATGTAGAGAAAAAGAAACCCTCGTGCACTGCTGCTGGGAATGAAGACTGGTACAGCCACTGTGGAGAACAGTATGGAGTTTCCTCAAAAAACTAAAAATGGAACTCCCATTTGACCCAGCAATCCCACTTCTAGGAATATATCCCAAGAAACCAGAAACACCAATCAGAAAGGACATATGCACCCCTATGTTCATAGCAGCACAATTTACCAAAGCTAAAATTTGGAAACAGCCTAAGTGCCCATCAGCAGATGAGTGGATTAAAAATTGTGGTACATCTACACAATGGAATACTATGCTGCTATAAAAAAGAAGGAACTTTTACCATTTGCCACAGCATGGATAGAACTGGAGAGCATTATGCTAAGCAAAATAAGTCAGTCGGAGAAAGATAAATATCACATGATCTCACTCATATGTCGGATAAAATGATCAACATAATTTGATAAACAAGAATAGATCCAGAGACAAATAGAGGGGGTGGTTAGAGAGCAACCAAAGGACTTGTATGCATGCATATTAGCATATCAATGGACACAGACACTGGGGTGGTGGGAGCTTGCCTGGGTGGGAATGGCTGTGGGGGGGGGGGTCAATTGGGAAAAAAGGAGACATATGTAAAACTTTAGACAATTAAAAAAAAAGAAAAAGAAAAAAAAAGAAATATTGAATGTCATTCTTTAGGCTAAAATGAAATGAATCCAGACAGTAACTTAAATTCAGTAAAGAAACATACAGAGGTAAATAGAAAAGATAGTATAAATGTGGTTTTTATTAATTATACACTTTTCATATCTGATTTAAAAGACAACTGTATAAAGCAATAATTTTAAATCTGTACTGATGGTCATAAAGTGTCTAAATACGTAATTTTACAGCAATAATAGCACAAAAGAGAGACGAAAGAATGTGGTTATATAGGAATAAAGTTTTTGTAAACTACTGAAATAAAATTGGTATCAATGTGAACTAGATGTTAATAGTGATCCTCAGGATAACAACTAAGAAAAACATTCAAAAACATCTATGGTAAATAAAACTAGAAGGGAATTAAAATAGTACACTGCAAGATATCTATTTAGCACAAAAGAAATTGGTAATAGAATAATGGAGAAGCAAAAACGACATAAGACATATAGAAAACAAATAAAAAATACAATATATAAATTCTTCCTTATCAATAATTACATTAAATGCAAATAGATTAAACATTCCAGTCAAAAGGCAGAGATTGTCTGAATGAAAAAAAAAAAGATTAAACAATATGCTGACTATAATATACACACTTTAGATTAAAAAACACCAATAAATTAAAAGTAAAGGATGGAAAAAGACATACCATACAAAGAATAGCTAAAAGGAAGCTGAAGTGCCTCTACTAATATCGAACAAAATAGTTTAAGACAAAAATTATTGCTAGAGACAAAAAGAATATTCTAAGATAAAAGATTCAAACCATTAAGAAGATATGATTAATATATATGCTGTATCTATTCATAATTAGGGTCTCAAAATATAGAAACAGATAGAAGGGACTGAGAGGATAAGTAACAATATTAAGTGGAAATGTCAATACCCAACTTTCAATAATGAATAAAACAACTAGACAGATGATAATCAAGGAAATAGAAAACTTGAACAGCACTATATATTAATTACAACGAACAGACATTTATAAAATACTCCACAGAACAACAACAGAATTGACATTTTTCTCAGGTACACAAGAAGCATTCCCCAGAACAGACCATCTGTAATCTATCAAACAAAACTCAGTACATTTAAAAGGATTGAAATCATACAAAGTATGCTATCAGCATTACTGGCCCAGGTGCTTTCATTCAAAGTCCTCTTCATCTGGGGCCTTCATCAGAGACCTTCCTCAGTCACCTTGGCAGAAGCCACATTATCAGGGAAAGGACAGGGAGAATCCTGAAGTTTTCTTCACTCTCAGTGCTCAGTACTATTCCACTCCTAGCCTTTCCCTCTTGTCTGTTACTTGGCTCCTGGGCACATAAAACTGCAGGAGCCTTTTGTTCAGGGCTCCTTCATAGTGTAATGACTCCCACATATGTGCTGATTAACGTGACTTTTGACCAGTGCCATTTCATGTGGAAGAAATGGAACAGGGGAGAATCAGCACTTTCTCCAGGCTAGCCTCTGGCTTACATATACTACCTTAATAAGTGATTCAAGTCTTGATGATTAGATTGGTTTTGGCTTGTTATCTTAATTGGCTATCCCAATACCTGGTTTTAGCTCTATCTGGTTTTAGCTCTATCAGAAAGAAAACCAATATTGACAAACATTTGGCCAGACTGAACAAGGAAAAATAAGAATGCTCAAATTACTAAAATCAAGAATGAAAGAGGGAACATTGCTACCAACATTACAAAAATAGAAAAGCATTATAAGGAAATACTATAAACAATTATATGTCAAAAAATTAGATAACCTAGATGAAATAATGAAATCTCAGACAGACACAAACAATTAAAATTGACCTAAGAAAATCTAAATAGACTTTCATCAAGTAAAAACATTCAACCAATAATCAATAAACTTCCCACAAAGAAAATCCTAGGACTGAGGGTTTTACTGGTGAAATCTACCAACATTTAAAGGAGAATTAGTAACATTTCACAATTTTTTCTAAAAAAATAAAAAAAGAGGGAACACTTCTCAAGTTATTTCATTAGGCCAGTACTACACTGATACCAAAAACAGATAAATACATCACAAGAAGAGCGAATTATAGAGGAATAACTTTTATGAATATAAATGCAAAAATCCTTAACAAAATATGAGAAAACTAATCCACCAATGCATGAAGAGAATTATACAAAGTGACCAGGTAGGATTTGTCCTAGGAATGCAAGTTTGGTTCAACATATGAAAACCAAACAATGTAACATATCAATTAATAAAATAAAAGTAAAAGCCACATGGTTATTTTAATGTATCTTTTTCAAGCATTTGACAAAATCCAACTCCATTTCATGATAAAAACATTCAACACACTAGGATAGAAGGGCATTTCCTCATTTTGATAAAAGGCTTGTATAAAATACCCACAACTAACATGAAAAAGGACCAACTAGAAATTAAGCATACACTGACTGAAATAAAAAATAATATACAGAGATCCAGCAGCAGGCTAGAGGGTTGCAAGAATCCAGTCAAAGATTTGAAATACAAAGAAGCAAAAAACACCCAACCGGAAAAGCAAAAAGAAAAAAAGAATCCAAAAATATGAATAGTGTAAGGAGCCTCTGGGACAACTTCAAGTGTACCAACATCTGAATTATGGGGATGCCAGAAGAAGAGAGAGAGTAAGATACTGAAAACCTATTTGAAGAAATAATGACCGAAAACTTCCCCTACCTGGTGAAAGAAATAGACTTACAAGTCCAGGAAGTGCAGAGAACCCCAAACAAAAGGAATCCAAAGAGGATCACACCAAGACACATCATAATTAAAATGCCAAGAGCAAAAGACAAAGAGAGAATATTAAAAGCAGCAAGAGAAAAACAGTTAGTTACCTACAAGGGAGTATCCATACGATTGTCAGCTGATTTCTCCACAGAAACTATGCAGGCCAGATGGGAGTGGCAAGAAATATTCAAAGTGATGAATAGCAAGAACCTACAACCAAGATTACTCTACCCAACAAAGCTTCATTCAGAATTGAAGGTCAGATAAAGAGCTTCACAGATAAGAAAAAGCTAAAGGAGTTCATTACTGCCAAACCAGTATTATATAAAATGCTGAAAGGTATTCTTTAAGAAGAGGAAGAAGAAGAAAAAGGTAAAGATAAAAATTATGAACAACAAGTACATATCTATAAACAAGTGAATCTAAATATCAACTGAATAAAAAATCTGATGAACAGAATAAACTGGTGAATATAATAGAATCAGGGGCATAGAAAAGGAGTGGACTGACAATTCTCGGGGGGAAAGAGGAGGAGATTGGACAAAAACTGTACACCTATGGATGAGGAAAGTGGCGGGGGTGGTAAGGGCAGAGGGTGGGGTGGGAACTGGGTGGAGGGGAGCTATGGGGGGAAAAAAGAGGAACAATTGTAATAATCTGAACAATAAAGATTTATTAAAAATAAAAAAAGAAACAAATAGTAGTTACTAAAGGCTGGAGGGAGGGAAGAATGGGGAGTAATGGTTAACAGGTATGGGGTTCCTTTTGTGGGTGATGGAAATGTTCTGAAATTTCAAAATGGTGATGGCTGAACAACTTTGTAAGTCTATTAATATCCACTAAGTTGTACACTTTAGAAGGGTCAATTTTATTCTGTATAAATTCTATCTCAATAAGAAAAGTATAAATGCTGGTTTTCATAAAACTTTATGTTGCCATAATTTAGTTGAGATATAGCTAATAAATATTATTTCATATAATTTTCATAGAAGGCATATTTTTATGGTTAGTTTTTTGCTTCTAATAAGAAAACATATTTAATGTAATCATTGACATTATATGTAATACAATCATTTCATTATGTGAGAGGTATCAGGAAACCTCTATAGACTATCTGAAACAAACAAAATTGACAAAACAATATGGAAATTATAAGAGATAGAAAGCAAAATGTTTATAGATATAAGTGATGTTTGGGGATAAGATTCTCTATATGTATGCATGTGTTTGTGTGTAATTGTGTGTGTGTGTGTGTGTGTGTGTGTGTGTGTGTGTGGAAAGATCATGAATAAAAGATACCTTTCTCATTAATTTGAAGGATGTATGCAACCAGAGATTTATGAGCAGCACGGTAACTGGTGGATTAGTTCCAAAATGGAAGATTCTTTGGTACTGCTTTTAAAAAAATGATCTGTGATTAATCAGTTTCCCATCATGTACCACATTCATAGGGGTCCATGAGCTCATGAAAAATAAATGGTAAAGAGAATAACTGCTAAAATTTTATATTGAATTACTTAGTTGTATTAGGAAAGTTTTTTTTTCATTTTGCTTTAATGATTTCTCCTAGATAATACAATGATTAATATATTCACAGCAATTACTTCTATACTTTTTCCACCCACACAATGCCCATTTTTAAAAAATCAGATAACTTGAGTTAACAAAAGATTATTTTAAATTAACCAGTCTTTATATGCAGCATCAAATATAGATAAAGAAGTATGACTCATTTTATAGTTATTTTAGTTCTTAAAATGATACCATCTAGTTAATGCAAAATTTCCATGTTGTCACAAAGATTTCTCAATAATTTATTATTGACTATTTTAATAATTTTTTTCTTATTAGGTATAATTATAGTCATGCTCAATTCTTAATTAACTTATTCTTACTTATTCATGGTAAAGTTTTGGTACTAAGCTATTTGGGATTCTAATATTTATTGTGGAGAAATTTTTTGATTCTTGTTCTGTTGGAGAAGGTATTCAAGAGGAATTGACCCTCAAATTGGACTCAGGCAATTGGAGGCTTCTCACCACATTATCTGTCCTTGGAATGTACGTGTGCTCTGTCCACCATTCCTGCAGTGGGAGCTGTTGAAAGGCACGGCCTGGAGAGAGTAAGGTGTTGCTGAGACTACCTGGATGGTATACAGGACTAAACTCAGTTAAGACCTTTTATAAACTTTTAAGATTCTGGTGAGCCCATGCAAAGATCTATTACTCTACAATTTCAAATGTTGCTAAGGGGGTCAAATAACAGAAAGACAAAAATGCCCACTGACTTCATTGTAGGAGCCACATAGATGAAGAAGTGGAAGAGGAGCACAGATTAGAATAGGATGACGAGTGAGTGGCAGGTAAGGGCATCAGTGAATGCAGGCAACTTGTTCAAGGCTTTGTAAAGGAGGGGAAAATACAGCAACAATAAAAAGGGAAGTAGAGTCCAAAGATGGTGGTTTTCTTTTCATATGAACGTAGATTACATGTGTTTAAATGCTTGTGGGAAGGGTGCGGTTGAACGAAATTAAAAGAACAAGAAAGAGAAACAGTGAATAGTGTGAGGTTCTAGAGAAACTATGGGGGATGTGGGAGCTGTAACAGATCGAGGGTTATTTCCAGAACTATAATAAGAGATGAGAGGTAAGGGTGCGGGAAGGTTTATAGATCTGCTGGCAGAAAAGTGAAGCCTTTTCCAGTCTGCTGGTTTTATTTTCTCTGTGAACTAGGAGAAGAGGTTATGTATGTATGTGCTTGTATGTGAGTGTGTGCATGGAATGACACTGAAGAGAATGCACAGGCAAAGCAGTGGCTGGTAAGTCTTCAAGTAAGCTGGGACAGGAGGCAATGAGTAAAATTTTTCACTGACATAGCCTAATCCTTCACAGAAAGCCAATTCCAGGATAGACTGTGGAGTTGGAATATGGACCATGCCATTCTCATTTCCAACCTTTTCTCCTCCTTCCGTTCTTTTGTGCATTTCCAGATCCTTCAATCATAATGAAAGAGGAAGCCCAACCAGGTGCTAGAGACTTGAGTGATTGTGCCACTCAGGAGTGTTTGCATTTAACAAGAAGATGTCCACAGAGGCTTGTGCTCTTTGCCTAATCCAAGAGAGTGAAGTGAGAATACAAAAATATAGTTCACAGGTCATAGCAGAGTTTGGGTAGACGCCTCTACCACTTGCAGGCTATGCAATTTATCTGAGCCTCAACTTTCTCACGTGTAAAATGTGAATAATAATACTTAATTTCAAAGGTTTGATAGAGACTTGACATGTTCTACATCAAGTTCCTGACACCCAGCTGCTCTTAAATGCTCAGGAAAAGACAGTAGTAGCTACCACTGCCACCAGTGCCACTGTGATCAATGCAGTTATTGTTCATGTTGTATTTCTGATCATCAAAGAAACTTTTTTTTAAATAATGCTACATGAATCATAACCTGTTGGGAAAGGAGTCCGTTTATGTAGCTGTTAAATATTTCTGAGTGCCTGAGTGCCTCCCCAAACTCACAGTCAATTCAAGAGGGCAAGAATGCAAATAGTCACAGTACAGTGTACCAAGTATGACACCAGGGAGAAAGACAATGTTGAGGGGGCACAGAGGAGGGGAAAGTTAATGTGCAGGAGAATTGGAAGAGATGTCACAAAGATGGAAAGGTTAAGATGGGTTTTGAAGGATGAGTAAGCGTTTGCTAGATAGAAAGTAAATAATTACAGACAATGGAAACAGCATAGTCAAAGGGCCACTGATCAAGAAACAAACAAACAAAACAAAACACTTATTATGCAGTGTCAGGATTTTTGTGGCTCCAACCTAGGACTTTTTGCCTGAGAAATAGTTCCACAATGAGAGAAATGATGTTTTCTCAGAAATAAGTGACAAATGTCTATTACCTTGAAACAAAGTACAAGGATATGAAGAAACACATGCAAGTCCAATTTTGACTTAATGAGGTATTAACAGGCAAACAAGTTCCCCTCATACTTATGCTTTTATTATAGTAGAGTTATGAGGCTGATACTCCAGTCCACATGGAGAACATAAAGCCAGACAAAGACTGCTGGTTGCCTCCCAATATTTCCTCTTCTCATACAGTAACAAAATCCCTAATTTTTAGTTGATTATATCATCTGAACACAGATTTTATTTCTTGGTCTTCTCTGCTGTGGATAATAATACTTAATTTTAAAGGTTTTATGGAGATTTGACATGTTATGTATGTATCACCTGAACACCATTTTCTTTCTCTGTCTTCCTCTGCTACTCATTGTTGTAAAATGTCTAAGTTCTGGCCAATAACAAGTGCAGGAAAGTGGTATGGCAACTTCTGGGATGTTTTCTTAAAAGGAAAATGCATCCCTTCTTCTGATCCTTTCTTTTTCTTTTTCTTTTTTATTTATTGCTGAGGGAGGGGAAAGGAGGGGGGAGAGAAAAAGAGAGAGACTTGTTGTTCCACTTAGTTATGCATTCATTGGATTCATTGGCTGATTCTGATATGTGCCCTGACCTGAGATCAAACCCACAATCTTGGCATATCATGACAACGCTCTCACCAACTGAGTTACCTGATTAGGGCTCTTCCTCCTCTCTTGCTCCTTGCAAAGCATATGTGATGACTGGGATTTATCTTGAACTCTAAGGGCCATTTTAGCTCACTTTAGGGATGGTGAAACAGAAAGCTGGAAGCAGCCTAGGGCCCAGAGAACTGCAGAGTAATGGGCGCAATTCTTCATTGCCTTAATATGCAAAATTAAATGCTACTTTATATTGTTACTAGAGGCCCAGTGCACGGACTTTGTGCACGGGGGTGGGGTGGGGGAAGTGGGCGGGGGGGGGGGGGTGAGGGGAGGGATGTCCCTCAGCCCAGCCTGCACCCTCTCCAATTTGGGGCCCCTCAAAGGATGTCCAACTGCCCGTTTAGAATGGCCAAACGGGTAGTCGGATATCCCTTTCATAATCCAGGACTGCTGGCTCCCAACTGCTCACCTGCCTGCCTTCCTAATTGCCCCTAACTACTTCTGCCTGCCAGCCTGATCACCCCCTAACAACTCCCCTGCCAGCCTGATCGATGCCTAACTCCTCAACCTGCCGGCCTGATTGCCCCTAAATGCCTGCCTCTTCCAGCCTGGTCACCCCTAACTGTCCTCCCCTGCAGGCCTGGTTGCCCCTAACTGCCCTCCCCTGCCGGCCCAGTCACCCCTAACTGCCCTCCCCTGCTGGCCTGGTCACCCCTAACCTCCCTCCCTTGCCAGCCTGGTCACCCCTAACTGCCCTCCCTTGCTGGGCTGGTCGCCCCCAACTGCCCTCCCCTGCAGGCCTGGTCACCCCACTGCCCTCCCTTGCCGGCCTGGTCCCCCCTAACTACCCTTCCCTGCAGGCATGGGTCTCCCCCAACTGTCCTCCCCTGCAGGCCTGGTAATCCCCAACTGCCCTTCCCTGAAGGCCATCTTGTGGTGGCCATCTTTGACCACATGGGGGTGGCCATCCTGTATTGGAGTGATGGTCAATTTGCATATTACCTCTATTATATTGGGTTATTATATAGGATAGTATTTAAGCAACTACTTTTAAAACAACTTTAACCAAATCATTCTTTAACTAACACATCAATCCTATCTAATAAAGAGGGAATATGCTAATTGACCCTCACGCCATAGCAAAGATGGCAGCACCCACAGCCAATAAGGAGGGAATATGCTAATTGACTGCCACGCCCTCAAAAATGGCGGTGCCCATAGCCAATAAGAAGGAAACATTGCCAAAACCAGTTTGGCTCAGTGGATAGAGCATCAGTCTGTGGACTGAAAGGTCCCAGGTTCAATTCCGGTCAAGGGCATGTACATTGGTTACGGGCACATCCCCGGTAGGGGGTGTGCAGGAGAGAGCTGGTCGATGTTTCTCTCTCATCGTTGTTTCTAGCTCTCTATCCCTCTCCATTCCTCTCTGTAAAAAATCAATAAAATATATTTTTTTAAAAAAAGAAATGAAGGAAATATGCTAATTGACTGCCTTGCCCTCAAAGATGGCAGCGCCCACAGCCAATAAGGAGGGAATATGCTAATTGACTGTCACACCCTCAAAGATGGTGGCGCCCACAGCCACAAGATGACGGTACCCAGTCCCCTCAAGCCTCCAGCCACCCAGGGCTGGCCCGAGGCACAGGCAAGCCTTGGATGGCAGCTGCCCAGCTGCCCAGGGCCGCCCGAGGCTCAGGTAACCAGGGCTGGCTGAGGCTTGCACTGCTGGCAGTGGCAGCAGCAGAGGTGTGATGGGGCGTTGCCTTCCCCTGATCACTGGGTCTCCTCCTGCTCCTGAGGGCTCCAATACAGTGAGAGGGGACAGGCCAGGCTGAGGGATCCCTGCCCCCCACCTTCAGTGCATGAATTTTCATGCATGGGGCCTCTAGTTACTTGATAAGAACAAATAAATAGGAGTTCTACATAAAAAATTTAAGATGTGTTTCTTACCCTGAACTTCTCTAAAATTGTAATTACCTGCCTGGCTACCCAATCTGAATATGCCAGCCTGCTAGTTAAGTTCCTCTCCTGGATTAACTCACTCAAGCCTCCCAACAGCTCTATGAAGTAGCTGCTATTTTCAGCCCCATTTTTAAGCAGCTCACAGAAGCTAAATTGACTAATACCTCACAGTTGGAAAGGAATGGGCTCAGGCTTTTAGCCCAGGCAGTCTGACTCCACAGCTTAACTGGTAAATGCTACTCTCACCCCTCCACAGGCCTGGGTAGTCCTAGAGAATCTGTAATTGGGCCTTGCCCTTAGAAGAAAAAATATAAGTTGAAACAGGCAAGTAAATGACTTGGCATGAGACATTCTTGCTGATCTATTTCTTAGTTCTTAGATTTTTCTTGCTTGTTTCTGAGATAGTCACAGGCTGAGTTCCTATTTTGCCCAGGTGACTGAATTTTCTGCTCCTCACCCCGAAGTGTTTCTGTAACCCTGCTCTACGTGGCCAGACACCTGGGACCTGACGTGTTTGGACCCTTTGCTGTCCAGCAGTGTCTTCTTTCCATTCTCCTTGGATGACCCTGCCACTCTTAGTCTTAACTTCAGAGTCCTGTTCTCTTTCTTTCGCTCTCTGGAAAAGCCAATCTCTGGTTTGGAACTTTTGTTCTAATTCCACACTTAGCCTGGCTTTTGAATATGAATAGATTTTTATTGCCTCTTGACCTTATTTGCAGACCCAAATTTTAGACACTTACGACCGAGAACACTGAACTTGGTAGATTGTTTGATTCTACACTAAAAGTACGGTTATCTTTGGCACTGTTAGTCACCACAGTACATCCATTGGTGGGATGCATCCAGTCTTTTCTAAAGCAAACATTCATTAAACACTAGCCATGTGCCAGGCGTTGTGCTGTGTGCTGAGGTAAGACCATGAGTAAGTTGGTTCCTGCCCTTACAGAATAGTTACAATAGTAAACAGTAGTTACAATAGTAAGCAGTATTTTCAATGGCAAATATGTGTCTGAGAATAAACAGAAGTTATCAAACTGTGAGGAGAGGATAGAATAAGGAAGTCATCAACTGTCTGTTGTGAGTGGAGGTGGAGCTGAGTTTCAAAAAGTATATGGTTCACCAGGTTGACAAGGGGAGGGAGGGTATTACGACCAAAGGAGCAGAATTCCCAAAGGCACAGAGCATAGCTGAGAGCTCAGGACAGGACAAAGAGAATAGTCAGAGCCCATATGGAAGAGGAGTTTAGGGTTACATCAGGAAATGCCTCATATGCCATGCAAAGGAGTTTGGGCTTTGAAGGGATTTGGACAAGCCAATAAAATGATGAGATTGGCCAGGTTTACCCACTCGTTTAGGCTTCTGCACATCAACCTGCCACCAGGCTAGCAAAGACAGAGAAGTGATTAATGAGCTCTGTGACCACCCAGAAAGCATTCCTGGCAGCTGCAGGCCCCAAGATGCATCTTGGAATCTGCTTCTCTGGCAACATTTAGGTCAGAAATAAGTATATTTTTGAGAGTTCTGCTGCTGCCTTAGTCACATCTCTTTTTATCTGCCCTGACACTGTAGTATAGCTGGTTGCTTCTTCTTTCTACTGATTATTTTCAGAGGTAGAAGTTAAGATTACTTGATACAAAGAAGGTTTGTATTTCCTCAGTTTTGAGGTGGACTGAGATTGTGCAAATGAAAAAAAAAAAAAAGAATTTGATACACAATCCCCCTTGGCAAGAATTGCAAGAAGGCACTATCCTCTGCGAACTAGCAATGCTTTATTAAGATGGAAAATGACAATGTGTACTTGAGAATGGCATGCTAACGGGCCTTCAGCTCCCTTCAGCCGAGGGCTCACTTTCTGATGATGCCAGCAAGGGATACCCCTAGGGAGGTCCTGGAATTACCCTCCCTGCCTACAAACCTCAGGGTTGCTGGATATAGCCAACCACAGTTGGTAAGTCCAACAGGTTTATTTCCATGAGTATTTAACCTCATGTGTCATTTTGCCTCTTCTGGCAGCACTGAAATACGTAGTCCCAGGGATTTATCCGGACAGTGCTATTAATATAGAATTGTTCGGAACACGTGGAAATACGCAAGTCTGACTTTTGGAAGTTGGAGGAATGGTGTGGTTATGGAACCTTAGATAACTGAACAATACTCTGCTCATTTGGTGCTTTCTAATCTAGATGAAGGGAGCTGCTCCACGTTGCCATCTTTTCAAATATGAGCACAGCATTTCCCTCACGTTTTAGACTCATTGAAATTCCCAATACCTCCACTCAGGCCAAAGAAAAGAGTAAGAGCAAGAAAATAATGTTCCAAGGACAAGATACACATTTTTGCTCGATGCAGCAATACCAAGAATTGAGTATCAAGACAAGGGTTAGCTCCCTGGATTTAAAAAAATAAAAATAAATGCAGAAGTAGTGACAAGAGGAAATGAAATGTTGGCCAGCAGAAGCAGCAGGGAAGATTTCACATTGGGTAGTAACTATTTCTGAGCCATTTTGGATGTCTTCTTGCACCAGTAATTGGAAATTAAATATGCCCATATAAAGGAGAGGCACCTGCTTGCAGCTTTATGTTCTATTATTTCTGCTTCTATCCTTTGATGTCTGATTTCCATGTGCTTGGAATAATTCATGAGAATTGCTTTAAAATTTCAGAGGAATACGTAATGGGTGAGAGCTGGCACTATCCGCTATAAACCTGGCATCATAAAAAAAGCGATGATTTTTAGACTCAGAAGTCTGAGCACAGGACCCCAATTCCATTTCTGTGTATCTTTGGACAATTCATTCACCTTTCTGAAAGTCATGTGCTCTGTACTTGATAATCAGTAAGGACCCTGCTAAATTTAATGTTCTATGACCATTTATTATGTTTTAGATCAAATGCACATGAACTTTTTTTTTAAAAGGCAGAAATGAAGGGTACTGCCATTAATAGCTTTGGAGATATGTGGAATCAGGCATGAAAAATTGGAGTTGCTCTTTCCCTACACCCTGGGCTGGAATAAGCAAGCATGCACTTAAAAGTGAAACTTTGGAACATAGTGAAGCTAATATGCAGGACTAGAAAAGAAACTGAGCCACAGATTTGGGGGCAGTGTAGGTTCTGATGCAATCTGTACCTTATAATTCCTGTGTATCTGGCGCTTGCAGAGGGAGATTATGATTCACAAGGGAGACCCTTTCTTCCATCCCACAGACCTTAATCTCACTAATACTCCAGGTCAGTGGGTGCCCACTGTGTCTGCCTTGGAGAACCACACCATTTGCAGGCTGTGAAGATAAAGGTATCTAAAATGGGCTTGCTTAATGAAAGAAAAATATATCCTCTAAGGCGCTGGGGCCTGGGGTTTCAAGGAGGTCCAAGGATAGGATTTCAGTTGTTCTAAATGAATTTCTTTTCATTTTATTTTTATTACATTGAAAATTACCCTTTAGATGAATTGTTGTCAAATTAATAAAGTATTTATTAAGGCAACTGGACAGTGGCTGAGGCTCTCTTGTAGACAGTTTAATGACAGATGCTTATTATTGTTGCCATGTTATGATGTCTAGAATAATTTTTCTTCAATAAATATTAGGAAAATATATATCTTACCATGACGACTATGAATATCTCATTACAGATTGCTCATATGAGGCACAGCTCAAGTCAGAAAATGTCTAAGAAAAAGTGGTACAATGAAAAGTACAGATCATTTGGTTTTACACTCATTGCCAAACATTCTGGGACATAAATAGTGCTTTTTGAGGAGTAGTGCTCTGGCCAAAAGAAGCATAAACTCTATTAAGCATGTTTCCAATGTATATTAATCAATGTGGGTTTCAGGAGAAAAAAAGCCCAATTTGAAAATGTTGAAATTTTACACTTTTCTTTCCCATTTACAACCATCAGAAACTTAACAACTAGTTCAAGCACAAAAAGGAAATTTCTACCATGATATTAGATTATCTCATTAACTTTAAAGGAAAAAAATTACCTTGGCCCCAGAAAACTAGAACAAGAGACATTAACTCTATTTGAGCTCTTTTTCTTTTTTCTTACTGTGCTCACTCTGTCCATTTAACTTCATTCTACTGTCTCTGCAGACCAGCTTCCATCAGTTTTCTGGTCTATGTTCTACGTGATGGAAAATATTGTTCCAAACATATTTTTAATAATGTGAATAAGTTCAGCAACCAAGAAAAGATATGATTTCTCTGTATAGTACCAGTTCCCAAATTCCCAGACAGGGATCCAATTGACCCAGCGTGGGGTAGGTGTGTATGCATAGACAATTGTGACCAGCATTAATATTGTAGGAACATAGCTGCTTCTGATGCCATTAGTGGATGAAAGGGATAATCTAAAGTTTTAGAAAGGAATAATGTACTGATATTACTGCATAGAAATGTATTATACACCCTTGCCATGTGTAGTATTCTTCCCTATACACAACTCCAAAAATGTCCTGCTTAAAATTCTCTAACTTCCCCAGGTGAAAACCCTAACAGTAGGGTGTTGGCCCCAAATCATACTTCCCCTGCATTCTGATTAATGACCTGGGCAATGATTCTCTGTGGCCAGGTGTTTTGAGTGCTGCCAAGTTCTATTCAATCTCCAGCACTTATTTATATGCTTCCTCACATATCCAATAAACAATGGTGGGGAAGTAATAATAAAACTTATATTTGGTAAAAAGAATGAAAACATTGCATTGTAAATTGGTCACTGATTCAGAGCATATCTTGATAGAAAGGGATATGAGGTAAATTATATGATGAGCAAATAAATATCTTGGGCATTCAATTTAATGCTCTTCTTTGGAAGTGAAGTGAATTCCTTAATTATTCCACCCAGTGATTGGGAGGGTTTCCTATAAGTGTTCTTCAGGAGTTGCATCTGAGGTTGGTTAAATCACCTCTGTAATTCACTTATTCGTGTCTGTATTGGGTCTTGCCTTTCAGAAACTAGATTTTCTGGAAACACAGCTTGGTCAATTTCATTTGAGAGAATTCTATTTTCAAATAACCAATGAAAGAAATATTGTTTCGTTGTACTCTTTTAGAATTTATCCCATCCCTTTTTCAGCTTAAGGATCTTTCTCATGCCTGGAAAACAATAGGTTGGGACAATAAAGTTTGTGCCTTATTCTCTAATGAGCCTCCTAAACCCAGGGTGTATTCTAGCTCTAACCAAATGTCCTTTCAAAGAGAGGGGTCCTCAATGTGTCAGCTCCTGCAGTATTGGTGTTTTGGAGGGGTACCTTAAGTTTTCTGGGACCTCCCAGATAATTTGCTTCTGATTTCTATAATTCAACTTATTTGTTTTAATTACAGAATAGAATGCAACTGAGGATTTGGTTCCTGCAACTCAGGAAGATAGAAGGTTATCTGACCCCAAGCTGGTCAAAGACCGGGGTCACTAATACGTACTATCGGCCTTGAGCTGCTCTCAGTTGAGCCACTTTGAACTGAACATTATTCCTTCTGTGAAAAACCCTTAATGAAGCCTGAATAAAGTAGCCAACATACTAAAATATTTTGACACTCACCACCAAACCCCCTAAAAGTCCTAAATACAAGCTACAAAAAAAAAAAAGAAGAAGAAGAAAATAAAGAAAATACAGGATAGATAACCAACTGCTGTGCTACCATAGCTATATCAATTCTCCTCTTGGACCTAGTTAAAGATTCCCACCATCCTTGCCTTACCTTCATTCAGCCAATGTCTGCATTTACAATTCTTTTTTTTTAAATATATTTTATTGATTTTTACAGGGAGGAAGGGAGAGGGATAGAGAGCTAGAAACGTCGATGAGAGAGAAACATCGACCAGCTGCCTCCTGCACACCCCCTACTGGGGATGTGCCCGCAACCAAGGTATATGCCCTTGACCGGAATCGAACCTGGGACCTTCCAGTCCGCAGGCCGACGCTCTATCCACTGAGCCAAACCGGTTTCAGCTGCATTTACAATTCTTTCTTGGGTAACAAGTGATGTACATCTACACAATGGAAAACTACTCAACAGTTTTTTAAAAAGCGCCTGCATGGAGATTTGACTCAATGCTGCAAAAGTATGAATGTGAAAAACATGATGTAAACAGAAGATATAAGACATGGGAATACATACTGTAAGATTTCATTAATATTAATTACAAGTGGAGGCAAAACTCATCTATGATCATGCCAGTCTGAAGGTGATCGCCTCCTGGTGGGGGGTGGAGAACTTCCTGGAAGGACATAAGCAAAATCCTGAGGCGGTGAAAAGGTTAAATGCCATGTTTTGGGTAGTTGTGACATAGATGCTTACAAACATGAAAACTTATCAAACTAAACACTTAAGATATGTGAATTTGTAAAAATGTAAATCATACCTCAATTTTTTAAAAAAGCAACTAACTTTTTCATTAAAGGTAACAGAAATCTTAAGTTAGCTTCAGAAAACAACAAAAAAAATTGATTAAAGGGATTTGAGAGCATTTCAAGGGAGTTAAGAGGAATGTAGTTGAGTGTAATGACTACAGCTAACTTTTAAAAAATTAAATTTATTATGGTGACATTGGATAATAGGATCCTATAGGTTTCACATGTACATTTCTATGATACAAGGTTGGCATTTTGCACTGTGTGCCCACCACCCAATATTACATTTGGATATTGATTAACATAATATATTAAGTACTCTCATAGGCCTTGGGGTTATAGCAGTGAACTTGTCAGACAAAAGTGCATTCTAATTGAGGGGAAAGGATGTAAGAAATGGGCAAACACACCAAAATAATATAATTTCAGGTTATAATAAGGATACTAAAGAAAAGGAAAAGGATAGTGTAAGTCAAATGACTTGGGTTGGGTGCTGCTTTAGATACAGTTGTGAAGGAAGGCTGAAATTGAGTGATGAAGAGGAGACTGTCATGGGTAAATTGGAGGACATTTATTTCAGTTTTTAGGAGGAGCAAATGTAAAGTCTTTGAGACTGAAGAACACAGGCCATATTTTAGAAATAGAAGGATTAGTGAGACAATGAGGGGTAGAGTGATAAAAACGGAGGTCAAGAAGATAGGCAGAAGCTGTCCTAGAGAGTCGTGCAGACACAGGCAAAGAATTCATTTCTGTTTTAAGAACAATGCAAAATCACTGCATGATTTTAATCAGGAAACAAATAGCTTCTGATTACATTTTTAAACCGAAGATAATGGACTCTCATTAGGTAGTTCTGATATCTTTTTTTCTTTTTAAAAATATTTTATTGATTTTTTTTTACCAAAAGGAAGGGAGAGGGATAGAGAATCAGAAACATCAATGAGAGAGAAACATCGATCAGCCGCCTCCTGCACACCCCCTACTGGGGATGTGCCCGCAACCAAGGTACATGCCCTTGACCAGAATCGAACCCAGGACCCTTTGGTCCACAGGCTGACACTCCATCCACTGAGCCAAACCAGTTAAGGCCTGATATCTTTTTTCTTAAATTGTTGCTTTTAAGTTCTTAATTATACATCCAAATTCACCCAGAGAAAAAGTTAATTTCTTCCAGTCTGGATCAGGTGTCCATCCCTCAATGGCTGTGGCTATCGAATAGAATCATGTTACAGAATCATGGTAGTGCCTGTGGAACTATATGTTTAGAGAAAGGGAAATTTTTAGAAAAAGTGTGATAGCCACACAGTCCTATAAGTGCTCACTCTACGTCCCAATGTGAAATTTGAAGTTCTCTTTGAGTGTTTTGTTGTACTGCCAAGGAGAGATGTGACACAAATTGGACAGGCTTCAAGGAATCCATGCTTTGGAAATAGGAGAAGTGGTTTGTGGTTTGTGCCTCTGTCTACATCATCCACTCCAGCCATGTGGCTACTTCACTTAATATCTTAGAGGAACTGGCAGATGTGCCATTTTCCTTCAGTCTGAATTGGATGGAATTACTGATGTCTCCAAATGCAGATAGCTGCGAGCTTTCTTCCTTCCCGGTTTACTCGAGGGCATGGGATCAGCTCTGTGGTGTTAACTGCGGCAGCCACAGTGAATGGCATGCAGTAGGTGCTCGTTACATTTGCTGAATATGTAAATTATGCCGTCAAAAATTCATTGCTCAATTTTATTTTATGTCTGCTCTGGAAACTGCAAGGAAATTGATGTCTCTGGATTGTTACAAAGAAAAATACAGTGTCTTTGACTAGAAGGAAAACGTTGGGACATTATGGTTTGAAATGTTTGGCAGCACATCTGGGTTTTTTGTTGGCTGAAGATAGAAGCTCTACACATCATCATGGGTCATTGAAGTAATTATCTTTCTTATTCCCTGCTATATCTCTACAGCCTAATAGGGGTCCTGATACATAACTGGTGCCTAAGGAGCATTTGCTAAATTACTTATTACAAATACATCAAAATGTACTGGCATCAAAGATTTTTGCCAATTACCTTGAAATAAGCCTCATCCACTGCTATGATGTTGTCACCTTCATGGAAAATAGAATTTCTTCAAGAAGTTTATAAGAAGTTGGAAACAACATGAATTTCTTTTTTTTTACTATGTGCAAAAATCTATGCCTTTCCAGAGGACAAGTCTCAAGGGCCTTAATTGAACCAGAGGAAAAAGTCTCACTTTTAGTGAGCATTAAAGAAAGACCACGCTAAGTTTGACCAGGAGGGGCTCATTACAGACCTGGATTGTTCGGTGGATAATTTTAGCCATGCTAACTCCGTAACTTTCTGTTTCAATGCCCTGCAGTAACTAACACGCTGTTACTGCCATCTCCTTCCACCAAACTGTTCCAGTGAAAAATGAAGGCAGAGTGCTATGTGAGCTGCCTAATACCAAAATGAATGCTCCGGTGAAGTGTACGTGCCAAAGCAGCAAAATAAATGGCCAAATTTTCCGTGTATTAGTCTGACACATTTCAAGCAAGGTGATCAAGAGCTTCCAAAGGATTCTCAGTGAGCCTCTGACTCTAGAATGTTAAGAACCACTGTTACCCCAGCATTCAATTTACAGATGGCACCACACAAAGTTAAAAAATACTCTGTTACAGCTTCTGTTGATCATGTTTATTTTCCTGTCCACTGAGGGCCTTTAAATGAGGGTGAAGGAGGAAGAAAACTAGGCTTTGGGCTAGGTATCCTGCCAGAGCTTTACATTTATTATTGTGTGTGTGTGTGTGTGTGTGTGTGTGTGTGTGTGTGTGTGTGTTCAATGCTTGTCATGACCCAGTTTTAAGGTCCTGGCTAGAGGTCGGTCAGTTCCCCTTCTTGAGCAGCTGATTAAGTCCACACCTCAACCACTCCCCTTAAGCTCTCATACGCCAGGCCACTGTGCATCAATCAGCCCTAATCACCCAGGGGCCAGATTAGCAGGAGTGGCGCTTTCTACCTAGCCAGTGTCATCAAGCTGTGCCCCACCATCAAGAGTCGTTAAGTCTTAAACAACACCTTCAGGATAACCCTGTGAAATCAAGCCATGGTTTCTGTGTTGCAGATGAGGAAAGAGCCTCAGAGAAGTTAGTAAAATAGCCTAAATTTAGCAATCTGTTATTGGTAGAGCAAGCACCACAATCCATATCCATCTGTTACAACTCTGAATCTAGCCCTGAGAATGAGTTTTAAATTTACAAATTCAAGTGACCCCTAAAGAGTATATATATATTCAATGATTGTCCCAGATTCCTTAGGTTTTTAACCACAAACAAGAGAGACAGAGAGAAAAAGACTGTATAATATTTGGTTAAGAAAAAGTGACTAAAATATATAAATATCAATAATCACAAGTGATAATGAATCTTTATTAGTAATGAAATAAGCTTACTTCCATCATTTTAATATTTATCATTAAATAACTTTTAATTTATCTTTCTCTTTATGAAACTAAAATCAAAGAAATAAAAGATATGAAAAAGGTTTACCTAAAAGTATTCATCCCAGCCAGGCAGAGGTGAGCTGGAGCCAGCACTTAAGAGCTTGCAACCTATCTATACTAATAAAAGGATAATATGCTAATTAGACCAGGAGACCTTCCAGGAGACCTTCCAGGAGACCTTCTGGACATCCTTCCGGACAAAACCATGGTGGCGGGGCAGAGGCAGAGGTGGTTAGGGGTGATCAGGCCAGGAGGGGAGGGCAGTTGGGGGTAATTAGGCCAGTGGGGGGTGGCAGTTGGGGGTGAGCAGGCTGGCAGAGGAGGCAGTTGGGGGCGAGCAGGCTGGCGGGGGGGAAGTTGGGGGCGATCAGGCCAGCAGGGTGGAACAGTTGGGGGTGAGCAGGCCAGCAGGGGGGGCTGTTGGGGGCAAGCAGGCCAGCATGTAGAGTGGTTAGGGGCAATCAGGCAGGCAGGCAGGCAGGCATGTGAGCAGTTAGGAGCCAGCGGTCCCAGATTTTGAGAGGGATCGGGTCTAAACCGGCAGTCGGACATCCCCCAAGGGGTCTCAGATTGGAGAGGGTGCAGGCTGGGCTGAGGGACAACCCTCCCCCGCCCCATGCATGAATTTCGTGCACTGGGCCACTAGTTGTTAAATATTTAGGAAGTTTGCAAGCCAGTTACACAGTTGGAGACTTGTCACTGGCCATAGTGGAAGTACTTACACCATGAAATTTGGCAAACATTACAAACCAGGGCTTTCTTTCTAAAGAAATATATAAGCATACCACTGCCACCATGTACATATTGGCAGAAAAAGGAAAAGAGTGGCACCTAACAAATGGGGTTGGCTAAATAAATAAACATATTAATTAGTGTACTTCCTACAAAAGAAATAGTATAGCCTTAAAATGACAGTGAAGAGAAATATTAATAGGGGGAATGTACAAAATATATATTGCTAATTTTAAACTGCAATTTGCAAAGTAGAAGTACTATATAACCTTTTTTTAAAAATAGAATCCCTTTTCGTCAAAAAAATATGATGCAGGAAAAAAGACTGAAAGGATACATATGTAAATCTTAAAAGTAGTTATATTTAACTACTGGAATAATGAGTGATTTTTGTTGTTTCTCTAGAATATTTTTTTCTAAATATTCTTCATTTGACTTGAATTACTTTTGCAAAACACCTGAAATTCCCTCTAAAAGTACGGAGGTCTTGACAGCTATGAACTTGATCCCACTGTTGAGCATGGAGACCCCCTAGAGCAGTCAAACACATCCAGCCATGCAGGTGAAGGGAAGGGTGTGGCCATGGAGTAGACTCAGAGCAGACTTGAACCCAGAACACCCGAGTCCGAGTCTCAGCACGGCTCTGTATCAGTTGGGGAACATTAGACAAGACTTAAACTTCCCCGTGAAGCCAGCAGGGCCACACTTGCCCTGACCACCCCTGCAGGTCACTGTGAGGACAAAGTAACGTAAAGAATGAGAAACTGTGAGCACAAGCGAAAGAGGTCTAATTAGGAGGCACTTTAAAGGGCCCCTTATGTGATTTTAGACTAACTCATCTCTTAGCTGCGTGTCTTCCAAGTTCCACCGCTCCAATTAGAAAACCTCCCCTTTTGTCCCATCACCTTCGCTGCTTAATTACCTATCACCATAATGAACTCTCTTCTGCTTTTCTATATTCCTCATTGTGTTGTGCTACTCACAACCTCCTGTAATTTTATATTTTTGAAATGTTCTGGTAAAAACTTACCTTTAAAAAATTATTTCAAAACATCATATCCACATCGTGGTAAATCTGAATTATGAGAAATAGAATTCCACTATGTATTTACAAAGTAGGAAGTAGGGATTAATTATTTAATTTAACATCAACAAATTACTATGTAAAGTGATAATAAATGCACATGCCTTAAGGACGGAGAACAATGAGCACGCACAGTGAGACTTTGGGAAATCACCTCACCTTTTGTGCTTTAACTCCATTACCTGCAAAACTGAAAACTTTAGTCTTAACAGGAAAAACGTATTATGCAAGAGAAGTGCTTCAAAAGAAAACACTCTGCCCAGCATGCGATTTACTATAAGGTGCATTAATTTATTGCCGTGATTGTAATTCACATTTTAAGTTGTAATTTATTTCTCATTTAATGTCTAAGTTTCTCACAATAGAGTGTAAGCTTTCTGAGATGGAGCCTGGAGCATTCTCTAGCACCTAATTCAGTTTGTGGCACCTAGTAGCCACTCAATAAATACTTAACAACTCAGAATGGGTTTATGGAAATATAGAAATTGGTCTACCCAAAGGAAAGTATTTTTGTTTATGCCAATAAGGTTAACTATGTCTTTCACGGCATGGAGGATAGCATCTACTTCCTTTCAAAGAGGGAAGAGATAAGGTTTGACCTGGAGCAGGAGGAATTAATGGACATAAGACATGCCAGATCAATATGGCAAGTCGATGTTGATCGGTTTTCAAGCAGAAGCAGCCATATCCAGCCGGGAGAGAAATAAGCGCTCCATCTGGGGTAGCCGGTACCTCCAGAATTCCTCGCCACTGCCTTCCTTCCACATCACATCCCTGACTGCTCTGCCTCCCTCTGCCGCCGCCACCAGCCACCCCTCCAGACTCGGAAAGGTCATAACGAAAAATCTTTGTTCTACGACCTGCCTTCTGCTTCTATATCCTTGCCCCTCCCAAGTAATTTTAATGGAAACCATTTTATCTGAAAGTATTTTTCCGTTTCAATTTATGAGATTTAGTTTCTTACCTAAGGTGTTGTCTTAGCAAGAACAGTCTGTGTGCACGTATGTTAATGACTAAATCACTTTCTTATGAAGTTATGTCCATCTGTCGCATAAGAAGAATAGTACCCTTTAGAGAGCGCTAAAGAAAACTAGGGGAAGGGGAGGGAACCGGAGCAGCTATTTAAAAGAGGTAAATGCTGCCAGTGAGTCTAAGTGATAAAAAGCAATTAATTAAGCTTTAAGTGTAGAGTAGGGAATACATGGCGTGGCATAAATTGTAGCCACAATTCGTGTTTCTTTTGTTCCTAGAACTTAACACACAAAACCCCATGGCCTCCCAAAACAGTAAATTCAGTTCTATTTATGAAGCTTGTTCCCTTGTAGATGTAGCAGATGTCTCTCCAAGTGACTCAATTGCATGGATATTATTAAAGTGAGGTCACACATTGCTGAGGCAAACTGCAGCCGTGAGCAGGAGGAATGAAGTGCAAGGGTGTGGAGGAATAGGATTTGGGCAATTAGGAGTGCAGAAAGGAGATTATATAGTTAAAGCTATTCTGTCTTTCTTTTCCAAAGCTCCTTAAAGTTTATCAGCAAAAACTATCTCTCTGCCTGCACTTTCACATAGCAATTATAACAATTTCCTAATCTCAGGAGGATGCCAGTATCTTCTAAGGCAATAAAACCTGTTCTAGAATGATGTTATGGGCTTGCAAAATACTTTTTTTAAGCCTTCCTAACAATGCCATCTCAAGAATTTTCCACTTTAGAGATGATACCATATCGCATATATTTGACATATTTAAGGAGAGCAGGGATTTAAAGTACAATTTATTTCTGGTGAAGACAAGGCAGAAAGTGTGTCACATGTTGATTGAAAGGCCGTCTCGAAAATAGGTTTGTTTCAGTACTTTTTGTTGTTATTAGAAACCATAAAGCTCTGAAAAAAAAAGATATATAATCTTAAATCTGAGTAGGGCCAAATAAATCTGATGGCTTTCTCTGAGAGCTAGTGAGGCAATGGCCTAGAAGCCTGTTTTGTGTGACGTGGCGAGATAGATCATACCAATTTAATTGGTATAAAGATTGAAATGGTTGTACAAAATTATCCCTCTGGGGTGATTTTACTGCCAGGATATTATAGATTTCCACCCAGCTGGATAAAGCTTCTTAAAAAGGGAAATTTCTATCCTGAACACAAAGTCCAAAAAGAGTTAAGAAAGAATGAATGCATGCAAACTTAGAGTTGAAAATTAAAAAAAAAAAAGTATCTATATCTACAGAGAATAAAGTGACCCTTGCTAATTGGATACAAATTCTGTAAACCTCTCCAGCATGGATCCCATCTCAATCAGCTACTAAAATGCATAGTCAGATAAAAGTAAAACAGAAAAGAGATCTTAAAGGCATTGCATTCCCTGAGGTCATATGATGAATCTCTGAAGGTAAGCCAGATCCATTCCCTTTGCATAAGATCAGCAGAATCTATGGAGGAAATGTGAAAGATTAATGACATTATAATTCAACAGTATAGGGATTGCCAGCCATATTTCATTCATTATCCACTGAATTAGCGAGACAAGGGACTGCCAACGGGCAGCAAGACAATGCAGAGGGAGACAAAAGCTGACCAGTTACCTGCTCACTAATCATGCTAAAAAGAAACCTGTCACTGGATAGCTCAACACAAACATCGGAGTGAGACATTTTGCCAGAGAATCCTACTTAAGACACAAAACATTTTTATGATGTACTATTTCCCATAAAACTGCAGACATTCTTTCCTTAATCATGCACAGAACAGCCTGGTCCACCTGGGATTGTGCCTTCTTTATTGGGAACCAATCAATTTGCAATCCCTTATTCTCTTTCACCCCCACAGCAGCACTCTGAGCTATGAGTTGTTGCCCTGATGTGAAAGATGAAGACATGAAGTCTTAGAGAAGTTAAATGTCTTCCTGGCTGGTGGGCAGGGGCTAGAACCCAAGTCTTCTCAAGGCCACTCAGAGCTCCTATAGAAGGCCCTCTAACTTACCCAGGGTGAAGGACTTTTAAAAAAATCCAATTTGTCACTTTTATGATGATGCATTGGTTAATGCAAAAAATGGACTTACCAGGAAAATGAATTTTTTAAAAAAGCAGACATAACATACAGACTCAAATATTTTAGGATTAGGTTCAAAAGATATAAAGGTACTATGTCAAATTGCTATACAAATAAATGCTTAACTTTAATGACCATCGCAGACTAGTAACAAATGGTTCCTGCACCAACATCAGTCCACACTTTGGATGAATAACGTTGTGATGAAGTGCTGGTTCAATCTGATGTTGCCAAATCACTGAAAATATATGGAAAAATCCTACCAGCTTCAAAATGAACAGAAAGACGAACTGAGCCCAATCTCAATCAGTCACTCCGTTTTCACCAGGATTCTCCTCCAAGGAACATTTCCAGGTGTCAACATTTGGCTACTACTTGGTGTAAGGACTTGAGCTCATCCTTGTTCTCCAGACAACTGCTCTGCATATCTTTGAGAGGCTACAGTTCCTCATGTGCTGGGGTGAAATGGAGCCGGAGAAGGGCAGGAACAAGGAGGGCAGCCAGAGTTACCCTTGCTCTCCATGGGTCTTGCCTACCTGTGTTCTCAGCAGGTAATGGCTCAGAACTCTAGGACTGCACTGCAGACCCTGACTCAAAGCTGTGCTTGCATGGAAGACACTTCATCTTCACTTAGCTTATGTAGTAGAGGTCAATAAAAAATATTTTTATTAATTTTATTTTGGCTGACGTGAGAGAATTAAAAACACACACACACAACAAAAACAGACATGTCTTTCAAGTTTACTTCCTTCTCTTGTCACCATCCTGTTTTGTTCCTCTTTCCAATGTCAAACTTTTAAAAAAAATTATGTACACTACTTATCACCTTCTATTACTCTTAAACTCATCAAATTCTCTTTTTTGAATTGCCATCATTTTTCTGAAACTGTGATAGCTAAAAATTATCAACAACCTCTTTACTACTAAATGCATGGATACATCTTAGACATCTCTTATTTCAGAAAAATTATATGGAATAGAAGGAACTCAAATAATAAGCAAAAAACTTGACCCATCTCTGCTGAGCCTTTTCTCTTTTTAGTTTTTCTAATAGTTACCTCCAAACCTATTTCACAAACACTTATGAAGTGTTCATAAATGTTAAAACACTGTTTTAAACACTTTAAAAATATTGACTTTAGTCTTTGTAATATTATGAAATAGGTTCTACTATGGTCATTTAGGGTGGAAGAAATAGACCTGCCAATCTTGGATGTTTCCTTCACTGTTCTTTTGTATACTGAATCTAGTGTCATCATCTTTCTTGATTTTCTATCCCCTTTAACCCTTAAAAAAAAGCACATGGGAAATAAGTTCTATGACTCTTTACCTATCTGAAAATCTCATTATTCTGCCTATATACTGGAGTGATAAAATGGCTAGGAATATAATATTGAATTGAAAAGAATAAATTCCCTTAGAAATTTGAAAGGGTTTGTTATTACCTCCTAAAAATTATTGTTGCTGATACTTGTCTGTTTCTTATTCCATTGTAGGAGATAAGCATTTTCTACTCTGGAATCTTTTAAACACCTTGGTATTTTAAAAATTTGTGTGAAAGGTTTAGTGTAGGCAGAATTCTAAGATGCCTCCCAAGATTTTCCACCACCCTGACCTACATGTCCTATATAATCTCAGGGTCTGTATATGATGGGTTTTACTCATTAACTACATCATGTTTATGGCACAGTTGACCTTAAGATATGAAGATTATCAAGGACTTGAATTAATTACGAGCTCTTTAAAAACAGGGAGGTTGGTTTTTGTTTGTTTGTTCTTCCTGGTCACAGAAAAGGAAGCCAGAGATTGGAAGTGCAAAAATAATTCAATATGACATTGTTAGCTTAAAGATGGAGGTGTCACTTAGTAAGAAGGCAGGTGGTCTCTAGATACTGGGAGTGAGTGGCCCCAGCTGAGAGCTAGCAAGGAAATGATGATGGACCTTAGTCTTACAACTACAAAAAACTGAAATCTGCAAACAAAAAATGAACTTGGAAGAATATTTTTTCATGAAAGCTTCCAGATGAAAACTCAACCTGGCCAACATCTTGATTCCAAGCTTTGAGATACCCTGAGGAGAGAAGCAAGTCAGACTACATTTTATTCAAGTTTATGAAAAAACTAGTAGCCCGTTTGCACGAAGATTCGTGCAATAGACCTTCATTCACCTGGCTGCCTGCACCAGTTTTCTGCAGGCACCGGGGACCCAGGCCTTGGCTGTGGCCACCGCCTTCTGCCTTTTTCAGGGTCGGGGCTTGGCCCCGGGCGGTGGCCTTGGGCTCGTTGGCACCCAACATCCTTGCTAAGGATCGCAGGAGCTGACCCCCAGTGGTTTCCTGCGATCCGTGCAAGCTGCCCACTGGTGCCCAAGGCCGGGAAAGCCTCCGCCCCAGGCTTTCCTGGCCTTGGGCTCGCGGCACCCAGCGTCCCTGCTACCGATCACAGGAGCCGACCCCCAGTGGTTTCCTGCGATCGGTGCAGGCTCCCCGCTGGTGCCCAAGGCCCGGAAAGCCTCGGCCCCTGGGACCCCCGGGAGGGGCGGGAGGGGCAGGGCCATGCCCCCCCAGGTGGCCGATCGCCTCCGGGACCCCCGGGAGGGGCGGGAGGGGCGGGAGGGGCCGGCAACGCCCCCCCGGGTGGCCGATCGCAGCCCGGGACCCCCGGGAGGGGCGGGAGGGACAGGGCCACGCCCCCCCGGGTGGCCGATCAACACCGGGACCCCCGGGAGGGACGGGAGGGGTGGCATGGGCCCGGCCACGCCCCCCCGGGGTGCCGATCGCCCCAGGCACCCCCGGGAGCGGCGGCATGGGCCCGGCCACGCCCCCCCGGGGTGCTGATGGGCCCGGCCACGCCCCCCCTGGGGTGCTGATTGCTTCAGGCACCCCCGGGAGCGGCGGCATGGGTCCGGCCACGCCCCCCCGGGGTGCCGATCGCCCCAGGCACCCCGGGGAGCGGCGGCATGGGCCCGGCCACTGGGCACCGCCATCTTGATCTTCTCAACGGCAGATATGCCACCCAGAGTCCCACCCCCAGCCTCCTGCCGGCCCAATTGTGGGCATAGCGGAGGTGCGGTCAATTTGCATGTTTCTCTATTATTTATGAAAAAATGTTGGTCCTTCTTTTTCACGACACAGTTTTTCCTCACACGTATGGTAAGCCTTTTAATACTGTAAATTACATGAAGAAAGACACTTTGTTTTCACTCCACTATCTATTAAACGCTCAATTTGTTGAGATGAATGGAGGATGAATAAATGAATGATCGAAGAGATAGAACTTTGTGTACATGAGAAGAACTTTGATGAAAAAGTTCTGTTTTATGATGAACAGTCTAGCTTCTCTTGGAGATGAATCCTCCAATATTTTGCCTAGTCATTATGTGCTTAGTCATTATGAACACAGAGGTGATTAAAGGGAATTAGGAAAAGTCAAGCTTCTGTGTATATCTTTATTCTGTTCACTTCTTCTCATTGCTCCTGGGCTTCATTATACCCACCACCTAATGATATCTAACTGCAAAACCTCTCAAAGGCTGTGTTGAACACACAGGCACCCTCCTTGCCTATAGCCCTTTTTTTTTTTTTTTACATGTTGAGGTAATTCTAGATTTCTCTACTCTGCTTCATTAGTAAACACCTTTTTATCTGCTCTCCAGAAATTTGTTCATGTCTTTGTCTGTTGAAGAGTCTCTTCATTCTCTTCATTATTGAGAATTTATAATATTTTTATTCCATTATTTTAACTTTAATATAGTATCAAGATGGGAGAGGAAGAGAGGAGATAAACATTTATGCTCAGTTCACAGTCTTGTACCAGAAACCCACACGATATCTCTCACTACTCTTTATTCCTGTGACACCACATAGCTCTTATTGGAGTTTGAGGAGAAAAAAATCAACCAAATTAAGTTGATATGTGTCAAGCTGTCATTAATGATATAACTCTTAATTTCAAAAATGGTGTTTTATTGGTAATTCAAAAGAATCTAATTGCTGGAATGGTAGACTGAGTAAAAGAGAATCTTTTGAGCAGCAACTCTTTCCTTAAAAGAACTCTCAAGTATATTTTCTTACAGAAGTCTTGGGAAAGAGCAATGGGCAAATGAGTGTTGGGATTCTCCAGTGCCTTCCTTCAGTGAAAAAAAAAAGGCAGAAAAACAAGGTTGAGCAGGAAGCTCAGAACTCACAGAAGATCTCTAAATTCTTGGGCATGACCCTGGAGCAAAGGAACAAAAGAGAAATGTTTGTACCCAAACAGATTTCTCAGGTGTTCCAGACACTGTCAGAAGTAAATGCCAACTGCTCTAAGGCAGGGTTCAACAATCTATGTTCCTTTGCAAATCTGTACTGTTTTTATAGTTTTCTTGAAGCACGGCCATGACCACTTGTTTATGTGTTGTATATACTACTTTTGCACTGCAGCAGCAAAGGTGAGTACTATGAGAATTGTGCTGCCTTATTTATATCTCCACCTTTTAAGGAGGGGAGGGCATTTCCCTGAATCAAATGCTCCTCAGAATTTCAGCATCATGCCTGTCTCTTTTTCATATAGGTCCCTTTGTCTGCTGAAAGCTTCTAGAACATTAGTGCCATGGAGGAAAACTCTTGCTTTAGAAGGTAAAGAAGCATGCATGTCTGGACTCTTTAACATGTCTAAGTTGCTTTCTTTATTGAGGATTAAATAAAAAAGATATGGCATTTAAATGCAAACATCAAATGTACCAGCTTTTCTAGTTTCTATAAATTTTTAATGCAGTTACAGATTTCAATTCATATTATGTATATATGGGTCTTAAATATGTTTTTCTCCAGGTAATGGTAAAAAATCTTGGTTTCTAAAAGCATAAGTGACTATTTTTTATTTTTGTCTTACTAATAAATACTTACTGAGTGAAGTGTTTTATGCACTATCCCAAAGTAGTACCTTAAATTGAATTTAGTAAATCCCGTACCTCAAACTCCTTCGATTCACCACCTAATCTACATAAATCAAGGTTCCTCAGAGAACTAATTGAAGCTATTTTCCCATTTGTAGTTGAATCAAGTAGTTTTGCTGTGCAACCCCATTTCATAATAAAATCTTTCCAGCAAATCCTCTCCTAGTATGTATGTAATCATGATAGTCCTAAAAGCACTTTTAATTTCATTATGGCCAAAATGCTACAAGGTGTAGAAATTATATAACAAAGGTGAAATTCTCCAAACACACAGAAAATTTTGGATCTTGTTATTTCTATTGCTGTATTTTGTCTTTTATATCTTTTATAAAGCTTCATTTTGCTTCAAGAGGAAAAATAGGCTCTGACACACTTTTAAGAGGGGGTTTTGAAGCACATAGTAAATGCTGGTTAAAGAAATATGTTATGTTTTTACATGAAAATATTTTCTTTTTTTTTTCCATCATTCCACTTAAATTCTAAATTTTTCTATTCCTCACTCTAATTATGGCAGTAAAAGAACAGCAGTTTTGGTATAACAATCTTAATCTCTACTAGGTATTAAATACATAAATTCATTTACACTTAGTCTCAATATAGGTATATCATATTATATTAATACCATTATCTTTCAGAAAAAGAAACTGAGGTTCTTAGATTAAGTAAGGTGTCCAAGGACACATGCTCTTAAGTGACAGCCATCCTATAAAGTCTGTTCTGCCTGGCTAGGGAGACACCCTGCAATATTCACAAGACATTCAAAATCAACAAAAAGAAAGAAATCACTGATGATAATTTAAATGAATAAGAATTGTTTTAATGAGCAATATGTTTTCATAATCATGTCTGTAAAATATCTGGATCAGTCAGTGTTAGGAGGGAGAATTTAGTTACTAATTAATAGAGTTTCCACTCAATTCTCTTATTCTAATTAAAACTAATAACAATGGTGAAATAATACCTATTTATTTGGAACATCAAAGGAGACAAAGCCTTTTCACCTCCAAGTAACTCAACTTCTCTAAGACCAATAAGAACCCATATAACTCAATAGCAAATAGCAAACAAATACAACCAAATAATGATTTTAAAATGGGCAGAGACCTGAATAGACATTTTTTCAAAAAAGGCATATACATGATATGTCAACAGATACATGAAAAGATGCTCAACATTACTAATCATTAGGGAAATGCAAATCAAAGCCACAATGAGATATCACCTCACACCTGTTAGAATAGCTATCATCAAAAAGACAAAAGATAGCAAGTGTTGGTGAGAAAGTGGAGAAAGAGAACCCTTGTGAACTATTGGTGGGAATGTAAATTAGTGCAACCACAATGGAAAACGGTATGGTTGTTCCTCAAAAAATTAATAATAAATCTACCATATAATTCAATGATCCAACAATTCCATTTCTATGTACTTATCTGAAGGAATTGAAATTACTATCTCAAAGAGATTTCTGCACTCCCCCCTTCCATGTTCATTGAGGTATTATTTACAACAAATTCATGCAATGAAGTGGGGGGGGGGGGGGTCCCTCAGCCTGGCCTGCCCCCTCTCACAGTCCGGGAGCCCTCAGGGGTGGGAGGCAATCCAGCGATCAGGGGAAGGTGATGCCCCATCACACCTCTGCTGCTGCCACTGCCAGTAGTGCAAGCCTCAGAAGGCCCTGGTTACCTGAACCTCGGGCAGCCCTGGGCAGCTGGGCAGCCGCTTCCGAGGCTTGCTTGCACCTCGGGCCAGCCCTGGGTGGCTGGGAAGCTGACATGTGAGGCTTGCCTGTGCTTTGGGCTGGCCCTGGGCGGCTGGGGGGCTTAGAAGACTGGGGGACTCCGGAGGCAGGCACACGGAGCGGCCAGGCCCACCTGGGCGGGCCCAGCCTTGCCATGCCTGCCACCCCAATGGGGCTAAGGGGACTGCGCACCACCATCTTGTGGCTGTGGGCACCGCCATCTTTGAGGGCATGGCAATTAGCATATTCCCTCCTTATTAGCTGTGGACACCGCCATCTTTGAGGGCGGGGCAGTTAATTAGCATATTCCCTCCTATTGGCTGAGGGAGCCACCCTTTTTGCAACGGCGTGAGGGTCAATTAGCATATTCCCTCTTTATTAGATAGGATAGCCAAGACATGGGAACAACCTAAATGTCCATCAACAGATGAATGAAGAAAAAGTAGTATTCATCTACAGCAAAATATTATTCTGCCTTAAAAAAGAACAAAATGCAAAGTAAGTCAAATAAATGAAATAGTAAAGGCAGAGTGGAATTCAATAAAATAGAAAAAATAGAGAAAATTAATGAAATCTGAATTATTTTTTGAGAAGCTGAATAAAATTGAAAAACCACCAGATGAAATCATCATAACAAAAGTGAGAAGGCAAAAATTAACAATGGTAGGAACGAGAAAGCTGATATCACTATAGGTTCTGTAGTTATTTAAGAAATAATAAGAGAATATCATTTAAAAGACCTTATGGTAATAAATTCAACAACTTAGATAAAATAGACAAATTTTTTGAAAAATATAATTTGACTAATTCAGCATTCATTCCTGATTTTTTAAGAATTCTCTGAAAATAAAGAATGAAAAGAAACTTCTTTAATCTGATAAAAGGCACCTATGAAAAACTTATAGCAAACATATTTAATGATGTAAGACTGAATTATTCCTCCCTAAATCAGAACAGTGTAAGGATGCCTTCTCTCAATAGTACTACTCAGCATATACTGGAGGTCGCAATAGTGTAATAAGGCAATAAAAAGAAATCAAAGGCATCTCTCTCATCTTGGAAAGGAAGAAATAAATTGTCTTTATTTGCAGATGTCATTATTGCCTATGTAGGAAATCCAGACAAATCTCCTGTAACTAATAAGTTAGTTTAGCAAAGTTGTATGATAAAAGATCAATATACAAAGTCCATTGTATTTCTCTTTGATAACAATGAACAATCATAAATTGAATATTTAAAACATAAGACCATTTTCAATGTAATAAAAAATATAAAATACCTATGGGATACATTGATTTAAAATATGCAAGCCCTATACTCTAAAACATACAGAAACATTCCTGGGAGAACTTAATGAAAACCAAAAAAATAGGCAGATATACCATAGATTTGGATTGAAAGACACAATATTGTTAAAATGCTAATTATCCTTAAACTGAGCTACAGAGTCAATTCAATCCCAATCAAAGTTCCTGCCATCTTTTATTTTGTAGCCATTAACAAGCTCTTTCTAAAATTTATAAGGATATATAAAGCACAAAGAATGGCCAAAACAATTTTGAAAGGGAAAAATATAGTTGAAGGATGTATTAGTTTCCTGTTGCTGCCTTAACAAATTACAATAAACTAGGTTACCTAAAACAACGGAAATCATTCTCTCGCAGTTCCAGAGGCCAGAAGTCTGAAATCAGGTGTCAGCAGGGCTTCCTCTAGAAGCTCTAGGGGAGAAACCATTTTTTGCCTCTTGTATCTTCTAGTTGTCAGCATCCTATCTAATAAAAGAGCAAATTAACCATCACTTCGCGATAAAGATAGCAGCGCCCATAGCCAATAAGGAGGGAATATGCAAATTGATGTGACAAAGATGGTGGCACCAGCCGGACAGCAGGCGGGAGGGTTGGCTTCCTTGGTTGCCCCAGGCTGCTGCCCAGACAAAGCCATAGTGGCAGGGCCGAGGCAGAGGTGGTTAGGAGCAATCAGGCCAGGAGGGAAGGGCAGTGGGGGTGATCAAGCTGGTGGTGGGGGAAGTTGGGGATGAGCAGGCCAGCAGGGGGGTGTCAGTTGGGGCCAAGTAGGCTGGCAGAGGGGGGCAGTATGGGATGAGCAGGCCAGCGGGGGAGGAGGGGCAGTTGGGGGCGAGCAGGCCAGCGGGGGGGGGGGGCAGTTGGGGGCGAGCAGGCTGGCAGGTGGGCAGTTGGGGGTGATCAGGCTGGCAGGTAGAGTGGTTAGGGGCAATCAGGCAGGCAGGCAGGTGAGCGGTTAGGAGCCAGCAGTCCCAGATTGCAAGAGGGTGCAGACCAGGCTGAGGGACACAAATTTTGTGCACCGGGCCAATAGTTCCTTAATATGTAGTCTTGTGGCCACATCACTCCAATCCCTATCTCTATGATCATAATACTTCCCTATGTTTGACTTCACCTCTGTGAGTCATTTATGTATACAGACTTAAGGACTTAGGGCCCATTCAAATAATCAAGCATAATCTCCTTATCTCAAAATCCTTAACATAATTTCATCTTCAATGACTCTCTTTTTCCCAAATAAAGTAACACAGGTTCCCCCTATGTACACCATTTAACCCACTGCATAGCATTTATACTATCTGACTTCAGTACTTCTTACAAAGCTGTAGTAATCAAGACAGTGTGGTATTAAAATTAATGGAGAGATCAATGGAACATAATAGAGAATACAGAAATAGACCCACATCTATAGGATCAATTGACTTTCAATGGCAAAGGTAATTCAGTGAAGCAAAGATAATCTCTTTAACAAATGGTGCTGGAACTAATGCATAGTCATAAGAAAAACAAATAAATAAAATAATTGATTCATATGCCATATTATCACATATATTTAAATTTTTGTGTCCTGTACAAAAATAAAAATTACTCACAGACCAAAATATAAAACCTAAAAATGTCAAACTTATAGAAAAAAACATAGGAGAAAATCTTTATGACCTTGGGTTAGACAAATATTTCTTAAATATAATAGAAAAAGCATAATCATACAAGAAAAAATTGTGATCAAATTTTATTAAAGTTAAAAATGTCTGCTCTATAATTAATAGCATTAAGAGATTAAAAAGTTAAGCCACAAGCTCCAAGAAAATATTTGCAAATCATATATCTGACAAAGGATATAAACATACAGTTCACTAAAGAAAATATGTGAACAGCAAATAGGCATGTGAAAAGATTCTCAACATCATTCATTATTGGAGATATGCAAATTAAAACTTTAATGAAATGCCACTACACACCTATTAGAATGTCTAAAATTATTAAGACTGTCTCTATGAAGTACTAGTGAGGTTGTGGAGCAACTGAGACTCTCATACATTGCTATTCAGAATGTAAAATGTGCCACAAAACTTAAAACTTTCATTTTTTTTTAAATTTACAGAGGTATAATTTTATCCAAAGAAGTCATATTTCACCAGGTACTCTTATTAGAATTACTCCTTCATAATTCATAGTTTTCCTTAGTAATTTAAAAAACATGCTTTAGTTGTATTTTTATGTAGCTCTTTTTCCATCTTTAATGATGTGCTGTTTAAGTGAGCATGGATTAAAATACGGTTGCTGACAAATGTGTGAACTGCAAATAAACTTCACAAACCAAATGCTGCTGGTATCAGATGTCCGTTGCTATAAAGGGTTGGCAAGTACCACTTTGCACTGGAGATGCTATTATTTACGGCTCTTATTGCTGACACAGGCCGGAATCAATGAGCATCTCCGGATCAACAGGTGTCACTCTTCCTCTTGGATCTGGACACTATTTGCTGTGGAAGAGCTAAGGAGTTTAGTTTTGCCATTCACTGTTTGTAGATATTGTCTTCATAAGTCAAGTCTTTTATTAGCATAGATAGAAAATAGTGTCTCCCTTGTCTCTTATAGACCATAATCACCCACTTTACAAATTGCTGATTAAAAAGATCATGACCATTAACACTTGTTGAGCAGCCCCTGGGTACAAGGGCTGTAACAAAAAGAAGAGAAAGGAGAAATGAATGATAAAGTGAAGGGCAGGTTCCAGAGAAAGTTTTAAAGTTGCCTATCAAGATTCTAAGACATATGACTTGTGCTAGAAAGGTAATTTAATTAAGTAAATTTTATTTAGTATTAACTGAAGCACTGAGATGGTTTTAAAATATGATTTTAAAAGGCCCAGACTTTGTATGCTCCCTCAAAGAATTAATGGTCCAGCTATACAGACAGAATAGAAACATGTAAAAAGTAAAAAAAAAAAAAAAATACCATTCAGTAAATTAGGTTCAAATGAATAATGAAGAGTGTAATAGCTATGGATGTGGACAGCTGTATAGGAATAATACATGATTTCTCAGAAGAAATAAATTTTAAGAACAGGCAACCTTTGAAGCCTGGAGGAGAGAAAGGGAGGCTGCACAGAGAGTCAGTGTTAGGCCCTACAACTTCTGTCCATGAGGCTTTGTTGAAGAGGACGTAGAAGTTGTGGCAGACTAGAGGCCACCCCCAGAAGATGGTTTGGGGCATGACTCTGGAAAACCTTGAGTAATAATAAGTACATTTTTCTCTAGTAGATTCTACAAGCCAAAACCATAGGGCGACAAAATATTTATCTTCCTTTTCATACTTGGGGGAGGGGGGTGGTTGTTTTCCTACGGTTTTTAATAACTTCCTCCAAACACTGACTTTTATTCCAACCAAATCACATATATTGGGTAACTGTGATAGGCACTGGGCTAGGCGACAAAACTGTGCCCAAGAGCTCGCTCTGGGGAAAGCGAGACCTAGAACAACAACACCTCTAATCTAGGACAGCACATACTTACCTTTGTAAGAGAGGTTTCAGGTGAGATGGGTTCTGATAAGGAAGAACTTGCATCTGGCTGAAGGCATCAGCAGGCATGTGGGCTGGATGGCTCTTCCAAAGAATCTTTGCACAACCAGGAAAGATATGTCAAAACCCAAGACGTGGTGCAATGTTAGGCTCTCTGATCGAAAACTGGGGAGATATTTAAGGTGAGACTATCTCCAGGATATTTTTCATCTTTCTTATCAGGTGACTGCCACCCTACCTGAGACTCCTTAGAGAATGAGGGATCTTTACCTCTGCTCGCCATAAACAGTGCGTTGCAGAAATGTGAACAAACCTACGGGCCTCTGAATCATGCTCAGGGGTAAGACCCTGGGGGCTCAGCTCACTGGGACGGAGAGTCTGCATAGACATCTCTCAGGGCTGGTAATGACATTCTGGCATCAATATCTATGTCTGGGGGAAATGTCTACATCTGCTTTCATATTTAGAAGAAAGATACTTCACTGACTTTTCAAAGAAAACATTTATTATTGAAGAGAAGGAACAGGAGGACTGGCTATCAAAAGAGTCTTTGTGGCAAAAGACTTTCTCCCTTGCAAAGGATTAAAATATTTACTTGGTTTAGAAATAGCACAATAAAAAAATGTGAACTTACAAAATAATGTATCCTTTATTCAAGTTAATTTAAGTAAGGAAATTGTTTCCTATCATGAATGTTTTAAAATGGTGATCCAATACTTATCATAGATCATGGTAGCTGAAAAACATCTGCATAGTGATTTTTGAGTAATTAAACCTTGTTTCATTACAATTTGTTTTGCTGCATAATAACCTTAGCTATAGGTTGAGCAAATATGCTTTTTCTTTGTTTTACAAAAGAAAGAGGAGCAAAGTAATTGCTTGGCTAGAATTATATATCTAGTAAATCCCAAACACATGTTCTTTCCATATCACAACACTATAGAACTCATAAAATGGTATTTTGAAATATGCCCTTCCAAAATTAAGGGAGGTTAAAAAGATCTAGACATAAGATCTGAGTAGATTAAAGAAGATTTAGTATATGATAAAGAAAGCATTGTGTTATCAATAGAAAAGAAATGGATGATTTAATAAATGGTCATGGGAAATTGTTAAATCATCTGAAAAAAAGTTTAAGTCCCTTCCTCTCATCAAAATAAATGGCAGCAAAAGGTGACCCCAAGAAAGAGAAAGAACTGGAAGAAAATATAGGTGGCTATTTCTATACCTCTGGTATGAAGATGCATTAAATATTACAGCAAAGCTAAAGCCATGAAGGAAGCAAGTAATTTGATTGTACAAAATATAAAATGTCTCTAAGCCAATGTACTAAATACAGAAGTAAGACAAACAACTCACCTGAGAAACATTTTCGAACTGTACCACAAATTTCTATAGTGATTAGATAAATATTTCTTACATGTCAATAAAAGGTGAATAAAAGAACAATAGGAAAATGTTTTGAACAGTAAATTTACAAAAGCAAGAAAAAGAACCAATAAACATTAAATAATTCAACCTCACTCTCATGGGGATTAAGTAATTAGACTCAAAACTGCACTTCAGTTCAAATTCAGGCTTGGTGACAAGCTAAAATATTTTTTAACCTAGGGGAAATTATTTAGTTTAACATTTTAACTTAGATAAAAGGACTTTAAACTTCTCTGAGCCTCATTTTCCTTGCCTGTAATATGATGGCATAAATAGGATACCTCATAATGCCTACTTTGTAGATATATTATGGGGATCAATTATTTAATTTATTTTATGTGCTCTAAAAATTGTTTGGCATACAACAAGTACTAAATACCTTTTACATATATTAAAATAATGAGAATCCATCTTTCATTTCTCAGATTGTTAAAAATGTATAGACATAATACTTCTGATAAGGACTGTGGGACTAGTTTTTCAGATACCCTGCTAGTTGAGTGTGAGTTAATGGAGTCTTTCAAAAGAACAAAATACATCAAGCTTTACAATGTACCTATCCTTTGATCTAATAGTTCCTCTTCTAGATATTTGTTCTGAGCAAATAAGTAACATTTATAAACATGTTATTTTTTTAGGGAAAAATTAAGTAATTTAAATGTCCAATAATATGAAAATAGTTAGATAAATTATCATTTACATATATTTTTATTGAGGTATAATTGACATAACATTATATTAGTTTTATGTGTACAACATAGTGATTCAATATTTGTACATATTGTGAAATGATCACCATGATAAGTTTATCCTTTAAAAGTATGCCTGTAGGACTTATGTGTTATAAATGTACATACATATTATATTTAATGCTATATGTATTTGTATATATGGTGTTTTACCTGGAAAATAAGGTATAAAAGTGTGATCAGATTACAGTGATAACACAGGTATACACAGAAAAAAGAGATAACAGATGATTCAAATTTTCTTTAGTTTCCTAACTAGTATCTCTAAAGTTTTAGTGTCATTACTTTTATAATAAGAACTAGAGGCCCAGTGCACGAATTCATGCATGGGTGGGGTCTGGCTGGCCTGGCCCCAATTGGGGCTGATCGGGGCTGGGCCTGTCAGGAGGAAGAGATGGCGGGAGGTTGGCTGGCTGGCCCACCCCGATCTGGGCCAATCAGGGTCAGCTGGCTGGGGTAAGGGGCCACAGGCAATTGGCCGGCGGCCCGCCCTGATTGGGGTTGGGGGCCGATTGGGGGCGGGGCCAGCCATGGGGAGGGTCTGTGGGTGGTGGGCCACTGGCCACACCCCTGAATGGGGTGGGGGTGCCGATCAGGGCCCAGTAGCCTGGGGGCAGGGCCATGGGTGGTTGGCTACTGGGGTGGGGGGGTGATCAGGGGTGGGGCTGGTCAGGGGGAAGGGCTTCAGCCCGATCAGGGTGGTAGGGGCCCATCGGGGGCATGGCCAGCCAGGGGGAGGGGCTGCAGGAGGTTGGCTGCCCAGCCTGGCTCCCTATTGGGATGAGGGGGAAGGGCTGGATTCTGAGCTGATGTCCACTGGCTTTGCCTCCTCCCCCTCCACAGGCCCTCTCCTCTCCTTGCCAACTCTGTGGTGTTCCCTGGAGGCCTGTGGTCCCTGTCCCTGCCCATCAGGCACCTCTAGTCTCTGAGCAAGGCCATCAGAATTCTCAACCCCAGGGACTCGGGGCTGCCAGGAAGGGTCCAGGTTCTGTGCACCCTGCTCTTGATATGGATGGGAGAGTCCAATCAGGGGCAGGCCAGCAGAGGGGAGGGGCCAGGAGGTTGGCTGGCCAGCCCCAGCCTCTGATTGGGCGGTTCGCTGGCCACAGTGGGCATTATAGTGACTGGTCATTTGGTCATCATAGTCATCACAGACACTGATTTTTTTTATATATATACACAGTAATTATTGTTTTCTTTAAAGGACAAAGAAGAAGTGGGAGCTGGAGAAACATTGCATAGGCATTTAGGGGAAGTTGGTTTTAAATATTCATATGATTCAAATTCTAACATGGTAAATGGGGCCTTTATCTCTAGGAGTGCATCCCATCTAAGTGATGACTGCCACCCAAATATTGCTAATGTGTTTGTAACTAACAAGATTGAATGTTTCTTAAAACCAAGGCAGAAACTATGAATGTCCTGAGCTTTCAAAAGCCAAGTTTTTGACTATCCCATTGACATCATTTAAATTTAGCAAATCAGTCATCTAAATGCATCTAAATTAGTAACTCATGTGGATAATAGAAAAATTGCATTCAGTTTTCTGACATATTTATTGAGCATCTGATTCTGCACCAGTGCTCCGCTAGGCCTTGTGAATGCTGTAGAAGAAAATAGACTCTGACCCAGTTCGCAAACTGTCACCCAGGTGTAAGAGAGACATTTAACAAACACTTACTGTAGAGTCAGACAGAGGCTGTGATGAGGGAAGGGCAGATATTCACTGAGTGAGTGTCTCCTGTGTGAAAGGTGCTACCACACACACTGAGGGTATAGTCATGAACCTACTGAGTCATGCCTTTAATAGGGTTTACATCCTAGTGAAAGGAGAGAGAAAATAAAATAAACTATAAGGTAGGTTAGATGGTGGGAACTTGTAAGAAAATCATAACACAGGTAGGGGAATGTTAAACAATTGAAATTAGAGGGTAAAGGGAACCTGCCAGAGGGGGGAAAAAAACATTTGACTGAAGACCTGATGGATTAAAAGGAGTGGGAGTCACGTGAACATTTAGGTTAAGGTCATTTCAGAAGAGGGAAAGGAAGAGCAAGGAGAGTTCATCAGAAGCAGAGGGCCCAGCAAGGGGAAAAGTTTTGAGGTGAGAACATGGCTGTTGCTTTCCAGGAGCTATAGGTTGTCCATGTGGTTGGAGGTAGTGAGCGGGAAGAGAATATAGTAGGCTACGGTGTCAGATATGTCAGGGTAATTTGGTTCCTGTATGGCCTTCCAGACAAATGCCTTTGTCTTTTACTCTGAATTCACTGCACTGTTTTGAGAATAGCAGGGACATGATCTGTATGTTATAACAGGATCACCCTGGTAGTGTTCCTGAGAATAGATTGAAGGATACAAAAGCCGGGATACCAATTATGAGTATACTGCATTAATTAAGGTGAGGATGAAGGTAGCTTCAAACAGATTGATGGCAATTGATAATGTGGAAGTTCCTGGATTCTGAATATATTTTTAAGGCAGTCAACAGGGTTTTCTCATAGATTGGAAATAGGGTATCACAGAAAGACAGAATTTAAAAGTGACTATTGCCCTAACCAGTTTGGCTCAGTAGATAGAGTGTTGGCCTGTGGACTGAAGGGTCCAAGGTTCCATTCCGGTCAAGGGCATGTACCTTGGTTGCAGGCACACTGTGCAGGAGGCAGCTGATCAATGTTTCTAACTCTCTATCCCTCTTCCTTCCTCTCTGTAAAAAATCAATAAAATATATTTTAAAAAAATAACAAGTCCTTTAAAAAACTAAAAGTGACTATTATTATTTTTGTTACACATGAGCAAGGGAAGAATGACGATGCCATTAAGTAAAATGGGAAGGACAATGGGAAGAGCAGCTTTTAAAAGGGGAGGTCAGGAGCTCAGTGCTTGACATGTAAAGTTCAAGATTCCTAACAGAAATCTAAATGAAGATGTCAATGAGGCAGAGGAATAGAAGTTCAGGGAAGAGAATGGGCTGGGGATATAGACATGAGAATCATCAGCATTTAGATGGTATGTAAAGTCATGGGATAAGACAATATCATCAAGACTGGGTATAGATAGAGATGAGAAGAGGTTCAAGGACTCCACAGTTAAGAGACTGGAGTATGAGGTGAAACCACCAAAGGAAAATGAGAAGACACAGTCCGGGGGTAGAAGGAAAATGTCCTGGGGCGCCAACAGAAGAAAATGTTTAAGGCAGAATTGATCACTGTCAAATGCTGTTGGTGGGTAGGGCAGAGACATGATTGAGGAGTAACCATCAGACTTGGAAACATATATGTCTTAGGTGACCACCACAAAAGCAATTTGGTGAAAAGGTGAGTACAGAAGCCTGAAGTGGGGGGGGGGGGGTGTTCATGAAAGGATAGAAGGTGAGGAACTAGATACAACTGTTCCAAGAGTTTTGTGGTTTGAAAAGTAAAACAAGAATAAAAAACAAGGAGAAAATCAGAGCAAATGAAGAAAGAAATGGCGTCCAGATGGCATCCAGGTTTTAATTCTTAATATGAGAGAAATAACACTGACCTGTATCCTTATTTAAAAAAAAATCCAGAATAGAGATAAAAATGGATAATGTAAGAGAGGAAATTACTGGATCAGTGGCCTTGAATAGGCAAGGGAGGATCTAGTACACAACAAAAAATGTCTTACGGTGATTGCCTAGATAAACAAGGTCCTATGTGTTAACATAGTTCAATATGTTAAAGTTTCATATTTGATTGGGAGGGTGAAATTATAAGGAAGCAGAAATGAGGATAGAGGGAGTGTGGTGGGAAGGGATGAGAAGCAAAAAGACAATATTAACGATCTGACCATCATTTTGTGACAAACTGATTGTCCAGTCTGGTAGGACGTCTTCGGAGATGTCATATCTGAGAAATTGGTAAGCTGCCAAACAGTCCAGAACTTGTTCTAGCAGTTCACACCTCTCATCTGTCAAAGTTGCCTCCCTTCAGGAAGACCCGGGGTGGCAGGCAAGAGATGTGTATGCACAGCAGAGGAGGAAAAGAACAAGAGAGATGGCAAGTTCTTTGGGCATGGATGCAGATAGGTGGGTAGTGGTGGACTTTGTGAAGTTTCTCTTTTGTTTGCTTCTATTTTCTCAATAAAATTAGCTGAGTGAGAACAGGTGATGAGGAGGAGGTTTGGGGTACTTGTGGACAGAGGAGGTTAAAATGATTATCTGGGAGAATGGGAGGCATAAAAGGACCACGGAGCCTGGGAGCACCCGCTTTGTCTAGGGAATCTGCAAGGGAAAGGGACCTTGAAGCTGAGACCTTAAGAATGAGCTGTAGTTCATGGGATGGACAAGAGACTTATTGTCTGGAAAAGGAAACAGATTATGTGTTAACACCTGGAGTCTATGAAAAGTATAGCACATTTGAATGTAAATATTACTGAGTGTAGTCCATGATGAGCAGAGGGTAGGAAAAGAGTTTGTAGAAATATCTAGTTGGAAGATTTGCCCTTCAGGTCTTATATTTCATGGGACTATATAAATAATATCTATAATAGAAAGATTAAAATACATTACATTAACAAAAATATATTAAAAATAGAAAATTATTCTTAACTGCTTAATTAGTTTTGATTAAGTAGGGGCTTGGTCTTTTCTGACAACATTCATAATAAAAATACTTGATGAATTAAGGTCACTGAAGTGCAAGTCAAGAGTTAAGACATTTATAAATATTGTGAAATTCAGCAACACTGGGAATTACTGATGTTCCCAATGAAAGTCACAATTGGTCCCAGGAACAGAGAAGTAAGCGTAGCTATGATTCACAAATATGAAAAGTATTCATTTCACAGATAATAGATATTATCTTTGGCTCCTCTGTAATATCTTCATAGCTATTACATCAGAGAGGAATTTAATGATATACTTATGATGGTTAGAATCTTTAGTAGAATTATCCTAAGAGCCTACTCAGAATTACACAAACACACATCTGTGCACATATATAGATATTCTTAACTTGGCAGAGAAGCTAGATAAAATGTGAAATGGAAGACATAAAAATAAAACCAATTACTATCTTGGCAACAAGGGTTCTTTCACGCTACTTAGCCATCTCTCTGAAAATAAAAGTATGCATTAACAGCAATTCAGATAGTAATGTTTCAATACTTATATCTCTATGAATCCAGTAAATAATCCAGATATACTTGGACATAATGACATCTAAAACTATAGAGAATTAAGAATAAAATTGATAGAGTAATGAGACTCCATTTTTTAAAAAGTCAGACTTGGAGTGCTTTCAAATTTTAGGTCTTCCACTAAACTTGCTAATACGGCCCCGCTTATCTTGGGTATCCTGAAAGAATGCATCTTTGAGAGCGACCCTTTGATTTTATTCATTCTTCACTGTAGCATCGGTATGTCTACCATGTCCTTGAAGTTAATGCTCAAAGTTACGGAGAATACTAAAAGAAGAAGTACCTACCCTTGGAGAGATTCCCAGAGAAAACCCATGAGAACTATAGTTCTCCCTTCATCCCTCACCCAATAAGGTAATTGGCTTAAGTCCATGGGGCTTCTCCAAGTGGAAGAGGGGTCTGCTAGAACCACATTAATCACAAATGCTTCCATCATTAGCCATTAAACTACAGTGGAAAAGTTAAGTCACCGCACGCATGACATGCTGTGGTCCACGGAGGGGGAGAAGTGGTGTGCCTCCTTTAATTACTCCCAGGGAACTGAGCACATGTCTAGCCCTGGTCTTTTCTTTTACTGTTTCCCAAATAATGAGCACTCTAATTGCTTCAGCTGGAGCAGCCCTTGCTCATTTTAATACCTGGCTGCCAGTGTTCTTTCCCTTTCTTCCCTCTGTTCTCTCCACATTCTCCCCTTCCTCCCCCCTTTTTTGGTCTGAATTTGATGAAGGTCTGGTTTTTACTCCCCGAAAGTTTAAGTGGTTGAGTTAAATCACAACTTTCTTTGGTCAATCACCTAGGGAGCTTTTTAGGAATTGGGGAAACATTTTATTTATGACTCAACTTTCCACCTGTGCTGACATGGCATGGAATTTACAGCTATATTGAAAGCGTTATAACCATCACCTCAGAAATTCCACATTCTCTTGAGCTGCATTATTATGGAACATTTGTCAGGCTGCCAATTGCTGTGTCAGCCCCTAATTGATTTATATGAGCATCTGTAAGAACGAAGTGGAGTGAGGGTGGGGGTGAGCCTGGGACCACTTTAGACTCCCCAGTTGCTGAGTTTCCTGTGGACAGGAGAGATTTCCAAACAGAATTGAACACAAGACACCATGGTTGTCTTTTTGCTTTATTGTTATGCAGCACCTTTAAAATTACATACATTAACAAAGCCAGTATAAACTTTACTTTGTGAAAAGTTGAGTGAGCTTACCCTCTCTCTGCCATGCTGTTACTAAACCGTAAAAAACACCTGGCCCTAAAAGGTCGGATTCATTTTCCCCTGGGGAGGGGGGGGTGAATAAAGAAACCAAGAAACACCTTCAAAATGTTTTCCTCTGACAGCCTTCATTTACAAAATAGAGTAGTTAGCTTTAATAGCTCTCTTTTACACTTAGATTCCACTCCTCCTGGATTAGAAACATAAATCTAAATTATTCATTTAGAAACACCTGGTCTGAGGTTAGGTCTGCATTGAGGAAACCTGACGAAATCAGCAAAAGGGGATCGTGGTGAGAATGCCCAAGACACCCATTCACTGAAACATTGGTTCTTGGATGCACTCATGGTGTATCCAAGAGCTCCCAAACAATGGAGCTCCCAGAGTGTCTGGGCTGTTGGCATCTTTGATGGACACCCGTCCCCGCCGTTCCCTAATGTATTGTATCTGGCCCAGTTCACACACTTAGGGAATGTGCCTGGCCTCTGTTGGTATATGAGTTTTGCAACAGAATAATCATGCCCTGAGCACTTTTTATATGTCAAGCATTGTTCCAGTTGCATTGTTCCTGTTGTCTAGAAGCTTCTGTAAGAGGTGTAGGACAAGAGACAGGGCATGATTAGGTGTAGGACAAGGGACAGGCACGGTGTGAGTGTGGAAACAGAACAATATGATGAAAGAAAGGAGTGCCTTTGGTTTATTTGGGCCTCTGGCTACGGGACAACCATAGCTGAGAGAACCTCTAGGGAATGGGTGACTTCTTTCTCTGCCCCCAGAGAACTGGCTGGTCAGTGGAGGTCCTAGTGGCAATGGCAGGCCTGGGGCACAGAGTGCCTGGGGCGCAGAGCTCCGGGCCACAGCAGACCTGGAATACAGTGTTCCTTGATCTCCATACCCTACATCTAATCCATCAGCAAAACCTGTTGACTTCAAAGTCAAAATACACAATTATAATCCTCACTACCTTCACAGCTGAAATTGGCATTAAAGCCTGAAAAAGAATTTTCAGAAAGGCAAAAGAAAAATAAAGAGCGAAAGAGAGATTGAAAATGTACTAATTGCCTAGATATTTATTCATTCATTGAACAATCACGCACTGGGCACTTTTTATATGTCAAGCATTGTTCCAGTTGCAGGAAATAAAAGGATAAACAATAAATGAGGATGACGGACAATAAGCAAAACAAATGAGCTGAATATATGGTATGTTACACCGTGACAAATGCTAAAAAGAAAAATAAAGCAAAAAAATGTGCTTAGTGGTATCAGGGGTGGGGACTGCAATTTTATATGGGGTGGCCAAAGAAGATTCAATCATTTGAGCTATGTCCTGAAAAAAAAAAAAGGGATAGATCCAGCAATGTTGACATCCAGGGGCAGAGCACTCCACGCAGAGTAGAAGTTGAAGCAGGAGCATGTGGCTTGGGGGAGGGGCCCAGTGGGGGATGAGTAGGAGATGATACCGGAGAGGTCACACAGGGGTCAGATTCTAGGGCCTTAGAGGCGATTGCAAGAACATGGGCCTTTTCTCAGTGGAGCAGGCCCGGTTACGGAGGGGGTTTTATCCAAGGAAAGACTTTCATGTTAACAAGTTCATCTAGTGGCTATGTTGTTAAAGAGGGTGAGGTTGGAAGCAAAGAGATTAATTACATGACTATTATAATAATGCAGCCAAGATGTGATGGTCCTTTTTTTAGGCTTTATTGCTAATTCAACGTCATCTTTTGTCCCCTACTCTTTTTGGCTCTCTTATCTATTCACTCACCAACTCTCTTCCTCTCAGACCCTCTCAAGACTCAGACGGACGCACAGGCTAGATTCAACTCCCTTGGTCAGGAGCATGGCTTACTCTCCTGTGTGTTATTCTCTCCAATAGTTGATTACAATTGCCACTTGGCCCTCAAATTGTAGAAAATAAAATTTATTATCTCTCACCAAACTTATCACGTTCTATGTCTCAGTTAATGGGTGCTACCATCCATCTAAATCACAAAACCTAGAACGTGGGTATCTTCACTTTCTCCTTCACAGTCACTTCCCACTTCATTTAGATCTTTTTCTGGTGAGGAGGACATTCTGATTTCTTGCTTCCATCGTCACGCAGCAAATATAAACATGTCTGCATGTATGGGTGTATGTGTGTTAGATATACTGTATGTGACATAGCCACATTCAAAAATGACATGAACAAACCTATGGACCAGACTCAAGTAACAAGACAACAACACAGGCTTCCCTATGATTTTTTTCCACGATGATTCATATAAAATTCTATGGGGAAAAGTTGTAGTAAAAGGGAAGGTTTGGTGTTGAAAGAGGAGTGGGTTCTGCCAGATGAGAGAAGAGAAAGAGCATTTCAGGAAAATAATTTTGTCATTTGTCTAGGAGCTTCTTGGGGGAAGAATCGTTGTTTTAATAGTATAGTATAGCCTAAGCATCTAAGACAGCACCTAGCACAGTAGCCACTCAATAAATGTTTGCTGAACTAAAAATGAGAAAATATGCGCAATTACAACCAACAGTATGTTGCTAACAAATTTCAACTCTGAGCTGTACATATGTCAATATAAAGCCATAGGGGTGCATAGGGGCTGGGCAGGGGTACTGTATTATCCTGTTAAAAAGTTGGGAGTGCGGGGGGAAGCGGGGAGGCTGGGGAAGAGGAATGGATGGTTCAAGGGGTGGGCTGGAATCAATGTGTGGAAAATTTTACATGTTATAACCGGGGCTTAAACTTTAGCTGTTGAGGGTTTTTAAACAGGAAGGTGACCAATTTAGATCCATTTTAGAAAAACAATTCTAGCAACAGTGAAACAAGGAGTTGGTTGAGAGAGATACAAGGGGCAAGAAGACACTGCTGCAAGGGACAGATAATGATTTGAACTTGGCTGTGGTAATGGGATAAGAGGAAAGGCATGAACAGCCTTGAGATAATTCAGGTGCAAAATCAACAGGAATGGTGATAATTGCTAATTAAGCAAAGGGAGTACTAGAACTGGACCAGATAATCAGCTTGTTCTAGGACATGCTGAGTGAAGTATATTCAACAGTTCTAGGTAGCTCAGGTAGAATTAGACACCAAATTAGTTCCAGAAACAGGGGCCCTACTAAGTTACAGCATTTAACTCATTGTATTGTAAGTATTTATTTACATACCTGTTTCCTATCCCACTGATAATAATTAGGACAAGAGTCATTTTACTCAATTCATATCACTTATGCAACATATACAACCAAGTATATAAAAAAAAAGTTTGACAACTGATAGTGTGTTGTTACCAAATGTCAACTCTGAGCTGTAGATAGGTCAAAATAAAGCCATATGCAGAAATATCATATAATTACAAAAAATGACAGTAATTTCATGAAGGCATTAGGTGTTATGCTCAAATATGATTTAAGAAAAAAAGTTGGACATAATAAAATAAAAGCCCAAATCAACCATGAAACTCAACGAAGATATGTGAAAAAGAGGAAATAATTGTAGAAGAAATCTGAGAATAAAATTGTAATGGTCTTGAGTTGCTCTGCCTTCCTCTTTAAAATGTATTTTCAAAAATTCTTTAATTAAAAAAATGTAAATCTAATAAAAATCTACATGTGAATATTGGTTACAATTTCTTTTAAAAGTAAGTTTTATTGATTTTAGAGAGAGAGGAAGGGAGAGGGAGAGATAGGAAAGTCAATGAGAGAGAAGCATTGATCTGCTGCCTCCTGCAAGACCCCCACCAGGTTTGAGCCTGCAACCCAGGCATGTGCCCTGACCAGGAATCGAACCAGTGACCTCTTGGTGCATGGGACGTCACTTAACCAACTGAGCTATACCGGCCAGGTTGGTTATAATTTGTGTTCATGGATATAAATCATCATATGGGAGGATATGGAATTCAGGATAAAGAATTCAGATCCTTGACAGGAAATAGAGTAAAAATGGGAAATGAACTTACAATTTTTGCAACAGTAACAATGTATTTGATAAATTGTACACATTTCAATCTATAACATAAATTTTCTACCTCAAGTGAAATCAAACATCTGTATTAGAAAACACCCCACCACCATCAAACTTCTCAAAAAAACAAAACAAAACGAAAACAAATGGCCCAAAATATTGGAATAATTCAGTAAATGTACGTGGACAGACCTCCTCTCTGTTAAAATACTAAAGTACCTCTGAGCCATTTTAGGTCAAACTTGAAAACTCTCAAGATAGTTTCAGTACACTCTTATACATTAAAATGCCTCATGGAAAAGATAAGTTCTGGTAACTGGATATTTCTGGAAGACTGAAATTATTCATTGTGTGAAGAAACTGTACCCCTCTTTAAAGACTCTAATAATTTTTTTGGCAGGATATTGTGTTATTCAATGTGTTAATAAAATGCTGTTTTAAAAAAGTACTTCTAAATTACTAGTATGCTAACAACAGCTCTGACAATGGGTTAATATCCAAAGTATGCAAAGAACTCATACAACTCAACAAAAAATCCAGTAAAAAAAATAAATAAAATGGGCACAAGACCTGAACAGACACTTCTCCCAAGAAGACATACAAATGGCCAACAGATATATGAAAAGATGCTCAAATTCACTATTAGGGAAATGCAATCACACCTGTTAGAATGGCTATTATCAACGAGACAAGTAATAACAAGTGTTGGAGAGGTTGTGGAGAAAAAGGAACCCTCATTCACTGCTGGTAGGAATGTAAACTGGTACAGCCACTATGGAAAATAGTATGGAGGTTCCTCAAAATAGTAAGAATAGAGTTACCATATGACCCAGCAATCCCTCTTCTGGGTATCTTCCTGAGAAATTTGAAAACATATGCACACCTGTTCATTGCAGTATTATTCATGGTGGCCAAGCCATGGAAACAACCAGTGTCCTTCAATAGATAATTGGATAACGAAGGTATAGTACATATATACTATGGAGTACTACAGCCATAAAAGATGAAATACTGCTATTTGTGACAACACGGATGGACCTTGAGACTATCATGCTAAGTGAAAATAAGTCAGTTGGAAAAAGCTAAGAACCATGATTTCACTCATATGTTGGATATAAAACTGAAACTCAGACACAGACAACAGTATAGTGGTTACCAGGGCAAAGGGGGCCAAATTCATGGTGAGGGAAGATGATTTGACTTTGGGTGGTGGGCACACAATGCAATATACACAGTATGTATCATATAAATGTACACTTGAAACCTATATGATCCTATTAACCAATGTTACCCCAATAAATTTAATTAAAAATAAAATTTAAAAAAGAATTTATTTAAAAAAATAAAAATAAATTATCTTATTACACAAGTCCAATTACTGCTGATTCCAAGAGTGGGAGGGACAGGGCAGGCATTTTGCAATGACATTTGGTTCTCATTCTCTTAGAAAAATACCAGCATAGCACATCTACTGCAATATTGATTGTGAATTACTTCCTATCACATTAAATCAAAAGGACTAAAACCCCTCAAGTGTGTCAAAGATCAAAGCACTTTCCAGTCAAGTTTTAAACCACAGTCCCATTGGTTTTATTCTGAGAAATAACTGTTAGTTTCTTTCTGTAGGAACACTGTGAAAATAAATTGTAAAAGTTCTACAGATATTTAATCTTTAGAAAATGTTGTCTGCCATAATTAAGAAATATTTCCCCCAATATCTTTAAAAAACAGATAAAGTTATACACAATAACTATCTTATCCTTAGTGTCAATAGTGAACAAAAAATACAAGTTGTGTGAAATCTGTTAGGATATGTTGTACATGAATTGGTCTTGTATCAGAAAGCATAGAATAATTAAACATTTTAAACATTCCTCCTCATAAATAAGGCAAGTAATTTGATATATATTTACATAAGTTTTTTTCTTAAGTCTATGTTATTTTAGGATTTCTTAATACCTACTAGACTCATTCTGTTAATTGAATGTGAAGTTTCAAAATTATATTCTTTTCCTGCAAATGTCCAAAAGAAATTGAGCTCCTCCTGTTCCTCTAGCAGCTAAGATTATATGCAATCCATAATTTCAGCATATGAGCAGAGTAAAAGGGAAAATCATACTGATGCAGAATGAATCTAAGTTTTGAATTTCAGGCATTAATGACTTGAATGTCCCTCTGTGCTTCAGTCTGGAAAAGTTAAATGCTTTAAATAAGTTCATAATTATTGAAGAGGTCCCTAGCGATGTTTGCATCACATCTGGCAATAATGAAGACAAATCAACAATAAGATTTGAAAATTTGGCAATATGATAAAGGCAAGGCATCTGAGATCACTTCTTCGCACTTTAGTCACTGTGGTCCAAGGGAGAATCAACTTCCTGCCTTGGACTCGGTGTCTAAATTAAAGAAGGAAAATCTTACTGCGATCTGGGTTCCAGGCTCCTGGCTCACAAACAACAAAGCTCTGAACTCACTGAGCAGGAAAACTTTACCCAACATCTCCTCAGAGGAGAATCTGCTTTTTCTAAGAGCTGTTTTCAATTTACTTCAAAGAACTGACAGTGACATACAGTCACACTTTCAATTGGTTCGATTTTAAAGCTGAATGTGCTATGTTAACTCCTTCCATACCAATTTAATTTTTCTTGGGCAAGAGAAGATTGTTTTAATTACAGATGTGAACAAGAATTTACTGGGAAAAAAATCCAACTTCATCATCTGCATTTTTTTTTAAGTACATTTTTATTCATTTCAGAGTTAGGGATAAGGAGAGATAGAGACATCAATGATGATGATCAGAGAGAATCATTGATTGGCTATCCCCTGCATGCTCCCTACTGGGGATAGAGCCTGTAACCTGGACATGTGGCCTTAACCAGAATTGAACCTGGGACCTTTTAGTCTGCAGGCTGACACTCCATCCATTGAGCCAAACCAGTTAGGGCATTATCTGTGTTATTAAACTTACAGTAAGTTTATTTCATTCTGTTGCTTCAAACTATGTCACTTAACTACTGTTTAAAACAAATATTTAAATTATTTTGTGTTTAACAGATCTGATACTCAGTTTTTAACTATAGAGCTATGATGATCAAATTAGAAAATTATTTTAATTATTAAAGAATGTTGCAGGATAGCTTAGAATAGCTTTTTCTATAAGAAAATCGGTAAGAACAGCAAAGAATTCTACCAGCATCCTATCATAACCTGGAACAGTGGATGAAAATCCACATCTACTTTAGCTGTTTTAACTATAGAAATGTGCAAAAACCACCCTTGTTATAATTAAAGGGATGGTGAATGTGAAACTATTTGGAAAAGCACAAGGCATTAGACCACATAAGGCATTATTATAATTAAGGACTCATGGCTGCGGCGGTGACTTAAGCAATGGTGGTTGTACTATATTAACCAGAGTATAACAAATCTTTTGTTTGAAGAGTTAGAAGCAAATTAACGTACCTTGAATCTTTGCAGCTCCTTCTCACTTACTATGTGCTTTCACATACACTAATCTGATTTGAGTCTGTATTACAACCCCAGGAGGTAAGCAAAATGGTTGAATTTGCTCATATTTTTATGTCCTGCATATAATTTTCATCAATTTGAGACATAATATGAAATAATTAAGCCTACACAGTGTTGAAAACAATAAAAATGCTATTATATAGATGGCACTTGGGATCAAAATGATACATTTTATTAAATGTAATGTGCAAAGTAAAATGAAGTGACCTCTATTCAAAAAAAGTACAAGACAGGTATTATTTAAATTGCTTTAGTACTTATTTTCAATAAAAAAAAAATCTGGCATTATAAAAATACATAAAATAGTCATGGATTTATTCCCTTAATTTACACAAGATTTTTTTGTTGTTGCATAAAACAAAGTTATAAAATAGTTTAAAAAGAAATTCTTATATGAAAGTTACTCCCAGTATAAAATTTTTATAAATTTTGGTAATTTTGGTCCATCTGTATAAATAAGACATTTTATCCTTTTAAAATTCATAACTCCATTTAAAAACATAGGATTCTCTCTCTTTTAAATAAAAGTCCACTTGAGGTAGTAGTATATTAGAACTCTTTGGTCCCATTCAGTCTATGTGTCCAAGTCATAAGACTGAAAATTTGGAGTCCTGTGGTTTTCTAAGGTCTGTTTATAGGTACATGTGTGATTTTCTTGCTGAAAATCTGTCCTTTCTTTCCCATCTTCCTCTGACTCAGAGTCCAAGTCTGGGGAAGAATGAGCTTTCAAGTGAAAGGCTCTTGGCTGACAATCCGACAGCTGTCCAAAGCTTGAAAAGGCATCCAGGTGAGGTCTCCTCAGAGGCTTTCCAAACGTTCCTGAAAGAAAGAAACCCCTTGAGCGTATGGCACCTTTTGCTAACATGAAGTCATCAGAAAGCACTTCAAATGGAGCACCTTGCCCCGTGAACACGAATAAACATTTTCTATAAGCCCACATTATGGTACTCGGGGGTATGTGTATCTGTGTTATGGAGACTGAACTTACAGGATTCCTTGCGGAATTTCCAGTCTAGAGGTCTCTCAGGACCAGTCTGGTTTAAAGAGATCCCCCTTGGGGTGCATGCCTGAGATCCCTAGGCAGGCCCTTTGAAGTGTTAGATGACAGGATACTTAAATCCCTCATATATATATATATGTATCCACTCAATACATGTGTCTATTCCTTATCACTTCTATGACTTATAGCAATATTCATCATTGAGCAATGAAGTTCCCCAATATAAGTTCTCCAAAACCCCGCTTTAGGGCTTAAGAGCCCACAGTCTCCAAGAAGGGCAAGTTTAGACAGTAACACACAAGTAAACTGTGCCTGAATAAAGCATCTTTTAAAATAATCCTTATGTCATGTTCTTTCCTTTTTAGTAGCACAATATTATTCAATTGACTCAAATTCTTGCCTGAGTTTTATAAAAGATATTACTTTCATTTTTTTTTTCCAAAAAGGAATATAAATAATTATACTGTGACAAAATATAAAATGTCTTAATAGCTGGGTAAAATATTTTAAAATTCTATTGCTTAACAAACGAGACACGCTGTGGTTTCTTTCCCCCTATCTCCACTCAGTGAGCAGATGACCTCAGTTCTTCCACCGCACCGGTTCCAGGCACCAGGCGAAAGACGTCTGCACACGAACCTCGGTGCCAGCAGCGTCGACCACCGCCACTGGGGGCTTTCAGGCTCTGCTGGTCTCCTCTGCCAAAGGCAGTCCAGCCTGGCTGACGAGCCGTTAGTTGTTGCCAGGTAGGACGCCGTCTACCCTTCGGCTGCAGGTTTAGTTATAAACCACCAGACATCCAAACCACAAACATGCAGGGCACACAACTCCACCCCGAAGGCTGTTGTAGCCCAAAACCACTTTTTCCACACGGCCGACCAACTGCGCTCCTAAGTCACTCCTGAAACTCGTGTGTTCTAGAGGATGCCACACACAGTGCGACCCAGAAAGCTCCTAAGGCTTCGTTATGGATTAAATACATAATCAAGGAAAATCCCCCATGTCTGACTCTGCTTTTAGAAATATGCAAACCAACCAATAGGATTGTCATAACAGAATCATTAAAAATCAAAAACATCTTTCCCTCGCTCAGCATCTGAAGTTCTCTCTCTCTCCTCTCCCACACGCCACGTGGACTAGGAGTCCCATGTCAAGGTGTCTCGTAACTGAATCAACTTACCCATGAACGAATTACTGGAAGTCACGGACGCCGGCTCTGAACTTGGACTAAAATCTGAAGAGGACTTGTTTGGACACACGTTTTTCGGGCCGTGTCCTTCATGTGGAGAGTAAGTCGCGCTGATTAACTTCCTCCCGTGGGAGGGCCAGCCGACGTCCCTGCCACTCTGCTCGCAGGGTTCTTCGGGAGGGTGAGGACAGCGGGAGCACTCCTTTTTCTTTTGGCAACCGGGCTCGCAGTGGTCCATTAAAGCAGCTCGAGGGTCCGGGCCGCAACCTTTTCCACGTTGGGACAGAAGGAGAGAAGAGGATCAGAAGGAGAGCGCGCTGGTAGAAACCTTGCAGGAAACGGAACTCAAGTAGGAAGACCACATACCTGTGTGATAGGCTTCAAAGGGATCCGGCCCATATACATTCCCCTTCACATACACAGGGCCTGGGGGTCCCAGAAAGGGACACAGGAATGGATCTGTGGCAGCTTCTACGTCGGTTTCACTGCTGTTGTCAATATGACATGTCCCTTTAAAACAGATATCTCAGTCACTGAACCCATTTTATTCAAGGACCATTCAGTACTCTCTCCACTTTGGGCATTTCCCACGTTTACAGACTTTGGATAGAGCAGCGTATAAAGGGAAAAAATTGCAGAAATTTAGGGCTTTAAAAAAAATGCATCGGAGCCTATGGATTGGGTAAACTCGTGACATCTCACTAACAGGAACTTGATTAACCATTAACCATTGGCCCCACCTGTTGGCAAGAGAAACTGGTCTGTGTACGAGTGCTGCAGCAAAGCGCTGGGACCTGAACCCCAGGATGCCATCAGCATTGTCCCTTCCTCCACAGCCACAGTGATCAGGACCACAGACTGGCGCTTAACCAATCACCTCTTAGTGCCCGAGGAAACATGGGCTCAGCCAAAACCAAATCCTATCGTGAGTATCTGAGCTAAACAACCCAGAAACGGGATGCCAGTTAGCAGTGGACACAGCAGGTGAGAGGCAAGAGATGTGGTGAGGGTTGGAGGTGCCATGATGAGCCACGTGCCTGGAAGCGGGAACTGGACAGTCAGAGGGTGGCTGTGACGACTCGGTAATGCTGGTGACCCCTATAGGGCCCTGAGAGCAGATCGACCTCCAGGCCCAGCACCCAGGCAACGGGGCACTGCTATGCTCCAGTTCTGCCCCTTTAGCCTTTCATGTAGACTTTCATGAGTGTCCGTTTAGTAAACCCTGCTACATGTGAACAAAACTGGGCCTCTGCTCTTTGCAACCAAATGAGTCTAACCAGAACATCCTTTCTTATCTCTGTGCCCTCTATTACTGCCTTACCTAGCCCTCTGTCATTGTCAGTTGAATTTTTGCTCACCACTGACGAAACTGTAATACTGAAAACAAATATTCTTCTTTCCCAAGTGTGGCATCCCCCACAGAGCAGACACTCAATAAACGCTTGCTGGAAAAGGTGCCAAAATGTTTGAAAATAATGTCAATAGCTTCCACTTGTTGAGCCCTTAATATGTGCCAAGTAGTTTTCCATTACCGTTTCATTTAATGTTCACAACAACCTAACAGGAAGCACTGTAGCTGTCCAAGGAGACACAGGGAGTGTCACAAGTGGCTCTTGAACTGAGGCTGTGATCTTACTTATTCTGCCTCCACTTTTTTTCTTAAAACCATAGTTCTTTTTTTAAAAAAATATTTTTATTGATTTCCGAGAGGGACAGAGAGATAGAAACATCAATGATGAGAGAGAATCATTGATTGGCTGCCTCCTGCATGCCCCTTACTGGGGATTAAGCCCGAAACCCAGGCATGTGCCCTTGGCCAGAATCGAACCTGGGACCCTTCAGTCCACAGGCAGACGCACTATCCACTGAGCCAAACCTGCTAGGGCAAAACCATACAGTTCTTAAAGCAAAGAGTCAGAATTAGATTTCTCTAATAAAAAGATGTTTAAATCATGTGACTTTTAAGACCATGCACGAAGCCAGCCAATGCCATCTAATAAGAAGAACATTCAAGGCACCAAAGAATATTTATAATGTAAAGAAAATACTTACCTTGCATGGAGGAATTAAATTTTACTTAACCTACTTGTCTCCTTTTATTGTCAGAAACAAAGATTTTTCTAGTATGTAAGAAAATGTATTTAACTTTAGCTTTACTAGTGACCTTAGGCCACGTCCTAAGATCCGTTTCTGGTGAAAATTAATATTATATGTGAATCTTCCATTAGGTTATTTCAAAACGACCATCTCTGAGAGCCCAGAGCAAAGATGGTCACCTCAAACACTTACCGTTGCTGTCGTGCTGTGGTAAGAAAAATCCGCCCCCTGAGGAAGTGACGAATTGGTGGTGGCTTCCGCTTTCTGAGGACACGTACCCATCCTGTCTGTCAGCTAACGTTCCCTGAGACGACAAATAACTGGGGATATCTGCCGGCAAGTTGGTCTCATCTACAATCAAACAGCAGCAGTCTCTTAGCCAAGAAGGATCACAAGGGCCCCTGGGCTTCCCCGATGAACAGTATGCACTGCTTTGGTTTCTGGGCATGCGAATCACCGGGTCCTGCAAACCCATCTGGTTGTGCAGCACGCAGGCAGGCAAGTCAGGACTGCTCTGGGAAGCCTGAGCGGATCTCCTACCTTGTCGCCTGTGGGATGCCCCTCCCAGATTTCAAAAACAACCAATGTTTAAAAAGAAAGGTTTAACCTTTTGCACTCGGATGTCGAGTGTGACTCGACATGGTTAGCATTAGAATAAAGGAATCGAGAAAAAAGCAAGCGAGTGCAAAGGGTTAAGACTTTTCACGGGGTAGTATCTAAGCTCTGGAACCAAGCTTGACTTCTGCAATAGTCCTGACGTATTACTCATAGGAGTTTGCATACAGGCCTCTCCCTAATAACTAGTGTCCTCCCTAGATTCCTGCACACACATGACAAAACCAAAACCTACAGCAGAGTATAAACCTCCGAGCTAAGGGGCTGGTCCTGGTTCTCCATCAGCATCTTTTGAAGGAGTTCGGCTACTGAACTCTTATGATGGCCACCGGATCTCACAGCCAACAGGATGTTCTGATGAGGTTTTCACAAAAAGTATTAATCTTTAAACATGGGCTGTATTTTGGGCCAGGGTGCTATTTTTAGTTAACCATATTTCTGCAGCTTGAAACAAATGAGTCACCCTTCTGACATGGCCTCAGACTCCAAGACACACATTATGGAAGAGAATTACCCCGGGATCGCGCGTGCGCGCGCGCGCCACACACACACACACACACACACACACAGACTGCTATACCCCATGCCAAGCTTCTGTTTACACACCTGTGTTGGTAATGCTGCAATCTTCGTTCCTCCGCCTTGTGTGGTATATGATGACCACCCACACGAGCGACGTGCCCACCACACAGCAAACCACGGCTATGATCACGATGCCCACAGTGGCCCACCCGTCATCGTCTAAGGATGAGGCAGTCATCTGCGGGGAGTCGCAGGTCGGGGTAGGGATCACACTGAGGCGCACGTGGCCTCTCTCAGTGCCCAGCGTGTTAGACATTTCACAGGTGTATTTCCCAGCATCGCTGACATCTGAGTCCACAATGATCAGCAGCTGATTGCCTGCTGCGAAAAAGTGCCTCTCGGTGACCACCAAAGGGCTGTCATCCTTGGTCCAGTTCAGCCTGGGAGGAGGGCTCCCTCCCGCGATGCACTGCAGGACGGCTGTTTCTCCCTTGGTTACAGTTCGGTCCAACAGGGGCCGCAAAAACGATGGCGTTTCTGAAATGACAAGTTATGTCTTCAATCTTGTCAATGAAATCAGGTTTTGCGTAAGACCCAGCACTTGAATTTATTCAAAGTGGAAGGTAAAATTTTATTCTCCCACAAACTAATACCCATGTTTCTTTTAAAGCCTAAATATATACAACACGTGGAATTTCATTGTCCAGGTGTCATTTACTCATAACACCAAGTAAGGGTAACACTTACTATTTTTTAACCTCAATCTCCCTCCCTCTTGACAAGGTTGGGGGACGGTGGAAGAGGGGCAAAGCAAAATACCTCAGACGTTTTTCAGAAACAGAAAATGCATAAAAATAATTTCGAGCACAAGAGTGTGTTGATGCATAAAAATAAATCAGAACATTTAAATTTTTAAAGAGAAACTTCCTAGTGCCAGGTGTCCAGGCCTATATTAAAATTCTGGAAATGATTTACTTTGATTATGTGGTGTTAAGAGGTTACTTTAACTCCTTTACAGATACACACATGACTAACATGTTCACATGTTTAAAAAAGTGTTTGTTTAGGTAAAAGATAAAAACAAACTCTGATTTCCAGAGTGGTGGGGTAAGCTGAGAAAAGACACTAGGTCCTTCCCGATTTGTTCATGTATACGTTATGTCACACACTCTTTGTAGCGCTGAGACACTGGTGGAGATGGCATGATGGGGAGAGCAGGGGCGGGTGAACCCTGCAATACGGAGAAAGCATCTCCCGCTCCTGGGAACAGAAAGAGCGGATTCGTCTCACTGGCCACGGCCGGGAAGGTGTGAAGCACTCCTGACTTCAAAGAGTCTGAGAAGCCATTTGTTGTTCCCAGGAAAGGGCAGTGTCCTCGGGCCATCTCCCACCCTCACGGCTCCGACACGGAGGGTCTGACACTGAGGGTCTCTGGGTGAGCTAGTACCTTTAGGACTCATTTATAGCACAGAACCTGAAAACACCCACTTACCTAGGACAGTCAGAGTCGCATTGGCAGAAATGCTTCCTGCGCTGTTTTGGGCTGTGCAGCTGTACACCCCGATGTCCTCTATCTTCACATCCACGATAAAGAACACGTCATCCTCAGGCATCACGTGCATGCGCCTCTCCCTGGCGGCAGGGAAGTCTGTGCCCCCGTCCTTCTGCCAGGCTATCTGCGGGGCCGGGTGTCCCAGGGCAGCGCACTCCAAGCGCGCCATGGCCCCCGCGCGGATGGTGAGGTCCATGGGCGTCTTGGTGAAAGAAGGGAGCACTGAAATCAGAGGAACGATGTGGGCGTCAGCACCGTGGCGTTTCAGAGGCTCGTTCTCATGCCTGTTGTTTTTGACGCTCACCAACGTCCCTGACATAGGTAAGGCAGGGCAATTTCTAATCACAAGACAATCTGAAGTGGAGATGGAAAGATTACGTGACTCCCTCCAGGTTACAGACTGAAGGTCTTTAGGCTCTTTTCCAGTTTCCTCAATAATTATCTGCGAGATCTTGGGCCAATCAATTTATCTCTTTGTACCCTGACCACTGCATTTTTTTTTTTCCTTTTAAGTCCCTCCTGACTCTAATACTCCATGACTTTAAATGTGTTTTGTCCTACAATTTGAACTCAAAATTGTTCCATGTCAGGCCTCAGCGATCATTTGTGGAATGCATTAATAAATCATATAACAAAATCTTTCACCAGGGAAGATACAAACGATTCAATGATAAAGTGGCAAGGATCCCACTGTAAACTGTCTACCTGCTACACAAAGCCAACGATGATACATTTCTTTTATTAACAGCAGCTAACACTCACTGCTTTTACTAAGTACTTACTGTATTCTAGGCAGTCTGCTAAGTGCTTTACACAAATTATTTTATTTAATGACTATCATACCTATATAAGGTAGGTACTATTATCCCCAATTGACAGATATGGGAATGGAGGCACAGAGAGGTTAAGTGACTTGCTCAGAGTCACACAGCTGTAAGCAGAACTGGCAGAATTCAAACCCAGATCTTTGCATTAAAGGCGGTATGCTTTAAGACTATGCTTAGGGTCTCCCATATCAAATTAGTGTACTGTGAACTCCAAAGAGCACAAGTTGTCTAGTTCACCTCTGGGTTACCCATCATGCTACATACGGGTTGACATAAACTATGCTTCCTTAGATACAAATAACCAAGAATCTTAATTTTGTGGAATGAGAGGTAGGAGAAGAAAGGATTAGGCGGAGAACTGAGAACAGAGGACAGGATAAGGAATAAGAGAAGGAACAAACCAGGTGCTTGGTTTCTAAAAGGTGCCTGTAAATGCAAAGGGCAAAGTCGGATCACATACTGTTTACTGTAAGCTTGGCTTTGACGGAGTAGGATGAACCAAAGTGATTGGAGATGACACACTGGTATTTCCCTTCGCTGGTAAATGCCACGTTGCGCAGCCGAAGAATGGTGGTGTACTCCATCACCTCCCCGCCCTGGGCCCGGAGGTGTGCGTAGTTTTCCATTTCAGCATCAGGCAGTAGTTCGTTGTCCTTCTTCCAAGCAAAAGTCATCGGGGAATCACTGCTGCTGGCAGCCGAGCAGATAAAGCTCAGATTGGAACCTTTTATTGCCGATTGTGTTTCTGGCTGAACCGTGATCTGGGGTTTAGGGAAATCATCTGTTCAAAATGGAGAGGAGGAAATGAAACCATGTTAAGGCTTGAGAGTCCACAAGCTACTCAGATGTGGTGTGTGTTTCCCAGATGGACTAGCCGCCCCAGTGTTGAAACGAGAGCCTGGGAGTGTTTGTAAAGGAATCCGTTCTTCAAGGAGAGACAGAGATCTATTTATCCATCATTAACTGAGAGGAGACTGCTGTTTGGGAATACAGTGTATCCCAGACCCCTGGAGCTTTTTAAATATGAATACAAGAAAAAAATCAGCTAAGAAACGTCCAGGCTTTACGGGCCACTTCTAAAGGCTACTATCAGGAAAACTGCAATTCTTCCCATGTTCTCCACATATAAGGAGCAGCAAAATGAAAAAAAAAAAATCAATCATCAATAATGATAATCAGTATCACTAAAGATAGCAATGAACAGAACCTGTATTAAACACAGTACTCTGTGTGTGGAGCAGAAAAAATCAGCCTGCAGTGAAAGAGAAAGCACCTCCCCCGCTCACTGGGAGCCCGGCTTCCAGGGGACAATCCATCAAGCCGCTGTGCGACATGTCAGGGCTACATTATAATTACAGCGAAGCAACTCTTTCATTCCAAACAGCTATTTTTAGCTCTCTGTTACTTTTTGGAAAAGTCACCTTTTTGAACTTCAGTTTCTCAGAGATGGTCTAAACCCAGAAGAAGGAAACATCTTAGATCTACCAAAATGTATTGTGTGGGTTCTCTGAAAGACGTGCGTGTGGGAGAGAGAGGTGGGGTGTGGGAGATGCTCAGGTAACGCCAATGCTGCTGATTTCCAATGCCATGCCTGCACGTGGTGCTCAAGACAGTTTCTTCTTTTGTATGATTATTCTAAAATCCTCATCTGGTAAATCAATGTTCATTCCCCACTATGGAGGTTAATAAAATATTATAGCTACTGCATATACAGGTGGGCAAAAGTAGGCTTACAGTTGTGAATATGCAATTTACTCTTGCATTATTTATTAATTATTATATTATTGCCTATATGAACTGTAAACCTACTTTTGCCCACCACTGTACGCCTCAGAGTAATAAACAGTTCCTATCTGGGAACTTGAGAACTGTGAGAATAGCTCAGGTCCTTACAGAATAAGGCCAAAAGCTTATTTAGATCCAAAAGCTACATCAGTCGTTTTATTTCCAGAAACTGTTGGCACTGTTTAATGCTGCAACCTAAAAATGTAGATATTTTTTGTTATACTTATCTAAACAATCATAGGCAAAGCAGTTTTAAATAAAAATTGTTAAAGGTCAATGTAAAATTAGGTTCTGTAATATCTTAACGCACAGTGCTAAAATTTCGGCAAACTGTGACTTCACGTTCTACACACACATTTTTACGAAGGTCTCTGTGGCAGTGAATAGTCAACAGTGCCGTGTAGTAGGCAGCAAACTGCACCAGGGGGATGAAAGCGTGGGTTTTTCATCCAGATCTACTAACTAGTAGGTGACACTTGGGTAAGCACATTTCTAATGCTGAAATGCTTAGATGCTAAAACGACAGACCTTAGATTTATTTGTAATAAATTTCCTACTGCTTGTAATGCTTGACCCACCAGTAGTAAAATTTTTAGCAGCCTATCCTTCACTGGCTAATGATTTGCTCTTCCTACTCCACATAAACAGCATCTGTCCCGGGTTCAGTGAAGTCTCTTCACTGAGCTCACGGGAGCCTGTCAACAACCCCTGGAGTTGGGACCGCAGATCCCAGAGTTCCCATTTCATACGTATAGCCCGAGGTTCGGGGGATTTAAGTTACACGACGGGCTGGCGCTACACCCTCCCATTCTCCGGAGCTCCAATGTCCTTCTCTTTCCACCAAACCACCCTAATGCCAAAACGAAGATGACGAAAACTCCTTCTCATCTGTAAAATTAAAATAATAAGCCAACTCTAGATCCATTTTCACCTATCTCAGCAGAAATAAGCGCTTTATGAAAAGAGCATAAATTTATTCAAAACCATTATTTGGACAAATGGGAGACATAAAAAGAAGAATGACTAAAAGGCCGGGGCAATAGTTACACTCACCACACACAAAGCCATCTGGGCTGACAGCAAAAATGCTTCTTCCCTTCAGCAGCTGAGGATGGGCACAACTGGCATTTACAAAGCTCTGAAAGTTGTTCTCCGCCACCCACTGAGGGAGCCATTTTAGTTGGCAATCACACAGAAGGCTTGATGTATTTAAATGCCTGAGGAGAGTAATTACATTCAATTTGTTTTGTATGAAATGCAGATTTGTACAAGTAAACTAGACTCAAGTAAATATTAACAACACAATGAATGTGGAAAGCCAATACACGTATCCTATGTAATAGTATCCTTGAGTCCATCTTAAAATGCAAGAAATGTGACCAGCACAGTTTTGTGGGGTTTTTTTCCCTGACCTAGTGAGACAGAAGTGCTGATAGATCAAAAACACCTTACTGCTGAACACTTGTGACTATGACGGGGCACTGTACTACAGGAGGGCTCACAAATTTAAAATGCAAATTCATCACACAAAGAACAAGAAACTTCTCTTTGTAGCAAAAGGGATGAATTTTCCTTTCATTGCTTTCCACTTTTCTTTGGCTTTCTGGTATAAAAGTTCAGGGATATTAAGAAAGTGCTAGACACATTTTACAGGGACATAATCTAGGATGAGATGCCCCATGGTGGCTTCCCCTCTATGCTTAACTGAAAACTCTCGGGAAGGAAAACTTACAATTGTTGAAGTTTCTTCATTTGTGAAAATGCATTGCCTTGTAATGACATGATTGCGTTGTCACTCAGGTCTCTGAAAAACAATCAAACAAACAGATTAGAGCCAAGTACGGTGACCACGTGCCCTCAGGCAAAGGCTGGGCCCACACTGCCCCCTCCATTCACCAAACACTCTCAGTGTTGAAATGCGCAAATGGGTCGACTTCAAAGACCCCTGAGGAAGTGTAGGCTGAAGAACAAGGATATCTGTATCAGAGGCCAGTTCCCTCACGGTGACAGGGATTCTCTTTATATTACCACTTACAGGTTATTTGACTCATAAGGGCCCGAACTGTCCTGCTGTCTAATTTTACTGAAGTTCTCATTATTCAAGTTAACCATTTTCAATACACAAATAAAATGGCTCATAATTATGCTTTTTAAAAAAACCATCATGTATAGAATACTCTCTGTGATGCGCACTGTGGTAAGTGGTTTACATACATTACATGTATTCCTCACAGCAACACAAAAGATGGCATTGCCACCTTGCTCAGCAGGAGGAAAAAGGGCAATACGATTTGAAACCAATTATTTTCAATTTCAAACCTATGCTTAATTGCTAGCCTAATTCTGCCACCCACAACTCGCTACTGTAAAGACTAAAGACGGCTAAGTGTTTAGACAAGATGTACTTGCTAAAACAAACAAACACTTGAGGCAGAACATTTATACAATGAGCAAATATTCTGGGCGGATTTTATTTTTAACTAGTACTTACAAGCAGTTTGAATTAAAGTGCTCTCCACAATGATTACTACTCTGTTTTTCTTTACAAGGGTCAGAGTATACAAACAGGATTTTGAATGAGACGAGTGGCCACAGAAGACAGAATGAAGGTACCAAACATGGGCAGAGAGGAAAGAGGCTCGGAGAGTTAGCAAACTGAAGCAGAGGTTAATACTCCTCTAATTCCACTTTCCCAGAAATGGAATGGGTCGGATGACAAACCCTTTTGGCTGGTTTCCCTTTGAAAATAACTTGTTTCAGTAAGTCCAGCAATACTGGTCTGGCCTTCCAAATTCTGCTTTGCACAATCATTCCACCACAACCTGAACTGCTGCCCTGTCAGCACGGCTAGCCACCCAAACCCCCCACAACCTCACAGGTAAGCCAGGCCACGGCAGCAAGATGGCCCAGAGAAAACAGCGCAATCTTCCCTCTCAACACAGGGCAAACGAGGGCACAAACCAAATGTATACTTTAAAGGACAACTTCTTTTGTCTAAGTTAACAGATATTAAAACTTCTGGCTATGAGCCTTCCTTAGCAGCGAGAGTGGACATACCCAGATTACTTTGTACTTTCACTGTCCAAGTATAAAACATATACTCATGGTTATAAGCAGCTGGTTGGTTCGGTGCTCAGGCAAGTTTTGACTCCTATCATGATTGGCTAGCCCATTCTCCTAAAGCTGAAAACAGGTTAGCCCCTAAGTGCCATGTCAAAATGGTGTGCTGGGAGTTACGGAGAATGGCCAGTGGCAGAGACTGTGAAGGCAAGAGCTCGTGTGATGCAGGGACACCGTGAAGGCAGCGGCAGCCCTGGTTTGAGTCCTGAGTCTGTCCGTTGCTAACTGATGGGTTAGTGGCAAGAGAACAAGAAAAAGGACAATAAAGGGGGAAAAAGAAGTTGTACGTTTTATAATTAAACAACAGCAGTTGTACGTTTTATACTTAAACAACAAACCAACAAAAACTCTCAAAGTAGTGTTAATACCTTCCAAATGTCACTCTCAAGAACTGTGGGGACTGTTTTTTCTCTCTAATATCCAAGTCACCTTCTTAACTGTACAATGGGATTAATAAACCCTCAGAATCTCCACTTCTTTGTTTAGAAATAAAGATAATAATAACTACTGAGTGGTCTTCTCATAGGATTAATGAGACAATATACCTGGCATCATGCCTAACATGTTGTGAGTGCATAATAAATGATCGTTTTAAAATTATGTTTTATTTTTATTTTATTTTTTTCCATCACCATTTAGCCCCTCTTCCAACTCCTCCTCCTCCCCCCGCCCAATCACCATACTGTTGTCCATGTCCATGAGTTCTCTTTTTTCCTCAATCCCTCCACCGTGCCTCGCCCCTGCCCCCACGACGCCCTCCGCCCCCCACCGCCGTCCCCCACAAGAGCTGTATGCCTGCTCTCCATCTATGAGTCTGTGTCTATTCTGCTTGGTAGTTCAGTTTGTTCATTAAATTCCACATATGAGTGAAATCACATGGTACTTGTCTTTCTCTAACTGGCTTATTTCACTTGACCTGGAGAACATTATGCTAAGTGAAATGGTTGTTTAAAATATATATATATATATATACCACTTGAGAAAAATAACTAAATAAAACCCAACATAATCTGCAGTAATGCCCCTAAATGGCAAGGAAAATATATACCTGTATACTTCTAGACAGATACAGATGGATGGATGGATGGATGGATGGATGGATGGATGGATGGATAGATAGATAAGTAGGTAGGTAGAAGGGTAGACAGAGATAAACAGATGTGTAAATGTACTTTATGGTATGAAGAGGATGTCAACAAGATTACATTTTAGTTTGTCTTATCTTTGCTGACACATAAGTAAATGCCCATTTTAGTCTACCAAGGAGAACTAAATTCCAGCTACTCACAGATGTTCCAATGCATCCAAACCAGTGAAGGCTTTTTTGGTAATAGATCGAATCCGGTTTCCCTGGAGGATTCTGGAAAAACAAACACACACACACACACACACACACACACACACACACACACAATTTACATTGGAATCGTTAATAAAAACCATTTTGGGAGTAGAATTCTCATGACAAGAACTGCTTTTGAAATCACTTGTGAGTACTTTTTTTCCTTGAATTGAACAATATATTCTGTAAAAACGTCTCCGTGCCATCTACTTCAGTAATATAGTTCAGCATGTTTTTCACAGCATTCAACAGAGAACCCAACAAAAATAGGTATTCAATAAATGACTCTGATGGTTAAATTAAAGCAGTGATTCTCAAAGTCTCTTTAGGAATGGCGAGGCATTCCTACGGGTGGAAACTTTATTCCAAGGACACTTTCTCAGCACTTTAAAAAACAAAGCAGGTAATAGTGGAGACTTTCTCTTTAGCCGCCCCACAGACATTCAGGGCTATATGAAACTCAATTTGAAAACCACCGGCTAACAGTACAGAATTTGGCCACCTGCAAGGCCATTTTATGGTTACAGATAAGCATGTTTTGATCCTGGACTGCTTGGAACCTACTTCCATGTTCTCAGTAGATATTGGGGTCACTTCATTTAAACATTTCTGCGAGTAGAGTGCAACAGTGAAAATTTCAAACTGCTGAAATTTTTACACAATGATAATCTTTAGAGTCTAAGCACTCAATTTAAATTCCACAATTTAAAATTCTTATCTAGATATTAAAATAAGTTACACACACCAAAGTGTGGAATAGAAACCCTTATACCCAAGGAAGAAGAGCAAACTCATATACATCTTGTATAACAGCACTCATTTAGGGAAATGACACAGGGTAGCAACCAGACCAAGCACCTATTTATACACTCTTTAAGCTTGTGGAACTGACTGAACGAAGACACACTGTTTGCTTTAGGTTAAAGAGGGAGTCAAATTATGAAGCAAATCATACTCACAGCCGCTGCAGCTTGTCAAGCCCCGAGAAAGCACCATTCATGTCCTCAATAGTCCAGGAAATTTCATTGTTCTTCAGATCCCTAATATAACAGAGGGATGTTATGAAACTGGTACTAGGTACTTAACAAAATACACAAGCATTCTCTTTAGGGACACACTCAGAAATCTAAGGTCACCACCCAGGTGGCATGTAATTTGTAATAAATTCCTCATTAATTCCCCACATCATCTCCACCCCTTCCCAAACAATAGAAAATTCGCTCTCTCTCCCAACGTAACTCCTACGCCCTGTCCTCTTCTTACCACAACATTTTAAGTTTTTTTTTTTTGCCCAAAATCAGGACAGCTGACTCGGGCTCTATTAATTCCTCTATCAAGATGACTAAATTCTGAAAGACTTGAATAGTCTGAAAAATACATTAAACTTTAAAACCACTGTTCCAACCACATAAGCAGGCATTCGCCAAAGCATACAGTATGTCTTTCAATTATGTAATGCTTCAAATAGTGAACAGAGCAAAAGCCTCTGACAGCGCAAAAAATCAAAAGCCCATTGCGCAACATTAAAATTAACGTTTGAGAGATTTTTCAAAGGTCAGTTAATCAACTCCCTCTTCTTTCTCTTGGACAGAGATCAAGCCTGGATATAACTGGTATGAGATCTTTGTGCTCTGGGTAATTTTTAATCTGCATTTTCTAAAGAAAAATTAGTGGATTTGAAATTGTTTCCCTCTTGAGCAGTCACCAACTTCCTGGAGATCCTGAGAAGGCTAAGTATAATCACCAAAACAAGCGGATCACCGTCCTTTTTAATCCCTTTAAGAAACACACGTGGGTGAAATGGACGGATTTTAATCAAACTGATCTGGGAAAGATTAAGACACTACTTCTAAGGCCGCACACATTTCCTTCACAACAAAGGAAATCTGCTGGGAGAAAAGTGGGCACATTTAGGAACCAATTAGGTTCCTGTACAGAGAGCAAAATGTGTAACTTACAAAGTCTTTAAACTGGAAAGCCCCCGGAAGGCACAATCAGCAATGTAGCTGACTTTGTTGTTCCCAATGTGCAGTGTGTTTAGCAAGCTTAGGCCCAGGAAGCTTGAATCATCTAACCTCGACAAGTGATTGAAAGTTAGGTCCCTGTAAAGGAAAAAAAGGAACATAAAAAAACCTATCATAGCTTTTACTTTCTAATTCAACACAATGGTTTGTTTAAAAAAACAAAACAGGTAATATTAATGTAACCACATTAATCCTTATTCCAAAACGCTGCCTCCTTAATAATACCCAGGTAAACATTATTCCTAATCCCAGTAATTTAAGAAAAACACCTCTATTTGAAAATAGCCATCATTGCTTCAGCTCATGTGCCACAGGCCTGAAGTATCGGCGTGGTCTCCCAACTTACCACAACAAAACTGTGACCAGGTTGCATGTGAAAAATGCTGTCACCTTGGATACTGTTATGAAAATTTCACAGATCGGTGGTAAGAAGCTCATGCTCTGGCATGATCCCTGCTCTCAAACTTGGGGAGAATAAAAGGCAACTCACAGCTCACTGAGTTTTTGGCAGAACTCCCAGGCATCAGGGCTGATCCTGTTGATGGCATTTTGGCTGAGATGAAGTTCCTGTAGCATCAGCAAGCCATAAAGCCAGCCTTTGGTGATCTCTGTTAAGTTGTTATGGTCCAGCTGCCTACAATGACAACACGAATCAAAAGCAGGATCCAGAGTTCATTATCTAGTCTCTTCAAAGGGGACCTGTGATGACGATCTATTCCTATTCCTATTGTTGCTAGTTAGCTTCTGTTAAAGACCTCAGCAGAAAAACAACCATGCGTTTATAAATTCTCCGTCACTTTACGTGAGACAAAACTAAATTATAAATGATTGTAAGTGATGAGATTTTAACATGATAGGATTTCAAACAAAAGCTACTGAATGTTCAGTGATCACACTGTCTGGGTAGGAATTATGATAAACCACACTTACAAGATTTCCATGTTGCTCAGCCCCCAAAAAGCTCCATCCATAAGTTTCGTTACTCCATTTCTTTGCATTTTCAGAGACTTCAAAGCTCCCAGCCCTTGGAAGGTGAGCCCATCCACATTTTTTATCCTGTTTCGGTTCAGTTCACTGCATTGGATAGTACAGTTAAATTGTCAGCTTACAGGACAAATTCTGGAGGTAGTGATAGCGTGTCAGATTACTACAATGTAGTTACACCAGCCAGCGTTAAATTACATATTGTCTTAAATTTCTAAACATTTTTATCCAGGAAAATGTTGATTTATTAACAGTAAGTGAATTTCCTTCTGAAATGGGTGATGTATTTTTGAAATGATAAAATACTGAAACTGGACTACACTTTTATTTCAAAACTGCTGTCCACTCAGTATAAAAGTAAACGAATTAATATTTGTTTTTAAATGATCTAGAATAATGAATGTCACATTCAGACATGAGGTCTTTTCAGGAACAGGGATAAATTTATCCTGTCCAATGTGCTTACAACAGTTGGTTACTCTCGTGATCCTTCACGTTTAATGCTTTCTCTTTAAGGCAGTCATTCTCAACCTTGGTTGCACACTGGAATCACCTGGAGAGTTTTAAAAATTACTGAGGCCTGGATCTTACCCCCAGAGGTTCTAATATAATTGGTATAGGGTGTGGCCTGGCCATTGGGTTTTTTTAAAGCTCCCCAAGTGTCTGTAATGTGCAGCCAAGGTTGAAAACCACTATTTTGTAGGAGCCTGTTCGCAGATCATTCCACCATTATTAACGAGACAGTTCTTTACAGCCACGTAAGCTATCAGAGCCTCCTGGAGCTGTCGGCATTATTCTCATAAACCACAGCTGTTGAGAGTCCCCATGATTTCTCCAGTGCCACAATGACGCCTTTGTACAGAGGCTGCTCAATGATTACACTGTTCACTCTTTTGGTAACAATCCGACATGCCTGGTCAGGCAGGAGCTTGTACTAGGTGACTTAAGGCTTGCTCTGATCCGGGGATTCCACAACTCGGGCTCTCAAAGGGAAGACGGCAACATCCTTGCTTCTAAACTCTTTCTGCCACATTGTGGCTTGTAGGGGACAGACACCAGGGGTGGAGAGGAGGTGAGGAAACATTACCTAAGAGATGTTGTACTTACAGGTGTTGCAGTTGGGGCAGTTTGAACATCTTGGGTGGTATAGCTGAGATCCGGTTCCTGTTCAGCTTCAACGCCAGGAGTGTGCTGGCCAAATTATCGAAACACCCAGGTTCCATCGACGTGATCCGGTTGCTGTTGATGTACCTGTTGAAAGTCCGAAGATGAGCGTCTCTTTCTGGTTTCTTTGGGAAGACAGCGCATGCATCGTCTGTATTATAAAGAATCTGCACAGAACCTAACCACCAGTTGTAACAATGGACTCTCTGAATAATCGCTCTTTAGGTCCTGTGGACCAGTACTGACTATGATTCACACTCTTTGGTGGGGAAAGAATAACTGGAAAATCTGAAAGTTATAAAAATTTGTTAGAGATGTTTCTCACTCTTTGGAAATTAATTTCATTTTTATGAACTTATTAATAAAACAATAATTGAACAACAATAGTTTAAATCTGATTTTTTTTTTAAAGAAGCAGTCTATATCCCGTAAGTTTTCTAACAGTCAAGGGATGTCTAATTTTTTGTAAGAGTAAAATGAAGATTATGGCTATTCAGACTTAAAGAAAATTATAAGTCAATAAGAAAGTTATATTTTTGATCCATTAGAAGTAAAATAAGCGGTTTGTTATATCTTAAAGTTGGTTTTTCTTGTTATAACATGACATTTTCACCAAAAACTAAATAGTTTTGCTAAAGAAATCTTGACTTACAGATATTTGAGTTGTAGAGGTGGAAATACAGTTTTAAGCTCTGAAATATTATTGCTGCTGAGGTCCAAAGTTTCCAGGGACTGAAAGTGTTTCAGCTGTTCAGGTAATATTTCAGCAATCCTGTTTCCAGCTCTGGAATGAAAGGAGAGCAAAGATAATAGAAGGAATGGTACGGCAATCGGAAAGGCGAATAATGTTCTCTATTCCTAACTTGCTCTCCAGAAAAAAATGGAAAACTGCTCTAAACAGTACTTTTTAAAAGTTAAACAGCATCTCTCTAGTCACTTTCATTTTGAATTAAACAGTACATTGTAACATTAGAATATAATATGAAGAACATCCCTATGAAAATACGGGTGTGTTACCTAAATGCTATGCACTTCGGAGCAAAGATGGCTGCACTCTAACAGGAGGCTGAGTGCCTGCCCTTCCTCCCAGCCACGGACTGGATTTACAGCTAAAATACCACACAGTCAGCTTGGAAAAACAAGAAAAGCATAGCTGATTGGACGTATTTTGACCGAGGAACACTGAAGACAACGTAGAGACTGCGTCTATACAACAACTCACACGATGTGGTAGCAGCTCAGCCTCAGAGCCTGAAAGGAGAGATCGCCCATGAACCCAATCACAACAGAAGAGTCCAAATGACCCACAAAAAGGACACGCCTAGAGCATACAGCTCCAGGTCCCACAGGACATTCACTACGAAAGCCCACCCCACAAGACTGGGAGTCAGAGCAAACGTATCTAATACATAAATGCTATGCACTTAAACTGCTTTTTCTTTGTTATTTTGTTAATATTCATTCTTCCTTTTCCTTTCTACCAAACGGCATGTGAGTGCCCAGCACCGAGTTGGCAGTCCAGGCACTAATCTGCTAGTTCCCTCTTCCTTCTTCTTGATTCCTAATCTACCTCTAATTCTTCGCTTGGAAAGTACTCACACTTCAGGTGTCAATGAACTTAAAATACTCATCAGACTGGGGCTTTTTAAAAGATCGTTCCAGAAAGATCTCTTTTTCTTTAAGAAATAACAAGTTTCAATACGTTGCCACAGTCTTCAAAACCAGCGGATGTGTTTCAGGGCTCTGAATTTTATACAGTATTACATATGAGCACCCCAGTTTACATAATCACTGGTAATAATTAGACTTAAAAATTTTGACATTAAGTCTTGAATACCAAACCAGAATGCCCAATATGGTAGCCACATGCGGCTCTTTAAATTTAAGTAAAATCAAATGTTAAAATTCAATTCCTTACTCATCCGTAGCCACATTTCAAGTCCTCAGTAGCCACGGGTGCCTGGGGCTGTCAAACAGTACAGTACGCACACAGAACATTGCTATCACTGTGAAAAGTTCTACTAGTGAGCACTGTACAAGTTAAAAAAAAGAAGGAGGCCAAGGCAAAGCTCTTAAGAGGTCATCAATACAACAGGTTCCAAGGCGAAAGTCAGCATTAAATGGCCATCTTGCTGGAAAAGAGGAATTAACCTGAGGTGAGGGTCATCTTAATTGCTATATTACATCTTTGTCTTTTCAGACAGTCATTTGGCAGAGGAAATAGCATGTTAAGGTAGAAAGGCTGGGAAGGTAACAGTCTACTTACAAGCAAAAGGTCTTCTCTTTACAACCAACTCAAAAACAGTAACACACTCTGAAGGCAGAACTCTGTATGTAATACAAGCCACATGCTGGCATTTCTATACATAGTCTGTAGTTAACCTCTGCTTAATGAGAAAACTTAGAAAATGTATCTCATATATGTATACTAGAGGCCCATTGCACAAAGATTCGTGTAAGAATAGCCCTTCCTTCCCCTGGCTTCGCTCCTGGCCGCCCGGCCGCTCTGGACCTGTGTATGCAAATTAACCCGCCATCTTTGTTGGGTTAATTTGCAAACTCACTCCTGATTGGCTGATGGGTGTTGCAGAGGTATGGTCAATTTGCATATTTCTCTTTTATTAGTGTAGATTTCTTACCAACAGATATATTTCTATGGTGCTGAGTTTATTAAGCTTTTTTGCATTATTATAATTCACAGTCCTCTCACCATCTCAGAAAGCTCCTGAGTTAGGTTCAACTTGATGTATTTTCACAAAATCCTGTGCTGTGTTCTTACATAGCCCTTACCCTGGTGGTCTTGTCTGTCATACTGTGCACTACCCCCTCCATGCAGGGATATGTCTCTACACCTCCATCTTGGAATGCACATGGAATCTAATCATGTTGAAGACACATTATTAGGTTCCAAGCTCTATGCTAAGCATTTTTTCATATATATATTTGCCATTTAACCACAACAACACTTCTCTGGTATAGATATTACAGTTAAAATTAGAAAATTAAAGCTTTCAATCTAATAGTCCAAGCACTCCCAAAGCACCTCACAGAATAAGGCCTTATTGGTCCCAAAGCAATCCCTGAAGGCTTGTTTCATGGCATACAGTTTCAAAGATATTTTGACAATTAAGGCCTCATGGGGAGATGCACCTAAAGAAATGCCTACTACTTCCCACCCTTGTAAAAATGCTGTCCTCTGGTTTCAAGCTAACGTGGGAATCCACCCTGGCTCCCTGAGGCACCATCATGCCACAGTAAGGAAGCCCTGGAAATGCCTCAGCTGTGCTTGCACACAGGTAGAGCAGAGGGGGCCCAGGGTTCTGCACGTGTTTGGCACCCATCACAGAAGTCTTCCTGAATACGTGCAAACTTCAGGTGCTGCTTTCCTCACACAAGAGAATAAGGTTGTTAAATGTTCTATGTAAACAACTAATGAAACTTCTCAAAGCAGTGCTGAAATCCTCTGTATGCCACTTTCAAGGACTGGGGGGGGATCTTCTTTTTTGGTCCAAGTCATCTGAGAATCTAACCCCATTGTAAAGTAATTCTATGCAAGGTAACAAGGTGATGCATAATGGTAAGAGCGGAACTTTTGTGATAACAGTAAGGTGAAAAACACACACAACAGAATTAGCATCTCCACGTACAAGGCACAAATATCAAGGCCTCAGATTCCCATAACATCTTACAGACTTTGTTTAGAGTTAAGTCAGCCACGACCTCTGATTCCGACCATTTCCCACATCTGGATCCACCAGTGTGTATAAGCTCCTTGATCTAGTTGTGAGGTACAGGGCAATGCAAGTGAGACAATTAGTCAGTTTTAGGTCCCGGAGATGGATTCAGTCCAAGAGACAAGCCACAGGGCCTTAGGGTTAGTGTGTGTGGGTTAAGCAAAACCACGCTATAGGGGACAAAAATGTTCTCTTAAATACATAAGCCAACTGTTTGCATTACCAGGATGTCCCTCCCACAATCAGTGGAGTAACCCTGAAGTGCCCAAGTTACCCGCCCCCACCCCCCCACCCCCCCGCCTGCTCCACCTCCCTCCCGTCCCCAGCCAGTACCTCCCATTAAACTCTGCATCTGGTTCTGGCCCCCAGGCTGTCTGGGGCTAGTACAGCTACACTTATATTTAACAACAACAAAAAGAAAATGCTTGGCTTTAGTTTTCTGCAATAAACGGAGCAAATTGGTTTTTTGTGGGAGGGAGCGGGGGGACCCACAGGTGTCTATCCCGTTGGTCAAATAAGGCTACAAGTTAGATAACAGGCCTTACAATCTTTGGTTTATATATTCGTTTGTTTATAAGGTAATTATGGACAAGGTATTAAAACTGCCAATTACTTGAGTGACGAATAAAATTTTCCTTGCAGTTAAAGTATGCTCCAGCCAAAGCCAGCAATTTCCTGAGCTGCACACCTCCTAAACTGCAGTGTGAAAGTGCTCAGTTATAGACAGAGCGGCACAGTGCCGTCTTTGTCAGCAGTGCTCCCCGGCACAAAAATCCCTCACAACTGCCAGGATAACAGTCCCTGTATCACAGAATCCTACCTCTGTCCTAATGCAGCTGAATTAAATCCAAATACCAGTTTCATATTAGCTCTCAGACTTAACTGGCCAATAACTACCTGATATGTACCAGTTTTGTTTTTGTTTTTGTTTTAAAAGCCAGGCTTTATATCATGAAAGGGTTGTTTTTTTTAAAGGAGACATCTACATTTAAAACACTAGATTAAAAACTCTTTTTAATCACCTAAAGCCCTCAATCTAAACATGTCTGATAATAAGAGTGGCCCGCAATTAGCCACTTCTAGAAGACAAAGATTTAATTCAAATCCAGCGTTAATTTTTTTCTCCAAATATGGATGCACACCGAAATTGATGAGCTCATTAAAAGCATTGCTGTTAAGGTTTTTGGCAGGAAATATGAAATGCTTTAACAAAACAACAACAACAAAAGTGTGTGAATATCTTTTTCCATTACTTAAGTTAATGTGAAAATGCCACCTTTGCATGGTGTGTGAATATCTTTTTCCATTACTTAAGTTAATGTGAACATGCCATCTTTGCATTGTTCAAAAACCACACCATGGTACTGTAAGCACTGGAAGGTGTTTCAAACCCATGCAAATCCATCTTAAAGACGACGAATACTTTGGTCTTCCATGTTTGTTGACAGTACAAGGTGTTCCATGGTTAAATCACCGCCGAGGTCAAGTACAATCAGTCCCTTGTGGACAAACACAGACCTGGGGTCTTGGTCGGCTGGAATGCACAGGGTTCCCTCAGGCTTCTCAGAGACACAGCAAACACAGTCCCAGGCATTCCAGCCGCGGCTTCTCAGGCCCAGCAATAATGGCTTCATTTTGTTGCTAATTTCCACCTTTCAGCCTACTTTGCCAAAAGCCTTTAAAAGTAGAGGCCAACGTGACTGGTTACCATTTTGAATGATGACATTTGTTCTGAGAGTGCTCGAGATCTAATAATGAACAAGGTAGGTATGGTCCCCGACCTCACAGAGCTTACATGCCAGTGGGGAGAAAAGGCAGGCAAACGGGAGTGGTCCCTAAAGTGGTAAGTGCTAGGATGAGGAAGTAGTGGCGTGGAAGAGGGAAGGGCAGCCTCCTAGAAAGTGGTGGGAAGGGGGCGGGAGGTCAGCAACACTTCCCACAGCAAGGAGCCCCCTCGGGTTCCAAGCAGAAGCAAGTGAGAGTGAGGCAAGAACTGATTCCCTTTGAGGAAGTGAAAGAAAAAAGAAAGCCTTGATGGCTGAAGTATAGTGCTCATGGGTGGAGACTGCAGAAAGAGGAAGTTCAAGTGTGAGGTGCTAGAAGGAGTTAACAGCAGGTCAGGTGGGCAGGCTGCAAGGCATGTGGGCATTTGGCTTCTACCTGAGGATCAAGTAGGAAGAGGAGGACGGAGGATTTCAAATGGCGGGGCGACCATCACATGTGCATTTTAGAAAGGTTGCTCTGGCAGCAGTGGGTAGAAAGACCGCGTGGGAGGCAGGCAAGACCAGGTGCAGGAGCAAGACCAAGTGCAGGCGCACCACCAGGAGGTGCAGAGGACACAGGATGGCACGTTGGGGTGACGGTGACTGTGTGCCTAGATGTCCCCTTTGGGGGTGAAGCACCAGTCTTCCTCTGGCTTCCCAGGGCCCAGGCTGTGCTTTTCTTCTCCCCTGACATACAAGCTTGGGTTTCCATCTCTGTCATCTCTGGCACTACTGGAATTCTCATCCCCTCCACCTGTGTTACCACCGTGTTCTGTATCGCTGACACGGGAGACCTGCTAATGCACAGAGCACAGACGATGGTCCTCTCTTGCTCAGGTGTGAGATGCTGACTAGAAGAGCCAGTGCTGACATTTTACTGTGTGCCTATAGTCACTAGGGAAATCGAGAAATGTATTCTCCTCATCTGTAAGAAATGCGCTTATTGGTTCTGATACTCTGAACACCTCCACTAAACGTAAACCCAGACTAAGTTAGTAACAGTAAAATATAACTCATGAGGTTAGTGACATAACCACTCAGTATGAGGATGATTGATTTTACTCTTTGACTCACTGTGACCTCCAGAAAGCATAAGAGTCTTAAAAGAACCTCATGTACTCATAGGTGGATATAGATGCTGTTAGTTTATCTCCAGAGTTTGGAAGGAGAGTCACGGAGTGAAACATTCTTTTTGTTAGTGAGGAACCAGAATGTCAGGTTTTTTTCGCACTGGAATTCCTGGACCAATTAAACTGTAACTTCTTGATGAATAAGAAGTATCTGCCAATCATTCCAACTGTCTCCTACCTATTGCACCAGATAACAGGGAGCTTAAGGCTTTGCAGCTGGGATGTGTGAAGATGTGCAGTCTTGGCTATTTAGAGAAGGTATGTGCGTGTGGCACTTTCCTTACAGAGAGGGTGTGTTCAGTGAAATTTAATTTGAAACTATATTTTTATATGTTGCAATGCCCTCTTTTCTTAGAATGCATTTCTCTAACCACATCCCTTAAGTCCAATTCAGCTATTGCAACTAACAAATTGCTGAATCTGTGGTCATTCCATACAACCACAGAGCAAGTATATTAACTGTATTGACTGGGAGAGTCGGCCTGGCCCCAAGGAAATTCTGATTTCTATATATAACTTGCAAGCAAACAGTTTAACATCATTTATAAAGGAATTACAAGTTGTTAAAGAAAACACTACATTTTGCAAACACTTTAAAGGGCACTTATACTTCCAACAATAACTCTCACCCCCTCCCCCACAAAAAGAAAGCTTCCTTGAAAACTATCTTGGCTAGAATACTAACACCCCATAATATTAGGCTTCTTTATACAGAGAGACTTGGCAAGCAAAGAACCTCTTCCATGCAGATAAAAATAAACTCTCTCTGCTCATCTTTTTTCTAAAAAAGTAATTAAGTTTCATTAAAAGAACACATGTTTAGACTGGTCCACTGGTACTGTGGCATCAAAGAATAAAGCCAAATGAGGCAACTTTAGCAAGGAGATTCTTGATTAAGAATTAATGATACTAAGTAGCAAATGAGCCAATGTGAGGGGCAAAGAGTCAGTTCTTTCAGCTAAAAGCCAGGTCAATATAAAATATAATTATCTTTTGGACCATGAACATCATAATGATGGCCACAATGTCTTAATAAAATAATCAGGGCCCTATTAATATGGCAATTATAACACATGTTAAAAATGAAAAAAAGAAATGAGTCAAAAAGCCATTCACACCACATACAAAACAACTCTTTTTGATCCCCAAGTATAAATTCAATTTAGTCCTTTATATAAACAGAACTTTAAGAGCAAGTTTTTCCATTTAGGATGCTAAAGAAGATACTTACTGAACAATTATTGTAATCTGAAACAATTTAATTATGTGCAATAAAATTAACTCCAGTGAAATTTAAAATTTCCCCCTTCTCTTTTGAGACAGAGGCCCTCCCTAGCCATTCCCACATGCCAGACCACTGCTATGGTTAAGCCGGGAGTCTGAGTCTTCCCATTAGCTTGTGATTTACTTGTGAGTGGAGAGAACTTCTAATTCATTTCTGGTTCCACCGAGTCAGGCCTAAATGAATGGGTTCAAGACCCTGAAGTGACCGGCCATGATTAGCCCAGAAACTCTAGATCAAAGTTCAGAGTAGGCCCTAAGGATTTATGTAACTTGAGGTTCTAGATGCACATGCACGTCAGAAAATGTTATGCCCACTATAGCCATCACCCAGCAAAAGGAAACATAAGCCTCTGGTCCTATACACTAACCAACCTGTTAAACTGTAGGAGCTCCTTTTTTTTTTTTTAAGTAGGGTCTCTTTGAAGCAACAATTCAAACTACAGTTCCCCAGCAAGGGGACGTTGATTCTGTTCCTATTTACTACACTTTGTGAACCTTGATTTTCTCACCTGTCAACAAGAGGAAAGGAATAGAATGATCTCTTCCAGCTCGAAGAAGCTGAGATTCGAGATGTGGACGACCAACACTGGAAGTGACAAGGTTTGCTGCAGAGGCTTCACACAATCACCATGCCAAAGCTGCAGCCTTTTAGAGAGCCCGGCTCACTTTGGGGGCTTCACATCTTTATTCTGTTGGAGTCCCACTACCTGGCTGCCCAGTCCTCCGTGGTTTACTCCCTCATTTCCCTGGGGCAGAGCAGAGCCTCCATTAGCTTTCCAAGAAACCATGAGTAGGAGTGTGAGAGTGTGAGAATGTGTGAGAGAGAGAGTGTGTGAGAGAGTGAGAGTGAGAGAGAGAGAGAGAGAGAGAGAGATATTCATGTTTGGAATATCTTCATAGGATTGACAGTTTGGGTGTGTACAGAGTTTATATTAGAAATCATTTTCCCTTAGGATTTGAAGACCTCGTTTTGCTCTATTATTGCCCTTATAGTTGTAAGTCTGAGGAGCCAGAAGCGGTTCTGATTCTCTATCCCAGTGTTTCTTCAACTTCAGCAGGCATCAGAATTATGGGACAGGGACTTCTTGAAGCAAGATTGGTGAGCCCACCTTCAGGGTTTCTTTAGTAGGTCTGGGTGGAGACTGGGGATCTGCATTTTACCAGGTTCCCCGATGATGATGATATTGCTAGGAGCACCCTTGGGGGAGCCACTGGCAATCCTTATAGCTGATCTGCTTTTCCCCCCTCTCCTCTCAGAGCTTCTCTTTCTCTCTGGTATTCTGCAAATGCACAGTAATGTCCCTTAATGTAGGTTTTGGGGTTTCTTTTTTCTTGTTTGCTGGCGCACTTTCAACCTACAAATGAGTTTCTCAGTTCTGGGGAATTTTTTGGTATCTTTGATAATTCTCTCCCTTCTATTTACACAGACCTCCCTTGTGGCGCACCAATTAGACAGGCATTAGACTTCCTATTGGATCTCCCCATTTCCTCATTTTTATCTCCCCTCTTCCATCCCTCTGTCTTTTGGTTCTTCTTTTTGAGAATGTTTCGACTTTTTTTCCAACCCTTCTATTACCTTTTAATAGTGTCTGTTACTGTATTTTTAACGACTGAACTCCTTATTTTCTGAATATTTTTATTATTTTTTTTCTATTCTTTTATCTCCAGAGATATTAGGTTGTTTTGAAGTTCCCATCTCCTTCCATCGGATATCCTTCTCCCATTTCTTTCGGACTCTGTCTTCATTGTTAGAAACTTCCTCAAAAGTCTGGTGATCACTGGCTACCCATTCATATTTAATAAAAAGCAGCTCTGAAAAGCTTGTTAAGGGCTGTGAGTAGAATGGACCTGTTGACTGTGAGTCTCAGTCATCTCCACGTCTTATTGCTCAAATCCTGCAATTTCAAGGTTAGGGCCTGGGAGGGCTAACAGGAAAATAAGCTGAAGGGCGGGGGGTTTCAGTACGCAGATTTTACTTCATTTCATTGGTTGCAGAATATGCTGCCCTCAGTCCACAGCTGGGCCTGTGTCCCAAACTGTTTCAAATCTCCAAAGAGTAAATTTCTTCTGTACACCAGGGGAGGGGCAGTCACGGGGCTTTGAATTTTAGAGGAGGATCCGGAGGTCTTACGGCTTCTTATAAAAGAGGTTTAACCAATCCCCCATGTCTAGTCTTACTCTGCACCCCACCTTTACAGGTCTTGAGTTCATGAACTATTCTGAGGTTCTGCAGAAAGAAAAAAAAAAAATGTTTGCTTCTTTTGGGATCCACTCCAGTTTCTCTCTGAAGTCAGGTACAGTGTGCCTGCTCGCTTGCAAAATTTTTGTGGCATCTTTCATTTGAACTGTCTCCTATTTTTCTCTTTGTTCCCATCAGTGTGCAGTCCTTTAATTTCATTTTAAGGGAATTTAGGAAGTTGCAGAGTTAAATGAATGCATTCAGCCCACCATCTGTATTAAAAGGGGTAGAGAGTGAACAGTCCAGGGTAGGTGCTGCAGAATGAAAGTATAATTCATCTAATAGATGACTTGTGATCCAAAACCTCTTGCTGTACTAAAATGATGGTCTAGAAGCAACCAGAGAAATTAAGCTGGGATAAGGTAGTGTTTTGGATTTTTAATCCATCATTTTAAAAGGCCTATCTGAAAGCAATTTTCATGAAAGTGACAACAGACTTGGGGAATCTCAGCTGATGACAACTCACTATGAGACAATACTACAACATGGTCCATAAGATGCCAATAAAATCATAAGCTTCCTTAATTTCCAGTATTTGGGGCAAGAGTCATGATGGTCCAACCATATTCCGTATTAAGACCACAGCTCTGATATTTGTTCTGGGCACAATATTTCACACTGCCATGCTAGACGAGGTGTATGTGGGGAAGACTTTAAAAATCTGGACCTACACTGGCCAGTTCAATAGCCAGTGCCTGTGTAAATTGTTTAAGTTAAATTGAAAATTCAGCAACACTAGCCACATTTCCAGTGCTCAGTACCCAGGTGGCAGCACAGACACGGCCCATTCCCCTCATGGCAGAGAGCTACCGGAGAGCCCTGGCCTAGACCCCAGCTCATACAGGAAATCGGAATTGGACTCTGAGCTGGGGAAAAGAAGGCTTTATGAAAACCTTATATTGTGAGTCTTGTTCTATAATGCAGAAATAGAAGGAAGTTGTTCTCTCCAGCACATAGAGCTAGGACAATAGGTAGAGGAGCCACAGAAGGGCAGAGCTCACCAAATAAAAAGGCCTAGCAATTGGAATTGTTCACAATGGAAGGGCTCCTCCCCAAGAAGTGGGCTTTTGTCCCGGGATGTGCTCAAGGGGAGGTTGGATAACCCCTCTTTCAGAGGTTTCTCCACAGGGAGAAACGTCTCTTCCAATTCTAAGTTACTAAGATTGAGTACAGACACGCAACACTAACCAAAAATGAGTTATGACCAGTTATATAATATAGCAAACTGTTTCTAATTCCTCTGTCCTTTTTTTTTGGATACATAAATGGGGATGGTGGTGAGGAATTGAAAGCAAAAAAGACAGGAGGAGAATAAGAGAAAGAGGGATTTACACAACGAACTGACTACTTTCCTGACATCGGTAAAGAGTAACACCCTCAATACCTTGTGCAGGATTACATGTCAATCAGTGACCAAGTTCAAAAAGCATCTCTTTTTCTAAAAAGTTATGCTTATTCTGATTCTATTCCATGTTTGTTTTGTTATGAAAACATTTAAAGCAGCTCATGCATTGTGAAACTGACCGTCCAAGAACGTATACCACGGTTACTCTATACTGCATGGTCCTTGCAGCATAAATATTACCTTCCTATTTCATTCTGTCTCCCTCACTCTACAGACTACTGTGTCTATTGGCTAAAGCTTAGTGAGAGAGAGGGAGACAGCCAGGCAGGTGATTTTAAGCACTAGAAAGGAGGTGCTTATATTTTTAATTGCCTTTCCTTTCATGTTTTGAATTTAGTACTTAAGCAACTTCCAGCCAAAGAAAGAAGTCTTACAGGTTAGAGCTCTATTTCATTGTTTTAGTCTCTCCACTCAACTAGAGCTCTGGGCCTCTGGTCTAAGGAAGATAAGAGATAGCAGAGATACTAACATAAGGAAGAGAAGGAGGAAAAGCAACTAGGCTAGGATACAAACACATGTTGAATCTTGCCACCCCAGTCATGAAAAGCAACTAGCTATAGCTTTATTGTTTTGTCTGTCTTGGTAGCGCAAGCCTCACTTAGCCTAGAGAAGACTCTGGCAGAAGTTGTACTTGATACTTCAAAGCAGCAACCAAAAGGGCTAGTTAGCATAAAGTTGGGGGAAGGGATGAGGAAATGGTGTAGGTTCAGGATAAATATAATACAGGAGTACTTGTAGCATGCTACACTGGAGGGTCAAGTCAAAGGACTGGGGGTCAATTTTACAGGCTCCAAGAACCACCACTGAATGAAGAAAGTTGCTTAACGGGTCACTATGCCAAAATCTAATAATGTTGTTACCTTGGGAAAACAAAGTTGCATTAATGCAATTTTTAAGTGTGTAGGAACAAAGATTAATGGAATAGTTGCTTCTACAGTTAACTAGGTATATTAATTTGGACCGGGTTAACCATCTGTCCATTCATCTAACAAACACGTACGCAGTGTGTACCATCTGCCAGGTTCTGCACTAATGCCAGGGAGCCAACATGGATGAAAACAGACATGAGCTCAGCTTTTATAAAGTTTCATTCCAGTGGGGGAAATCGACAAAGTATCACAAACATGCAACTGAAAAATGTGACAGCATATATTATGAAGGAGATATGAAAATATAAAAGGGGAAACCTAAGCCTGGCTTAAAAGTTGGGGGAGGGGGAGTTTTCTAGGCAGAGGGAAAAGCATGTGCAACAGGACCTGAGGCAGGAATGAGCTGGCTCAGTGGTCGGCAAACTCATTAGTCAACAGAGCCAAATATCAACAGTACAACAATTGAAATTCCTTTTGAGAGCCAAATTTTTTAAACTTAAACTTCTTCTAACGCCACTTCTTCAAAATAGACTTGCCCAGGCCATGGTATTTTGTGGAAGAGCCACACTCAAGGGGCCAAAGAGCCGCATGTGGCTCGCGAGCCGCAGTTTGCAGACCACTGAGCTGGCCCATTCCTGGGAGGAAGGAATTCAGAGGAGGCTCAATGGGAAAAGAAGATTCGGATCATCCAGAGCACTGTATACCTTAAGGAAGATTTTGCTCCTGACCTAAGAGCAATGGGAAATTCCTGAAGGGTTAAAGAGCCATGAGCACAGATTTTTATATTCTGGGGAGCAGTTTCAAGTAAATGTGAAGATAAACTTAGAGAGTGTCACAAACACACCTTATGTACAGTAAACTCCTTTATGTGCAAATCACATATAAACATTTTAAAAGTCCAATAAAAGAACACAACTTATCATATTAACATGTGCAAGTGTTTATTTTGTAAGACCTGAATTTCATGAGCTTATTTCCACAGAAGCACAATAACGTCTGGCTTGTACTGGTGAAGTCTGCAGCCCTCTAATGCAATGTCCCTTACACATGAAGTCACTGGACCATTCATCCACATGGATAGAGCATACATTTTGGAGTGAATTTTTTAGTTAAAGGTGATCAAATTCCATGGACTTATCTATACCCAGATGAGTATAGATGGAACATGGTTTATGTCCACTTAATCAGAACAACACTCCCTGATTCCCCAGAAACTTAAGCTCTAATTTTGACTAAAGCTGCTCCCCAATTGCCTCAATTAATATGACAAAACGGTAACCACTTTTCAAATATTGACTCACATAGGTTTTGGTTTAAAAACAACTAATAACACTTTGAGCTGTACTGCAGAGATAAAAAATTACTCAGTTACATCAGCATTTGAAAACGTATATAATGCTTGCCTTCCTTATAGGCAGCTTTATCTCTGAGTTGTGAACTATTAAAATATCAATGTTTTAAAAGTTATAAATTGAGTTTGATTATTTAAATAAAGTATGTGCCATGCAACACATCAATAATCTTTTAAATCACTATCTCCCAAACTGATTTTTTTTTTCTTAGTCTGATTTTTGGAAGGAAATGGGAAATGCATGCTTATGAATGAAATTGCCATTGGATATAGTACTGGGTTCGGTATCTGAGTAACATAACACTGTTGATCAGATTTCTAACCACTAGTTCACATGTACCCTTTTCAGAAGGCCATATGCAAATGACAACCACCCCATGGCCAATTTCCCTTTGTAGGAAAGAGATGTGGCCATAACATACAGCAGGGCTCAAAGTTCCAAGGATGGATGGAGAACAGGCATTCGGTAAGTCATAACTGTTAAACAGCAAAGTCACGTTATCTGTCTGTCTTCAGGGCACTTGATTCAGAAAATGAACATCATTTAATAACTACTTGAGAAAAAGGAGAAAAGCAGAATCTGTGCTTAACTGAAGTGTAATCATTCCATTCCCCTGCATTAAAAAGTCTGCAATAACTCCCCAAACCTGTAAAACACCTGAGCTGATCCGCACCAACTTACCCAAGTCTCTGTCTTCCCCTAGACCAGTGGTCGGCAAACTCATTAGTCAACAGAGCCAAATATCAACAGTACAACGATTGAAATTTCTTTTTGAGAGCCAAATTTTTTAAACTTAAACTTCTTCTAACGCCACTTCTTCCAAATAGACTCGCCCAGGCCGTGGTATTTTGTGGAAGAGCCACACTCAAGGGGCCAAAGAGCCGCAGTTTGCCGACCACTGCCCTAGACCTCACACACCCACAGTCTACACTTCCTGAAAACACAGCTCTGCACTGGGGCAGCCCGAGCATCTCTCTACCCCAGGGCAGCACTCTCCTAGCAGTATCTCTGTACTGCCTCTCTTCCCCTGCTATCATTGTTCCAAGTAGAGGCCAAGTCTTATTTGTCTTTGTTCCCAAGCACTTAGCACCTATTAGGCCTATTAGGGCAATCTTTTAAAACAGCTCAAAACCTACCTTTTAGTACACAAGCCCTTGTCCAGTTATTAACTCTAACTGAATGCTCACCCACTTCTTAAAACTATTTGAAGAAAACAAACGTTTCCTGAAAATTCACCCCAAATGCAAAGTTCTCTCTCCTCCCTTCTCTGTTGCTGCCAGGATAATGTTTCTAAATCCTGTCTTCTTCCTGTGACCCTCCCGTTCCAGAACCCACGTTGGCTCACGGCCTGGCGTCTCTGCTGCCCCGCCAGGCCCACTGCAGCTGTAACAGCAGCAGCTGTTGCTGCTCACTCTGCTCAGAGCCCTTTCCTGTACACCGTGCCACTTGATCCTTCCCCGGAGCCAGAGGAGAGATGGAGAAACACCTTACCCTGTTTTTACAGATAAACAAAGGAGAGTTCATTAACTCTGCCCGAAGCCAGACAGGTCATTAGTATGAGCCGAGACAAAAACCTGCGTACCCCACTCCCAGCTCAGGTCTCTCCACTATTGCACAGGGGCCTGTGGCCTCTCTCGTCCACTCATGCTCACGGAGCATCTCCTATGGGCCAGAGACTGGACGGGGCTTCTGAGGGGACTGAAAGCTCAGGAGGACATGAGTCCTATCCCGGAATGAGATGTGTGACAACTGCCAGTGGAGAACTACACACGCTGTCCTTGTGGGAGTTTCAAAACTGAAGAATAAAAGAAAAGTCACACCCTTCGCAGAATCCTACAGTGCCACACAAATAAATTCCCAATACTCCCTACTCCCCGCCGCCCAGGATTGTTCTTTATAAATCACGTCAGATCTTGGAGTCAAGTATGACTCTCATACTTCCCTGACTCCCCAAAGCATCCCCAACACAGGAGGACATGACGTGATGGAACCCCATCACACATGGCACTAGGTTCTAAAACCAGTGGAGCGGGGGGGGGGGGGGGGGGGGGGGACCAGCGATCATGAATACATCCCTAAAGATCCCTTAACATACTAGCAAATAATTTTTAGGCAGACATCTTCTTTCTGTCTGTCTCAATGAGTCCCACATAGGGCCAGTTTTGTATTTTGGATTTTTAGTTCAGGACCTGATGATGCAGTTCCCATGTGTGATGGGCAAAGGGGCTACGAAAAATCTGTATCTCTGAAGTCCTAAGTCATGCTCAGCGGGTCAAGATACTCACTTAGAACAGGGGTGGAGAACCTTTTTCCTGCCAAGGGCCATTTGGGTATTTATAACATCATTCGTGGGCCATACAAAATTATCAACCTAAAAATTAGCCTGCTGTATTTGGTCAAACATTTAATTAATTCACCCCTAATGCCTTGGCAGGGCCAGACCAAATTATTTCCTGGGCCGTATACAGCCCGTGGGCCAGATGTTCCCCACCCCTGCCTTAGAACAATGAGAAATGGGAGAAGGGGTTTTTAATTTCCCAAACACTTTCATTTCGCACACACTCCAGGGCATGTGCTCACTGGCTACAGTGGTGAGCTAAATCCTTATGCTACTTAAATTACTTCTCTTGTTCTTTTTTCTTTAATTATTATTGCTGTTATTATAATCTTTTTTTTTTAACCAAGCACACATAATTGAACATAAATTAAGTGGAACACAGGTATGCTTTGTCTCCACTGTAAATTTTTAGTCACTGGTATAGACCAAGTTTATAGGAGATCTGTTTGAATTATGCTAACTGCATGCGGCTGTTCCATAAGTATTCCTTAATTCATATACTAATTAAGCACCAACTACATGCCATACATCTACATTAAGTGCTGGGAAAAACAAGAGGGAGCCACAGAGGCCTCAAAGTATAGAAAGGGAGAAAAGTACAAACAAAATCAAGATAGACAAGGCAAGAGGGCAGAGGAAATGAGGAGATGACCCCCACCCCCAGGTGCCCCCCAGGGCGTCCTTCCCCACCTTCAGGCCAATTCAACTGTCACCTGCCAAGTGCTGTCACCCCATGAGTCCCCACTTAAAACTGTCAACCCCTCTTCCCACCACACACTCTCCCACCTCCTTTTTGCTTTAGTTTTCTCCCTGGCACTTATCACCTCTGGCCACATTTCTTATTTATTTTACTTTTTGTCTTTCTCCTTCTACGAGAGGGTCGGCTCCTGAGGGCAGAGACTTTCAGCTATTTTGTTCACTGTTGAATCTCAACCCTAAAACAAGTACCAAGCACATTGTAGGATTTGGTAAATATTCAAAAATGAGTCTTCCCCTACCACCCTAAAGGGCAACAGCCAGAGCTCTCGATCCCTTTGGCCTCTTTCCTTTGGCTTCCGAGTCTTTATGAAAAACTCAAGTTTTCTTTTAAAGTTTGTTTACTTGTTTATTTTTTCTCAACCCTCACGAGAATGGAAGCTTCCTGATAAAAGGGACTCCGTCTGCTTTGTTCACTGCTGTGTCCCCAGCACTAGAACAGAGCCTGGCACTGTTCATTTATTCCACAAATTTTAGTGGAATAACGATCATGATCATGGCTTATATTCACTGAGCATATGCCAGTGGGTTTTACCCATCTCTCTCTCCAAATCCTCACAACCCTAGGAGGTGGGCATTATTATTTTCATTTCATAGATGGGGAAACACAGACAGACAGTAACTTGTCCACGGCCACAAACCCAGCAAAGGGAACTGCCAGCAATTAATGCTGAGCCATCTGATGTGCGCTCACAGTTAACACTGTTCAATGGACATGACGGAGCTGCTCTGTAGAAGAACAGTGCCATCATCCTTCCTGGCCAACCTCAGTAGTTTCCTCATCATCTGCCCCGGTGAAACCACCCTCCTGCCACCTCCAAGCCCCTCTCCACACTAAAGCCCGGGTGACACTTTGAGAAAGCAAACCTGATCCCCTCAACCTGCTTGAAATTCTCCAATGCTTTTCCATTGGTAGAGCACCCATTTTAGGGTCCCACCCATGAAGGTGATCATTTTTTATAACAACTTCTTGGGAAGGATGACAAATGTCATCTCTGGAAAAATAAGTATTATGAAGAAAACAATGAACTTGGGAGAAATGCTCTACCTTTGAGATAAGAAATAATGAGAAAATGCTTATTTGATCATGATAAACTGGACTCCGTCAGTAATTCCAAAAATATTTACGTAATTTCTGCTTAGAATCAGCCAGGCAGATGTGTTAAAATGGATATTCTTGGGCCCCCACCCAAACCCATTAATTTAGAATTTCTAAGGACTGGGTCAGGAAATCTATGTTTTTAACAGGTACTCTAGGTACCTCTTGGACATTCACTCACCTAAACCTTTTCATCTCTAAGATAATAGGCAAGTATCTGCGTGTTGGGCAATACCATATAAACCATCAATGTCAAGACTAAGGCTCAACTAGCTTTATTCAATGACTGATAGCTCCTCCCTTATTCAACAATAATCTACCTATATAATATATGTATAAAAGGCTAATATGCTGTGTCCCTCTGACTGTCCAACCAGTTGCTATGACGTGCACTGACCACCAGAGGGCAGACCCTCAACACAGGAGCTGCCATGATGCGCACTGGCTATTTACAAAAAAAAATAGCACCACGGACCTGGTGCCCACAAACCAACACTCAGCTTCCCCCAAGTGGGACACAGGCCCCGCCACCATTCCAGAGCGACAGCCCACCAAATCGCAGCCAATGCTGCCAAGACCACATGGCGTAAAATACGGCCCATAGCCCAACCCAACCTGGAAACGGTGGCTGTGAGCGCTGGGTAATGACGTCACCTAGCAACGCTTGGCTTCCTTTCCCTAGTGACTAGCCTCCTTCGAGTTTCTTCAGCCCAGGAACACGACTTGCTTTACAGCCAAGTGCAAACATTTTACACTTTAACCAAATGTCTGTGAAGCGTGAATTCCCATGCCTCATCTCATTTGATCCTCACAGAAGTCCTGGAGTAGGTAGATAGGAGACTCGGTGGAATCCTATTTTCTTTTCATTAGCCAGAAATTGGAGATTTAGAAAGTTTAGAAACTTGACCCGACTGAAAAGAAGAAATGGTGGACCTTGAAAATGACTTCAGGTTTTCTCACTGCGCAGAATATAGTCAAACACTAGTGCAGTTATATATTTTACAATAATAATCTGCTTCATGTTAATATTTACTGCTGTGTTGCTGACAATTACCTGAAAGAGAAGTTGGGGTGCTTCACTGGGCTGGAAAAAGTTTAGCTAAATCAGAAAGCAGGTCTAATTAAGCAAGTTTATTCCATATATATATATACACAAAGGCTAAGTTGACTCACGCATGCATGATACATATAAAGCTCTTGTTGGCACCAATTGCACGTGTTTCGATCTGTCATTGTTGATCGTGAATTTGGTTGACACTTCTATCATAGAGAAAGGGCGAATAGCGATATTAAAGTATTTCTTCTAATTAATTTCCTTTCAATGTGCACAAATCCATGCACCGGGCCACTAGTGTTATATAAATCACGGATTCAAACAAGACCCAACCCAGGTCACAAGTTTCAAGTGCCCATTGCTTGAGCAGCTCACGCACATCATCGGAAGCCAAATCTATCACATCCGGTGAGCACAACTCATTTAGGCCAGGTCAACAGTCTTACTACAAAATATGTTCATCCCAAATACTATTCCATCTCTTTTCCTAAAACATACCATCCTGCCATGGGTGGGAAATAACTGTGAGAGAAAAATAAACAAAAAACATAAACCACGTCTTGCTCTTAGAATGCCAGTTGACTTCTGAGCTAGTACTGGGTGGGATTCTAAGAAAAGCAAGTCTGTTCAGGCCTTTTATATTCTGAAAAATCCCTAGAAATGTGAGAACGAGGTTTCTTAATGAGCAGATTCAATGCTCACCCAATGGCCAACCTAAGACAAATGCCAAGTTTCCCTGACATCAGGACTGGTCCTTAAATAAACTCATCCCTGGACATGGGGTGCCATCTGACCCAATATTAGCTCCTGCAGCTGAGAGAGGAAAAGCATCTTATCAGGTCTTCTCTGCTCTTCTCTGAGTCAGCCCCACGAGCTGGGAGGGGTCCCCACTGCACAGAGCAGCAGGAGTAGAGAGCACTGACGCCAAATCTCATGCTCAAGACTCCAACTAATTATTCCTTTTCTTTGATATGTTTAAAATTATTAAACTTGTGCAAATTACCTGGAAAAAAATGATTTCCTACACAAATTGTTAAAAAAAAAAATCTTGACACAATAAAAGTCAAATAATCCTGAGAACTACTTTAAAAGATGGGGGGGGGGGGGGAGGTTAATTGTGGTGCTACAAGTTTCTAATCTGACTCATGTTATGTGCTTCAACAATTTTTTTTTTTAAATTTCAGAAATAGGTTAAGTATTAACTTTTAGCTCTGACTACTCTCAAGTGCTTCTATATTAAAAAAGCACACACACACAAGTTCTACCCTACACAAGACAAGGCAGAAAGTAACAGTGCTTTAGAAACAATGATTGTGTACTGCAATGGCCAACGAAGCCTACAGGAAAAAAAATCTGTAGAAGAAAACAGGAAGAGAAGTGAAATTTTCAAGGTATTTCATAGGTATAAGAACAATTTTTCTGGCCGAAACCGGTTTGGCTCAGTGGATAGAGCGTCGGTCTGCGGACTCAAGGGTCCCAGGTTCGATTCCGGTCAAGGGCATGTACCTTGGTTGCGGGCACATCCCCAGTAGGGGGTGTGCAAGAGGCAGCTGATCGATGATTCTCTCTCATCGATGTTTCTAACTCTCTATCCCTCTCTCTTCCTCTCTGTAAAATATCAATAAAATATATTAAAAAAAAAAAAAAGAACAATTTTTCTGCATCCATATTGAATTAGCAGCCCATCGCATAAATTATTTTTCACAGATTCTATGTGATCTAGGTAATAAAAAAGGATCTATCACTATACGGATGAGTAAGGCAATCCCTGGTTAGATGTACTGCAACAAGTTGAGGGGAAAGAAAGTGAGATTATCCAAGTTCCCCAAAAATTGGAACTCAGCACTCACTAAAGTGAAATACAAACAAAACATGAAGATGATTTCAAATTCCATATTTTATTTCAGTTTTCTAATTACAAATTAAAGCTACAAAGTGCAAAATCACTAGGTGATTTATTCCCAATAGAACTTTCTAACTTCCTTACCGGTTCTTATGCTTTTAACTCTGTAGCAAGCCACAGAGAAGACTGTTTTCCCCGTCCCATCCAGATTCTGAAACTACACTGCTAATGCTCTCAGCCATGAAGCATGCACTGACCCCCCTCAAGGCTCTCTTGAACATGCTGACAGAATCTGCCAATACACAGGACAGGGACAGAAGGGTGACGCGGCAGTCCCTGAGATTTAAAAAAGGCCCCTGTGGTCAAATGAGAATAGCTAAAGATGTTTAACATACCAAAGCCAGTGCTTCATTTAGACTCCAAAATTTTAAGCAATTGTGAAAGACAAGAAAGCAGGTATTAATGCTAGCATAAAAATATTTTTTAAATTCAGTGTTTATTTGTCAAATATCAACTGCTTTTTCTTTCATTCCTTTCTGTTTCTGATCTTTGGAAAAACCACATCAGTATCAAATGTCACTTAGTTCTTATTCAAACAGAGGAAAGCAGACACAGCGGCTGCACCAGTGACTTAGCTGACCTGGGCCCTAAGTAAAAACAAACCTCTATAAATCACCAGATGTAAGCAATTGGGTAGTGATCACTTTAATTAATTGAACAGCTTTCCTGAAATTTACTGTATAATTTCGACCCTCCCAACACCTTTCCCAGAAGCACCTAACAATAGTGTTATTTTCTTTAGTTGTTTAAAGGAGAAAAACATTTTTAACTTCAGTGGGTTAAATATATTTTTTAAGTATTCAAGATTAAGATGGTAAACTACTTGATTTTAGAAATTAAATCATGCACACTCTAAATGCTGCCTTTAAATGCCCAAGTCAAGATTATCCCAAAATATCTTCAATGCATGAATACGTTATCCACCCTAAACATACAGAAAAGCTAACACCATTTTAATTTTATTTGAAAACTTGTATTTGCAAAATAATGTGCAATGGTATTTCAAATTTCAATCGCATTATTTAATTTATCTGTATAAAAGTTCAGATTTTGATTTGATGTTTCTGAAACCTTGATTTCCACCGCAGGCGCCACACTGAAAAGAGGGTACTCCAATGCCTTATTAAAAGCTCCCATTTCTCCTCACAAAACAACTCCAATCATTCTCCACTAGTAACTAAGTAATAACACCTAACCCAGAGATCCCATGCCAACCATTAAGCAATACCAGAGGTAAAGTCCCAGTCAACAGAATATAATCAAATACATGTTTCTATGGGGGCGGCTCCCCTGAATTTTGGAGGCCAGTTCAGCAATGACAGTGAAGTGTAAAAACTGTGTTGTTACAATGATACTTCAAATTTAGCAGAGAGAGAGAGAGAGAGAGAGACTGGGGCTGAAAAACAAGTCCACAGTTTTAAAGAACACCTCATCACCCGCTGAAGGGAGTCTTCTTATTTTGCTTCAAAGGTTTTGACTCCAGCTCATATCCAACTGTACCCATAGTCCCTGCAGACATACATATGACATCCTGCTAACATTCACTTACAAGGAGAGAAGTGTAATATTTGCTGAGACAGGTCCTAGATTTGGAATGGTCTCCAATTCATTGTTGTTCAGTTTCCTATAAATGCCCCCAAAAAAAAGAAAAAAGAAAGAAAGCTGATTAGGTCATCTATAATTCATAGAGGTGAAACTCTGTAAAATTATTTAAAATTATTGTTAACTCGTTACCAGTTTTAAATAATTTATTATAATCCAAATGTTTTTACAGTTAAGTAATGTGATGGGTAGTATTTTATTCAAACGTCAAATAGAAGACAACTAAGACTCACACTTCTCGAAGGCTTTGAAGGTGGCTCGTGGAACTTGCCTTGATGACAGACAACCTGTTGTGACTTAAGTCCCTATGAGAAAACAAAAATAAAATGATAAGTAGTTAAAAAAAAATCACTAATAGCACTTAACGATGTACAAGACAGAATGGATCTGTGAAATATCTCTATCAACACTGGTGATGACATAAGAAATAATTGGCCCATCCTGTCTATAAACTAGATGGTAACCAAAATGCCAAACTCAAAAAACACACACTCTGAGGACAGAATTAGTTTAGGAGGCTGGCAGATTCCAATGCTTTAAGCCCACAAGTGTTTTAGGAGATGTTTTTTTGGCACAGGGTGAACAGACCTTTTGTGAGCTGGCTGTTTTGCTTCACCTTCCCCATCCCCTACCATCTCCTCACTTCCAACTTGATATGATGAAGTCATGGCTTATGAAAAGTGGCTAATTAGGCAGGTTGCTAAAACTAAAACATCTAAAGAAATCTTTTTATTTTATTATCATAAATTTAAGCATCAGTGTCTTATTATATAGTCAAACAAAGTAGAAATTGCTTTTCACACATTTACTTCTCTGGGCTAAGGCAATAAATTATTTAAAGTATCATTGTGTGGTGTGTGTGTGTGTGTGTGTGTGTGTTCGCGTGCGTGCACACGCAAGTGCTGAGGGTAGCAAACAACCTAACCCCTATGCTCTCCTGAATTCCCCAAATCTCAGTATCTGGTAATATAATGTGTAATTTAAACCACATTAGCCACCTAACAAAGTTAAGCAGAATGTATAGAAGGCTGTGATCACATTTCTTTTCAATCATTAAAATAACTCTGCTTTCTTACTCCAAGACTCAGTCTAACTTGACCTAACAATTTCCACTGGACATTATTCTTTTTTAAAAGAAGCAACACAAAACTTCTACATATACAATACTCTAGACTAGGAAGTCATCACAGCATTTAAGATTCAAACTGTGATTTTTAAACCTGCCAAATATTTGGTTATCTTCTCTATATTTGTCAACATATTGAATACGTGTCCTCAAAATGGTGCGATGAAAATAAAATGGCTGAAAAGCCATTGAAAACCAGGCTAACAATAGTATGGTTTAAAGCTCTCCTATTGAAAAAGGTTAACCAACCCTTACTAAATTAATTCTTTCAGTGTTTAAAAGGAAAGATTTTTAAATAACCAAAGTTTCAAATAACCAAATTTGATTGGAGAAAAGCATGAACCATTTGTTATGTGCACACAAGTATGCCCCCCAAAGAAAAAGGCAGAGAAACACAGTGTTACTCAGTGCACATCCATTAGTTAACAATTAGAAATCAGAGAGCCTTTCAGCCTTTGAATTCTTGTTTTGAGAATAAACCTGGATTTCTCCATTTCACACACACACACACACAAATCTGCAAAGGTTTTTTATTTGAAACATGTTTGCCTAAAGACCTACCAGACAGTAACAGACATGAGCAGATTTGTTCTGGTAGAGTTATAACATGAAAAAAAAAATCTGGCACAGTCTTTAAACTATAAAAATCCTGCAATTACAACCACTGCTGTGCATGCTCACCACGCTGGAGCCAGACACTTTCCCTCACAAACCCCGCTCAGGTCCATCTGGAGTTCATCAAGGAAACCGTGAGCCCAACAACTCACGTTAGGATTCAAACAAAACCTGTGTGCTTTTAGCACCACAGACAGTCACAGATTTCCCACAGGGTTCAAAAAACAACCAAGGAAAAGAGCCCTTCACCTGGGAGGTAGCCTGAATCAACAGAAAGTCTCACTTGGACCCACTTAACTAAACATTGAACCGGCATAAAACTGCATCCCCTATTGTTTCAAGTTTTCTGTGGTTTTTGTTTTGTTTTGTTTTTTTAAAGGAGGAACCAATCTGGCATTTACATTTAACACAGGTGATTTTTCTTTTAATTAGAAAAACTAAAATCATACTCTTCACTTCATTTTAAGGGTTATTCCGCAAGGCAATCCTGTGAGGAAAGAGACTGAGTGCCTAGCATTTTTCCCAACTAGGAATGGGATGAGAGCTCCAACAAAAGGCCTTTAAATGGAGAAGCTGCCTCCAGAGAACAGTGCACATGCTGAGGGACCACTCACTTCTGATTCAGAAGCAAGAGCTGGTAACCTTACATATTTCAGTTATTGCAACACTTCCACTCCTGAATTCTGTGTACCACTATTAAAACCACATTCTATGTGGGAGAAAAAAAGACACCCCTTAAGTGACTTTTACTGCTAAATACTTAAAGCCATGAAACTTTTAATGCACCTAAATTTAGACTTAATGCAGTTTGTGTTTCAGAAATGCTTATTTTCCAGTTAAAGGATGTCACATTTTCCTAAATCTTCCTTATATTGTTTTTATAGCTAGACCATTACAAATTCCAGTTGTACAATGTCCATGTTTTGTTAAAACCCCTAAGAACATTCAATAAGGAAGGCAGATTCATTTTTAGATTCCCATTAGTGAACATCTTCACCAAGAAACTTTTTTTTTTTTAAGAAAAAGAAACCATTTATATTATATTTAGGGGCATATCTTTTTAAAATTTTTTGAAATTTTTTTAAAATTTTATTTCAATTATCGTTTACATTCAATATTATGTTGTGTTGGTTTCAGGTGTACAGCTACACATAGTGGTTAGACAATCATATACTTTACAAAGTGTTACCAAGAAACCTTAAAAAAAAAAAAATACCAAAAAAACTTTTGGTAGTGAGGTTAATAAAAGGAAAAGGTGGTCAGGCAGGGATGTGTTAACTATTTACCCAGAACTCAGCTGGCCAAATACTTGCAAAATCAAACTCTACTTGGTAGAGACAATCTTCCTGAATATTAGCAAGCGAATAAATATATAATAATTAATTTACAACAATGGGTTCCAGCTATCATTTTCTTCCTTTCAGCATTTGGAAATCTGACTTCCAAGTCACATTTTAAAATGCAAATCCAGCACCGCTTCTTAATCAATCCCACTGGGGCCTGCAGAGCTGCTAATTCAGCAGAAATCTGGAAAGCTGAAACACAAAAAGCCAGGCTGTAGCTGTTTTAAGACACTGATCCAAAGTGACTCATAAATCAGCCTGCTATGTTCAAGTTTTAGTCTGGAAAATACAGAAAAACAGCTGCGAAAACCATAAGGACTATTACCCCCACCCAGCCCTAACTCTGAGACCAACCGAAGGATTTATAACAGGCGAACACTTAAGGAAATCCCACCAGCAGAGAGAAGTCCCTCTCGGACCCTTTCCCCCTGAGCCCCACTAACTCAAACATCTCTTCGTGTACAATCATTTTGAAATTCCAGCGAAATTTTAATAATACTTGAAGCTCTCAATGGCAATTGAGCACCTTTCCCCTCTTTGGCGAAGGAACACATCTCTAACAAGCGCTCTTCTTTAGGTTCAGGACTCTGTAAGCACAACTCTACATGTCAACTCAAGTCTGCCTTTTAAGGCAGATAGTTGTAAGCAACCTTCAAATAGTTACTAAGAGCCACTTCCACTAAAATATTAGAGGTTATTTTTTGAAAGAACTAACTGCAATATCATTATGTTACAGCTCAAACTATTCAACTTTTCACACGTGAGGTTCCTATGGCAATAAATTACAACCGAATAACGTGAAAAAATAAATAATTGTAACAAACAGAAAGACTGATTTTTTTTTTAACTTGCTAATTCAACAAAAAAAGGAGGGCACTAAACTTTTTCTGAATAGTGCTCCCATAAGCTAGTCCTAAGGCAAACTTTCATTACTTTCATTACCTAAGGAAAGGAAGTCAAGATATGGAAGAACAATGTGCATTTTTCTACTTATGTCTGCACTCTGAAACAATCTACTTAAAAGCTTTTCTCATTATGTAAAATTTAAGAAGCAGCTTTCTTATGCCTCCTGTTACAAACACCAAGTAACAGAGAAGTTAAAGCTCAATTTCTTGGGTTTTTCTTCTCCTTTCAAAGGTGGAGAGAGGAGACCTGTAGAGCTTTAAGCACAAACAAAAGGAACATTTACAATAAAGAATTCAGACCACATGGTTCGGTGACAACTACAAAGTTGGTTAAAAGTCACACAAGTACAAGAATGACAGAGCTGTCCAATGAGTGATCACAGTGGGGCTTCTGACAACAGACCTAGTGCTTATTTATACAAGTGGAACTTATTTTCACATACATTTAAGGAATGTGGACTTGTATTGAGACAATTTACTGCTGGCGGAAATGTAATTAAAGATTGTGCTAACCAAATAAACTGTAATTTGTTTTTAGTGTGCCACCAAATTATCTGCAAAACAAAATCCTAATTAGGTCAGCTACTTTTAAGATAATGTTTAAATAGGTATCAAGCCCCTTTTGGTTTAACTCAACTTCTAATCAAGAGCAATACAGTTATTTTTTTAAAAGACATCCAAATTCACAAAAACAAATATTGCAGGAGATGAGGCCGCTTGATATTGAGAAACTATGGAATATAAAATAGATTTGTGATAGATCCAAGCCTTTCCAAACACAGCCCAGGAAGCACTACTATATTCATTTTCTTTTTCTCATCCCTCTATTATTCATAGGTGTTCACCTCCAGTCAGTTCCATATGTTGTCAATAGAGCCATTCACATTTCATGAATAAGGCAGCATGACCTCCACAAGAGGCAATTGAACAGAATTAGCCACAACTAATTGAAAGTCTTCCTGCTTTGGGTTAAAGCCTTTATCTCCATCTTCAATTGTAATAAAAACTACTAAATAAGACAACCCATGATAAGAGATTAAATATCAATCTAAAACTCTCCAGTTCTACTTTTTTATTAAACCAAGGTTTGCTAACACACAAAGAATATTATTTCGATGGTCAACAATTCAACAATTCAAAAATATTTTGATTGGCACAATGATTTAAAAACAATTTCCTTCTACCATTATTATTATTATTAGGACATTAGGATAGTCTACTAGAATTGTTTAGGAATTTAGAATTTCCATTGCAATTCTGCTAGGCCCAAATCTATTAAGTATAGACTGTACTTTTACTTCTTTTAAACAGATAACTTTTTTTATTTTTAAAGCACAAGTTTTTGACTGTTTACATGTTACAGGAGTCCTCCCATTTCAACAAAACTAAGGTTGGGAGAGAATAAAGACATGGCATTTGGAAAGAATCAGCCTTTCCAACTAAACTACATTTTTTTCCTTGTTCTTGCACGCAGTTGGCAGTGATTTCAGGTTTTCAGACTTCACAGCTAGCATCCAAAAACTTGCATAATAGCACTCAGCACTCTCTCCTAAACCGTCTGGGCGTGCTGAGAAGCTACAGAAATCACGCCCTTGGTTCTCAAAACTAGCTCCTTCCCTTCCCTATCTACTGATGGGTCTTGCCAACTTCTCACCGGAACGAAGATGCCACGATTTGGTCTAGGAAGGGGATTTATGGAGCGCCGGAGAAAGAACAACAAAAGAATGCCTATCTACCACAGCCTGGACAGTGAGAGACTTCCTAACTGAAAGGAGCGCGTTCCATGCTGGTGGGGTATAGGGAAGGGGCCCGATATAGTTTCTATAACAAGTAGAAACTATAGTTGAACCCCAAGACCCTACACACTCCTAGGGAGAACTGAGAACTCCGATAGTCCGCTGGTTGCCACCCCTCCTGGCCAGGCAGGGGCGCGCATTTGAACCCCCTGGGAAAGCTCCAGTCGCAGAAAGCTGACTCTACCCCCCCGAGTTGTCAGTGGCTCCCTCCCCTCGCCCAAGTGAGGCTAGACGGGTGCATCTAGGTCGCCCGCCCCCCCCCTCCCCGCCCCCCAGCGCAGCCCGCAAGGCGCAGGGGAAGGGAGACCGAGTCCCCCGATGGCTCCTCTCCATCCCCACCGAGCGCCGCTCGAGGCCTGGGCCAAGGGCAGCTGCCCGGGAAAAAGCTGCTGCGCGCCCCGTGCCAAGGCCCGCGGCTGGCTTCCCTCCTCCGCCTTCGGGAAGAATACTTACAGCCGAGCGACCCAGGGCGGGAGCGGCTCGGGAAGGTGCGCCAGGCGCAGGCGACTGCAGTCCAGCAGGTCTCCGAGGCAGCGGCAGGGAGCGGGGCACGGGCGCTCGGCGGCGACCCGACGGCTGATGCCCTCGGCCGGGCCCGCGCGCCCCAACACCGCGCACAGCAGCAGCCCCAGCGCCGCCGCGGGCGCCCGGACCTTCGGCGCGCCCATCGCGGTCCCGCGGCCTCTCGCCCGGCCCTGCGCTCCGCCGCCGGCGCGCGCTCGGAGCCCCGCACGAACTTCCAGCCGAGGGTGATGCCCGCGCTCCGGCCGGACCGCGTGTGCGCGCCCTCCTCTCGCGCTCCCAGGGAAACTCCTTTCGTTTACTCTCCACAGCGGAGCCCTTTCGTGCACCGGAGCAGCGTGAGGGGAACCGAAGAGAAGGGCGGCCTGCGGCAGAGTTGCAGGGCGAGCAGCGTCGGCGCGCCGAAGCCCCTTGTACCCGCAAAAGAAACTTTTTCGCCGCCTCCCCGCCGCGGAGCGCCAAGTCCCGGCTCGGCGGGGGCGGGGGCGGGGGCGGGGCGAGCAGCGGCCGGCGCGCGCCCATTGGCCGTCCCGGCCCCGGGCCACGTGACAACAACAGGGCTCCAAGCCCTGGGCGGGAGTGCAGGAGAAAGTGGAGCTGAGGTTGTAGGAAATTCGGGGTTACATTTTCCAGCCTCTCGGGCCAGAAGTTTCCACTACATCCTGGGAAGCATATATCAAATGGAGTTGGAGAGTAAAAGGTAGTGAGCAAACAAGTATATAACGTTAGGGCAGCTCGCGGAGTTGGCGGCATTTAAGGGAACGTCAGGGGAGTCAAGTTTAAGTTAGCTCTGTCACCAGGAAACTTTTCAATTCCAAATGTTAAAAATGTATAAGTTGCCCTACTATCCACAGATAAGCAATGGTTTCAATGGAAGCACAATTTTCTTTAACAGTAATGCTGGTCGGCTTTTTCCACATATTGGCTCCAAAAAGAAAAACAATAAAATGTAAAAGTCGTGGTATTGGAAATGGTGTATTGAGTTACAAATAGCCAGCTGGATAGTAGACCTGGAAGGAAATTATGGGAAATGGCCTTCCAATAAACCGCGATGGCCATCATAGATTGCATGCAATAGGTGGAAATAATAAAAGTAGTCACAGTAATATTTCAGAGCAAAATGAAAACTAAGTGGAAAGAATTAATCTATGTGCCATGGTCCACCTGGGCTTTGAGTGATGACAAATCCCGATTTCGAATGCTACCAGGCTAGAAGTACTTGCCTGCCTCCTCAGTCTGGGGTGGATTCAGCACACAGGACTTGCCAGTGAAGTCTGTGCCTTGACTTACTCTGGCAGGTGATTGGGGCCACCTCAGAGATCATCTGGGAACGCCCTCCTCTGGATGATGAAATAGACCCAGAGAAGGTAACTAACCTGCTTGTGGCAAAAACTGGAAGCTGGTTTTAAACTTCCACTTCTGCAATCTGCGTTGCTTGCATGTTTTCTGCCAAAGCACTCCTCGGGGCCACTTAAACTTTTCATTATTGAGAAGTGGAGATAGCTTGTAGAGTTGAGACCTTAACTCCAACTCTAATGCCCATTGATTTCCACGGTAGCAAATGACCCGTATAAGCACCTCCATTCATGAGGGAGAGAGTGACTCGCTTTGAAGTTGAAGCACCCTACTTCACATACATATCCCATCCTCTTCTTTCCAGCTGCCATTAGCATCAACTCCACCATCTTTGTTGATGATTTAGAAAAATATTGATAATGACAGCACCTTGGTTTTCAAGTGAACATTTTGCCTACTTGGGACTGGTCAAGACACACCACAGTCATGCTATGGATTTTCCATCTCTGTCTCCCTCATCTATTACATATGAAGAAAATCGGGCTTGGTGCATTGGAGTTTTTAAAAAGGAAAAAAATATGCCATTATATATGTGCCATTATGTATAAGCGTGGTGGCATGAGTATGGTGGCTTGCTGATTGACACATCACCCACCTGACAGAGAGAGTCAGAAATAGATAGGCTACCACTTTGGGGAGGCTTGTCTCATTTCCCCAATCTATACTCCCCTTATATTACTTCACCTTTTGTGAGTTCTATTTACACCCACATGCTGATATTTTTACCATATCCATGTTCGAGCCCAGATATTTCTCCTAAACTCTAGATTCATATATTCAACCATCTGTAGGTCATCTCAAATTGATGTCCATATGTAACATGCCTGGAATTAAATTTCACCGCCCCTGAGCCTACAGCTTTTCCTCCTGATTTTACTGTCTCAAGGAAAGACACCTCCCTCCAGCCAGATGGAGGTCCAGAAGCCTGATTCACTCTTAACATTTCCTCCTTCTCAGCACCACCTGTACATTGAATTAATTAGCAAGTCCTGATGAAGCTAGCAACTAAATATATCTCTTCTCTATCTCCACAGACATTGTGTAAACTCACATCACCATCAGCTCTTGCTTGTTTTACTGCCATACCTCTTTCCTGGCTGACATTCCAGGCCTTTCTCCACAGTGCAGTCAAATGATGTCCCAAAAGCTCAAATCTGAGCCTTGACTCAATTACCTAATTCCTTTCACAGGCTACCATTGCCCTCAGAGTAAAGTTTCATTTTTTTAGCATGACATATGCAGCCTTTCAGTGTGTGTGTTTGGCCTCTACTGATCTCTCAAACTCTTTTTATTTAATCCTCTCCCTTTTATTCTAGGAACAACTTGCAATACTCTTTCCATGACGTGCTCTTTGCCTTTGGTCTTTCTTCACATGCTGGTCCCTCTGTGCAGATCACTCTCTGCCCTTCTTCTGCCTGGTTGATTTGTACTTCTGTTAAGCATCCATCTTTTGGAGGAGGCTCCCCTGATATTTTAGGTATTTCTCCAATCACCCCAGCACATACTGGAATGTAAGTGGCCATTTTCCCTTGACTACTTCCTAGATAATGCTTAGAATTGCCACGTCACCATATATCCTGTATGTCCTTTAAGGGTTTCACCAGATATATGATAAGTTATTTAAATTTTCATGCCATGGCTGGTTTGGCTCAATGGATAGAGTGTTAGCCTGTGGACTGGAGGGTCCTAGGTTTGATTCTGGTCAAGATGTGGGAGGCAACCAATTAAGGTGGATGTGTCTCTCTCACACTGATGTTTCTTTATCTTTCCCCCTCTTTTCCACTCTCTCTAAAAATCAATGGATACCATCAACAAATCAACAAATGACAAGTGCTGGTGAGGATGTGGAGAAAAGGGAACCCTAGTACACTGCTGGTGGGAATGCAGACTGGTGCAGTCACTGTGGAGAACAGTATGGGGTTTCTTCAAAAAATTAAATATGGAACTTCCCATATTTAATTTGACCCAGTGATCCCACTTCTAGGAATATATCCTAAGAAACCCAAAACACCAATCAGAAAGAATGTATACACCCCTGTGTTCATAGCAGCACAACTTACAATAGGTAAGATCTTGAAACAGCCCAAGTGCCCATCAGTAGATAAGTGGATAAAAATTCTGTGGTACATTTATACCATGGAATACTATGCAGCAGTAAAAAAGAAGATTCTCTTACCCTTTGAGACAGCATTGAAGGTCTTTGACAGTATCATGCTAAGTGAAATAATTCAGTCAGAGAAAGACAAGTATCGCATGATCTCACTCATATGTGGAATCTAATTAACAAAATAAACTAATCAACAAGTAGATTCAGAGACATGGAAGCATGGAACAGAGTGCAGAATCTCAGAGGGGAGGTGGGGGAGGACTGGAGGGGGTCGATGGGGGAAAAGGGGGGACATATGTAATACTTTCAACAATAAAGATTTAAATAAATAAATAAATAAATAAATATCAATGGAAAAATATCCTTGGGGGTAGAATTGATTTTTATTGTTGAGCAAGCCTGTGCTTTTTACCTTAGACTTGGAAATTTAAATAAAAATTGCTAGCCATCCAGAATAAATAAATAAATAAATAATAAATAAATAAATAAATAAATAAATAAATAATCAGTACCTCAGTTTCTCCTTCTGTAAGTTGGGGAATGCAATAAAAACTTTATCTGATTCCCATTTATCAGTTCAGTGGATTAGCTGTCACTGTTTGTTCTCTCTGTAAGATTTATTGACTAATGCCTAGGACTAGCTGAAATCTAGAGGCTCCCAAGCCCTTCCCTAGTACACTATTTACATGTTTGCTCCTACCCGTTGCCCCATACTAGTTCCAGACTTGTTTATATCTACAATTACGCAATTAAATTATTGTGTAAACCTAATAAATACAAGTGCAACCAGAAAGTGACTTCTTTTCTATGATAATGAGTTGGAAGGTTGGGAAAGATTCTTTAAAGGTAATCACTAAAACACAAGGCTGTGAAATTAGATATGGGCAAGACAGTTGTAAACACTGGGGAGAAATTGTAAATCTAGAAAATTGCTTTGCAGGCATCTTTAAATGCTTGTTTCACTTTAAAGTAATCAGGATTGGGAATCAATCAGCTGAGGAGGTTTTATGGGTGTGGCTCATGCTCAATGACTGAAAACTTTACTTGGTCATTGAGAGAGCTAGCTAGGGTGACATGGAAAGGGTGTAGCACACATTACATATGGCTGTTCTCCACCTCAGTATGTCCGCAGCTATGCAGCCAGTAGAAACAGAAACTTGTTCCATGTGGGAACTTTAAATCAATGTAATATTTTTACAGACTTCTCAACTCCTTGTGAGCCACGGGACAGAACTTCCACTAGATATCTGTTACCTGAGCAGGTGAGGACTGAAGGTCCTTGAGTTCCTTCACAGCCCTGTGCAGCTTCTTTCGAAGTATCTTGACAATATGAATGAAGGCAGGATCCCAGGAAAGACAGTCTGTAATTGAGGGGAAAAGAAACATGAACTTCTACTTAATATCACCAAATTTATCAGTTTTGACCCCAAAACAGCCTTAATGTGTCTTGGAATTCTCTGATCTTCTCATGATAGTTTTTCTAGATACACACACACACACACACACACACACACACACACACACACTCACACTGCTGTAGTAGCAAGTGTTGATTCTCAGTTCTCGTGGCTAATGTCTCATAAACAAGGATTTTGTGTAAGATGGTCAAATTCACTTTGGCTGGAAGTCTTTTCACATTTGAATTAAAATGAGACAAATTGATGGTTTTCTCTACTTCTTTAGAGGTTTATAATGGTTAACCAGGTAGTTGAAAATTGCCCCTCCCTTGGTAATCAGACCTAAATCAGACCCAGATAGCTTCTCATTTATAATTTTGTCCTTGTGAGTGGCAAGTCCCATCCATTTTCCAAACAGCCTCCTGCCATCCATTTTATGGTTCGTATAACCCAGCCCCAGTGCTCTTTTCAGTTTTCCTGTTTTGTGTGTTTTTTTTTCTCCCTCTGGCAAGTGTGAGACTTTCTTATCTTGAGTGCTGGCAAGGGCAATGACTCACCGATAAAAAGTAATAGAGGTGCTAAGCTGTCAGTTTTAACATCCAAGGACAAGAATGAAAGCTAAACACTCAGTACTTGCTTTATCATTACAATGAATGACACAGTTTGTGTAAGTGTGAACTGTGAAAAGGGAAAGAGATAAGGCCAAGCAGGAAGAAAAGCACAAAAATCCCCAGATAATGATGCCAAAAGCAAATGTTGCTGTACTCTGTAACCTAACCATATCTTTCCCCATTCATTAAGGCATTTTAGAAGAAATAGATAACCCCCTTTTTCACACACACACACACACACACACACACACACACACACAAAATGCAATGCTTCACTCAGAGAGCAGGAGGATGGAATCTTACTTTACAAAGCCCCTGTTAGGAACATGTCTGAACTCTTTAGAAAATATTAAGTAAGATGAAGATAGCCACTCCTCTGTGTTTTTTTTTTTCTCCAAGTTGGCCAACTGTACGATATTACTTGAATTGGAAGCAATGTTGTCTGAACATTTGCTTAATTACAAATTAAATATATGCCGTCTTTTATTTTACTTATTTCTCAAGTGATCCTCTAGGAATTATATGTTCTCTGAGGAAAACTCATATTGTGGACAAAACTGGATAGCCTGGAAATCACGTCAGTGTAACCTGGGATTACTGGGAGTTGGGAGCCCTCAGGTAGGGTGAAAAACGCTGGCTGAGGGTCAGCTCAGGATGGGTCTGTGACTTCCTCAGATTCTCTTCAGTGGTGAGGGAGTGGCCTTCCCCAGCAACAGATCCTGTTAGTGGTCTCCAGTTTTTTAACCCTTAAAGGACCTTGGGACACTTTCTTCTCTACTTCCAGTCCCTGTTCCATTTTTTTTTTTTTTCTCTCTCTCTCTAGCCAGCAACAATATTAAGGCACCACTGGGGATCTTCAACACATAAAATTGCCCCATCCTGTGAGAAATCCAAATGCTTGTGGAGTTGTTGTAGAGGAGGCAAGGTGGTCCGGAGTCTGACAGTGAGGTCACAAGCACTGTGACTTGGGTTTACGGAACAATTTGACACTTCACTTTCCTTATCTGTAAAATGGGGTGAAGAGTGATATGTTGCTGCGCAGTAGTATTGTATAATTCTAAAGCCCCACATAGACATTCGTTCTCATGACTTAACTCTCAAGTTGCTGTTCTCTCTTCATTACTCAGAGGATTAGAGCGAGTGAAATCTAGAAACGTTAGTAAAAAATACTGACCGGTGGAATGTTGGAATTTGGTAATCCCTCAACTACTAGTCTTGAGGAAAATAATTAATTCTAAAATGAAAAAAAAACCCACACAAAACATCCCGCAACCTTTATAACTTTAATACAAGACCCTTAATTTATGTGTTATGACAGCATACTATACGTATCCTGAGGTTTTTAATAGCAATTGTATTATGCCATCTCCAACAGTTATTGCATAACTCAATTTGTTATGATTTATACCATGAGGTCAAGAAAGAATCATCAGGCCTATTTATTAAAAAGACTCAAATATCCCTCCTGGGAACTTTCCTGTAGAATATTTTTCTCCCTCTACTTGATGAACAGTTGGCTTATGCACCATTCTAAGAGTTAACTTGCATGTCCAAACCATGACAATGCTCAGAGATAAGTTTATGATTGCTTTTATTGATAGCTTTATTCTCTTACACCTTTGATATTTATCCACGCCTGACTATCAAATTATTTTAAGTGACTTTGTCAAGAATATTCTCAAAATCAGGTTCCCTGCATTAAAACCTCTGCTTCTATTCTTAAACACAAGTGTCCCTATCAAGCTACAGTGTTTCCATATTCTTCTGCATAAGTATTTTCAATAGAAAATGAAGAAGAAATTTGGTTCTGTGGAGTCAGGTTCAATGTGACATTGTACTTCTGTCACGGTGAAGGCGGTACAAATGTTTTCCTGCTAAACATTAAGTTTTTAGCCCCAAGCTTTACACATGTCCTGTTATGCTTATACATTCACACTGAAAGATTGCCATGGAAATACTGACAGAGAGCTCCAAGAGGCTTTCAAGGGCACCTTGCTCATCTGCTTGCCCCGGGGCACAACCGTGTCTGCAGCAGGCAGCCTCCTGCACTCCCACAGCGGTTATTTCAGACTTGAACAACTTCTTCAGTCAGCCCAGATAAATTCCTCCTGCTCTCTTGAGTCCCTTTGAGCTTTTCTGCTTTTTTTCTGGACAAAATAGAAGCTATTACCAGACACATTCCTTAGCTTTCCTCTTTGCAAATTAAATAACTGCAACTCTTCTCAACACTTTCTCACAAGCACTACACTTCCTCTATTTTACACCCTCAGGAGGATCAAGAATGACTCTTTTCTGTTTACTCGCCTTGCATAGATGAGTATGGTGAAGTGGAAGTAAGACTCCTGCAACTCCACAAATGATGATATTCAGCACTTGTCAAGCTCTTACTATTTTCTAAATGTGTCGTGTGTATTAATCTATTTCTTACAACCACGCTTACAACCCATGTTACCAGATGAGGAAACTGAGGTAGGGAGATGCTAAGGAATTTGCCTATGGTGGAGTTGGGATTCAAACCCAGTCAATCAGGCTCCAACATGGATCCTCTTAACCACTACGCTACACGGCTTTCCACTAGTCAGAAGAAGCAAGGGTTTCCAAAGCCTTCCTTAAGGAAAGGGGTTTCCAGTCAGTAGGTTGGGATCAGTAAGGAAAGCATGGAACTTGCCTGCTAATTCATGATGGGGGGTGACTATAGTCACTTCCCTCCCCTTCCTTTCCTTTCCTTTCCCTTCTTTCCCTTCCCTTCCCTTCCCTTCCCTTCCCTTCCCTTCCCTTCCCCTCCCTTCCCTTCCCTTCCCTTCCCCTCCCTTCCCTTCCCTTCCCTTCCCTTCCCTTCCCTTCCCTTCCCTTCCCCTCCCTTCCCTTCCCTTCCCCTCCCTTCCCTTCCCTTTCCTTTCCTTTCCCTTCTTTTCCTTCCCTTCCCTTCCCTTCCCCTCCCTTCCCTTCCCCTCCCTTCCCTTCCCCTCCCTTCCCTTCCCTTCCCCTCCCTGCCCTTCCCTTCCCTTCCCTTCCCTTCCCTTCCCCTCCCTTCCCTTCCCTTCCCCTCCCTTCCCTTCCCTTCCCTTCCCCTCCCTTCCCTTCCCTTCCCCTCCCTTCCCTTCCCTTCCCTTCCCTTCCCTTCCCTTCCCTTCCCTTCCCCTCCCTTCCCTTCCCTTCCCTTCCCTTCCCTTCCCTTCCCCTCCCTTCCCTTCCCTTCCCCTCCCTTCCCTTCCCTTCCCTTCCCTTCCCTTCCCTTCCCTTCCCTTCCCTTCCCTTCCCTTCCCTTCCCTTCCCTTCCCTTCCCTTCCCTTCCCCTCCCTTCCCTTCCCTCCTTCTTCCCTCCTCTCTTCATTGATCTAAGTTTAAGAAAAAAGATGAATCAGTCACTTTAGGTTTTGATTTGTAAAGGTAGATATCCATGCCTAGGTATCAGACTGGTGCCTGAAATATAACATTGAGATTGGCTGAATGTATTTAGCCCTGACTGTCTCCCTAAAGTTCTGCAATGTCAATTCATCCCCACTGCAGGAGTGTTGCATAAGGCATCAGAGGCACTTTAGGGTCAGTGTTCAATAAAACTACACGTAGCTCGGTAGCTTGCAGGAGAATCTAGGTGGTTGGCAATCAGAAGAATTAAAAGATGCAAAAGGGGAACCAGAGTTTGCATTTTTTACAATTTTGTCTAGGACTGCACCTAATTAGGGGGACTATGATGAGATACATGTGATCCAAGAAGCCCAGAGAATGAAATATTAATACTGGAGATTATATTTCAGCTGTTGAGATACTTTACATGTGGTAGGAGAATTTCCTTTTAACTTTTGGTTGGTTAGCTAATGTTAATTTTTATGCTTTTGGAACTCCTGTACAGATAAACAAGAAAAAATGTAAAATGTTCCAAATTGGCTACTTTTAAATTCTAGTTTCCCAGTCAGCTTTTTAAAAGGCTACCCTTCAAGTCCATTGCTGCAGGAACATCCCAAAGGCTACCCCTGTTTGGAGACTCTGCACGAGTCCTCTCAGTGATGCTTGAGTTAGTGTCTTTCTCACATTTAAAGACCCAATTCGAGTTAAAAGATAGTGACACTCATTACCTTAATCTATATTTATTAAACCATTCATTGTCATGAGAAAAAATTTCCATTATGAGTAAAACAATAGACATCATAAAAATTAACTTAATGGGATCCTGATAAAAATGTATACTTTCTAATATTATAAGAGAAAGTACCAGAGACACAAGCTCCCCTGTATTAAAAGTTGTAGATACATTTTTTAATTTTTATCACCTAATATTAAGAGCTCTTATCTATGATTTTTAGTCTAAACACAAGATAATACATATGAAAATATGGATTTCTTCAGATATTTCTTAAACATGTTATTGAAATAGAGCTTGTTTGAACAGCTTGTCCTAGAATGGTAAATGATTTAATGTAGTGGTGAAAATTTTTAAAGCTAAGACATATCTTAAAAAAACAAGAATTTGGAAAAAAATATTTTACCTAATGAAAGTATGCCATAGGAAGTTAATGGAAACATGAATAATTAATTATCTATAATAATAAAAGCATAATATGCTAATTAGACTGAACGTCCTTTGGGACGAAGCTGGGCCTGCAAGGGAATCCCGGGTCCCCAGTGCCTGCCATTGGCCAGAGGGAAGCCCAGGTCCCGGGTGCCGGCAGCCAGTGGGGAGGTCTACTCTTGCATGAATTTCGTGCATCGGGCCTCTAGTATTAAATATTGATGGTTCTGTCTCCAAAGGATTCTATAGCATTAGAAGTTGAGCATTTTCCTGAGGTTTGTGATTATTCAATGAAATTGATATGCTTGTAAGGGAGCAATAAAATGTACTATTTTTTCCCCTTATAACTTTGATGTTTAGTTATAGTGTTAATGAGAATACATGCTAAATGTCTCAAGGTGAGGATAGAATTCTCCATCTTCTTTGTAATTATACTTGACTTTTATAAGCCAAGATGAGAATGTTGGAAACAAAATTACACATAATTTGCACATACTGATTGCAGTCACAAAAGTTCTTTGTAAAAGTTTTTCCCCAGGCAAAAAATAAAAAAATAAAAATTTAAATCAGCTTTCATGAAATCACTCAAATGTAGCATGCTTGCCTCCATTAAAAATAACTAAAATATCCTAAGACAATCCATATTTGGTAACTATAGTTACCGTAAGATATGATTTATATGGGCCTATGTCTGAAATTAAGAGTGATCCAGTTTTTAAAACTGATTTTTAAAAATTGTTATATTTATTTATTTACTTTTAAACTTTTACTGAATTTATTGGGGTGACATTGGTTAATAAAAATATATAGATTTCACCTGTACAATTCTATAATATATCATCTGTATATTGTATTGTGTGTTTACCACCCAAAGTCAAGTCTTCTTCCATCACCATTTATCCTCCTTTTCACACTTCTACCCCCCCACCCCCTTTCCCTGTGGTAATCACCACACTGTTGTCTAAGTCTATGAGTTGTTTTTTTTCCTTAATCCCTTCACCATTTTCACTCATCCCTTCAATCCCCTCCCTTGTAAGAGTTGTCAGTCTGCTTTCTGTATCTATGAGTCTGCTTTTATTTAATTTGTTTATTTTGTTCATTAGATTCACACATAAACAAAATCATATGGTACTTGTCTTTTTCAGACTGGCTTATTTCACTTAGCATAATACTCTCCTGGGCTATCTATGCTGTCACAAAAGGTAACATTTCCTTCTTTTTTATGGCCAAGGAGTATTCCATTGTGTAAATACACCACTCATCTACTGAGGAGCACTTGGGCTGCTTTTAAATCATGGCTATTGTAAATAACACTGCAATGAACATAGAGTTGCATTAGTGTTTTGGCTTTCTTTAGATACATCCCCAGAAGTGGAATCATTGAGAGTCCTAAGGCAGTTCCATGTTTTATTTTATGAGGAAACTCCACACTGGGGCGACAGGGAGTCCAGATGTTGGGGCTATCGGGTTATGCCAGGCTCAATCTGTAACGATGGGAGTGCTCCACCCAAGAAAGATGGTGTTTGTGGTGTGGGATAGTGACTCAGCACAGGGGTCCATGCAGCTGTCCTCTCAGCTCTCTCCCCAGAGGCATAAACCCCAGTCTCTCCTCACAGGACCCCTGTGAGCTTTCCCCTCCCTCTGCTGGAGCCCGGGGTGAGTGAGGTGCAAACAAGATTTTGTGCATAGGCCCTTTAGGAGGGCTCCTGTGCCTCTAGGAGACTCCCATCTCTCCCTGCAGGCAGAATCCCCACTGATGTTCACAGCCAGATGTTATGTGGGTACCTCTTCCTGGCTCAGGGGAGCCTAGCATGGGATTGAGACCCATGGTCCTCAGAGGGAACCTTTGCAGCTGAGATATCCCTCCAGAATTCCAGCCACCCAGCTGGCCAGGAGTGGGGCCAGCCCTTTTTGTATTTCCAGCCTTCCTACCAGTCTTGATGTGTCTTCTTCTGTAAATCCTTGCTTATAAGATTTCTATTTAGCTAGTCTTTAGTTGGTTATTCGGTTTGACTGTTCTATAATTTAGTTGTAATTCCAGTTTGGTCCTGGGAGGAGGTAAGTGTAACAAATACCTACTCTGTTGCCATCTTGTATCCACCCAAAACTCTGATTTTTTTAAAACAATAAATGGAAGTTTAGGTCATAGAATCTTTAAAATAGCTCTCATCTTTCATTATCATTAGTTCTAAAACGTTATGCTTTTTATTATTCCTCTGTCTACCATTTGTAAAGCACAGGATAAAATGAAACAACTTGATAGAGTTTCTCCCATAGTGATCTGTATTACTGTAGTATCAAACATGAGGGAGACAATAAACATGAAGACTATTAGGCTCCTTTCCCAACCTACTGATCAGAAATCCTACAGGTGGGTTCTGGGGATCTGCATTTTAAAGCAACCTCTGGAGTTTGAGAATCTGCAAGTTGCTGCTCTGAAATTGTGGGGACGAATTCTCCTCTTACCTTTTTGCATGGTTTCTTTCCATGGGTGATGAAAGTCTTACCACGAATGCATGAAACTCCTATCTCATCCCACCCTGTTTTGCCAAATATAGATGAATCGTTTGGAATATGGAAAAAGACACTATGATTCTATCTTGAGTAATCATGGTTGCCTGGGACCAGTATGGAAATTTAGAAAATTGAGGGATGCTTTCTCATATATGGACACGGACAAGAAGAATACACTCTGAGGTGCAAAGCAAGAGATGCATGATATTTAACAATAAAGAATATACTTCTGTACAGACAAATTTGTGCAATCAGCTAGTGCTGAATACCAGATATCTGAGCAGGCCTTAGTATTCAGTTGTCAATTTATGCTAAAGGCAAAAGAAGAGGCACTTAAAAGCTGTGGAAAATTTGGAGATCAGGGATTCCTGAGTACATTTCTAATACAATACTTTTCAGTGGTGTGTGTGCATGCGTGCGTGCGTGCGTGTGTGTGTGTGTGTGTGTGTGTGTGTGTGCGCGCGCGCGCATGTGTGTTGGCTTCTTCTCCAGGATGATGTGAGTTCTTTGGTATTCTCAGATCATTGAGACCATGTGGATTCCAGCAACAGAGAGGAATCGACAGGACTACTCCAGCCATCAAGACAGAAGAGAAGCAGTCCAGAGATGGAAGACGCTGACATCACCTTGCCATACTAGCAGTTAACAGCTGTGCGTCACTACAGGTTGCCCAGGACCAAACCAGAGAGGGTCAGACCAGCATTACCACCATTTGTCCACCATCCAGAACTGAAATGTCATGGCTGACATGTACACATAAGGAACTGTGTGACATTGAAATTGGGTCTCAAAAGAACTGTTGGCCCAGAAAGAAACTCACTACAGACTGACTCATTTGCCTGTCAGCATAACCATTATTGCTTGTCTCATTTTCGGTTCTTATAAGTGTATTTCTAATAGCACTTGATCTCACTCATCTAGGGGAAATAATGAACAACATAGACTGATAAACAAGAACAGACCCAGAAACAAGGAGGCATGGATCAGACTGTCGGGCCTCAGAGGGAGGGTAGGGGAGGGTGGGGGTAAAGGGGAGAGATCAACCAAAGGACTTGTGTGCATGCATATGAGCCTAACCAGCGGTTAAGGACAACATGGGGGTGGGGGCATGTGTGGGAGGGGTGTGGGCTTGGAATGGGGGGATGAGGACAAATATGTGATACCTTAATCAATAAAGAAATAAAAAAAAAAAGACCATTGTGGGAACCATTAAAAATCTGAGAATACCAACTCAGCTAGTGGCACCACCTTTTATCCAATCACTTACTCCAGCTCCTAGGAGTTACCCTCCCTCTTCCCTTTCTGTCCCAGTTCACAACTGGCCTCTCATATCACTAAATCCTGTCAGCTCTGTTTTCAAAGTGGAAGGTGATTCTCACCAGTCTCAACACCTCCCTCCACTCCCACTACCCGATTCCAGCTTATTTCACCTGGATTAATAGAAAAGCCTTGTACCCAATCTCTGATGACAGTCTTGAATTCCTATAATCAGTTCTCCACAAAACACCCCAAATCTTCATTTTAAATCATACTAGTAGACCAGATTCCTCTATTCTCCTCTAAATCTTCCTGCAGTTTATCTCACACCTGGAATAAAATTTGAAGTTTTCACCCTGCTCTAAGATTCCCCCCAAAACCTGCTTTGTTCCCCAACCGTGTCTCCCAGCGCTGTGCTCTGGCCTGGTACCCCTCTTCGGCAACACCACACTTGCTCCCCTTCCTTTGATTTCTGGAACATACCAAGGTTATTCTCACCCGAGGACAGTTTTAACTGCTTGTTCTTTAGGCAGTGTGTTTCTTTGATCACTTCCTCGCTCATTCTCACCTTATTAAGGTGTCTTCTCAAATGTCACCTCCCAGAGAAACTTTTCTCACCACAGTTCCAAAATAATCCCCCTCCCCTCCCTGCCCCCAGGCAATCTTTAGTGCTTTCCCTACTTATTTTTCTTCTTTGTATTATTAGTACCTGAATATATATATATATATATGGCATATGTCCTCCCTCAGAAAGGATGGCCTTAGGCAGAGTGGAAAGTTGGTCCTGTTTATCACTCAGACTCCATGCCTGTTGTCTGGTATGGCATAGATATCAGTGAGACTTCAGTGAATGTCTGTATCCCCAAAGCTGTCACATAATCAGAGGTTGGTATACCGGGGCTGAACGTCTAAATGAATGACTATTAGAAGCTTTGTGTTTCTAGTTGGAAATATCCCCCATTGAGCAGGGTGTGCCCCTTGCAGAATGCACTCTTACCTAACCCTCCCCTCTGCCTCCTGGATTATACTCTCCCATTGGAACAGATTTATTTTGCCTGTTTGGTTGAAAGACATCAAGGAGAAGGCTAGCAATTTGGGGCTTATTTTATCCTATAAAATAATTAATTTTTCCCAAAGGAAGGATATAGGGTGACATTCAGTTCTCATGAAGCAAGTCAGTATCAGAGATTTAATTATAAGCCTTTTCTACTTGTTTCTGCCTTATACTGTACCAGTGAGAACCTAAATACCCTGTAATAATCCACCTGTTATTGGTTTTCTTCCCATTACAATTTCAGATTCCTCATCTGATTCGCAGAGGACACCAGTGTAGGTTTTAGGCACTAACTGCCTCACTGTCACATTTCTCAACAGAAAGCTTTTCTTTATGGAACAAACACTTTAGAACATGTATAACTGAGGGCTAAGGAATCTCAGGCAGTCCAGTGATCTTGCAGAAATACCACTTAAAACTTTATGAAGTATCCGAAATATATCATCTGCTGTCATAGGAGAAGTATGGCTTCTGATAATATTAAACACAACATTGGAAAATGGCATTAATGATGAATGCAGATGAAACCATAAAATTGTTTTATGTTACATTCTTCTCCCCCCTCCACATGGAATCAGCTTAAGGATAATTTCATATTGGTAGACAACTGTTTCCCACATGTGAATTATAGTTAAATTATACCAATGATGTCATTGATGTGAAATTAAAAGTGCCGTGATTTTTAGTGATGGCTATTTCACCGCAGCTGTGAACAATATGTTTCATAAAGACTGGTATAATTCTCCCAGGAGCCATGTTAAAACCTCACTCTTGCAACTCTTTAGCAACATAATAATGATTAAAAATAGATGCAAAAGTCATTTACCCACAAGGTCACTATTTTATGTATTTCCTAGTTAATAAATTTAAAAAAGGCTCTGATCTTATTATACATATGATATATTAGGCTAAGGTCCAGCACATACTTTATTATGAAGCAAGTCTGCAAATTAAAATAAGAGGGTGATCAAGTACAATAGGGTGATTTTCTTGTTTGAAATAAAAATATAAAAACATGGTTCCTTTGAACTTTAAATATTTGAAGAAAAATAGCCTAGGTCAAAGGTAGAATGAGATTTTATTTTCTTTAAGAGCTTTAAGATTGCCTACTCTTATTTTGGTTGGATTAAAGCAAATCGTTAGCATTACTGTAACCCGGGTCAGCGCCGTCCTGGGGGGGATGGCTGTGTGCCTGGCAGACCCACTCTGTGGGGAGCTGCTTTGGTGGCCCTCTCCGCAGGTGTCCTCCATGGAGCGCTGCTCTTTCCCTGTGGGGTCTCCATGATTCACCATTGAACTTTCACTGAGGAGAGAGAGATTTTCAAAAAATGTGAAAAGAAAAACAACACCCAGCAGCTAAAAATAAGCAGCTGTGTTTAGCAAAGAAGAAGTGAAGTCATGTCTTCTATTCCAAGTCCTTCACCTGTATGCCCAAGGTCTGATGTGATGTGACTGAGCAGATTGCTCTCGGTCCTGCTTGGCCACATTTTGCAGAAGGACTGTTTATGTGCGTCATTGCAAAAATAAAGCCTCCTGGGTTGGAGTTGTATGGGGAAGGATGGTTATCCAGGATGGCCGAAGGCTCAAGAGTGAATGTGGGTAACGCCTTTGCCATTCATGTTAGGGCTCCTGTATTTATGAGTCCTGAGAATGCAAAAATTATTTCTAAATTATGTATCATGAATATCTCCTGAACCTTGCCAAGTGCCGAACATGGAGCACATTTTACACGCTCAAAAGAGGTGTGTTTGTGTGTGTGTTGAAATACTTAAAAAGAAAAGAAAGAAATTGAAAATGGGAAAATGAAAATGATGTTGAGTATCAGTCTAAAAGGTGATTTATGGCCCATTTTCGGAGAACTACACAGATGGAAGAATTAGGCTGTTGAACGCAGGACAGACAGGTCAATGTGGGTGTTCAGGTTTAAGATGGTGAACTCTGTAAGGTAAGGAGATCTGATGCCTTTCTAAAAGCTCCTCACAGTGTGGAAACAAGGCTAGCCTGACAATTTACAGAAACTGTTCTTGATAGCAACAAACCCCTTAATGGCCACGTTTCCTCGCCTGGTAGTCCCACTCAGGAACGCCTGCCTCACAGCCCAGTGCATTCCTTCCTTGTTTCCCCTTCTCCTACTTCACTAGAGTGTACATAAACCTCAAGCGCACCATGGATTGGCCTCTAGGCCTGGAAGAGTTAGAATAGTTTCCAAAGACACTTCATTTGCAATCAGGAAGTAGTTCAGACATCAAGCTATTTTGGCTTAATTAAGAGAAGAGACCTTCGACAGCTACAAGTGGAAAGTTCTTGGGGATGGGACAACCTTTATAGCTCCAGACTTGGCAACCTTCAAAAGAAATGTTGTTAGTTCTTAATTTTAAAACTAAGGCTATATTTATGCAACGTTTACACAACTGGTTAATTCAGCGAAAAGATTGCCCCAATTTAATTTGACGACATATAGATGAAGACCTTTGATTAGCTAATTCACCTTCCAATCACTTGTCAAGATGTTGCAAGTGGGCTGATTTCTTTCACACAACTGAGATTGATGATATCATTAAACTGCTAAGGTTCAATGACTTTAGATGTGAATTATGACTTAAAACAATGTCTTACGTTAATAATGGTGGAGAAGGAATTGCTTTCAAATGTCGTATGACTTCTTTGGCTTTAATTTCAGTGACCCATTTATTAAGGATAAGTATATGCTGAATACTCAAATGCACCTTTAACCATTCTTTTATCTGCTTAAAAAAACCACTGCAGCCTCTTGATTTTGCATTGTATGATGTTAGTCTCTTTTCTCCAATCTATCTCATAGAGTTAAGAAAATCTCCTTAAACATTTTTTCATAGTATGATTTTTATCCTAAAAAATTTTCAACCCTATATATGTGTACAAATCTTACTATACCCAATCTAATTGAACATATGAAAAATAATAAAAACAGGATTGAAATACAAGAAGGTAATGAATACAGAAGGCTTGATTGCATTTTAAAAATTCTTATTCCTTGTGTGTATTTTTCTATTTTCTCCAATGAGTACATCTTGCCTATGCAAATTTTTTAAAATTTCATTTTATTTTTAAAGTTTCAATGATGGTAATTTCCTTGATTTAAAAAAAGCTAAAGAAAAGGCTGAAGAGTATAAAATAATGCATATATGTTACTAATCAAAATTAATGATAAAAATTAAATTCTTCAATTAAAAATCAAATATCAGATTGAATTTTAAAACAAATACAAAAAAAACAGTATGTTCAGATCAAAGGATATAAACTTAAAATGTTTAGATAAAGATTTAAAATCAAAGGACAGAAAAGTTTGTTTACCACTGGGTGGTAAACAAAACAAAGTTTGTGTAGTTATTATAAGAAAAAGTAAACTAAATGTTAAGAGGCATTCCTAGAGATGAAGATTTCAAGTCACTCCTACAATATAATAGTTCTAATTTTATATGCATCCACAATATAGTCTCAAATTGTAGTAGAACATCTTATAAAATATCTCTCAGTAACTGATAGATGATTAAGACAAAAACATCAGCAAAGCTGTAGAAGATTTCAAGAGTATTGTTAACAAGTATGATTTGTTAAATATTCAGAGAACATTACACTCCACAATTGGAAAATAAATATTCTTTTCAAGTAATCAGGGAACATTATGAAAATTGACTGCATTGTAGAGCATAAAGATATTTCCACAAATGTCAAAAGATTGATATCAGATAGCTCATATTTCTTTTTTAAAAAAAATATGTTTTTATTGATTTCAATGAAGAGGAAGGGAGAGAGAGAGAGGAATAGAAACATAAATGATGAGAATCATTGATTGGCTGCCTCCTGAACGCCCCCTACTGGGGATCGAGCCAGCAACCTGGGCATGTGCCCTTGACAGGAATCAAACCTGGGACCCTTCAGTCTGAAGCTCTCTTCATTGAGCTAAACCAGCTAGGGCATAGGCTTACGTGCATTTAGATTGAGTTCTGAGCTTCTCTTTCCTGTGGGAAACTTAATTTTAAAACTTAGAGTAGGTGAAAGGAGGTAAAGTGAGAGCCCTTGCAAAGGAAGGAAGACTCTCACCATATGGAGTGAATAATTTAAATCCACTGCCTATATAATTCAAATTGCGCTGATAATAGTTGAATTTCCTGCTTTACTTTTATTGGGTATATTTAACTTCTAATGGCTCAAAATGATTTCTTTCCCATTTAATAGTAAGAATAATAAAGTCATGTCTTAACTACATGACTATGGATTATTTTAGGATTTTTAAAATATGCATTGCCTTGGGAGAAAAACATACAAACTTCAAGGTGAAACTTGAAATATTGCCTTTAAATTATTAATTACATTTTATGGAGATACTATTTCAATCTTACTTGACTTCTGAATTGGATTGTTTAATGCTTGGAGCTATACATAGCTACTATGAGAAATTAACTTCAGAAATATCTTAAAAGAAAATAAAGACAAAAAATGGAAACTTTGCTTCTTTATGAGTACCTGAAAAATCGCTCTAGTAATTTTCTCAAACTAATCAAGCAGGTGATCTGTTAATTGTCATTTTTGTAATATTTTAGTAGTTAATTATTAATGACCAAACTAACATATATATAGTGCCTTATTTGCTCATGGTTTTGGCATATTTTACATGAGAGGAAAAGTTAGATTTTCCTAAAGATGTAGCTAGTCTTTGTAATTTTGGAGAGTGGGCTGAGGGGAAAGGTAAGTTGGTCACTTCTAATTATAATTGTTTTATATACTTGCTCTTCTTATGTCAGTCTAAGTAAATAATGACAAAAAGAAAAGATCAAATAAATACACATGGGATGTCAGAGGTAGTCTTGCCAAAGAACCTATTCACTACGATAGAAAAATTTAACCACAGTATTTCACAGCTTTCTTTAAAAATAGGAGAAAATATGTGATGACAAAAGCAATGTTTACATAGACTAAAAGCCCGGATAACTTTTAATCATAGTAATTTAAATTTTTTTCATTTTCCTAAAATTCAGTCAAATAACTTCTTGTAACTTTTTAAACAAAATAAATGATCTGAATGAATGTTTTGCTTTTTGACATTGTGTAAAGAGGAGCCAGTCTCCATGTCAGTTTGGAAGGATATGCATCATCATAAAAGTGAATCAAGCGGTTACAGTGCCTGCAGCTCTCTCTGAGGGGGGATACAGATCTGGTAAGCTGTGGACTGCATTGGAATTCCTGTTCACTCAGACTGTTTACTGTCTCTCAATGAGGAAGGATGGAGGCATAGAACAGGCAGGAAAACCCAAGAGTGTGTTAGTAAATAAAGTGAAAAATGAGAGGTAGGCTCAGTCTTATTAACTCCACAGCAAGAAGAACATAAGTGACATCGAGTCCATTCTCAATCCACAAGACCAATACTTTTTAGTGCTTTGACTAGTGCTAGACATTTGACTAAGAACATCATAAAACTTATTTCTTGATCCTCCTGACAACACTAAAGAGTAATAACTATTGTCACCATGGTATGAAGGGGAAACTGGTATTGAGGCCAAGGGAATCTAAACAAATCAATCGAAGTCATAAGCTAAGTAACTAAATGGGCTAGGTTTTGAACTTAGGTCTTTGATTCCAGAGCCCATATTTTAAATCCCTTACTGTGATTCTGGGGGGAAGGAAGACTAAATGCCTCTCAGTGTCGGAGGTTCTACTGTCCAGGATTAAGTGTTCATTTGACACTAACATTCTTGATTAGTTTGATTTGAGGATCTAGTAACAATACCTATGGTCTCTGGGTGATCAATGGTAAATACAAAAGATCTGATAAAAATGTTGCCTGGTGCAATTTATATAAGCTGAAGAAAACATACTTTCAAAGTTCCATCTGTTTACTAGACATTTCCTTAAGAATATCTGTTAAATTTCTAACTGCTTATGGAGGTTCAAAAGAAATCAGAATAAAGATGCCCCAAAAAGAATTTATTTTAGGGAATCTGTGAAATAAATGTGCACTAGGAATATGCACTAGGTTAATTATTGCAGTCTTTTAGGATAATAACATAAGGTCTATGTAGCTCATGAAGAAAAGTGATGAAAATACTAATAGGCATATGCATGATATAAGTTACATATGCACTATAATTATGGCTATATTTTAAAAGCACTCTTAAAAAACCCCCAAATGCACCAAATGCTAACAAATGGTATGTCAAATTGGTGAGATTTTTTCTGTCTCTAATTATGAGTTTTATATAATGTAGTTAAATTACTTTCATAATAGAAAAGAATAAGAAAGTCAAAACAACAATGTATTTGAAAGAGACATTGATGTGGCTGATGATGAAGAAATAGGAGATAAAGGTCATTCCTAGTTTTTCTGAAGAATCAAGTGTATTTGCCAAGGTAAGCGGGGGAGAAGGTTTGGGAGAAAGATAATTGATTTCAGTTTAGACATTGTTGAGTGTTGCAGTTAACCCAAATATGGAATGCAGGAGTAGTAGGAGGAGACTTTTGGAGACAAAAATATAATAATTTGATGCTGATGTTTGATGCACAAGTTGAGAAGAGCAACTCTGAGAGTGTGTGAAATTATCTAGGAAAAGATTCCAGAGAGAAAAACAGAACCTTGAGAAACTTAGGTGGGAGGAATGGATCTGAGTGAATGAGACTGTGGGCATAGAATCCATTTCAGAGACTAGTACTATAGTTCTCCTGTGAGTTATTGAAGAAATTGGGAATGGAGTTAAACACTGAAAATAAAAACTGTTTAGGTTAAAACTGAGTTTGAGCACTGGCTGGTGTGGCTCAGTTGGTGGGCATCTTCCAGTGCACTTAAAAGGTTACTGGTTCCATTCCCAGTAAGGGCACATGTCTGGATTGCAGGCTCAATCCCCAGTAGGGGGCATGCAGGAGGCAGCTGATTGATGTTTTGCTCTGACATCGATGTTTCTCTCTCTCTTTTCCCTCTTCCTTCCTCTCTCTCCCTAAAAAAATTAAATTAAATTAAAAATTAAAAAAACAAAAACAAACAAAAAAAGCTGAGTTTAAGAAATGATGAAGAAAGGATATGAGGGTGCCTTCCAGGTAACCGCTGGTTTGAGTGACTAAGTGAATGATGCATCACAAAGTGAATAAAGAGGATTAACATATTTAGCAAAAATTCATGCATCTAGATTTTGAGTCACAAATATCTATTGTACATCCAGTGACAAATGGGAAGTCAGCAGATAGATCTAATTGGAGCTCATGGGTAAGATCAGGGCCAGTGAAACTTCCTGCACAGCCAAAGAAACCATCAATAACATAAAAGGGAAACCCATTGAATGGGAGAACATATTCACCAATGATGCATCTGATAAGGGGTTGATTTCCAAAATATATAAGAACTTATACAACTCAACACCAGAAAGATAAATAATCCCATAAAAAAATGGGCAAAGGAAATGAATAGATACTTCTCCAAAGAGGACATACAGATGGTCAATAGACATATGAAAAAATGTTCAACTTCACTAATCATCAGAGAGATGCAAATGAAAACTACAATGGGGTATCACCTCACACCTGTCAGATGGTTACCATCAATAAATCAACAAACAAGTGCTGGCAAGCCTGTGGAGAAAAGGGAAACTTGGTGCATGCAGACTGGTGCAGCCACTGTGGAAAACAGTATGGAGTTTCCTCAAAAATTAAAAACGGAACTGCCTTTTGACCCAGTGATCCCACTTCTGGGAATATATCCCAAGAATCCCAAAATACAAATCAGAATATATCCACCCCTATGTTCATAGCAGAATTATTTACAACTAGTGACCCGGATCGCGAAATTGCGTGAGTCCCAGAACTCCTCCCTGCACGCGCCTCCCCGAGCACACAGCCCCACCCTCCCGCCCAGAAAGACTCCCGCAGCCACCACAGCTGCCACCACCACCGCCACCGCTGTGGGAGACAGGACCCAGAAACCTGCCCGCCACCCCAGTGGGACCCAGAAACCCACCTGCTCCTCCAGTCAAGTCCTCCAGAGTCAAGTCCCTGCCCACTTGTGCACACCTAGCCATGCATGCAGCCCTGCCCACCCACATATGCCTGCTGCGCACACAGCCTCCTGCTTACCAGTCCTTATGGCGTGAGGACATCATGACCATTAGCATATTAGCTCTTTATCATATAGGATAGCTAATATCTGGAAATAACCCAGGTGCCCAGCAGTAGATGAGTAGATAAAAAAGCTGTAGTACGTATACACAATGGAATACTACATGGCTGTAAAAAAGAAGGAACTCTTACCCTTTTCAATGGTATGGATGAACCTGGAGATTATTATGCTAAGCAAAATAAACCAGTTGGAGAAAGATAAATACCATATGATCTCACTTACATGTGGAATCTATGAAGAAAGTAAACTGATGAACCAGAGGCATGGATACATGAAACAGACTGACAGATCTCAGATGGGAGGGGGTTGGAGGACTGGATAAAAGAAGGTGAAGAGATTAGCCAAGGAACATATATGCATAGCCCACAGACACAGACAGCAGTGTGGTGAAGGTCCCTGGCAGTGGGGCGGGGACTGGATGGAGTTGGGCAAAGGTGGGAGAGGAATAGGGGACATCTGTAATAGTGTTAATAATAAAAAAAAAAAAATTAAAAAGAACAATGTGGAGAGAATGGTGAAAAGCATGGCAATGGGTGCAATATCCCAGAAGGAGCAGGTCGAATAATTTCAAATAGTGCAGAAAAGGCCAGGAAAAGGACTGAGAAGTTGCCACTAATTTGGCTATGGGGAGAGTCATTGATACTTTGGTCAGTTTATAGGATCAAAAGTCCAATTGTAGTGGGTTGAATAGTGAATGGGGATGGGGGAGTGGTGACGGAAAAGACAAACTACTCTTTTAAGAGTGTTGGTGTTAAGTCTTTTAATTAATTAAGCAATTAATTACATTTTGGGAGTAACATACGATAATAACATTACATACATTTCAGGTGTACAACTTTATAATACAACATCTGTATACTCCCTTGTGTGCTCATCACCCAAAGTCTAGTCTCTTTCCATCACCATCTATGACTCCCTTTACCTCTTGATCCTCCACCCCTCCACTCAAGTAATCCCCATTCTGTTGTCTGTTTCTATGAGTTTGTTCCTTTGTTCCTTTTTCTGGTTTTATGCCCAACATATGAGTGAAATCATACATAGGATATAAAACAAAAGGTTGAATCTTTTGACTGGAGAAAAAGATGCATGACGTTTTTAGGATGTGGAAAATGAGACAGAGAAGAAAAAATAGTTGAAAATACTTCAGTGTGAACATAGTGGATAAGGTAGGTCCTACAGAAGGTGTTAGGGGTGACGTGGGAGTGGAGTTGGAAAGAATAGGGATGCCTACTACTCTGAGGACACTACCCTGAAGTGCTTTGCAAACATATTAAAGCAATAGTTATCTCCCCCCCCTCTCTATGCCAACCTAAATCTCTGTTACAACTAGGCTGGCATTGTTCCAGAAAAATAATTAGCCATCTTCAAATTAATAAGTTCCTACCACTGTTTACCCTTGAGCTAAATATTGGAGTTACCCAGGTAAGGAGCAGCTCCATTGCTAATCAACTCCTGAAATTTGGATTGTCTGCCCTTTTGACTTTGAAATCACAGTCTATTTCCTCCCAATCATTTGGCAGTGGAGACTCTTATTTTTGAGATGCCACTAGGCCTCTAAAGCGAACATTCCATGGAGCTTTTAAGTCAGATCACCCCAAAATGCCCTCCAAATCTGGTAAAAATCCATATAGCTTGTTTTTTTTAGTTCTTGAGGCAGTAATAGAGAAAAGGTTGATTTTATTTACATATATTTTAAGCACTTGTTACATATTTTGCATATATTACCCCAGACCTTCAGTTTTGGAATTAAGAAAAAAGACTGGAGTAACTTGTTCAGGGACTTAGAACTTAGATCAATAACACCACAGGAGGCTTCCCGCCTGGAATCCTGTGCTTCCTCCTGTGGCCTGCAGTTAGTGCTTTACATCAAATAGGTGGGTGGGTTTTCTTGTTTTGTATTTTTTCACTTCTTTTTCTTCAAAAGTGTATCCATACTTTATTGTATTTGGCCTCAAACAGTAGGATCATCCTTTATTACTGCGGATGATCTAATTTGGCTCTGTTTGAAAGTTTCGCTAACTACATATGTGATAGGATCTGGCTGCCAAATAAATGAAATACTGTTTCCGCTTGCCTCAACTGTGATCTTATAAAGCAGCTATAATTGGTTTATTTTGCAATTATCCCCTTTGTCAAGAGAATTGGATCGAAGGACTTCAGCTTTACCATTTGCATGGTATATTGTACCGTGTCCCGAGTAATACATAAGCAATAAAAAATAAAAACAAACAAACCTATATTAGAACTGGTTGTTATTTGTCCCAGAATCCAGTTAGTTATATAGATTTAAATATAAAACATATGAAAAGATGCTTTTGAAATGGAGCCTTTAAGGTTTTCTTAGAAGAGGAGGTTCTGTATGTGTCAATTGAATTAAACATGACATGGGATTCCCAGAGTGGAAATTTGAGCTCTTCGGAGAGTGTTAGGAGGTTGGACTGAAGGGACAAATAAATCAGAGACTTGGAAAGCTTATAGGTCTTATCAAATCTAATTTATACTCTTGAGGGTGGCAGCATGTAAAACAAATTAAGATGTGTCACTATTGATACCTAAATCCCATGACAGTTTTTCAGCTCTTTTCTGTGGTAACAATTCTTTTTTTGGTTTGGGTGGATGCCATGCTGTTTTGTAATTGGAGGTTCTTTTCTATTCCATGGATCTTTGTCTTTCATCTGAACGATATCTTTTTGATGATAGAGATGGAGTACAACGAAACAAAACAAACCAATACACATTGCTGACTATGTTATATTTAAGGGTATTCCTTCAAAGACAAGACATAAATAAAGCGTATCAATTAGGAGTGGGTTGGTCTTACTTTGACAATTATGTGGGCAGGAACAGGCTTAAATTATAGCTCAGCAGTTGGGGAAACCCTTCTTATTCTAAGAAGCTGAAGTCAGTAACTTAGCAATAACACGAGCCTGTTAGAAGTTCAGTGAGTGGCATGTGTTCCTTATTTGCAGTGGGTATCCCTATGGAGCATACACTTGGGCATGTCAAGGTTTGAAAATTGTCACAGAATTTTTTTTAATGTTTGCATCATGTGGTTTTATTTTTTTTTTAATTTTAAAAGCCTACATGCATCTTGTCCTAAATTCATAAAAAACAGAAACTAAGTCTCATATTAAACCTAGTATGTAGAGGTAACTATTGCAAACATTTGGGTCATCTTTTCTCCTAGATTTAAACAAATGTTAAGAATAATAACAATAATAATATAATCCTACATAATAAAATGGTAATATGTAAATTACCATCACTCCCCTACGCCCACGATTGGGCCAGCAGGAGGCGCAGGGGGCGGGACTCAGGGTGGCCGGGGTAGCTGATTGGGCCAGAAGGACGCTGAGCTCGCGGCGCCTCTGGCGCCGCGAGCTCAGCGTCTGTACCATGGCTGCCGGAGGCTTTCGGAAGGCCTGGGGCGCCTGCGGACAGCCAACCGGACAGGTCCCCCGCGATCAAAGGCCAAAGCGGGGGACCTGGCCGCCTGTCTGCTCCGGCGCAAGGCCTTTCGAAAGCCTCCGCAGCGCCGGAGGCTTTCGGAAGGCCTGGGGCGCCTGCGGACAGCCAGCCGGACAGGTCCCCCGCGATCAAAGGCCAAAGCGGGGGACCTGGCCGCCTGTCTGCTCCGGCGCAAGGCCTTTCGAAAGCCTCCGCAGCGCCGGAGGCTTTCGGAAGGCCTGGGGCACCGGCGGACAGCCCGCTGGTGCACCAGGTGCATGATTAAATCATGCACTGGGCCTCTAGTAATAATAATAATAGTAATATAACGGCAGCTAACATATACTGATAATTATGAACCAATAAGTACATAGTTTATTTATTGAAATGATCAAATGGGGACATTTATGTAAGCACATAAGAATAGTGCTTTACATACATTCTGTGTGCTTTATGTAAGTTTCTACTGTATGTGTTTATATACATTTTCTAATTTGATACTCACAAAAATATTATGGGGTAGGAAATATTACTGTTCCCATATTATAGGGGACTAAAATACCGAGAAGTTAAGTAACTTGTCCAAGAGCACACAGAGTGAAGTGGTGGAGTATGTACATACAAATTCAAGCAGTCTGACCCCAGAGTCTGAACTTTATTATTATACTCCGCTGCCTCATATTCATGCTCATTTATATTTAATTTAAACCATACTTTAGAAATAATGTACCATTCTGCTTTTTTATGAACTTATTATCATAAGGATTTCCCATGTTAATAATTCTTCATTAACCTAATTTAAGTAGTCACCTAATGTATCATTATATGACTGTATCCTATTATATGTAATTATTCCCATTAAGTGAGGCATTTGGATTGTTTGTAGATTTTTGATATTGTAAATAGTGCTATGATGAAGTTCTTTTTACATAAATCTTAGCATTTCTAATTATTGGGATACATTTCTAAAAGTAGAATGATTGCTTGCTATGAGGACATTTTAATGTCACAGTTTTCTAAATAATAATGAGTACAACTCAATTTTGGGGGAAAAAGCCGAATCTAGAAATAAACTCAAACTCCCCTCTAAAAGTTAATTAATGAGAGTGCCTACATTGTAGAAGCTTTTGTGATGTGATGAGAGAAGGCAGGGGTTAAGCAATGGGGAAACCATTCTCTAACTCAAGCCTGACCTTTGCTCATTAATAAGCCACTGCCTTATCTTTGTATGAAACCCCTGGAGCTAATCCACACATAGATTGCTCATTGATTTTGAATAAACTGTGTTCTCCCAGCAGCTTTTTAGGGAGACACAGCAAGAAGAGAAATTAGGCCAAAGATTGCAGTCTTTGCTTAAAAGGTACAACACATAATGCTGTTTTTAATCACAATTCTTACAGACCTCTGTGTGACACAAACATAAAAGAACAAAATAGAACTCTGTTTTAAAGTAGTATATAGTATGACTATGGAAGCTTTAAGGAACGTTATGGAATAAAGGCAGGATAAGGCCCTCTGCAAACATCTTTATTCTCAAAGTTGAAGCCAGAACCAGGGAGCTGAGTAGATCTGAATGGTGGTGGGGTGACTCAGCTGAAATGTGGTTTGCTCCCTTTGGTAACCCACCTGATGGTCACTGTTCTTTTATTTAGGGCTTCACTTCTGTTTTTCATTCTGGCCTTATCAATCTCCTCCTAAACCCCAATCTTATTTACTCACCATTCTACTCTCTTCTTGCTGCCAGTAGATTCTCTTATATTTTCTATCTTTGCTTCCCTGGACTCCAAATTAGAAAACCATTTATCTAGATTTTCATTTGTATACATACATTTACATATACACATTTATATATGCATATTTGTATTCTTGTGTATATGTATACATATATGATATTATAAATACATATTGTCTTCATTAACCAATAAGTTTGGCCCCTAGATAAAAATGTCAATCATTAGTCAATGTCCCCTCTTTATTCCTTGTCTTTACCCAGTGTTTTCTTCTTATCCTGTGTCCCAGGCGGGTTTTCCCACCTGGGCCCCAATTTGTCACGACTATTTTATGAAAAATGACAGCTAAGTAATTGAATGAGCAAACTCAAGTAAATGAAAGGGCATTTTCCTGGCTCTAGTAAACTGAAAAATGAAAGCAAGAGGATTAAATACAAAGTGATTACACTGAGAACACATAAATATGTAATAGCATTTAGGATCAGCCAGGAGATTAAGTTCTTGCAGTTATACCTTTCCTTAAACAACATACAAATGCCCCTTTTCCAATGCTCCCTCAGGGAAGGTAGAACTATGTATAATGTTACCTATTATAAAGGATCTATTGGTTCTTTATTCAGAGACTTAGATTTAAATTCTTGACTTTCAAGGAACACTGCACAAAGAACTCCCCCTTGGTGAGTCTCTAAATACTAAAGAGCAGTGGCTCTCCCAAATTGGCTGCATATTTGAATCACCTGGGGAGACTTATAAAAAAGCAATGGGACCTGGGAATTTATATTTTTCTAAAGTTCTCCAGTTAATTTTGATGCTCAGCCAGGTTTGGGGACTGCTGTTAAAGTGGCTGCTTGGATATTAGCTAGGTCAGTTTCTGTGCCTTCTGTTGGGTATTCTGTGGGTGGCTAACAGTTATTGGGCATGTACGCCGTGCCAATCACCATGACCTTTATAGGCAAGGAAATTTGTATAGATTTGTGAGTGGCAGAAACTGGCTTCAAAACAAGACTGAGCACTCATTCTTATGCAGACTCTCAACAAAATGTTGATTAAGGCCCCAAAAATGTAAGGGACAGACTAAAGTTAAAAATCCACTCTCTCACATCTTAGTCAGTTTCTTCACCATAAAATGGAAATAATATCCTTGTAGGGTATTTTTACTTCACTTTATTATGAAATAATGTTATACTTAGAGAAGATTTGCAAAGTTAGTACAGAGACTTTCTATATACCCTTCACCAACCTTCCTCTAATGTTAACATCTTATGTAATGTAATATCTAATATAAACATTTTATACATCCATGGTATGTTCATCAAAACTAAGAAATTAATGTTTGAGTTTCCCCAATTTTTCCACTGAAGTATTTTTGGTTCCAGTGTCCAGTCTTGAATACCACGTTGCTTTTAGTCATCATGTCTCCTACAGTCTGTGACAGTTCTTGACCTTTTCTTGTCTTTCATGACTTTAACACGTTTAAAAACCAGTAGCTAGGTATTTTGTAGAATGCCCTTCATTTTGGGTTTGATGTTTTCTTATGATTAGACTGATGCTATGAATTTTGGGGAAGCATTCCACAGAGGAGATATACCTTTCTTGTTGCATTGCAATGGGGCCTTTGTAAGATTTTTGATATGTATCCCCCTTAGTACAGGTATTTAAAGCAAAATCCAGGTGACTATTTGCAATGCTAAAGGACTTCCTGCATTAACAGGATATTAAGACCCCTTCTAACTCTAAAAGTTTAAAACTAATAAGTGAACATTATAGATAAAAAGTCACATATACAAGGTGAATACAAGATTTGGGTAGAGTTCATAGACTAGGGCAGTGGTCGGCAAACTCATTAGTCAACAGAGCCAAATATCAGCAGTACAATGACTGAAATTTCTTTTGAGAGCCAAATTTTTTAAACTTAAACTTCTTCTAACGCCACTTCTTCAAAATAGACTTGCCCAGGCCGTGGTATTTTGTGGAAGAGCCACACTCAAGGGGCCAAAGAGCCGCATGTGGCTCGCGAGCCGCAGTTTGCCGACCACGGTACTAGGGAGAATCAACTCTAAGAATGATCTCCATCATAGAGAGTACTAGGTTTGCCTACAAGGGGGCTGAATTCAGAATGTGATATCTCCATTATATTTTGGGTTTTCCCCAATGTGGAGTCTTTATTATAGGCCCTGATGATGCATCTGTGAGTTTTGCTATAGGTAATTGAAGCCACTGGGTTGCTCTTGTGGTTTTCCTCTATGTTACTAAAAATTAAATGGATGTATAGTTAAGTGGAAAGCAATCTAATTTGAAAGAAAGCAGTGACCTGTCACTAACTAGGATTCTGTGGTTTTGGATATGCTCGCGAGCCGCAGTTTGCCGACCACGGTGTTAAGTAATTTCTGTTTGCCTTAATTTCTCTAACTGTGAATCATAATTCTTTCTGAAATATATTGACTTATATAGACTCATCTTCACACCTGGTAAAAGGGGATGTACTATGGTTAACTTACAAGAGTGAATTCTATGTGTCAACATATGCATTGTAAAGGTGATTCATTACAATAAATACTTTTCAGAATGAAAACACCAAACAAAGTAGTTTATTTGAAATGTGCTAAAGTTGCTCTGGAGAAAGAGGCACAACTGTATCCCTGCAAATGCTATGTTGGAATGTTGTCTGCTTATCTTAGAAAGACTATGGTGTCATGCAAAATCCCCTTCAAAATCAGAACACCTGGTTTAGTACCACCTACCCAAATAAATCATTGAATCTCACCATTTGGCCTCTTCATCTGTTACATTAGAGAATCAGACATGATTTTTAAGACTCCAGTTCTTAAATTCTGTAGTTCTTTGATTTTCTTTTGAGACTTTGATGTTCATAAAGTAACTGATTCTGATATTGTATGTAAATATATTATACTAATATTTCTTTGAAAATTCAGGAAATGCTTGGCTATACATTCCTTCCAGTTTGAAAGAGCATCTCGTAAATATCCCAAGTGTTTAAGAATTGTTTTGGAAAATTGATACATTTTTGTTCTTACGCTTCTTAACTAGATAAAAGGACTGCTTTAAACCCAAGGGAGAGAAAACTTTAGTTATGAGATCTGAATTTTTGAAACAGAAAATAACCTCATAAATGAATACATATACAATTTAATGAGTACATTTTCTATCTGCCAAAGTTGTTCCAAATTATTTTATTGGCATGAAAATTGTAAAGTATATGGAAAACAATTTCATTGTGATAAGTATAATCGACACATTTCCTGTACTATAGTTGCAGACCTGTTCATAAACAACATTACAAGAAAAATAAAGTGACATAATGTCTGGGAAATAATTCTCTAATAGAAACAACCCCAAGTCCATGGTTTTTGATTTTGTAAGGGCACAATACCTTCTGGGAGGCCCTCTCGATAGATTTGTCCTGATCAAAAAAGGGATGTTATTTGGCTCTACCCAAAGGCAGTGTCATTTTATTGTGGTCTGGTCCGTTCTGTTATCCTTGCTGACCAAAGAGGGAGAAGCAAATTACTCAATCAAACTGCAAACTGTACTACAAACTTCTTAGCTTCTTTCTTTTGGAACTTTTGCCAGCTCTAACTAACCCTTAAAGGTACAGGGGAAGATAGCTTTTGAAGATCTTTAATGACACCTTCAGTAAATCCCCCATTATGGTGAGAGGCACATAGATCTTTGTGATGGGCCAGATGTGTCGTGAATAAGTACACATGTCACTTCACATTAAATTCTAGTCTGGGATCAATCCCCAATTAGAAAGCTAATTGTTTTTAAAAATAATGAGGAATCAAGCTCTTCATTAATGATTTTCTAAAATGGTTTATAATAAGCCATGTTGAAATAAACATGTGCACTGCTTTGGTGATCACTTTCAGAAGTCAGAAAAGTTACATTCTACATAGAAAATAGCAAAGTCAAACACGACGACGGAATCTTTAAAGTTTGTCAGCACACCGTGAATATGAATACCATGCTTTATACTTAGTTGTGTGGTAAATATTCAACAGCTGGCTCTCTGGAGAAAAGCTCTGATTTTTGTAGTTGTTTGCCCGTGTCCATGGTATAAATACTCCCACCATGGGCCAGTTTTAAGCTCCCAAGGTTACTGTATGTGGAGTTGAGAAGAGATGTGCATATCAGCTTTTAGAAGCCAGTATGAGCAAACAATAGCACACCATCGATTATACCCATTCCATGAATGAAGAAAACCAGGTGGCAATCCAGGGCCAAAGGAAAATGCCTGTTTCCCAGGTTCAGTAGGCAAGCCCAGCAATTTTACTGACATTCCCCTCATATTCCATATTCAGAATATTGTTAAGAATAACCTTCTGTACAAAAATATATTAAGATCAAGATGTAATTCCTGTTCGATAAGGCTTTTTCCTGTTGTATTACAATTGGATCCTTAAGAATTGTCTATTTGCTTCCAAAATGACGTATGTAAGGGACCTCCCTGCCTGAAATTGGCGGGTGCTCTTAGACTGTTGGGCCACACCAAGCAGGAGAAATGAAATGAAGAGTGTCTTATTGCTCAACTCCTGAATGAAGACAGCTCTGCAGATCTTAGCCAGTTCAGCTTCTTGTAACTTTGAAGAAAAGCAATTTGAGAGCTAGGACTTTGCTCCCATGGGTGGTGCAGTGTGACATGGGTGCATTTTGGGGAATGTTGTGCATAATCAAACCCACTTTCTTAAGTTTGGGTCCTAATGACCCTTATTTCTATGTATGTAGTAACTGAAGAGCAGCTAAGACTACTATCCTGGCATTTGACAGGAAAGACTCTGAAGATAAACTTGATGAATGGTGACTTAATAGTCTTATTTATGGGAGTATTCATTTGAGTGTTTTATGGTGTTTGCTATAATCAAAACACATAAGCCTCACACCTCTTTTGAATGCTGGTATTCCTTAAATGTCTGCTTAAAATACCTTTTCCTCAGGCTGAGGACTTTTCCCCCTCATTTGTGGAGTATTCATTTAATGTTAATTCACAAATCTTTTGAACATTTTCTTTTTTATCTCCCATTTCTTACTTTCTTTTCTCTTTCCTCACATCCCCCTAATGAGAAGAATAAATCCAGAAAATGAATTACAATTGAAATACAAATACAGGAAATTCCAGGGTTAAGCTTCATGTGGCAGAGTTCATTTGGCAATGAGTATGTTGCATTTGATATTTTTCTGATGTACTGACTACATAGGATAAGGTAACCACATGTCCTGCATCAAGCATGAGTGTCTTAGATTTCAGTTTTTTGTTTTTGTTTTTTCTTGACAATATTCTGCTCAAAAATTCCTACCAGAGCCACTCTGCTGAGTGGCTTATTTTGATAGTAGAAATGCTAAAAGCCTTCCTGACCAATGTTATCTAATGGAGCCCTTGAAAGTGGGCATTTGATCTGAGATAAGCTACAATAGTGCTCAAGAAGCAGTAGCTGAGAACTCATTCCCTAGGAGGATCTCTTCATATAATGAATAGCTTACCACTTATTGCCATCCAACAGAGAACACAATTCACAGCAGAGAGCCAGGCGTTTTTTCTCTAGAGGGAGGGGGGAAGTAAAGAAAGGTGTTTGCTTGAGCAGCATCAGGGCAAACAGCAACTGAAGGCAGCAGAAGAGGGAGGCTAGATGTAGGAGGAAGTAACCTCTTAAAGGAGGGGTGAGAGAAGTAGGAAAAGCAAGAAGATACCTGGGCACAATTGACATTTCCAACTGCCACTTGGTTCTTGCTCCATTCCCATATCTTCCTTCACTCCCCCCTGACCCCGCATCCCCTTAAAACTTATTTGCTTTTGCTGCTCAGAATAATATTTATTTGTTAATCCTTAGGGCATTTATTTCTCTAATTTCCACAACTAAGGGGGAAAACCTATCCACCTGACATGACTCATTCTCCATTCTCTGACAAAGCTTACTTACTGATTTTACACATTCCTTCTAAGCTGGGTTTCTTAAAAAAAAAAAAAAATAGCAGGCTGGAGGGGGTAAATGGGGGGGGGGAAGGGGGACATAAAAAGGGGGACATATGTAATACTTTCAACAATAAAAAATTACTTAAAAATATATTTATTGATTTCAAAGAGGAAGGGAGAGGGAGAGAGATAGAAACATCAATGATGAGAGAGAACCATTGATTGGCTGCCTCCTGCATACCCCGCACTGGGGATCAAGCCCACAACCCAGGCATGTGCCCTGACCGGGAATTGAACTGTGACCTCTTGGTTCCTAAGTTGACACTCAACCACTGAGCCATGCCGGCAGGGCCTAAGCTGGGTTTCTTCACCCAGAGCAAGACTAACTTGTCAGTGAGCATGCATCCCACATTTTTGCTCCGAGTTTCTATATTTGAAACCATATCTAAAATAGGGTGTCTGGAAAAATATGTGCACACACTTTGAATAATTATAAAGTTTATTAAAATACATTTCATTTTCAAAATTGAGCTATCAGCTGTTACAGTGTGCATACATTTTTTGGGACTCGCTGTATATGATTTTATGCTAGTGATAGTGTTGTTGGTGGAAAATGGGTTTTTCCATGGGATCGATAGGAAAGCATTCCAAAGACCCATGCATGGGAGATTATGATGTGGCAGGATTTATTCTGGCTTCCCCTTCTGGTTTCCCAATGTCCATCTCCATCCGTCCTGCCATGGAAAAAGTCCAATCTTGTCTTCATCAAGGCCCAAACAAAGGCCAGTGTCCAGAGTTTCTGTTTCATATTAATGTTTAGTCCTTTGGCACCCATGTGGTCTGCCTTGGGCCCCAGGTGGCCTAGACACCCAAGGTCATATGTTCCTCAGTGAGAGAGCACATGAACAAATGGGCAAGTATAGGTCACCCAACGGGTGGTCGAGGGAGGGAAGTAGAGAGTATAAGAGAAAGAACGACAGAAAGAGAAAGAGAAAAAGAAAGAGAAGAGAGAAAAAGAGAACTCTTGTTCCCCTGGGATTATAACTCTGGAGCTTTATCAAAATAACCAATCAGCTTCCCCAGCTTTCCAGCTTCAGATGGGTCCACCCCCTGACCAATGATCCCTTTCCCAGGTTAGACTGACAGGCCTCTATGGTCAAGCACCTCCCCCTGTGCCATTTTGACTTCTATTGTGCATGTGCTTACCTACCCCTGTTCCCCTCAACAATCTGGTACCAGAGTGGGGAAAGGAGGGGTGTTAATCCCTGGAGTGGATGAAGCTTTAGCTTCCTGGTGAAGCAAACAGGCTCATGCTCCCCAGCTGACCTTGCTTAACAATGTTTGAGTTCCTTTGCTTCCTTCTTATTAATAGTTAGCCAACTATGGTAACAATAGAATTCTAGGTTTAAATTTGTTTCATCACATAGTTAAGTAAATACAGTATCGTCAAATTCAGCACTGTAATCCTGGAACGTGCGGCCCTCCATTGGCTAACCCACTTACACTTGGAGTCTAATCACTTCTCATTTGTAATCATCAAACATACTCTGTGGCTTCCTATTTTCCTGTCTCTGAACAAGCTTTACCTTTTTGCCGGAATGTATTCCACTCAATGTAGCTTTTTCACCTCTGTTTGAAAAATGTGTGCCTTTTCATAATGAGGAAGATAAAGTTTGGTTTTTATTATAGAACTGGATAAAAGCATGCTAATTATTATTTAGTAAATAAATAGGCAAGAGAAGGTAGAACATTTTTTAAAAAAGAAAAGCAATGGGGAAGTAGTAGAAGATGGCCTAGTAGGTATTAATACTATTATTAGATATTGATAATGGAAAATAAATGAATAAAATTTAATTGATCAATTAATTAAAGTATATTTTAAAAGGCTGAGAGAGGCAGATCTCAATAAACATAGAGACTTAATGATCATGGATATGAAGACTCAATCATGAAAAAATTGTGAATTCTCTTAACATTAATCTCTAAATTAAATACTATTATATTACAATTTCAAAATTAATTTTTATGAAATTAGTAAACTGAATCTGATATGGAAGAGGAAATATCCAAGAATAGGCATTCTTTTCAAAGAGGAAAACAGAAGAGGCACTTGCCCTATTCTAGAACAAAACATATAAAAAGTGTTAATTGAAATTAACCAGCATGGGGATTAGAAAGATGAATCAATAGGATACAATAGAATTCCCAAAATGGACCATGTGTAAATAAAAATTTAATATATGATAAATGTGACATTTCTAATTAATTAGAAAAAGTTATAGGACAATGCTATATTTATTTTGAAAAAATATTGTTTCTATTTCCCACTATTAAATATAAAAGTCAAATGTATTAAAAATTTGCAAGAAAAAGATGTAGTATATCTTTAATGACTTTAGGTAAGGAAGGCTTTCATCAGCAAACCAAAATCAATTTTAAAACTAGACAATAAACAAAGTAAAAACACAAAGGAAGAACTGGAAACGCACATGCACAACATATAACAAAGGATTGGTGTCTACTATATTGTATATTTTAAAAACTCCTGACTTCAATAAGAAAAAGACCAAACAATAGAAAAATGGGCAGATAAATAGCCAATGTATAGAAAAGGAAGCACAGATAATAAATGTACAGAAAAATGTTTTACTTCATTGATGATCAAGATATAAGAAAACAAAAATTAGGTGCTACCTTTTAACCACCAGATGGGCAAGTTTTAAATATTAGCTAATAGAATAATTTAACAAGGGTGTGGTGAAATAGGCCCTCACACATGGCTGAGAGAGCAATGTGGCCTCATCTATTAACATTTAAAATGCACATAACCTTTGAGCCACCAGTTTGCTTCTCAGCAGACAGAGAAATTTGCACCATGAAGCTTTTGCAAAGATATTCCCTGAGTATGGGTTTTTGAAAGACTAAGAAACTCTTTTTTTTTTACCAGAAAGGGATGTCTAAATATAAAGGAACTATAGAGTACTGTAGACATGTAGATACATCTATTGTATATCATCAAATGAGAAGAATACACTTAAGTAAAAATAAATATGATATAATATTTGCTTATATAAATATGACATAATATTTGCTTACATTCTTTGTGATTTCATGGTTGTGTGCAAATGTATAGGAAAAAGTTTAGAAGAATCTATACCAAACTGGCAATAGTGGTTGTGCTGGAGGATGTGCCTTGTGGTTGGGAAGGCAAATGGTCAATGGAGGTTTCAGCTTCATCAAAACAAATCGCCTCATCTTTCTGAAACACTGACTCTGGACCTAGGCTATGATGTATGCATGAGGGTTTAGCTTTACACTTTTATTTTCACTGCTAGTTCAAGGGGACAAAATTGTCCCTTTCTGCAAAGCTGTACTTTAGGTCCTCCTTGCAATCAGTAGAAGCATGTATTGGCAAGTCAACTTGATAGAAGCACCAGAGAGTAACGAAGAAAGTCCTTATGGAGTGTGTCCTCCCTTGTAGCTCTTGCTCTGGCAGGAGATGCCCAGAAACAACTTTATGGAGTTTATTAAGCAGGGGGTGGGGGTGGGGGCTGTGTCTTCCCATGAGACTGGGGTGCTTACTGTACTCCACATCCTCTCAGGAGGCTTTTGGTTTAAGGAAAACTAATGCTAACATGAAACTAGGTATTGGGGGGAAGCTTGAACGTGAGATAATGCCACATGATAAAGGTTATAACATGTTTGCTGTTACCTTTATTGGTACCTCTCTGAGGGGAATCCTTGCTTTCAAAAGTAAATTTTTGGAAATGGGAATGTGGGAAATCTTTTCCCTCCCACTCTCTTCACTTTGTGGTTCTTTGTGGCCAGATGGGTGCTTTGGTAACATTTAGCATGGCTTCTAGAGTTTGGAGCCATTGAAAGCCATATGTTTCTACCCCTTAGATCTCAAGGGGATCAATATTCAGAGCTTTAGTTTTAGGGGATTCAAATAGCCATGATCTCCAGGAATTATTTTCAGACTTCTTTTCTTTTCTTTTTTTAAAAAATATATTTTTATTGATTTCAGAGAGAAAGGAAGAGGGAGAGAGAGATAGAAACATCAATGATGAGAGAGAACCATTGATTGGCTGCCTCCAGCACGCTCCCCACTGGGGATCGAGCCCACAACCCAGGCATGTGCTCTTGACTGGAATCGAACCTGGAACACGTTCGTCCGCAGGCCTACACTCTATCCACTGAGCCAAACCGGCTAGGGCCAGACTTCTTAAATGTCCTGGCTTTTTGTTCTGTGCCTAAGTTAATTCGGTGACTGCAATTAGTGCTTGGAAAGTGTATGTATAGATAATTGTTCATTTGGAGTAATTGATGGTGACTGGGAAAATGGCTACATGGAGATTTCTCTATTGAGAATCCATGTGAATGCTGAAGGCCTTGAGTGTCTGACCTGTGTACACAAGCAGCTGAGGTGGGTTTAAACCCAGTTTGTGTGATATATTCTGCCCCAGGTGCTTAATTTGTGTTGTAGTTGAGCCTTTTGAATTTTCCAGATAAGTGCTTTAATTTCTGCTTTTGCTGCATTAACAGAGACCTGATTTTTATGGATGGAAATGTTATGGTCTTATTTATTTACTAGAGGCCCAGTGCATGAAATTTGTGCACTGGGGGGGCGGGGGTCCCTCAGTCCAGCCTGCGCCCTCTCACAGTCTGGGAGTCCTTGGGGAATGTCCAACTGACATCCACAGGGAGCAGGCCTAAGCCATCAATCAGACATCCTTTGTGCTGTCGTGAAGGCAGGAGAGGCTCCCGCCACTGCCACTGCACTCGCCAGTCGTAAGCCCGGCTTCTGGCTGAGTAGTGCTCCCCCTATGGGAGCGCACTGACCACCAGGGGGCAGCTCCTGCATTGAGCATCTGCCCCCTGGTGGTCTGTGCGTGTCATAGCGACCAGTCATTCCGGCTCTCCGACATCCCCCATCATGGGATCCCAGATTGTGAGAGGGCGCAGGCCAGGCTGAGGGACCCCACTGGTGCATGATCAGGGCAGGGAGGGATATGGGAGGTTGGCCAGCCTGGGAGGGACTGCGGGAGGGCTCCAGAGTGTGTCCAGTCCATCTTGCTCAGTCCCGATTGGCCAGAACCCAGCAACAAGCTAACCTACTGGTTGGAGCATCTGCCCCCTGGTGGTCAGTGCACATCATAGCGAGCAGTTCAGCACCTTAAGATATCATTAGCATATTACACTTTGATTGGTTGAATGGATGACCGGATGACCGAACACTTAGCATATTAGGCTTTTATTAAATAGGATTTGTGGGCCTGATTTAAAGCATCAAAAGCACATTCTTAAATTTTTGGAGTCCTTAAGGCACCTATGCGAGAGATGAATAACATTGTATTCATTGGAATTTTAACATTTTCATACATAAAATAATATCACACAAGCATCCATTATCATTTATATTAGATACAGGTGATATATTGTGTCAGGGATTCTTAATCATGGTGAAATTTTAAGTGATTTAAGAATGGACTAATGACTGACAACACTAATCTGAGGTGCCAATGTCATTCTGTCATTTCAGTCACTTGGCTTTTAGATATGTACATAGTACTCATAACTGGATGCTCTGTGGAAAGAGTATGAACTTTAGTATTAGGGAGGCTGAAGTTCAAAGCCTATCTCAGTCACTTCCTAGTTTACTTGTGTGACCTTGGGCAAATACCTTAACCTCCTTTTTCAATAATAGCATGTCATGTGTATTGCAAGGACCTTATGATAATTACAGAAAATGTTAATCATGCCCTAATGCTGTGGTCGGCAAACTGAGGCTTGTGAGCCACATGCAGCTCTTTGGCCCCTTGAGTGTGGTTCTTCCACAAAATACCACGGCCTGGTCAAGTCTATTTTGAAGAAGTGGCGTTAGAAGAAGTTTAAGTTTAAAAATTTTGGCTCTCAAAAGAAATTTAAATCGTTGTACTGTTGATATTTGGCTCTGTTGACTAATGAGTTTGCCAACCAGTATAGTTCATTAGGGCCTAATGCATACACATATATGTGTATATGTGTGTGTATATATATATATACATATATATATATGTGTGTGTGTGTGTGTGTGTATGAATACGCATACATATGTTTATATTTGTGCTTGCAATACAGTAATGCTCTATAAAATGTGAATTTATTCAGTATAGTATATTGAATTTTTTCATGTGTGCATTTATCTCTACCATTGGACTCTAATCTTCAAAAGAATATTAACTATGTAGTATTTATTTTGCATTCTCTCCACATTACTCAGTTAAATATTTGATTGAATTGTTGATTCTTTCACTATAAGAAAAGGGTGGGGTTTCTATTTTTTATTTTTTAAGAACTGAAATCTGAAGTCCATACATGCAGGTGCTTGCGAGTTAATTTAAAAAATAAAACACTTTGATGTGATAGCATCTTTTCTTTTTCTAAAAAACAACAACAACAAAATTTCAACCTCAAGTTACCTGTCTACCTTTTGTGACTGGGGCCAGATCAGGGGCTTGAAATCAAATGGACTAAAGAAAGCACAATGCACAGACCTGCTCTGGAGGAGCCTCCGCTGTCTCGGCCCCCAAATGTTTGCAGTTTTTCAGCTTTGCTGCATCTGTAAGTGATTCTGTTTCAGACCAGGAAGAGAGAAGCGAAAGGTCAAGGGAGCCCAGTTCACCGGGGTAGTTTGTAACAATCAGGAGAACACAGAAAGCAGAGAGAAACCTGAGGTCTTCCTGCCCTGGCTGCGGGCTCCATATGGAAATTGGTTTGTCTTACAAAAAAGTGGGGTGGAGGTGGTGTAGGGAAGAACCAAAAGAAAAATAAATTTAATTCGAAATTGTAATGGGGAAGTGGACAGCTGGAATGCAAAGCTGACAAATGCCAATAATAATTTGCATCTGTCCCCAACTCAGTGTTTGAACCTTTCAACCATGTAAAGAGTGATCTAAGCAAGGGTGTTTTTATGCGTTTTCTAATGCTCTTTATTTCTTACTGGTGTGAAGACCTCACTGATGTGAGCGTTCACCCACCAGAGGTAATTTATGGCAATCCCAGCAGCTTCATTTGCCTAGGTAACATGACATCAAGATTACACACACACACACACACACACACACACACACACACACACACCATAATGTGTAAATATGAAAGAAAATGGTCTTGCAAGTATAGTTCATTAATTTTCCAGGGCAAATGTTCCTCTTCCAAAGTATACCTTCTGTTAGACAGAAATGGGTATTGTAGCCAAGAGCAATACAGTTTATTCATCCTTCAACAACTATTTTTGAGTGCCTATTATATGCCAGACACTGTCCTCAGGAAGTAGCTTTAAGCAAGCCGTGACTTTACAGAGTTGGTAGTTTAGCAAAGGAAGGTGGAAACTAATAAGAAGAGTAATAAAACCAATAACGATATTAACAAAAATAATAATAAGTTGTAACCAATATTTTAGGATTATACCCAGGGCACTAAGAGGCTAAGGTTAGAAGGGTTTGCTGACAAAAATTTTAAGTTTTTAATTTTTTGCTTTGAAAGCTTTAAAACAGCAGAAGAACATGATCAAATTTGCACTTTGTAAGATCATGGATTTGGGGATGGGGGTCACACAAGATGAACGTATTTTCCCCATCATTTTTTTGGTGGGAGTCTTCTAAAAGACTCAAATATTTTACCGCAGGCAAAAACAGATCAAGGCATTCTGGAAACACATTCCAGAACTGAATATGCATGTGTGAGTCCCTATGTGGATGGGTAGGAAGCTGATTGTCAGGCCTTGCTAAACCTGGGTCCATGGAGAGACGCTGACTCACTGCTAGGCAGGTTAGATGGAGGAGGCCCTCCTCACTGGTGCAAAGTGGTCAGGTGTTAGGAGCTCCTACCTGGGGGTGGGTTTTGACTTGTGATCAGTTTAGACCTTGACTCAGCAAATATAACTGTTCTTCCATAGGAGACTTTGCCTCCTATTTACTGTTTTGGCTCAAGAGCCCTAATTCTCTGAGCATGCTTACAACCCATTTGCCAGTTGTAGAAACTTTCCTTTCTGAAATCACCTTTCTAAATGAAGTTCTAGGATTTATAAGATATTGACAAATTGCCGTATATGTTAGAAAATCTTGAGAGAAAGTTGTTTAAGATAAAAATCAAAACAAAACTTTGTTATTGAGGTAGAAATCTAGATGTTAATAAGGTAAATAATCTCACCCCACCCCCATTTTTAAATTGCTGTGTGCCTTTTAAGCTCTTCATTATGTTGTCTTTGAACCTGGTTAGATGCCATTTGTCAACTGTAGACTAACCACTGCAATGCAGCTGGGCAGTGCGATTCCTCTGGACCACAGCACATGCATGGCCAGACAGCTGTTGCATGACTTCATGCCTAATCATCTATACAAGGATTGTTGAGAAATACCATAAAGGCTGCAGAAGGCTGCTCCATTTCAGGAATGTCCTAACCTACACGTTGAGAATGATCACTGAGTGGAATGAATTCCCTCTAGTCTTAAAATGGAACATCATTTAGGTATTCTGAAATTCAACTCTAAATGTTGAGCCAGACTTAGGACTCATCAAATGCTTAAAAAGTTCTTGCTTTGCTTTATAGCTTTTGATGATCTTTCATACTCAGAATCATAAAGAATTATACTCTAATTACTCACAGATGTACTATGAGCAAATGCTTTCTTATGTATACTGTACAGTTAGATTTGGCTTTTCTTTTTCCTTTTGGCACAGTATATATCACAGTAGTTACTAAGCTCTAAGTACTTGCTATTTTTCCACTTTTATGCTATTGATTAGTATACTGGGGGGGTGGGGTCCCTCAGCCCAGCCTGCCCCCTGTCACAGTCCGGGAGCCCTCAGGGGATGTCCTACTGACGGCTTAGGCCCGCTCCCCACTGTGGGGAGCGAGCCTAAGCCGAAGTCTGACCTCCCTCTGTGGCAGGCAACCGGGCTGATCAGGGGAAGGCGCCACCCCCATCACCCTGCTGCTGCTGCCACTGCCGGCAGCCACCAAGGTGTTTTCATCAATACAGACTCCAGTCCCTTCACGAAAAAATGACAACTTTCTTTAGGCATTTTCAAGATGTCTCTTTCATAGGATATGACATTTCTTTCTTTCTTTTTATCCTCAACTGAGAATATGTTTCCATTGATTTTGAGAGAGCGTGGAAGAGAGAGGGAAAGACAGAGAGAAACATCAATGTGAGAGGCACACTTCGATTGGTTGCCTCCTGCATGAGCCCTGACCTGGGCCCCAGCCAGGGAGGAGTCTGCAACCTGGTACATGCCCTTGATCAGAATTGAACCCAGCCCCCTACGGGTTTGTGTCTCCACTCCGGCCGCAGCAGCCCAGCGCTGCAGCCACGAGGCTGGGGCTGGGGGCCGGCTCCCCTGCGTGTTGTTCTCTCTGGCTCCGGGGCCGGGTGTGGGCTGCCCTGTCTCTTGTTCTCTCAGGCTCTGGGCCCATGCCAGGCCCCTCCTCCTGAGCTGGTTGTGACCCTTATGGCTTCCTGGCCTAATTTGCATATTACCTCTTTATATATATAGATAACTGATACATGGCATATGAACATGTGAGCTTTTTTTTTCTGGATGTATTATGGGCTCTTATTTTCCTTTTGTAAAGTTTTAGTTTTCAATAAAAGAGCCATTTTTGTTTTTAACTAAATCATATTCCACAGCCCTGGCTGGGTTGCTCAGTTGGTTGGAGCATCATCTAGTACTCCAAAGGTCGGTAGGCTCAATTCCCCATCAAGGCACAACCTGGGTTGTGGGTTCCATCTCCAGTCAGGGTGCATGCAGGAAGCAGCTGATGGATGTTTCTCTTTCTCACTCCCTTCCTCTCTCTCTAAAACAAACAAACAAACAAACAAATCAATAAAAGCACATTCTCAGGAGGATTAAAAATAATAAAAAAATTTTCAATCATATTCCACATATTTAGGGTAAAGTGTATTCCCTTTGATAATCAGTTATAACTTATGAAGTGTTATAAAGGTTTTAATGGAATAAAATTGGAAGTTATTAGAGTTTTGAAAACTAGATGTGTAAAAATCCTTGGTGAGAATATTTGTTTGGTATAAACTGAGTAATTTTGTTGAAAGCAAACCTATTTAAATCTGTCAACCTATCTTATTTCCTTCATACTTTAATTGACTTATTATTCTGTGAAAACTATCAGAGTCTCTGGAAAATTTATTATAATTTGGGTTTCAGTAGTCACATTTGTTTTTGTATGATAAGCACAATATATAGATTTTTGGAATAATTTTCACACAGTGTTTTTATATTATGCAATGGATGCCTTCGGGGGAAAAAAAGTACATATTTTTTAAACTAGAAAACGATTTGTGAAATATACTAGGAACACATTTAGAGCAATGTTGCAGCAAAACCTTTTGCAAAGTAAATATTCATACCATGAAACTGATCAACTATTATATATGTTTTGCCTTTCTGGATTCTTCTACTTTAGGATTTTCATAAAATAGGGCTGTTTTCCTGCACGTGAGGGTTAGAGATAAAATGCCTCTCTCCTCCACCCACCTGCTTCAGACAGCTGCTCTGTGGTAGCATCTCTCCCCGCCGCGCCACCTGGGGAAGCAGCCTCCTTTGTAAAGAGGATTTCAAATGAAACCAGGCCTGGTTATGAGCCTGGTTTTTAACATAGCCTTGACTGAATTCACTCTGGTTAATCATTACATTCATTTTCAAAGGAATTATAATATGCTGTGCTTTATTTGTGGTTTCAGAGAGTAAATTCTCTGTCTTCTACACTCTCCCCTTAACATTATTTTCTATGAAGCAGCCTGTCTCGCCCAGTCGTGAGTATAAATAACTCCAAGTCTGCATTTCTTGAGCACTAATGCCCTGCTATTGCTGGGTTATGTGAAACCCTTTCTTATGTTGAACACAAGAAGCCCATGATTATTGGTACCACAGATTCTCACATTCTTAATCAGTTCCACCTGGCCAATAAACAGTAAAGCCAGGACAGCTTCTCTTCTGTGTGGGTTTTCTACTTTATGGGTAATAAAACTGTCCTCGGCGTGATTTAGGAATCCCTTTGATGCCTGCTAGTTTACTGTATTGGTATTTCAGGGGTGTTGGCAGTCGCTGGTGAGACTTCACTACCGGCATCCCTGAACTGTGGCCCTGAGGTCGTTTGGGTAAATCGTGGGGGAAACACAGCTGGGGATGCATTTTCTTTTATTTAGATCCATGAAGGAAAAATTTAGAAACGGTCATGTTGAAACAAGCAAGGTCAGGGGTGGTTAGATTTCTTTCAAACATAGAGAAAAGAAAGAAGAAAGCAGGGGGAGGGGGGAGAGAGAGAGAGAGAGAGAGAGAGAGAGAGAGAGAGAGAGAGAGAGAGAGAGAGAGAGAGAAAGAGAGAGAGAGGATGTGTTTCATGAACTCCGTGAAAATTCCACATTGTTTACTGGCAATAGTATTTTGTTAAAATAAAATTGTTGCTAGAAATCAAGCTTCTAGTCTGCAAGTTAAAGAAACGAAGCTGGGCTGATCCGAAGCTTTTCTGTGTTGAATTAGCGAGTGTGGAAAAGTGCCCTCTACAGACGCCAGGGAAGAGAGAAGTATCAGGATCCTCCTCTCAGCCTCTTCCCAGCTCTGAGTTTGAGGTCTTTATATTTTCAGGGCATGTTTTTGATAATGTGTTCATGTTTCTTGAGAGGGTGGTTGTTTTTATTTTTCTGACAGATTTGTGTAGGATATTTGAAGTGGAAAAGACTAAATGGTGTAGGAGGTTAACTCGTATCAGATCAAAAGAGACAAGAAACTGAGGCATCTGGGAAAAGGGAATGCTTTGTGAACTTGTTGGTTGTCACTATTTATTTTGAAGTATTTCAACCCAATTACCCAATAACTGTTAACAATGGAACTCCTCTGGACTTTGAAGTAGTTTTGTGATATACTGCCCTTCTTTGTATTAGCACTTGGTTGCAAAACTATTATTATCTTTATTGGAGTCACTTTTTGAATGGAATAAATGCCATCAGCCTTATTACTAGTATCAGCATCACATTTTAATAATAAGCAATATTAATTGGCCACAGCTTAAAGAGATTAGGGAAAGGTCTATAATATATATAATAAGAAAGAACTCTCCTGTGAGTGCCTAGTGCTCTAGACTTGTTTATCAAATGTATAATTAGGGCATCATTTATGTATGTTTTCAAAGATAAAATTTTCTCCTAAAATACTTTCCCCTCAAATCAGTTCAATGTACTTTAATGAATATTTTAAAAGTCTTTGTATAATTTTTAAAATCTCACTGTAAAGATTTATGAACCCATTTTTCAGATGGTAAAATAAGCTACTAGAGATAGCACAGTATTTTAAGAATGAGCAGGGTCTTTGTGTGTGTGTGTGTGTGTGTGTGTGTGTGTGTGTGTGTGTAAGACCATCAGCAAACATGTTCTGAGTACCTTTATGCATATGTGCTAGGTACTGTAAGAAATTCTGGAACTCCGAAAATGAATAAGGCATAGTCCCTGTACTTGAGAATTACACAGTGTGATGGGGTGATAGATTTTTAAATAAAAATTGGAATAGAAAGTGATAGTACTAAAGTAGATGCTAATTTTGCCTAGGAGAGTTGAGAAAGGTTCCCTGAAGAGGTAACTTGTGAATTGAGTTTGAGTGATGAACTAGGGTTTGGTAAGAGCAGGGCAGAGAGGAACATTACAGTTAAAAGGAGGTCTGCAAAGACATCAAGGGGTGGAAGTGTGCAATGTGTGTGGGAAGAGCTGGAGTGTGGAAGGCAAAAGCAACGATCAAGAAATGTAATTCCTGCTCTCAGCCTAATTTTTACCAATGAGCTACTCTGACAAAAAGTTTAGGAGAGGCGGGTTGACATTTGTGATCCACGTTCAAATGCAGATAATTGAACATATTTTAGAGTGAAAAAATACAGCAATTCTAAACCCAAGTGATAGAGCCTCTAGACAGTACCTCATGACCACATATCTAATTCTTTCAGAATGATTATGTCTGCTCCTGTGGAGTCTCTGCATGCATGCATTTATTAAGAATGCACACCTAGTCTTTTTAAAAAGTATTTGAAATAAAAAAAGACTTTCGTAGTTTTATGCTTCTTGAGCACAATTAACATAGGGATTTTTTACATTATATAAAGTCAACATTTTTAGCTGGGTTTAAAGTAGATAACTCATGCATTGCTAAAAGTGGTTTTCAGTAAATCCTAATAGTGAGAGGAAAAAGACTTTGTTTTATCTTCATTTTTGTCTATATGGAGTAAATATTTATAATACTTTGACCCATGTGTTTCCCATGGAAATAAAATGTATTCAAATATTAATAAATTAGTGTGCCATCCTAATTGAAGCTTGGCAGGTAGGAGATGCTCAGTTACCTGCCCCACATCCTTCACACTTACCTCTTCTCACACGGGGGGCAGCCAAAAAGAGAAATATCAAAATATCATTTGAAATGTGTACATTTTTTAACTTAAAATAGCATGGAGTGAGATTTTTGGTTTAGGAAGTGTTATGGGAAACTGCTGAAGAATACCTGGCTGGACTATTAGAAGTTTCTTATTTCCTGTAGAATTACAATTTTCTGTAAAACATTAAAATATTTTAGCTTGTGTTATATTATAGAAAAAAATGCCTATTTAAAAAGACAGAAAAGTATTCAGCCCTAAAAAAAAAAAAGAAAATCTTGTCATATGCTATGACATGGATGTACCTTGAGGATATTACAAAAATAAAAACAAGCACTGCCTGATTCTACCTACATGAGGTATCTAAAGGAGTCACACTCATAGGAACAGAAAGTAGAATGGGCTGCCAGGGACTAAGGGAGGGTGGAGAGAGGAGTGGTTCAGTGGGCACAGTTTCAGTTTTGCAAGATGAGAAAGTTCTAGAGATCTTGTTGCACAAATGTGTATATAATCAACACTACTGTATTGTGCACTTAAAAACGGTTAAAATAGCAAATTTTCTGTTAGTGTTTTTAATGTAATACAAAGAGCAACAAAACAAAAACAAAAGGCATTCATTCTACTATGAAGCTTCACATTAAAAACAGTAAATTTCACCCTAGCCAGTTTGGCTCAGTGACTAGAGAGTCAGCTCACGGACTGAAGGGTCTCGGGTTTGATTCTGGTCAAGGGCATGTACCTCAGTTGCTGGCCAGTTGGGGCATGTGCTGAAGGCAACCAGTTGATGATGTGTCTCTCTCACATTGATGTTTCTCTCCCTCGGTCTCTCCCCCTTCCTTCCACTCTCCCTAAAGATCAATAGCAAAACGTTCTCTGGCGAGGATTAACAAAAATAAATAAAAATTAAAAAAAAGTAAATTCAAGCTACAGCTATTTAAATTCTTGTAACATAGTGTGGACATAGCTTTTTTTGTTTTTGTTTTTTTGTGGACATAGTTTTGAGGCTATTTCAGGGCACATACATTTTTATTTAAGTTCATTAAAATAAGTTAATTAAAGGTATGATTTGTGGGATTATACATGATATGAAACTTTGTCTGCTTTTATTATGTTTTTCATTTTGCAATTGAGTGCTTTACTACTTGTAGGTATTATTCCTTGCCAAACGCATTGTTTCATGTCTTTGGGCAGGAAATCATTTCCTTCCCCTGGAATCCCACTTCACTGTTGCTGTCTTCATTTCATACCCAAGAAAGTCTTATCCTCCCTGCTTTGCATTGCTGCTGACCAGATGGGGAAAACCTGGAGTGAGGAACTATAGTGACTCGGACTCTGAGAAGCTCTGGGCATATCTCTGAGCATCGGTTCTTACTGCATGACTCCAGAGCAAGGAGAAACTGGTGAATAGATGGCCACAAGACCATCCCAAACAGATACCATGTTTGTTGGTTTGTTTCTTTTCTCAATTAGAGGATTGGGCTTGTTAAAACCAGAGTTGTCACTGTGATTGTATTTGCATGGGCTATGGGGTTTCCTGAGCCCCTGGCAGCATCCCTGGGTTTGATAGGGGTGATGGGCTGTTGAATGTAGAATAGTGCTTCCACAGGAGTTATCAGTCAACCACTTCCAAAACTATCATGTTTTACCCGGACACTCTGGATGATCTCAGACGTATCAATAGCACTAAGCAGATAGGAAAATCACTTCTCTATCTCTTGTCAGAACTCTAGCTTGATCTTTAGGCTATTGTAACCAACTACAGGGATGGTTTCAGAAATGCTTAGCAGCTGACTAATAAATATTCTGTAATTCAAATAAACAATTGTATAGTTCCTAACAACAAGGCCATGCCATCATTCAGACAAGGACTTGAAGCCTAGTGGCCGTGTAACTTACTTTATTTATTTATTTATTTATTTATTTATTTATTTATTTATTTTTTGCAAAGTTTTTATTGGTAAAATCCAAAGCTCTGTAGACACCGAAATCTGGATTTCTTATAATTTTCACATGCCACAAAATATTCATCTTTCGATCTTTTTTTCAATTATTTAAAAGGGTGGAAACCTTTTTTATTTTATTTTATTCATATATTTTTTTAAATTTCTTTATTGATTAAGGTGTCACATATTTGTCCTCATCCCCCCATTCCCATCCCACACCCCTCCCCACGGATGCTCCCACCCCCCTGTTATCCTTAACCATTGGTTAGGCTCGTATGCCTGCACACAAGTCCTTTGGTTGATCTCTCCCCCCTACCCTCCCCTACCCTCCCTCTGAGGACCGACAGTCCGGTCGATGCCTCCTTGTTTCTGGTTCTGTTCTTGTTCATCAGTCTATGTTGTTCATTATTTCCCCTAGATGAGTGAGATCATGTGTTACTAGAAATATACTTATAAGAACCGAATGTGAGATGAGCAATAATAGTTATGCTGACAGGCAAATGAATCAGTCTGTAGTGAGTTTCTTTCTGGACCAACAGATCTTTTGAGACCCAATTTCAATGTCCACCAGTTCCTGGCTGTGTAACTTTAGATAAATAGTTTAAATTCTCGGAGACCCAATTTCTTCATCTGTAAAAGTAAAGAAACAATAACATTTAATTATTGGGATTGTTGTAAAATTAAATGATCTTACTTTGCACCTTACACATAGTAAGTTCTCAATGATTGATAGCTGCAATGAAAAGGAATAATTATGGTGGTAGTTAGAACTCTTTTATTACAACACTCCTGCAAGTATTTCACTTTCTGGCATTGTGGTATGACCAGTGTCACCCTGAGGGAAATCAGTATAGATTTCACTTTTCTCATGATAACTACCACTACAAATATTAGATAAGGAACTGTCTGGAATAAAAGTTATGCTTTATATGAATCAAGGATCAGTTTGTCATTTCTTGTGACTCATCAAGTGAATCACTTGAGAAAATCCCATAAGTTATAATGACTTCCATTGGAAAAGATGGGTAAGGTAGAGTGTTTTAAAATTTTATTTATTTATTTATTTATTTATTTATTTATTTACTTACTTACTTACTTACTTACTTACTTACTTACTTACTAGGGGCCCAGTGCACGAATTCGTGCACCTTGAAAGGAACTGTGGGCCGTGATGCTGTGGTGGGCACAAGGGCTGGTCTTGGCCTATCATCCACGCCCCCTCCCAGCCCCTCCTACTGTGGCCCCTGGTCCCCTCTCTGCTGGCAGCCCCACTCCCACCACTGCTGCTCTCATGTGCTGATGGCTCGGAGCAATTGGGGCTGGTGCCAGCAGCAGGTGCAAGCAGGGCCAGTGCCATCAGCGGAGCAAGGGGAGGTGCAGAAGCCCTCAGAGGCAATCGGGGCTGGCGCCGGGCTCCAGCAGCAGGTGCAAGCGGCATCTCCGGCGCTGGCAGTGGGTGCAGATGGGGCCAGCACCGGCAGCAGGTGCGAGCACCAGGCGGGACCATGGTGCGTGGGAGCAAAGAATTGGCTCACCCCAATGACAGTCATCGATGCCCCGCCTTGGTCTGGCGCCTCCGCTTACTTGCTCCACCATCCCACCATGGCCAACGCCCACATGTTTCACGTGCACCCCCTGGTGGTCGGCGCATGTCATAGTGACTGGTTGTTCAATTGTTCAATTGTTTGGTTGTTCTGCCATTCGGTCTATTTGCATTTTAGGGTCTTATATATATATAGATTGCCATTTTGTGTTTTAAGCAAATTCTTAAATGCATCCAAGTTCTGTGACTCGAATTCATGGTAAATAGCCAATGTCCTGACAGGTTGTTTTGATCATTTTAATCTTCCTAAATTGTTCTCACAGTGAGTTTTCAAGGCGTTGTCTTCACATAGGGGACCAGAGGATGAGTGCCCTGAATGCACTGAGAGCTGATACAGAGGTTCTGGGCTGATACTACCGGCTAGCATGCATCTACCTCTTAAAGCTACCAGCACATGTAAGAACTAGTCAGAGAATTTCTAGAAGTGACACCTTTGGAGCTGTTAGTAGCTGCTACATGATCCTTGCCCAATCATTTCTCCTTTTTGAATTATGATTTTTAATGTCCTTTTAAGGTCAAAAATGTTATTCTAGTAGTGTCTAACGTGGTTTTTTTTTTTAACTCAATACTTTCAAAAAATACTCATGAATATACAACGATTTTGAATCTAAACAATCTGATAAAATGCATATTCAATAAGTCCTTATTTACATATAAATAAGATGAAAAGGGCAAATGGTGTTTGTTAAATTGCAGTGACATTTGATAAACTTCTCAGGTTATAGATGAGATATCCTGGGAACCAATTAATAAAACTTAAAGAAAATTGGATCATGTGATGCCATTTTCTCCAAATTGTCCTCTTTTGCAGAATCTCATGAATCATGACCCTGGCTTGACTGTATTCTTTCTCAGTTGTCCACCATTTCAGGACTATTCTGGTAATTAGGCATAAAAGGCACATGACTTAGGTCCTTGGAGCTTTTTTAAGATCTTTAAAATAACTGAGTCCTGAAAACAAATAATATGCTCCAAAATATGAAAAATAAAACTGTAAAACTAACATTGATAATTATTTAATTAAATGTCTGAAGAACATAAGTCAGTGTCCTTAATTGTTAAAATTAGTATTCATAAAATTTCCATGAATTTGGAAAGTCTGCAGTTTAGATTTTCCTTTTTCATAAACATTCCTGAATATGCAACATGTTTACTATAAAATATAACTAATTGTAAACTCATTGGGATGCCTAGCCAAAGAATTGCAGAAACAAAACTGTAATAATCATTTCATAATTTTGTACTAATAAAAAGTAAAGTTTGTGTGTGATTTGTGTATATTTTAAGTATAGTATGTATAATAAAATAATGGTTAATATAAATATATTTATCATATAAAATTATTAATACAAATACATTAATAAATCAAAATATCAATATATATTAATAAATTAAATTATTGTAAATGTATTAATAATTTAATGTATTTATATTAAAAATCCTATATAATAAAAGCATAATATGCAAATTGACCAAACAGCAGAATGACTAGTTGGCAGGGGTGTGGCTGATGAGCAGGCGGTGCCAGGCTAGCCAAGGCATGTGGCAGCGGGCAGAGGGAGGGGACAGCGATCAGGGTCCAGCACCATCCACTGATTTGGCCCACTCGGTTGCCTCCCACAGAGGGAGGCCAGACTGCGGCTTAGGCCCACTCCCCACGGGAAGTGGGACTAAGCCGTTAGTTGGACATCCCCTGAAGGCTCCTGAACTGTGAGAGGGCACAGGCCTGCCTGAGGGACACCCCTCCCCCTGAGTACATGAATTTTCATGCACTGGGCCTCTAGTTTATATATAATATACTATGCTACTATATTTATTTATTATTTATTAATTACTAGAAGCCCAGTGCATGAAATTTGTGCATGAGGGGTGTGTGTGTCCCTCAGCCCAGCCTGCACCCTCTCCAATCTGGGACATCCCTCTCACAATCCTGGACTGCTGGCTCCCAACCACTTGCCTGCCTGCTTGCCTTATTGCCCCTAACTGCTTCTGCCTCCCAGCCTGATCACACCCTAACCACTCCCCTGCCAGCCTGATCGATGCCTAACTGCTCCCCTGCCAGCCTGATTGCCCCTAACTGCTCTCCCCTGCTGGCCTGGTCACCCCTAACTTCCCTCCCTGCAGGCCTGGTCTCCCCCAACTGCCCTCCCCTGCTGGCCCGGTCACCCCTAACTTCCCTCCCTGCCAGCCTGGTCACCCCTAACTGCCCTCCCCTGATGGCCTGGTCACCCCTAACTGCCCTCCCCTGCTGGCCTGGTCACCCCCAAATACCCTCCCCTGCAGGCCTGGCCACCCCTAACTGTCCTCCCCTGCTGGCCTGGTCACCCCTAACTTCCCTCCCTGCCAGCCTGGTCCCCCCAACTGCCCTCCCTTTCAGTCCTGGTCCCTCCCAACTGCCCTCCCCGGCCGGTCATCTTGTGGTGGCCATTTTATGTCCACATGGGAGTGGCCATCTTTGACCACATGGGGGCGGCCATCTTGTGTGTTGGAGTGATGGTCAATTTGCATATTACCTCTTTATTAAGATAGGATAAGTATTATTAAATAATCATAGGTAAGTATAATAATAAAAATAATGAAGCTAACATTTATTGAGTATCTATGTAGCTAATATAATTGTGGGCTGTTGTCAATTATATATGTGCCATTTATCTTTTTCTTTACTTTATATCTAATTAGTCTCCAGTCTAACATTTTACCTGAAATTTTCTCTTAAGTCAATCCAATTATTCTTTTCTTTGATACCTGCCCCTTCCGCAACCCAGCATTTCATTGCTCTTGACTGAACTACAGCAAAAGTCTTGCATCCCCTCCTGTCTCCCCAGTTCACTCTCTATAGTGACCCTAAGTTGACATCCATTTAAAGCCCTTTAGTATCTTCTACTACTACTATGAAAAAGTACAAAATCCTAAACAACCTACAAATCTCAACCATTTTACAACCAGCCTTTACGCTCTGGCTGGAGGAACTGAATGTGTCACATAGAATTACCACTCACGGACCAGGAGAGATGGCGGGGTCTTGTGCAGGAGGGAACTAGAGTAAGATCTATGTAAAATCAGTCACTGTCAAGGAGGGGTTGAGAATTGTAGAGGGAAAGGAAGAAACACACATGAGACATGATGACGCATACAAGGCCTGGCTCGTGCTTTACATGCACTGTCTCGTTTGATAACACTTGGAACAGCCTGTGAGGCTGACGTGATGACTGAGTGCACAGATGAGGAAACTGACATCCAGACAGACTGAGTTGCCAGGACAGCACAGCTTGTGAACATCAGAATTGGGATTTGGAACTTGACTCTAAAGCCAATGTTTTTCTACTCACCACACCACCTGCCTTGCTGTTTGATCACCATGATAACCCGGTTGATTTAAGACACCAAGTATCTACCCAATAAATGATGGGTGAGTCCAATCCCAGGGTAAGTCACCTCTAGCTTAAGGGCTTCTCCTTTGAAACAAACCACCCAGCTTCATCCTTAGAACTGAGATGGTTCCTGTGGAGGCTGAGTGACCTTTTCTACATACATCTATACTCACAACTGTACTCTAGATATGAGAGGCCATACTACTATTTTACATTATAAATACATCTGATTTTCATATGTCTCTATACATACATTCTTCCAGCATGACTGCTATGAAGCATTGTTTTCTCAAAGGTAAAATTAAGCAATTCCCTAAGTACAATGACCCAGTATTTCCATGACTTTTAAAAGTACCTGGGTACATTGTTCTGTTAGTTTTTATTAGCATATAGATATAAATATTTCAAAAGGTTCACTAGAGAGAGTCAGGGAATCTCTTGGAGGCTTGCCTGACAGCTGCTTACCACCAGCCAAGAAATTTCTCACGCAAAACACTTCTCTCGGCAAAGGAGCGGATGAGCATCCAGGTGATAACCACATGTGTGAGATGGAGCATCAGCCTCCATCAAAGGTCCTTGGAAGCTCATCCATAATTCTGTTTTCCTTTGTTACTTTCTTTACACATGGCTTAGAAAAATCTGTTTAAAGATGTAACTGACACTTTTAGATCAGCTCTCTGACTAAAATAGAAACCAGTGATAGCTTCAAACTGTCCTCCCAGCATTGTTTCCTGATTCTTTTCTTTTCAATTGAATTTATTGGGCTGACATTGGCTCACAAAACCATACAGGTTTCAACTGTACAACTCAACAAAATAGCATCAACACGCTGCATTCTATGCCCATTGCCCCAAGCAAAGTCTCTTTTCATCCCCATTTTCCCAGCCCTTTGCCCACCTCCACCTATTCCCCATCCTCCTTTCTCTCTGTCACTACACTGTTGGTCTATGTCTATGTGTTGTGTTATGTGTGTGTGTGTGTGTGTGTGTGTGTGTGTGTATTTTTTAAATTAATCCCTTCACCTTCTTTCATCCAGTCCCCGCTTTCCTCTTCTGTCTGACAGCTGTCAGTCTGTTCCATGTATCCATGCCTCTGTTTCTATTTTGTTCATCAGTTTATTTTGTTCATTAGATTCCACATATAAGTGAGATCATATGGCATTAAGCTAACAAAGAAGAATATTTATCTGCACCATCTTTTATCTCCCTGTTAAAACTTTGCAACACAGACTGTTTTGAATATATTTCCTTTCCAATAAATCAGAATTCAGCAAATGAGAAATCTCATATCCTATTAAATATGAGATTAGAGGGGCTGTGGCTGCTTGGGAAGTACTGGCATATGACTGATGTAAAGGGAGGCCACAGTCCCTCTGTGCTTTGCTTTTATTCCTGGACTTGACTTCTTCCACTCAAGTCAGGTACTGAAAGAACTTTTGGCTCATGATAGAGGATGGCCCAAAACTGGGCTCCTCTGGGATGGAGGAAAACATTTAAGTGGAAACTGGGGCTCTGTTGCATAAGTCAGAACACATTCATGCCCCCAACACTAAGGTGTGTGACGTTCTCTGGGCGGGTGCGTGCTGTAGGAGGTAGCATGGAGCAGGAAATGGCATACAGAGAAATATTAATCTGGATGAAATTCTGTTTTGCTATTTTCTAGAGTATGACTTTGACTAAGTTTTCTAATCTCTTCATTCTTAGTTTTTTTCATCCATTCTTAGAGATATTTTTCATAGTATTACTATAAAGATTAAATCAAATAAAGCACATGTTTTAGTTTCTTAGGGTTGCCATAACAAACTACCATAAACCAGGCAGCTTAAAGAAACAGAAACTCATTCTCTCATAGTTCTGGAAGCTAGACATTCACAATCAAGGAGCAGTCAGGGCCATGTTCCCTCTGAAGGCTCTAGGAAAGTACCTTCCCTTGCCTCTTCTGGTGGTGACCAGCAACCCTTGGCATTCCTGGGCTTGTGGTTACGTAACACCAATCTCTGCTTCTGCTGCACATGGCCTTCTTCCCTCGGTATCTGGGTGTCTCAAATCTTTCTCTCCTTTTAAGGATACTGGTCATTGCATTTAGAGCCCATCCTATTCTGTATGATCTTATATTAATGAATATAACTACAAAGGTCCCATTTCCAAATAAGGTTATAGGAACTGGTACTGAGGGTTAGGACGTCAACATAGCTTTTGGGGAGACACAGTCTAACCCACAAGAGTATGTAAAATGTTTAGTACAGTGACCATATATCAGCACACTTAATAGCCTATTACATTTGCAGCCTTAGATGTGTGAAAAACACACCTTGCTATTGGAAAGCTTCCTTTTGGTCCCATAGGAACCATTGTTGTGAGCACCAGTTTATTCATTTTTCCCCCTTATTACAGTCCAGGGTTTTGTAGTCTTCTATTCCCACTTCTGAGACTTGAAAGGTGGGTCAGCAAAGCTACTCCATCCGGCCAGTTTTGGAACTCACTCCTGAGCACCTCTGACCCCTTACTTAGTCCAGCCCTTGCTGGTGTAGCTCCAGGACAGGAACTTGTTTCACCGTCGGATGGTCAGTATGTCCATCCATTTCTTAAGTCCAAATCTAGCTCCTTTCATTTTAGTCCCAGCCCCAGGTCTGTATGTGGGCGTAGTATAAGAGCAAGTCTAATTCCTCCTCCCCGTCTCTCAGCTTTTCACATTTTTCCAAGCCAGTTATCAGATACACCTGGTCCCTCATTGTTTCCCACTAACCAACCCAATGTCTTTATCTGGGCTTTCTTGGAGATGTTTACAAGTTCCCTCAACATTTTGGTTATGTTCTTACTAAACTCTTCAATTTGTCTATGACAAATAGGATTATTTTCCTTGTCAGAACAAATAGTGGTGTGGAATTCCATGGAGGCTTTAGCTCTGAAGCAGGGTGATGAAATGGGTGCTGGCAGCGGTCCAAGACCAGAGGACGCAGCAGACGAGGCCGAGTTCCGGCGAGAGTCCTGCTGTACTCACAGCCTGAGAGGCGCTCAGAGCCGGGCCCCTGCTGACCACTGCTCCTGGGAAGGGGACCAAGGCACCCAGCGACCTCAGCAGTGTTTGTGGGTTGACTTCTATTTCAAGTAATGCAAATAAGTGAAACACAGGAACTTTATACAAATAAACATTTACACTTGTGATCAAGTTATTTTATCTGGTTAGAAATGGACAGCATTATAAACAAAACATTTAGAATCATAGGGACTGCATTTTCTCCACTGTAAAATAGTAGCACAGGCAGAACCTGTGTTTTCTATTGGAATTCCTTATTTCTGTATTTTTTTTTTGTTTGCTAATATTGCCTTGTAAGGAATTAGTAAATTCACAATCAGGATACAGGGCATGTGTGTAGTCAGTATTGTAACACACACACAAACATAAAATACAGTCCACGAGGGTGTAGTGCATAGAAAACAAGTAGGACTGCTTATATCTGTCCTAGGAAATAGCTGGGTTAATTCAAAAATTAAATGCTATAATATGTAAAAACAACCTTAGCAGGTGATAGCAGGCATTCAATGAGAATCACCGTGTGCCTGGCTCTGTTCTATAACTTTACATATGTTAACTCATTTAATCTTCACAACATTCCAATGTGGCACCTGTGGATACTTTCAACAATTTACAGAAGGAAAAACTGAAGCACACGATGGCTGAGTGACTAACGCAAAGTCATATGACTAGCCGATGGAGGAGCTAGGAGTCAATGCAGGCAGTGTACCTCAAGAATCTGTCCTTGTAACCACTATGCTATACTGCCAGTCTTAACACATGCATGAAAATATAAAGTGGCCTATTCAAGCAGTGTACTACAAAATGATATATTTCTCATGTGAATGGAAGTGCTGGAAATAGGTAAGGTTTTATTAATTTAAGGGGATTTTATTTGGTTGATTATTTTTGTCTAAAGTCAGCAAATTAGATATTAGATGGCCACATTGGAATAGGTCTAAAAATTAATTTAATTACTGGACTATATTCCAGGTGTTTTGTGGAATATTAAGAAAGTTTTTGTACTTGGATTTAGCTGTAAATATTTTTCTCTTATCTTTACATGTTTATTTTTTATTTTTTGGTGTCCTCTTGGGAGAAAGAGGCACCATTTAAAAAAATAATATAGAAAGTATATTCCACTAATCTGAAAGGTTGCTTTTATTCATTGATGGTTAGAGAGTTTACTTTCCCGATAAAACCAACAGAGTCATAATTTGCCTTAAATCCCCTTCTCATGTCTGACATTCCAATACCCACGGTCAGGCTACACTGCCGTGAATGATTATGAATTTATAACTTCTGCTCTCTACCAATGTGAAAAGGAAACTATTGTTAAAACTGCGCATCTCCCAAATTCTTCCGGTATTTATATGCCTGACCTTGCTCTTTCAAGTCACCAAGACTTTTGGTGGCTTTGCTAGATGAAGTAGCAGGTGATTGCCAGTGATGGATATCTTGTTCCAACTCTAATTGATTGTGACACAAAAGCCTTTTATGTTTCTGTCCCATGACCAAAAGGGAAGTAAGGAGATTATACCCTCTGCTTTCACAACATGTGGCAAATCAGTATTTGGGAACCACTATCATTGGAGGTGGCTGGATAGATAGGGATTATAAATAGAATTATTCATTTTTTCCCTTTTAACATTTTTTTTGTACAGGACACTAAATTAGATATGAGGTTAATGGAATATAGTACATGCTATAAAAAACAATGCGATTATGAGCCCAGGCTCTAGAATTAGGTTCCTTGAGTTCAAATACATCTTTTATTGCTTCATAGCTATATGCCCATAGGAAGCTACTTAAGAACTCCTCATTTACAAAACAGGGATAACAATAGTAGCTATTTTATGGTTCATTATTAGGATTATCAGTTAATCCTTATAAAACGTGTAGAACAGTAACTGATACATAGTAAGCCCTCAATAAATGTTAGTGATTACCTTTATTATCAGCAAAGAATGCTATTATTTCTTCTTTCTTTTATGACTGGCAAACTCCTTGAATATCGCATTATCCCATTCATGAAGTCTTCTCTCACAGCCATTTGTTCCTCCTTTGAACTTTCACATGAGATTGTCTACCACTTTCTATAATATGCTTGTATATTTTCTTCTTCATTAATATTGGAACTCTAAGATATCAGGAATTGTCTAATTTGGGGAGAAAAATATTAGACAGCTGTGATTAGTAAGTAAATAAAAATCAAGAGTATGCTGAGGTATAGTATGATCTTTGCTATATTTATTACCTATTCTTTATTCTAAGTATACTACCAAGACATGGCTCATAACCACAATCCATTATTGGCAAGAGTGAGGCAACTGATTTACCCTAAAGGAGGTTATAACAATCCCAGTAAAATCGAGAATATGGTTTTGTAATTATACTTAATTTAGTAGCATGATAGGACACCATATAAATTGCAAAATTTTAATTTGTTTCCCTACCTCTAATCTCAATCCTTTCTAATCATTTCTATTTCTTTAGTAGGTTATTCTTTCTAAAACACTGTTTTCAACACATTTTTTCTCCTTCAACACCTACAATGTTTCCTAATATCTAATAAAAATTATAATAACTAAATTTTTGTGTGGTTATTTGGTACCAGGTACTATGCTAAACACTTTCATGCCTTATCTCACACAATAAGCACATATGTTTATTATAATAATATCCTGTTAGGAAGGAATCTTAATGAGAATAGGACCTTTGTCTTTTTAAGTCAAAACTAAATTATTTCTAGATTAATGCCTGATTAATGCTCTCAAAACATGAGTGAGTGAATTAGATATTATCATTGTTCCTGTTTTATAAGTAAGAAAAATAAGAACCAGAGAAATTAATTCAGAAAAGAAAAGGCAGAGACAGGTTTTTAATGCGTGTAATCTGTCTGCCTCTTCTATAGGACCGGTGGCTTAATGACTCAACCCCACACTTGTCAGCCTGCTCTCCAAGGGGCAGCAAATTCTGGACCACCACAAGTTTTAGACAGGCTGCTTTCTCAATTGTTTATTGAACTTGCCATACTCATTTACAGTGGCAAAATGTTTGCCCTCTGTAGATCGTCCTTTTTTTTTTTTTATTTAATTGTGTGGTAGGTATTGACCTTGTCCTTCCAAATAGATTTTAGCTTTTAGAAGGCAGTGTGTTTTACTAGTCTTTATTATTTCTCCGTGGTCTAATTCAAATAGTTGAGCTTTACATTTAAAAACATTAAATATTCAGTAATTCAATGAATATTTATTGAGCACCTGGTATGTGTGCACTTGGATATGGAGGTGAAAGACATACACATGAAAGACAGTGCCCTCATTTTCAAGAAACTCATATTGGAAGGCAGAAGATAAATAAATAATAAGCAAATAAAATAAGACAGAGATGGGGATAAGTATAATGAAGACAATTAAACTGAGGAAAGAGCAAGCAAGTAATGGAAGTTGGCAATGTTAGTTTGATGTTGGTGCTGGTGGGAGTGGTAGTGAGGGAAAGCATTGCTGAGAAGACATAACTGAAAATGGGCTGGTAAGACTGGAAAGAGGAAGGAGGCAGCCACAAGACAATCTGGGGCACTGTGCTCTGGCTAGAGGCTGCCGGGACTGACCGGCAGACCCTGAAAGAGGGGTGAATGATTACTCTGACACATGTTTTTGTGAAAGAGAGGCTAAGGGGCTAGTTGGCATAAGTAGCCAAAAAAGCCCTGATTGTCTGCCTCCTTAGGCTTTTATTGTAACAACGGCTAGAACTCAAATTAACTATTAGATACTTCAGCAGGGTAAGCATCCTTGAGAAAGCACATGTGTCCTTTAAGCAAGGGCATGTCTAAGTAAATACCCAGGGGCTCAGACTTGTTTGGAAAAGTCAAAGCAGGGGCAGGTGCCTTCAGCCAACTCCTGTCCTATGCCTCCCTACATCTCCCCCCTTTTGGTTTTGCTGGATGTAGAATAGAGGGAGGCGGCAAACTTTCTGCTTTGGAATGGTGGGGTTCATGAAGTGCATTTATGGCTCAAGTTCTGATTTTGTAGACTATAAGAAAAACAAAGAGAATTACAATGATAGCAATGATTAGTTTAATTAAGAAGACAGGGTTCTTACAAGCATTAAATCTTGCCTTCTAGCAAGGTGTAGGGGACAGGATTATAAAAGGGAAAGGGTAGGGTAAGGAATGTAGCTACATGCAGGCCTGGGGTCTGTAGACATCAGCTATTGTCAGATGATGAGATGATGTTGACGCGATGATATTGACTCCTGGTGGGTCGGTCTGACCATGCTTATCAGTTCTGCTTGCTGGATTCATAACTGAGTCACCTCCCTAATTACTTTGCACAGGCCTTGAAAACATTAAGAAAAACTTAACCCCTATTCACATATAAGTATATGTGTTCTAAGATTTAAAATAATATGATTACTTTTTAGATTAATTTAGGTGCTCTATTTATCAGATTTATTATTCAGTATATTTATAATTTCTTTATAAACCTTCTATGACTTTTATAAACATTTTTATAACTTTTATAATTATTCTTAAGTATTCCTACTCTAATTTCCTTTCTTCCTGTTATATTCCTTTCTTTATATCCCTTCTCACAATTTTTGCTTCCTCAACTCTAGTTCTTCTTTACTTGTACAGACCCTCTGTAACTTACACATACCTTTTACAATTTATATATACTTTCTGTAACTTATATATACCTTTTGTAACTTACACATACCCTTTCAGTTTGTCTACTTTATTTTCTTTTTCTTTTATCTCTATACCTTATATTAGATGAAAATTATAAATTCCTTCTAATTAGTTATGATTAAAATGTTAGTTCTACACAGGTTCCTCTATTCCTAGCTTCAGAGCAGATGTCTCAAAGTCTATCTCTCCTCTAGTTGGCCTATCATCCTTGCTCTACTCATGTCTGTCTAACTGCTTACTATGTCCCCCTCAAGGATCTTGGCTCTGAATTCTTTCAGGGAAAGGGGATGCTAGGTTTCTTCTGTAGCTGCTTCATGCTGAGACAAGTCGAAGGTTTCTCTTAGAGTGAAGAGGTCCTTGCTCTCTATCAGAGGGACGATGAGGCCTGAGCACAGAAGGAGGTGGCAATGGTGCTTAGAGGTGGTATTCCCTAGGTGTAAGTGATGCTTTTAATCTGGTGGAGACAAACTGTTATAAAATTTAGTATTATTGGGCAAAAGTTGGAACAGTTTTTAATAATTTTCTGTTGAAATAATTTTTCTTCCTAAAATCACCTTTATTTTTATTAAAGACTAATTTATTTACTGTATTAAGTCTAGTTATAATTTGGCCTGATTGTTTGAATGAGCATAACAAGAATAACAGTTGATTATATAGGCGATTTTTAAAAAAAATATGCTTTGCTGGAATTTCATGAGAAAGTTTACTCTAGGGTCAAGAAGCCAAGTTACACAGTTGCCATCAGGCTTTGCCTGCAATACCTACAATTTGAATTAGGGTGCATTTCTTAGGTTTATGTCCCTACAGGTGTCTTGAGGTTTCTTTCATGCTATCTCTCAGGAAAGTAACCTTCATTCCCTACCTGGAAAGACTACCATGAACCATGTGACTAAGCAAGGTACCAGGCTATTTATCCAAGGGGCTTATTGGCTTCAAAGTCAGTCTTCATTCTTTAAAGCTTTCTGGTGACATCCAGAGTCCTGGCATGTCTCTCTTTCAGACATGACAACCCGATAAAGTTTTGGTTAATAAAACTACAATTGGAAACTGACCTGTGTCCTTTTATGAAGAAATCAGATTCTTATTTGATTCATTCAAACAAACACATTTCTATGAGAAAAATAATTACTAAAACCATAATTATTTTCAGTTCATTTAGTCCTATAATTATATCCTTTTTCTCCTGATTTATTTTTGCCAGTATTTCTATAAATGCAGATACTTTATAGAGTAATATAAATGACATGGAATCCTGTCCTTTTGCAAAACACAATATTTCTCAATATTATAACTTATAATGGTTATAAATGAAAGCATATTAGAATATATTGAATATGCATATATAAATAGAATATAATTATTATTTCCTTATTTGACAGAGCTTCCCATATACCTTAAGTATAAAATTTTCCTTCATGAGGAGAGAAAGCAAATTTTAAAATTTAAACCATGGAAAATTAGTCCAATACATTATTTATTATTATTATTAAACAGTATTAAGTAAACTATTCATTTAAAGTAATCAACTTCTTGATTAACATAACATAATTATTTTAATAATATATATAAAACCTTTGCTTCCGGGCAAATACAGGAAAAACCTGTTTTTTTTCCTTACTTTCAGAAATAGGCTTATTTTTCTGATGGAAAATATACTTACATTCTTAAGAAGCATAACAGAGATAGTGAATTCCTTAGCTGAGAGACAATTCCCTCGAACTTGGAAATCCCAAGCATGCTCCAATGACTTACTGCACAGTTACTTCCATTTTCCTACTTTTCGTTTTCCAGGGTTCCCCGGCATCTTGTTGCAGTTCCTAGCTCCTCATACAGTGAACCACTTTCCCAGGACTGACGGACAGGCCCTGAATGATGGGTGAATGATTACTCTGACACATGTTTCTGTGAAAGAGAGGCTAAGGGGCTAGTTGGCATAAGGAGCCAAAAAGCCCCGATTGCCTGCCTCCTTAGGCTTTTATTGTAACAACAGCTTGAACTCAAATTAACTATTAGATACTATCAGCAGGGTAAGTATCCTTGAGAAAGCACATGCGTCCTTTAATCAAGGGCATGTCTAAGTCCTATCCCAACTCCTGTCCTATGCCTCACTACAAGAGGCAACAACAAATGAAAAAATGAGAACAAGGTTGGCATGTCTGAGGAAGGAGGGCCTGCATGCTTGGGTCATTGCACTTGAAGGAACAGACATAGGCAGTGGCCAGATTATGTGGTACATTGTTGGCCAGAAAAAGAAGCTTTGGATTTATTTAAAGTGTACTGAACCCCAAGAAAAGGATACTAAACATCAGAGAGAAATATCTGCTTTATATTTAAAAAAATAATCTATTAATAAAGTAATTGCATGTGGAGCAATGAGGACTCTCATTACTGGTGGGACTGCAAAATGGTACAGCTCTTTTGGAAGACAGTTTGGCAGGTTCTTATAAAACTAAACATACTCTTACTACAGTATTGAGCGATCATACTCCTTGTTATTTACTCAGAAAAGCTGAAAACTTATGTCCACACAAAAAAACTGCAAATGTTTATTCGTAATTGCCAAAACTTGGAAGCAACTAAGACGTCCTGCAGTAGGTGAATGGATAAAATGTGGTGCATCTAAACAATGGAATATTATTCAGCATTAAAAAGAAATAAACTATCAAGCCATGAAAAGACATGTAGCTACCTTAAATGTATTGTATTAAGTGAAAGAAGTCAATCTGAAAAGGCTACATACTGTATGATTCCACTATATGACATTTGGAAAAGGCAATATTATGGAGAAGTAAAAAGATCAGTGGTTGCCAGGAGTTGAAAGTTGAGGGAGGGATGAGTAGGTGAAGCATAGAGGATTTTTAGGCAGTGAAAATACTCTGTTTGATATTATAATAGTGGATGCATGTTGTTCATTACACATTTGTTCAAACCCATAGAATGTACAACACCAAGTGTGAGCCCTACTGTAAACTATGGGCTTTGTATGACAATGATGTGTTAGTGCAGATTCATTGATTGTAACAAAAGTACCACTCTGGAAGGAAATGCTGATAATTGGAGAGGGAATTCATATGTGGAAGTAGGAGATACATGATATATCTCTGTACCTTCCTCTCAATATTTTTGTAAACCTAAAACTTCTCTAAAAATACAAAGTCTTTAAAAAAGCAAATGTAGTCAAATAAAAGGGAAAGAATGAAGAATTCTTGGTAAGCTCTTGTAGTAATCCAGAAGAGAAATGGCACAAAACTATTCCAAGACAGAGGTAAGAGAGATGGAGGGGGGAAAAATAAATAAGATGTATTTAAGAGGAAGAGCCAATAGAATTTACTGATGTATTGTGTGAAGGGTGATGAAAAGAGAAGAATTATAGATGATTCCTAGATTTTTGGCCTGAGATCTGGGCAGACAATGGAGCCATTTACTGATGAGGAGATGCCTTGGGACAGGACAGAGGATAGAGAAATTAAGCGGATCAAGGTATTAAAGAGACAGATCATAAGTACTCATTTAGTTCCTTACTTATTCACCACCGTGATCCACAAAGGATTTGAAGCATCTTTCAATGGGAACATGCATTTATAATAATGATAAAGTAGATGTAGAAAATAAGAAGGGAACCATAAGCAGAAGTAGAAAGTCAAATGCAGGGCAGAAAAGATATGTGCAGGCGATTCACCTCTAGATAGTTACTGTTATCCAGCCTCAGAGTTAGTTCTGAGGGAAAAGGGAGTCTTGGTCAGTTAGTTAATTTTCATTATCAGACCAGAGGAAGCAAACCGTGGCTCGGGAGAAGGAAACTTTTTCGGGCTTTGAATTTTAAAAGAAATTCTTCACAACAAAGTTCAGAGGAGGTAAACTGAAAATGCAGTGTGAGAATTCTGACTCAATTTCAGTCAAGAACATTTAGTATATTTAAGACTACACTAAACAGACATAAATGCCTAGATGTAAAACTTTTGAATAGCACCTATACCAGTGATGGGCAACCTTTTGAGCTTGGTGTGTCAAAGTTCGCCAAAAAACTGAGCATAACTCGGGTAGTGTGTCACTTTGAGGAAAAAACATTATTTCGCAATATTTATAGTTTAAATAACATAAATGTTTCATCCTCGGCATGCGGTCGCCTCAGCGGCCTCGTGTCATCAAAAATGGCACTGACACGCGTGTCAGAGGTTCGCCATCACTGACCTATACCTAAGGAATGCCTGGTCTTTATGGTCACTAAGTTCAGATTCCCCTTAAGGGCTCTCCTGAATGATACTGACAGTCTTCAGTAGGGAGACCCAGCTACAGGTGTTAGCCATTATTATTCACTGAGGGCTCTGAATAGTATACCGACCAACAGTCTACATTAACTACTACTTACTGTGTACTGTGAACTGATAAAGGTTTTGGTTTTTCTATTAACTCCCAGAATGACTTGGGATCCAATTTCAAAGGCAAACTACTACTTTGCTGATTTTTTCTCTCCTTCAGTATTTTATTTCCTCCCTCCCCTCCTCCCCCACCCCCCCCCCCAAAAAAAAAAAGAAGTAATTTCCAGTATCATCAGGGATGAGCTCTTTGCAGGATCCCATGGGGGGACATTTGTTGATAAAGAGTGCGTACTCCTACAATTTTACAAATAAGGTTATTTTGAATTTGGGGCAATGTCCCAAGACATACATGTTTATTTAAACATATGGCTCACCTGGTAATTAAAACAATTTGTGAGAGCAGGTCTCTGTTCTTCTACATAAATTTATGCAAACATTTTATGTACAATCTGTGGTTAAGGATAAAGTCAATAGTAATTTGAACAAGAGAATATCCCCTTAAGATGTACTAAAGATGTAGAAAGATAACTTTATAGCAAAGAAATCTGCTCAAAGTTCTATTGAAATTGTATCTTCACAACAAAATACTTAATGAAATAGAATAAATATTTTAAAGTGTTAACCTTTCTCTGTGTATGTGATGAAAACAGAAAAAAACATTGTGATGGGAGAGCTCTATAAAATTCATGGAAATATAAAATTAAGTTTCATGTCAGTTAAAATTCAAGATATTAAACATTTAAGCTAGGTGATGCAAATATTTTATAAAGTTGTCTTAGTCTATTTGGGCTGCTATAACAAAAATACTGAGTGCTTACACAACACACATTTATTTCTGACTTTCTGGAAGTTGGGAGGTTCAAGACCAAGACTGGCAGATTCGGTGTCTGGTGAGGGCCTGCTTCCTGGTACCTGACAGCAGTCTCCTGGCTGTGCCCTCACATGGCAGAAGGGGGGAGGGGCTGTTTTGGGGTCTCTTTAATAAAGGCACAAGTTACATTCATACGGGCTGTGGCCTCATGACCTAATCACATCCCAAAGATCCTGCCTCAAAATACCATCACACTGGGGATTGGATTTCAACATATGAATTTGTGGGTCACACAAACATTTAGTCTATAGCACTACTATAATATGCAGGTTGGTAAAATTAGTACCAAAAATAATAAAGGTGTTAGCTTGCTAAGCAGAGATATGTACTTTCAAAGCAAGGTAATTCTATAGAAGCCAGAGGCAGTTTTGAATTTTTGATTAAGATCATGGAATAATAAAAATTATAGCATACTGATATTATAAAACCCTTATCATTGAATAATCTAAAAGGATATTGACAAATGTGATCTCAATTATCTCATTATTTTTCTTGTGGCATGTCAAATATTCAATATTTTAAAATCATAAAATACATAATTATTGAGTACTAATTTAACCAATTAGCCACCTATGTGTAAGGCCCTGTGTTAGAAATGGCAAAGATGATTTGCAGTCCAGCTGGGAGATAGTTGAAATATTTTTTATGTCCTTGCATTCCCAAAACTTGGAAATGTATGTAAGTATGAGTGCTTTTATCAATGGTTTAATCTATAAAATGTGTACATATGGAGTCCTTTTCAATTTAGGAAATGGTTATTATATTTTTAATTATTGCTTTGGTCCCATTTTTATTGAGCTTTGTGGTCTAGCACACTGTTACTTTTTTACAAATTTTCCATGGGCAATAGAGTACAGTCTGGTATGTGTGTATGTGAAATCAAAGTTATTAATTCTATTATTCTCTATGTTCATGATTGTTTTTGACTATTGGAGGCTTACCTTTCAAATTTTAATTAGCTCTCTCTAAATGCAATGACTTCTTTTTCCCTGAAAAAAAAAAACTTTTTTCTACTTAAAAAAATTAAATTTTTAAAATAAATGTTGATTTTACTATGGCTTATTGAAAGATAAATTTCATACTTCTGAATTTTGTTCTGTTCAAGAATAATTATCAATAGTAAGTTTTCTCAACTTATTGTATTTAAAATATATAATGAGAAATAAATTGGGGCATAAAAGCATATGTCATTTATCTTTATATATTGTAAAATTACCCTTTTATTATGATAAAATATCACTCTTCTAAATGATTTATCTGATTTTTATCTCTATTATTTCTGGTGTTAATTTTGGAACACCTAAAATTATTCTGCATTTGCCTCATTTTATATGTTTATCCTTTTCAGATGTCTATGATACTTTTTAAAGGTATGTTCCTTGTAAACAGTATCTAGTTGAATTTTTTTATTCAATTCAAAAGTATTTTAACATGAACTGATTATCCATCTTATGCTTGCAAATTAAAAAAAATAACTGGCATATATATATATTCATGTCATATTTTCCTTTCCTTTCAAATTTTTTCATACTTCCCTCCTTGTTGTTCCTTATATATTTTTATTCATCTATTTATGTTTTATTTGCCTATACATCCTCCACTCTTTTGGAAAGTATAATTTTTAAAAGTGGTTTCCTTTAAATTATTCAAAGTTATGATTAATCTCTATTCAGCTCATTTTCAAATTTGAGTGTCCTTATTTGAGGCATGGTGCTTAATAAACTTTTGCTCTCTCTTATCTTTTTCTTTTACCTCCTTTTTAAGATAACATGGAATTTTAGATGCAGATAATTTTTATAATGTTGCATAATTTTTCCAATATACATCTATTTTCATGAACAGAATTATATTGATTTTTAAAGTCTCAACTCAGGTATCCCCTCTTTTCTACTCTCATTTAATAAAGTATTTTATTATCCTGTCTGGACTTAATTATTCCTTCCTCTTTGAATCTGCAACATGTGTTTTTTCTGGCATGTTTCCTATTGGTATTGTAATTATTACTTTAGATTTGTATCTCCTCAGTAAATGGTAAACATTTGCTTGTAAGAACCACCTTTTTATTCTGTATTCACAGGACGTAATATAATGTCTAATGTTTAATAGAAGCTCAATAATATTTGGTAAATAAGTGAAGGTTCAAATGAGTATGGAATGTCTATATGAAATATATAACTTTATTTTTGGAACTCTATATAGATTTTGTTATTTAAAAGTAATAAGAAGGGGTTATGAAATAAAATTCTTAATGTGACCTTTTGTAAGCTTCTAGAAAATCTTCAATTACTTAGATCCCATATGACAATGATATGAATATTGTCTAACTAGCAACTGTTAAGGGGGAGAGCCTGAGAGGAATAGTCCTTGCTATTAAAGGGTGGGTACTCATTCACTGAATGCTCAGTATGTTCAGCCTTTACTAAGTGCCTACCATATGCCAGACACTAACATATAATTTATCCTCTCAGAATTAGAAAGAATTCTAAGATGATATCATAAACCTTGAAGACTGCTCTACAATTAAGCACTTTTAATATGTTGATGAGTTTATTAAGATCCAGAGGATGAACTCCAAAAATATTTAAGTGACTCACACAAATTTTTAATTTATTTTTTTAATTCTCAGCCTTAGGATTTGCCCAATAAAAGCGAAATAATTTAGTCATGCATTCTACATACAAAACATATTGGTACACACTGTGGAGGAGTCCTCTAAACTTTAGAAGTTTAATATCATTGGACATAGGTCACATATCCCGCTCTCGGGTTTATATTGATTTTACATAGTAATTCACATAAATTCTTAGTATATATTTATTCTGATTGGATTTTTTTCTTTTCTACTAGATTAGGGATGAGATATGGATGGAAGGAATTTCGAATGATTTAGATTTGAGTTTAATATGTTGAGTTCATTTTCTAATGGAGCTCAAAACAAGTGAGATGTTTTCTAAGCAAATCAAGCATGACGCTTGTGTCCTTTGATACCCTGTGCTCCAGTTTCAAACACAGTGCAGCTGCTCCTGCTGCCCCATCACTGAGAGCAAGAACTCCCTTCCTAAAGTTATTAGTGTTACTGATACCATTTATGATTCTGGACATACTGCTCATTGACAATGTCCTAGTTTATCCTTAAGAAAACAAAAAACCATTAACTTCTAGGACATATCCAAATGATATTACAAAGTTTGAAACTTATGTTCCTCAAAATTAATAGAACATTTTCATAACAACAATCTCATTTTAAGTATTAATAATGTATCTGATCATTGCAAGTCCAAGTATTAAATTGAAATATCAGCAAGAGTTATATGTATAAAATTAAGAAATAGGCTCATTAGCTCACATCACCTTATTTATTATGCAAGTTACTTACAATATCTTAGTGGAAAATGAAACTTCATGATAAAAAGAAAGAGAAGAAATGACTACCGGGAAAAGTAGTGGAAAATAGATTTTCTCATCTATGTTTTTCCAAATCTTCAACTAACTTCAGTGGTATCAGTTGACCCTGCTCCCTTTACTCCTCCCTCCCAAATTATAAGGCTTTGAAATTCTACTCTCCTGAAAGAAAGAGGTGATACCCCTTGCTTACATGCTTCCTTAGCTAGGTGAGATGGGTTTTTCTTTCTCTCTTTTGTTCACATACTAAGTCTTAAACATATGGAGAGATACTGGAGTTTTCACAGTCATTTGCTTGCCTTAAAAATTTCCTAACTTACACTTTCAGATATCAAATTAAAAGTTTTCTTTTTTATTATAATTATATGTGTGAGAGTTTCAAGTACCTGGCTAATAATATATTAAATGTGGAGCGCTCCTTTGCTTTCTCCTTCATAAGAGAACACTGTAAGGCTATAAGGAAATATCTTGCTGATAGGAAATGGTTAAAACTGTGCTCACAGTTCTTTTCTTCTCCTGAACTCAAAGGATGTGGCTCTGAGGGGAGGGGTCCCTTTGCCTGGTTTTGTTCTCTCCAATCTTTAGTGAAAAGCTTAGCCTAAGAAGATGGTAAATGTTGAACGAATATTTTTTTTTCACAGTTTCATTAAAGAAATGAAGTGGTTGGGAGGAGTGTTAAAGAATTTTATAGTGGGCTCCTTGCACAGTGTTGAATTCTGTTTTCCTATAAGAAATTATTTTCATACCCAGAGATAGTATATCTCTTTGTGGATAACAAAATAACTACATTTATATATGCAATTTAAAAAACAGACTTGGAAGCTATAACAAATAAATATACTTTTGCAACTTCTGCTTCCAAGCAAGATGGAGTAACAGTGGCTGCATTTACCATCCCATGTGAAATACTAGAAAATAAGATGAAATATATGAGAAACACTGAGCATCGGGCAAAGATGGATGATGATCCTTGAGAAATGCGAAAATAATGGTGTGAGTGCTAAGTTGCCTCAGCCCACTGATATAGTCAACAAGAATATGAAATACTTGAAAAATACTATCAACCAATTGACTTAGTTGATATTTATAGAATACTCTCCCCCAAAAACAAGAGAATAGCATTCTTTTCAAGTGCACAGAGACATTTACCAAAATAGACCATATTCTGGGCCACAAAACACATCTCAATATATTTAGAAAATTATCTGGAAAATCCTCAAATATGTGGAAATGAAATAACAGGCTTCTAAATAATTTATGGGTCAAAGGAGAAATAAAAAGTGAAATTATAAATTATTTTGGATTGAATAAAAATGAAAATAGAACACATCAAAATTAAATGAGACCATTTAAGAAACAAGAAAAAAGAAGAGCAAATTTAAGCCGAAAGTAAGCAGAAGGAAGAAAAAAATAAAGATCACAGTGGGATTCTATTATAATAGGAAACAGAAAGACAAGAGAGAAAAATAAATGAAAGCAAAACTTGGTTCTTTGAGAACAATAAAATTAATAAATCTCTCACCCTGGTAATTAAGAAAAAAAAGGGAAAAGACATAGATTACCTATCTCAAGAATAAGAGAAATGATGTGGCTACAATGTCTATAAATATCAAATGGATAACTTTATAGGAATAAATTCAACATCTTAAATGATATGGACAAATTCCTTGTAGGACACAAACTGCCAAAGCTCACTCAAGAAGTATATAACTTAAATCACCCTATACTTGTTAAAGAAATTAAATTTGCAGTTAAAATTTTATCTACAAAGAAAACTCCAGGCCCTTGTGACTTAACTAATGAGTTCTACCAAACATTTAAGGATGAAATATTGCAATTTTAAACAAATTCTTCCAGAAAATGTAAGAAAAAAGAATAGTTTCCAACTTGTTCAGTGATAGTACTATTATACCGATTCCCAAACTAGACAGAGATATTATAAGAAAAGAAAATTATACATCATTACTTCTCAAGAGCATGAATACAAATATTCTTAAAAATTTAAACAAATTAAATCTAACAATTTATGAAAAGGATAGTACATCATCACTAAATAGAGCTTATCCAAGAAATGCAGTGCTGGTTTGACAACTAAAATTAATTAATGTAATTTATTTATTAACTAACAATAATATAATTATCTCGATAGGTGCATAAAAAAGGGTTTTAAAAATAGAAATTCATCTCCTGATAAAAATTCTCACTAAACTAGGCATAGAAGGGATTGTTCTCCACTTGCTAAAGGGCATCTAAGAAAAATCTTTGGCTGATCTCATAATGGTGAAATACTGAACGCATTTTCTCTAGGATAAGGAACAATACAAATATAAACATTTCCACTCTTCTTATATTCAGTCCTGACCTAGTTTCTATCCAATGCAAAAGGCAAGGGGAAAAAAGGAAAGACAGATAAATTGTAAAGGAGGAGGTAAAACTGTCTTTATTCACAGATGGCATGATTGTCAGTGTAGACAGTTTGATGGAATCTGATGGAATCTACCAAAAAGCTACTTGAATTAATAATAAGTCTGGTAAGATGATAGCATATGAAATCAATACCCTAAATCACACTGTATTTCTGTACAAAATCAGAAATTGAAATTAAGAAAATACTGCCATTTATAATAGCATAAAATATGAAATTTATTTTGAAGACCAAATATGAGATATATTAACTCCATAAAAGAAGCCGTAGGCCTGAGTCTACAGGAGCAGAGCAGGGCTGTTGATGACAGGACATTGTGGACATCACTAATTCATATAACCTCCAGGAGTCAGAGCCAACACAATACATGTAACACATGAAATAGTTAGGCATAAGTCTAATAATAATGTATATGGTATGTTCACTAAAATTACATACTAATGATAAAAGAAGAGGAAAAAGACATGCTAGTATAAATAGAGATACCATGTTAATGGGCCGAAGACTCACTATTGTTGAGAAGTCATTTTTGAAATTGACAAGTGGAATCCCAGTCAACACTCCAATAGACTTCTTTTTAAAAAGAAATTGATAAACAGATCTAAAATTTTATGGAAATGAAAAGGATCTAGACTTTTTGAAACAACTTTGTAAAAGAACAAGACTTAAACTACCTGATTTCAAGACTTATTCTGAAGTTACAATAACCAAGGCATTGGTATTGGTATCAGGATAAATATAGATCAATGGAACAGAATAGAGTCCAGAAATAGACCCACATATATGTGATTAATTACTTTTCAATAAGGCAAGGCAGTGGAGAAAAAGATAATCTTTTTAAACAAATAGCATTGCAGTAATTGGCTATATATATGCAAAAAAACCCCACCAAACTTTGATCACCCATGCTTTTCTCTGATAATAAATTCAACATATTTTCTCTTTTTTATCAAGGTGTAGTTGACAAAATACATTATAATATATTTAAAGTATACAATATGATTTTATATATGCATATATTGTGAAAGTATTACCACCATTGATTTAACACACATTTTTATTTACCTCAATATTTACCTTTTTTGGTTGTTGGTGGTGATGGTGAAAACACTAAAAAGTTCTAATATCTTAGACAATTTCAATTATCAACATTAGTCACCATACCATAGCTCCCTATTTCCCCATCTCCCTCCTCCTGGCATCCACCATTCTACTCTTTCTGAGTTCCACGTTTTTGTTTAGTTTCCATATATGAATGATACCATGCAGTATTTGTCTTTTTCTAGGTCATTTTCCTTAGCATAATGCCCTCCAGGATATCCACACACACAACACATACACATCCACCCACACACCCCATTCTACTGGGTAAATAACTCATCTCTGTTTCATTAAGATTGTTTTCTGGAGATTTATCTTGTTCCTTTGGAACATATTTCCTTGTTTCTTCAGTTTCTGTCTCTGTTGTGATTCTCTGTGTTGATTTCTGCATATCAGATAAAGGGGGAGATGAACCTTGTTAATGAGTCTGGCCAGAATTCCTGATTGTCTCTCAAATCATTGTGCTTACCTGAGCCTCTGTCTTTGTTTTTAGTGCTCTCTGTAGTTAGGGTGTGCCCAAACCCTTCCCTGTCCCAAAATGGAGGATTGCAGTCCGCATCTCCATAAACAATGCAAATGGTTTAGAGACTTGACCTTCAGGTAGCACCTGGGAAACTGCAATCCAACCCCTTCCAGGGAGGACTGGGAGATGGGCATTTCCCCTGCTTCCTCTGTGCTGAGCCTGAGTGTATAGACACAGGGTGTGCTTTTGCACCCTTTTAAAAACTACTTTTATTTTTGCTATAATCCTGAGGGATTTGCGAATGCAAGCCGTGTTGGCTATTAGACCTAGGCGATTGGGGGCATGTTCCTCAGATGGGGCCCTTAAAAGTTGGGATGCTAGATATATGCTGTCCAAACCCTTAGCTCCTCAGGAGTTGGAGGTTCCCTCTGGATTGTGTGGTGCTGTGCTGGCTGGGGTTTATGGCAATACTGTGTCTCAGCCTTTCCTACCCATTGTAATGTAGGTATTTTCTCAGTTGCTGGATAAATCGCTCAACAAGTTTTTTTTATTTTTATTTTTTCCTCAGAGGAAACTGCCCTGTGTGTAGATGTGCATTCAGCATGCTCATGGGAGGAGGAAAATTCAGGAGCCTACTATGGTCCAGAGTCTATCCTTTCATGTTGGTTTATTTTTCTGCAGGAAACACAATGAGGTAAATGCAACTGTCATATTTCCATCATCTGTGAATGAACTTGAGTTGGAAATGTGCTGTGGGATGGATATGTCAATCCTCCAGAAGTTTTAGAGACATGTCTAGGTAGAGTAGGTTCTGACAATGGAAAGCTCTCCTAGGAATGCTTACAGAGTGAGACTTCATTTTTGCATCAGCCTCTACACAATTTCTAAAATATTTTAAACCAGATTTTATAGTATTTTGATTTTTACGTGAAGAATAACTTCAAGTATATATATTAAGGTGAATTCACTCATGAGTCCCACTACATAGCCCACTGGGTGGCTTGTTAGAAATCATTGAGGTACTTGGTACCCAGAACCTCAGAGAGGACATCTTGGCATGCATTTCACACCACCACCTGTGTTTTCCAGAAAGATCGTTGCTTTTTGAATTTGAGATCATAAGAAGGAACTCACTGTGGTGCGTATCCTTTTCAGAAACCGCATTGTCCCATTGTAAAATTTTCAAATTTTGTATTTGTCAATAACAAACTTACTAAAAAGAAAGAAGATGGCTAACATTTACAGAAAGGATGTTTTCCTGTTGTTGTTTTTTCCACAAGTTTTAATTCTGTTGAAATAGAGCAGCATGTGTAACTGTGCTTTCAGCCATTCATCTAAGTAAACTTTCACAATTGTACAACATGGAGATCAGAGTACACAGCTTCAAAGCTAATTAAATCAATGTGATGAGCTCCTGCAGCTGCTTGCTTTTTGTCTATGGCTTTCAATGTGTAAACCAAATGTGTGGTGTTGGGATAATTAACCTCTTGCTTTTCCCACCACCCCAACTCTCTCTCCTTTACAGATCGTTACATAGTTACCATCAATTTTACCTATTCTTGCTCTATATTATCATCTACACTTAACAAATTTCGAAGAATCTGTTTGTTAGACAAACATTTTTTCCCTGAATAATTTTTCATCTACTTTGTTACAAAAATGGCTTAATTCATGCATAGAAAATGGAATGTCTTTTCTGCTGAAACTATGAGCCTGAAGAATACAATTTATATGGCATTGTTAATTGTTTTTATATTAGTTATCAATGGCCCAACTTCAAATATCAAATGTATGCGTATTATTTTACTATTTCCACAGTATCCTATAAGACATTATCATCGTCAATTATCAAAAGAGGAGACTAAAGTAACAAAGGTAGAGTGATTTCTGTGCAGAGAGAACTGAGATTAACATCTAATTCCTTTGTAGTTTTTTTTTTTTAACCTTAGCTTTCTTGGTATTCAAGCAGAATATTAGCTTCAGAAAATAACTGGGGTCTTTTCATTGAGAGAATAAACTAGATTCTATTGGCTTTAAATAATTCCTTTCTATATTTACTAGCCAGATATCTCTGAGCAACTTATAGTCAATTTTTTTTGCTAACAAAGAGATTGCCTTCCTTCATTCTCTTCAGTAAGAGAATGAACTTTGGCTCAGCTTGACTTATTTCTTTCAGAAGTAAACATATTCTTCAGCTATGCACATGTAGCACTCAGCTTCTTCACTCCTGTCCTGAAAGTCGGGCAGTCAGAAAGCCCCATGTAAGTAACTAAAGGTGGAGTAATTTACAGTGATAAGTAGAAGATAAATTCTTAACCAGATATTTTGGGTAATTTCTTCTTATTCTTTTAAAGAGGCATTGCATCTAACCCATGCATAATAACACATTATGCATACACATGTGCATACAGAGAAACTTGGAAACGATAGAGTTGGGGTAGAAGTAGCAGCCTTAAGTTTCATGGAAGTGTTTTCTATTTCAGAGCAGAGAAGTTCCCTTTTTTTTTTTTTTTTTTTTTAAACCATCTGGCTCCTATTAGTGCAGGTTCTGCTGTCAGCATTGACTTAAATTGGGGGAGGCTACGCCTATGTCACCCTAGGGAGGATCATTATTCAGTGGCTGGAGTGGTTTAAGTTTTAATGTATCTACTAGGACAAAAGGGTAACACAAATAAATGTTTCTGAGTTAGAGAAGATTCATTTCCAGAGTTTAATCATATTCACTGGAGTTTAGCTTCCCTGTTCATTTCCATCACAGTGTAAGCTGAAGCTTTCTAGTAGACTGTCACAACAGCATTAGGTAGTCATTTGACCAATGACATGATGACTGGAGAACCTCACACTTTAAAAATTTCTATTCAGATTCTCTGTTTTGTCAGAGTTGACACATTTGGTAGTTCCCTTTCCATCGTTGCAAGAAATAATATAGTGTGGTAATAAAGAACTTGGACTCTGAAAACAGACCATGTGGTTTGAATCCTAGCTCTGCCACTTACACAAGGCGTGATCTTGAGTAAGTCATTTTACCTATCTGTACCTGAAAATCCTCATTTGTAAAATAGACACCTTAATTACAGTACTTAATTGTGCTTGTGAGGGTTAAATGAGTTAATATACATTCAATACTTAGTGTCTGATACATAGTTTGATGTTATTTCATTATAATGGAGTATATAAAATGACTTTCATGATCTCTTTGAAGTGCATTTAATGATATTTCACAGAATAAATTTTGATTTACTAATAATCATTGTTAGAGTTACAAAGTATTTTCTACCTATATAGTTAAAAAGACATGCACATTCTTCTTAAGGCAACTCCAGTAATTGGATTTTTTGAGACCAAGAAGGAAGTAAAGTTACTTTATAACTAGACCCATTGGGGTTAGATGTAAATTCATTACAAGTTCTTTCAGAAAATTCTACTTCCTCTCTTTTAGTTAGTTATTCTCATCATACTGTGAAGAGAATATTCCCTCAGGGGGTAGAGAGAACTTTAATCACTATTTCCTCCATTGCCTTGCCTCAATTTTATTTGGTCAGATTAAATCTCCTGGGAATCTCAGTCAATCTCTCTCTTTCTCTATCTCCCTCTCCCCCTCACTCACCTTCCCTTCCTGCTCTGTCTGTCTCTCCTATCCTTTCTTCTCCCCTGTTCAGCTACCTATAATGCTCTTTCTTTATTTTGTTTAGTAACTTTACTCATTTACTCATCCGGTAAGACTCAGCCCAGTTTTCACCTCCAACATTAAATCTTTCCCTAATCTTCCAGAAAGTGTTGGCTTTTCCCTTCTCTGTGTTCTCATTGGACATTGCACATTATGATTTCTTATAGAATAACTAGAGGCCCAGTGCACAAATTCGTGTACGGGTGGGATCTGGCCAGCTTGCCCCTATGGGGGCCCATTGGGCCGGGCTGCCATGGGTAGTTGGCCAGCCAGCCCCACCCCTGATCAGGGTGTTGGGGGCTGATCAGGGTGGGGCTGAATGCGGGGGCAGAGGGGCTGATCAGGGCCCAGATAAGGCTGGTTGGCTGCCCCAGTGCACTTCATAGCCACCAGTTGTTCTGGTCATTCCGCCGTTCTGGTCGCTGGGCTTTTATATATATAGATTATTATTTAATATGTTTATTTACCATGCTTGACTGTGAGTTTTTTGATGACATCAACTATGTCTTTTGACTTTTTTATTGCTAATATCTAGCATAGTGCTCACTATACATTAGGCAGTCAGTGTATATTTATTGTATAAACTGACTATGTAGAATGTATGCATCAAGATTTGGGCAGAGTTATTCCTAGCTAGGACTGCAGAAGGTCTCTTCCTAGTAAGTGTTAGTTAGGATGCCAAATAACCCAGTCTCTTCTATTTGTCTTTACAACTGGCTTGCTGCTGGCATCTGTAATTCTTTTTTTTTTTTTTATAAATATATTTTATTGATTTTTTACAGAGAGGAAGGGAGAGGAATAGAGAGTTTGAAACATCAATGGGAGAGAAACATCGATCAGCTGCCTCCTGCACAACCCCTTATTGGGGAGGTGCCTGCCCTTGACCAGAATCGAACCTGGGACCCTTCAGTCTGCAGGCCGACGCTCTATCCACCAAGCCAAACCGGTGAGGGCCATCTGTAATTCTTTAGTAGTGATCACTTAAAGGTGTTGGTACATTTTAAGCTAGTTAAGGTATTATCTTGTCTAGGATTAATAATAAGTAACAAACCAACAAGCCTATTAGCACGGATTAGCTTATCTGAGAGTGAAGAGATTGATAGACAGAAATGGTGAATAGTGATGGCAACAGGGCCTAGGTCAGTGGTCGGCAAACTCATTAGTCAACAGAGCCAAATATCAACAGTACAGCGATTGAAATTTCTCTTGAGAGCCAAATTTTTTTAAACTTAAGCTTCTTCTAATGCCACTTCTTCAAAATAGACTGGCCCAGGCTGTGGTATTTTGTGGAAGAGCCACACTCAAGGGGCCAAAGAGCCTCATGTGGCTCGCTAGCCGCCGGCATTGATCAGTGTGACCTGTGACACTGAAAACTTTGTGCCTAGGAGTTGGCCAACTTAACTTATGTTACAATCCAGCCAAGACGTTGCCTGACTGAGTCATAATACCCAGAAAAGAGGGAGTTCCAGGTGGACACTCTGCTTGTGCCTGAGTGCAGCTCTCCTCCCTTAAAGGGGGAAAACCAACCTCCTTGTGTTAGAGCTCACTGGGTTCACTGCGGCTATGCAGAGCAAGGCACAGCCTATGCTTAGCAAAACAAATAAGGTTGGATAAAATACATTTCAATAATTCAATCCAAGGCAGACCTCTGCCTTGTCATTTCTTGAATCCTTGCTCAGTAGAGTTGCTCAGAAAGTTAATCCATCCACACGCAATTCATCACATGTGTTTATATTTCACAACATTACAGAGATGGAAATTATTGGCTTTACAGACCCTGTCTGTCTAACTATTAAATCATTTGCAGACTGTCAAACAGTGTTCATTATGGAGGGGTCGGGAGGTCCCAGAACTCCACTGCCCCCATTTCCTCCACTGGAAAAATCTGTTGATATATGAAAAATAGGTATTTAAAGAAGCTATCTGAGTTTTCAGCAATGACTGCAGGCGTTTTCTGCCACATGTGCAGCTGGGTAGGGTACCTCAGAAACAACTTTGGGGCCAGATTTACACAGTATTTAAAATACTCTGGCTAGAATTAGGCACATTTGGAATTCTATGAACAGTCTTAAATAATTACTCTCTCTGTCCATGGCCAGTTCTAATAGAAGGAACTACAGCAGCTTCAGATTTACCCATCCATTTCCACTGATATGAACAGCAGTGACAAGACTGTCTTTACATCACAGCAAGAATTAATTTTTATTATCCCACTTCTTTTACTTTTCTACACGTACAATGGCTGCTCCTTCAAATTAAGTCCCCAGTTTAATTTTGTAGTTCAAGACTTGTTTTCAACACTGTAGACTACCTTTAAGTCATATTCTGACTTGTGCTCTCCATTCTACCCCAATAGCAATTACTTCATACTCCTCTTATCTCACTTCTCCTAGAATTAACTTATAGTGACCCTTTGAATCCTATTTTCATATCTAGAAATTCTTCCCTCTTTATCTCAGCCAATGTTTCTTTCTTTCCTATAAGACATTTTTCTGATGAGAATAACCTTTGTCTTTTTAGTATTTAATGTGTTTTGTGTGTGTCTGAATAATTGCAACATAATCAACTAAATCAATCAATTGATCAATTGTTTATTGATCATAATGCTCTTATTCTGTGGTAAGCACTGTAAAGATTATAAAATAATTGTAAAAGATAGTTCTTTGCTCTCAATTGTGATAAAATTATGATTTAAAACACACTATTAGGTGGTCCTAATATAAGATGACAGAAGAAGATTTGACTTTGGGTGGTGGGCACATGTTGCAATATACAGATATTGTAACATAGAAAACCACACCTTAAACCTCTATGTTCATGTTGACTAAGGTCACTCCAATCAATTTAATAAATAAATATTTTTTAAAACCACACTATTAACATAATAAAATACTAAATACTATGATATAGAGTCATAAAAGATGTCACTCTCAAGGGTTTAAGAACACTGCTTTAAACCATAGTCACTCAAAAACTTTCTCTCCATCATACCATGTGTTCTTCCTTTAGACAGCCTATCCATGGCTAACCCCACCTGCTTCTAGTTTTCTGACCTGTCCAATATGAAAGCTTTTAGCCACATGTGGCTATGAGCACTTGAAATGTTACCAGTGTGACTGAGGGACAGACATTTAATTCTTATTAATTTAAATTTATATTTAAAAAACTAATATTCAATTCAATTACTAGAACACTTTTACAGATGTTTGGAACACAAATTGGATATGTGAATTTACTTTTCCAAATGTACATTTTATAAATCCAAATACAGATAAAATATTATCTGTGGAAATTTAGCATCCAAATTGAGATGTGCTATAAGTGTAAAATTCACAATGGATTGTAAAGATATAGTGTGATGAAAAGAATCTAAAATATCTTAGATTGCATGTCTAAAATATATTGATTGCGTTTTGGCATGATAATATTTTGTATATTGGATTGAATAAAATATATCCTTAAAATTTATTTTCTTTGTTGTTTTACTTTTTAAAATATGAGGGACTAGAAAAATTTAAATTATACATGTGAATTGCAGTGTGTTTCTATTGGGCGGTACCAATCTGGATAAACAAGATCTACACTAGATTCCTGGAGCCCAGGAGCAGTTAGCTACTCCAGTGATGTTTCTTGGTCACCCAGAACTCTCGTGCATTTCGGCTGGTCCTACCACATCAAACTACAGTTTGAGGTTGTGTTTGAAAACGTAGTCCTGTGCTATATTGCCATGTGCTGTTGGACTGATATTTGGACCTCTGTTTATTAATCCTCACTTGAGGATATTTTTTCCATTGAAAATATTTTTTTTTTAAGAGAGAGTGGAAGGGAGTGGGAGAGAAAGAGTGAGAGAGAGAAAAACATGAGACACAGCGATTGGTTGCCTCCTGCCCGTACCCCAACCAGGGCCAGGGATCGAGCCTGCAACAGAGGTACGTGCCCTTGACTGCAATCGAACGCATAACCCTTCAGTCCGCAGGCTGATATTCTAACCTCTGAGAAAAACCAGTTAGGGCTGGACCTCTGTTTTTATGGCCCATTACAAATGGATATACGGTATAACTTCACCTTGATGTTTGTCCTTTTATGCAAATATTTTATTCCTTCTTCTCCACTTCCCTTGTGTATTTGCTATAATGGCCTTAGTCTATATACTAGATTGTCTTCTCCTTCGCCAATGTTGTGTGAGAAAATTAGTTCATTTTTGGCTGTAGCTTCTTGTCACAATCCTTCTTGTCACAGTTCTGGGAAGAGTTTATTGTAGTTTTTAACCTTATTATTTTTTTTTTAAAGGAAACTGACTTTAAAAAAAAATTCCAGTTCTTCAGTTGAACCTCTTCAAAAAATCTGTCCCAACTCAATAAGAAAATGCTGGATTTGTAGTTTTTGGCTTTGAGCCTTTCTTTCCTGTCCCCTCCCCATTGTGTTCCAGGTAATCTAGAGGATAATAGGCACTGTGGGGGAAACCACTCAGGTTCCATGTGCATAAACCCATGCAAAATAGTGTTGTGCTCAAGATGCTTGGAGTGCATGAGGCCCGGGGGCCCTTTCTTTTTTAATTCTTATTGTCTGAGATCTTTTGTAAGTGGTTTTTTAAAGTCATGTGTGCTTCACAACAGAGTCTTCATTATTCATCAGATCTAGGTTCAGAGTAGCATTTTCCCTAGGCAATTCCTCTCTTCTTTGGGAGATAAAGTCCAGGATACTGGTCTTATTTAACATTCTGCCTTATGTGACCATAATTGAGTATCCACCTTTACTCCAGCTCCTTAATTCTAGCCCATCCTGCTCTCTGTCTTTCCTGGCTCTCCTACTATTAATTATTTATACCACATTCTCATTCAGCGCTTCCTGATTTTTAGTTAAGAGTGATAACAGTATTTAGTGTGATTGAGAGTTGTGAAACTGTAATAATAATAGTAGTTGTTGATATTTATATAGTGCTTAGCATTTGCTAGGCACTGTTCTAAACAATTTGTATGCATCCACACATTGCACCTTCTCTCAATAACCTATGAAATAAGTACTGTTATTATCTCATTTCACCGGAAGAGAGGCTGAGGTACAGGGAAAGTTAAGCAATTTGTCCAAAACCGTACAACTAGTAAGTGCTAGGATGTAAACCAAACTATCTAACTTTCATGTGTATAGCCAACCGCCCATGTCCCGTCCCCTTCCCCTGGCCAGGCTGGCCGGACCCTACCCATGCACGAATTCATGCACCGGGCCTCTAATATATATATACTGAGTGGCCAGATTATTATGCGTTCAGAGATCATAATAATCTGGCCACTCAGTGTAGATTCTGCAATTAATGTTAAGTTCTTACAGTAAGGGGAGCGATTATTTACTACTGCTTGCCCAAACCACAACTTCATTTTATTATTTTATTTTAAAAATGTATTTTTGTTTTTACTATTGACACTAGTACAGGTGTCCCCCATTCTCCTTTTTTACCTATCTTCGCCCTACCCCCACTCACCCTCCCTCTGGCATCACCACACTGCTGTCTGTGTCCATGGGAGGTATAATTGACATGTAGCATTATATTAGTTTTAAGTATACAACATAACTACTTGGTATTTATATACATTGCAAAATGTTCACCGTTGCTAAGTCTAGTTAACATCTGTCACCATGCATAGTTACAAACTATTTTTCTTGTAGTGAGAACTTTTAAAATCTATTCTCTTAGTAACTTTCAAGTATGCAATACAATTTTATTAACTATAACCACCATGCTGTACATTCATCCCCATGACTTAATTTATTTTAGGACTGGAAATTTGTACCTTCTGACCCTCTTTTACCCATCTTGCCTATCCCCCACATCCATTTCTGGCAACCACCAAACTGTTCTTTATATCTATGAGCTTGGCCAACCTACTATTTTTTTTAAAAGTTCCTTTATTTTCCCCAAGAAGAGATTGGAGCTTTATGAAGAGCTAATAGATTTTTTTAAAATTTCCTGTGGTTCAAATCAGTACAACAGCCCTTCATCCTCCACATCATATTGATTCATTCTTTGGCAAGTGTCATGCTGCTTGATCCAATTGATACGTTCTTGAAAAGCTGATGTAAATAAAAGTTTGGAATATTGAAACACATTTTCTGCTCATTTATATTATATTTTGTGCAATGCTTCATCCACTTGAAAGGATCTACAACTCTTTATACAATGTTGTGTGCTTGCTCTCTCACATTTGTATCTCACCACCTCCCCCCATACTTGCACTGATGTTTCTGTACAGTTGTCATTGTTCTACAGAAAGAGTTGTATCCCAATGTGGAAGCTATGCTTTAAAAAATACAACACAACAAAACAAAGCACTTGTATAAGGTTTCATAATGGATACTTTCCTCCAATTAAAATACTTGAACTATTAAAATTTAGTTTTATAAATTTTCTTAAATTGAGGCACAGCTATTGTTAACAACAATGAATATTTATGGGCTACCTACATTATGCCAACCATGGTCTTGGGTAGCATTGGTGATTTTTATTATTATTAGAAGATGCCACACAATGGCAATGCTATAAAAACTCATCCTCTTCATGACTATTAAAAATAACAATTAATTACATGAGTGCTTACTATGTGCTGGTACTTCTCTACATGCTTACTATGCAGGATTTAATCAGCCCAACTACCCTAAAAATTCAGTTCTATTATTGTTCCCATTTTGCATTGTATATTTTATAATGATTCCTTTGTAATGTGTATTTTACATTAATGGAGGAAATATGTCAATCCACTTCTACATAAATAGTATATAAAACAGAAAATTAATTGATGGGTTTCTTTATTTTTAAGTGAGTTATAATGCTATATCTAAGATTTTATATATTTTTAAGGTATCATGATATATCTAAAATACAAGGAGTTCCATGAGTGAAGGATAACACTTGGAATACTAGAAGTTATCTATTTAAGATCAGAAAATTGAGAAATGTGAGATGAAAACTAAATATGTGTGGGTTATTCATTTATTCATTCATTATTTAGCATTTATTTATTGAATATTTACTATAGTCCATTCCCTCATGGATCTTATATTTATAAACAGGGAGATATTCAACAAACATGTAAACATATTATTTAATTGAAGATTGTGAAAAGGGCTCCAAGCAACATGCAGAGGGTGGTGATGTACAGAATAATTGATTATATAGCTTGGTTCTGAGAGAAATTAAGCTTATAGCTTAAGAATGAAAAAGTGAAATGGTGTGGGAGGGAGTGGCATATTTAGATAGAAGGAACAGCATTTTCAAAGGCTATGAGACAGGAAAGAGCTTTACTTTAAACTCATTGGCCCATGGGTTTTTCCCCAGGGGAAAGCTGTGTGGCCCACCCACCTGCTTACATCTGCTGGCCCCTACTAGCAAAACCACACATTTATTACAATATCTCCATCATCAGAACAATTAGCCATTATTTTAGCTGCACTTAAAATTAACTTTAAAAGTGATATTCGCTAGTGTAAGAAAATATCTTCTAAAAAAATCTCAAACCTTTGTAGTAACATGAATGTGTACCATCAGCAGGTCCCAGAGGCTGAAGGTGAGGCTGCCCTGCTCAGCGGCTGCAGTCCTGGCTCATCAAGTCAATTCTCAGCTCAGCTGTTTGCTGGCTCTGTGCATTTAGGCAGTGTAAGGAACTTCTCCGAGTTTTACTTTATTACCATAGCAGAGAGGAAAAAGCATATACTTAAATATTAATTGACTAAAATATTTTGAAGTAGCCTGGCATTATGCTTCGCATAAAGTAGACATCCAAATATTACTTATAATATGACAGATCTTTTATATGTGTTAATGATAGCAATGATCCATATTTATTGAGAACTTACTGTACATCAAGTGCTCTTCAGGAACTTTCAATGTTCTTAACTCATTTTATCTTCACAACAATCCTATTGGAGTGGAAACTATTTTACATATTTCCAGTGGAGAAACCTAAGCCTCAGATCACACATCTTGCCCATGATTACGAGCCAGCAAATAGCAGAGCTAGGATTCAAACAAAGCTGTCTGGCTTTGGAGCTTGTGCCTTAAATATGTTTTCTCATTTAGAAAGAAATCACTGAAAACTGACCCTTGTCAGTTTCTCAGTAAGTAGCACAATGCAATGAGTACTTGGGGGTGAAATCTGAAGCTAAAACAACTTGCTTGCTTCACACAGAGCCGAGGCATTCTGTTTGTAAGTGTCCTCTGCAACAGGTTAAGGAGAGGTTTCAGAAACAATATACCCACCTCTCCCCAAATAAAGAAGGAAAGAAAAAAAGACAAATTGGCTATTAAGGTATACAGCTTGTTATAATAAAGGGTCCTGCATGTGTATCACATAAAGGTTTTACACAGCAATTTATTGTCAAACAGATAACAGCATGTAAATTTCCCAGAACCAACGTGGTATCACTGGGAAATCACACTCCTGGGGCCCAGCCATTGTATACAGTCCCACAGCAGCTCAATCATAAAGACTTTTATAGATCAATAACCCTCAACCTTGCTGCATTAAAAAGCATCTTCATCAACAAAGAGAGTTTCAGGGAGCTGCAAAAGCACAGTGGGAGTATTAGAGCAGGTGGGCTTTTGCATGTATGCATGCTATTTTCACAAGGTCATCGCTGTATAGCGATATCATGATTTAGTTTTGATATTCCAATATAATGTAAAATGGTAGGCTATCCCAATACATGTTAATGTCTTCTCTTTTCCTGGGTGAATAGAATGCTTGTCATACTATCCTCAAATCATTAGAGGAGAGATAAGTTACTGGAATGTGTTTGGTTTTGAGAAATAGTCTGTTTCTATACTGACTCTTATAGTGTCCCTGGCCTTGGTTTCTTCATCTCTAAATTTAAATATTAGTAATAAGTACTTCATAATTTAAAAAAATATATTGATTTCAGAGAAGAAGAGAGAGAGGGAGAGAGAGAAATACAAACATCAATGATGAGAGAGAATAACTGATAGGTTGCCTCCTGCACACTCCCTACTGGGGATTGAGCCTGCAACCCTGGCATGTGCCCCAACAGGGAATTGAACCATGACCTCCTGGTTCATAGGTCAGTGCTCAACCACCTAGCCACACTGACTGGGCCAGCACTTCATAATTTAAAGATTAATAATAAACACTTCATAAATGAGATGTTATGTTGACCCTCCAATATACACATCTCATTGAGCTACTTACCTGATAAAAGTATGACTGGGTTTTGTTTCATAACAATGTATTCCAAGTCAAGTTAGATGATTAATCATCTTTCTTTATTATATAACACAAAAGAAGCAAGCAAATTCATATATTTATTTAATGAAAACATTAAAAAGTTTATAATCTATTGTTGCTGGTCATATGGGATAGTGTTTGAAATATACAACATGTTTAAAGACATATGAAGTAAGGATAATTTTTAGACTGTTTTCATCTCATTGTTGGGTGTTGATTAAGAAGCTATTAAGAAGCAAAGGGGGTGTGGGTGGGTGAGTGGGAAGAGATCAACCAAAGAACTTGTATGCATATATTGCATAAACCATGGACACAGACAATAGGGTAGTGAGACCCTGGGGTTGGGGGGTAGGGGCAGGCTGTAAGGGGTCAATGAGAGACTAAAGGAGACATATGTAATACTTTCAACAATAAAGATTAAAAGAAAAGGAACTTTGAGTACTTATCACATGGCAGATCCTTTAGATACATTTAATTCATATAAGTTTGACAATAGCTATGTCATTTTTATCCCCATAATACAGATGAGGTTATTGAGACTCAGACTATTAGCTAGTTGAACTTAAGAAAGGCATTAATTAAGTAGAGAGAGATTGGAAACTACTACCTCTTGATTTCATTTGTTTTGGAGTGATCTAGGCATATTCTAGTTGCTTAAATAATAATCAAATATTCAAATGGTTACATAATTGGCATTTGAATAACTTGACTATGATGTGGTTGATTTGGTCCAGGGTATACACACTAGATGCTTATTTTTAAGGCAGGGCCTATAACCACAGATGGTTTTATTGATTTGAGTGGTTAATATAACCAAAAAAGAAAAAAAGAAAAGCAAAACAAAAAAGCTCTTTAGTATAGTTTATAACTGAATTTAGACCTGGATGATATGTCATATCTAAGTAAATATTTATATTTAGACTTGAGGCCCAGTGCACGAATTCATGCACGGGTGGGGTCCAGCCAGCCTGGCCCCAATGGGTGGGTCGGGGCCATGACTGTCGGGAGGAGGAGATGGCGGGAGGTTGGTCAGCTGGCCTGCCCTGATGGGGCCTGATCAGGGCCGGACGGCTGGGGGGAGGGGCCGTGGGCGATTGGCTGTGGGCGGTGGGCTGGCCAGCCCCACCCCAGAATGGGGCTGGGGGAGGGGCCGTGGGAGGTTGGCCAGCCAGCCCCACCCCCGATTGGTCTGGGGGAGCTGATCTGGGGTGGAGCTGGCTTGGGGGAGGGGCCGCAGGCCGATCGGAGTGGTAAGGCTGATTGGGGGTGGGGCCGGCCATGAGGAGGGGCTGTGGGTGGTGGGCCAGCCAGCCCAACCCCCAAGTGCTAGCAGCCAGGTGAAGGAAAGTCTATTGCACGAAACTTCATGCAACGGGCTTCTAGTCATATATATATGAGGATTAGGCTGAGAAACAAGGTAAGTTTGATTACTCTGATTGGATATGTGTTCAGAAACTATTTAGTATATGTATTTCAAATTATTAGTATAGTGATATAAAGGTATGAATTTCAGAGATATGTAATACTGTATATTCCTGACCAAAAGAGACCTGGCTTTAGAATTACATTTAAATTCAAATTTTTATTCCCCTGAAGATAGTATAATTTAGCTTTAATACAAATCTTACATGTTTTCACTGAATCTTAATTACAAGTAATACTTGCACTCAAATAAGATTTAGATTCTAAAGGTTGATGGCATATTGCTTCCTTAATGTTATTAACACTTCATAATTTTTCTTTTGTTAATAATTTAAAATATGTCATCAAAACAATTATATACTACACTCTGCTAAATCTCATGTAATTGGAGATATTAAAATGATATTTACTATATAACTTTAGTTTTAACGTACAAGGAAGTAAAGTTCTTTCGTTTTATGCTTTTAAAGTATGCAGAGCTTGTATGCATATATGCATAAACTATGGACACAGACAACAGGGTGGTGAAGGCCTGGGGCAGGCTGAAGAGGGTCAATGGGGATCAAACCCAAAACCTAGGTATGTGCTCTGACTAGGAATTGAACTGGCAATCTTTCAGTGCACAGGACGATGCTCACCCAACTGAGCCACTCTGGCTGAGCTGTGTACATTTTTAAGCCATATCCCAAGACTTCAAAGGACTTGCAAGTTGGAGGTCTGTTGCCTTGGGAGCTCCATCCCCAACGTGTGTGTATATTTACTCTTGTCTCCTCTTACCAGTGATGACCTGGTGGAAAATTTTGAGGAAATGTCAGAATGTGACTTCTTATGCACATTTATGTTTCAACTTGATTTGAATAACAGGGCCAATATGGTATTCTATGAAACAGTGGAAACATAGATACTTTTGAAAGGGGTGTAGATCTTAACTGTTTTTAAATTGCCCCTCTGTAGAGACTTACCTTCATTTACAGAAATTCATTTATAGCATATGTATTTTGTTTACTCTAAAGAAACTTGGTCATTGCCTTTAAGCAATGTACAAACTATGAGAGAAAATTATAAAGCAAAAATCCATTGGTGTAACAGTATCTAGTATCAACAGCTAGTTGGCATAACCTACACCACCAATTCTCCAATTTACTATGGGAATTAGGGGAAAGACTTGCTTCAGAACTGGAATTTAAATGACATTTTCCATTTCCTATATCAATTATGTTAAAAAATGCACCTGTTCTAAAATTTGATTTTTATTTATTTATTGTTAAAGACAAATATCTGAAAGAGAAAAAGTTGTATAAAAAATAAAACTATCCACCCTAACCGGTTTGGCTCAGTGGATAGAGCGTCGGCCTGCGGACTGAAAGGTCCCAGGTTCGATTCCGGTCAAGGGCATGTACCTTGGTTGCGGGCACATCCCCAGTAGCAGATGTGCATGAGACAGCTGATCGATGTTTCTCATCAATGTTTCTAACTCTCTATCCCTCTCTGTAAAAAATAAATAAAATATATTTAAAAAAATAAAACTATCCTTTGTAGATGTAAATTCTATTATACTCTACATAGTTTGTTTGTTAATACTGAGAGTTTTATTGTCCCAAAACTTGACTCAGAAATTAACCCCCAAATAAATGGAAATGTAGGATAGAATATGCTAAACGAGCTTTTCAGTGAAACAAAAGCCTGTCAATGGTTAAAGAAGAGAATCTCTGAGTTTGGATTTATTTTAGTCCTTTGTATTGTAGTTAATATGAAAAGAAAAGAGAGAGAGAAGCAGAGAAGTCTCCTTGCTGGCAAATTGAGCTCCTTGGGGAAAAAGCAGAGTGGAGAGACCAATTTAGTCAGAGGAAATTATAATGCACCAATCACGATGATTGATCCTGCAAGAGCAGAAGGCACATGGAAACAATTTAAATGTTGTCCGAGAAACTACTGCCTTCAGACTTAATGGCATTTTATTTATCAGGATTACTGCTTTCAGAGGCACTGTAGAGATTCTGTCATTGCAGGAAGGAACAAGAGGTTTGGTACATTCTTCCTTGGGATTTAAGGTGAGAAATGTAGAGAAAAGCGGAGGCCATCGGTACCATTTCTTATCTGTTTCTCTAAAAGTGAAAAATTTCTTCTTAAGCTCCTGTATTCAATGCATATTCAAATAGTCCATTTGAGTGAGTTTTGAAGAGTTTGAAAAAGACATTTTATTTAGCGCCCACCCACCTACTATTTATTTATTTATTTATTTATTTATTTATTTTAAAGCTAACTCAGTTTCCCTCAGGGATGGAGGAATTCATTTAGGTGGGCTATCTTTATAAAACTAAAGAAGCCTGGTGGGTGTGGCTCAGTGGTTGAACATTGACCTGTGAACCAGGAGGTCAGGGGCACATGCCTGGGTTGCTGGCTTGGTCCCTGGTGGGGGGTGTGCAGGAGGTAGCCTATCAATGATTCTCTCTCATCATTGATGTTTCTATCTTTCTCTCCCTCTCCCTTCCTCTCTGAAATCAATAAAAATATTAAAAAGAGGGGAAAAAACTAAAGAAAAGATAATTATTACCATTATGTGGGTTTTGCATAGAAATACTGCCTCTGTTTTGAAGTATGACACTTTCTTGGAGTCACTTGAAGGTAAGACAACATACATATGTACATGCATATTTTTCTTTCTTACATGTATGGATGAAAACTAAAACCATTGCAAAGAAGTGACATTTTCAAGAAAATTATTGTGATCAATTTCTTGCTTTCATTTAAGGTAGATTTTCCCCTAAGGTTGGTATTTTTTGGGGGGGAACAAAAAGTAATGTTTTTTTTTAATGATGGCATTTAGTAAAGGTTTTATCTGATTCTCCAAGGTCATTTGGGGAGTTCTGGCACAAGCAGAAATTTTTCAGTATTATGCTAGACTGATTCTGATTGTGAAGATTGTCAGAAACCAGTGATTGATTGAAAGGGAGGAAAACATTCTTCTGAACCAGTAGTGGAATAAGATGTTTATTTTCAGTTGACTCACTTTATTTTAACAAAAATGATAAAATTGATTATTTTAATAAATTGACTTATTTGGAAGCCTTTATATAAATCATTTATTTGGAGCACATGAACAAATCATTTTCTTCAGTTTTGTTTGGTATTGAATTCTTGGGAAAATTTAACATTGCTAAACTTCAGTTTTCTTGTCTGTAAAGTGGGAATAATAATGCTACTTACCCCACAGAATTGTTGTGTTATTTAAATGAGATAATCTGGTATCACAATGCCTAGCAAAATAAATATTATTATTATTCAGGATTTCTACTCATCTTTTAGGAACAGAGTGAAAATTCACAATTGCTAATGGGGAGAAAGAGTGTGGAAGGCATTCTTCTATCATATAGATTGAGACGCTTGTGGACAGGGAACTTATGGACAGAGGTTACCTATTATGTGGCCTCTATTTCTGTTTCATTCCCACCATCCACATTTCTCCATCTCCAACCTTACCAAACTCTTCTTCTCTCCTTGTACATCTACTTTCTGATCCTCGCACGTGCTTCACCTCCTCCTTGCTACTTACTATTCCTCAGAACACCTATCATTTTCCTTCTGCGGGCCTTTTGACAAGTTATTCTCTCTGGCTGGAATGCTCATCTTCTCTAATCTCTCTATTCATTGAATTTCAAACTATTTTTCAAAGCTGTAGGTTCTTACTTCAATAAGTGATTTTCTGATTCGCTAACTGGGTGTTTTTTACCCTCCTCCAAGCACTAATGGTACTCTAAACCTGTCTTAAACCATTTTCCTAATTTGAGACAGTAGTCATTTAGGCACTTTGTTTTATATGCCCACCGAATTGCATATTCTCTCTGAGTTATGACCTATTGGAAGTGATAGGGCATTGGAAATAATTCCTCAAATAGCCATTTAACTTTTCAGGGATTAAACTTCTCAAAGCCCTTGATTTCGCTATGCTTTATCACATCAGCCATGGCCATGAGTTTCATGCTTCCCCAAACGCTGACTTCCAGGGACTTCCTGAATGATAGAGCTGAATTCCTCCAGGGGATAATTATCCACCGGGACGAAGATGGGAATGCACTATGAATCTATGAATCCCCAGCTGTCTTTTGTTACTCACCCTGCCCTCCACTAAATGGCATCAGTGGCTGTGGGTCATATTCTTCCACGATGCAGACAGTAAATGGAGGCTGAGTTCACTTTCTGAAGTCCTGGATAAGTAAGAGGAGGGTTAGGAAGGGGAATAGATGCTCCTGACCTCTTAATTGACACTGAAGGTATTCCCTGAGACAAAGTAAAATGGTATGGCAGGCTCTTTCCCATGGCTTAATTGGTGCACAACAGACTGTCCACCCAGCAACCTGGAACCTGTATCCTCATCCAACTCTCCCTCTCCCCACTGGGTGTTCAGTAGACCTCCTGGATGGCCATCCCACAGCTACATCTGTGCCTACACTAGCTTTCTAACTAAACAGAGTCATTTCTCCACTCTAAATCATTCGTCTGATTTATATGAAAGGTATCTTTCTAAGATCCAATTGTTATATGGTACTCCTCTATGTGAAAACTGCCAATATTTCCCATTTTTTATAGGATTACTAGAGGTCTGGTGCATGGATTCGTGCACATTGAAAGGAAATTAATTAGAAGGTGAGACTGGGCGAGACGGGCTGGACACACCCTGGAGCCAACCTCCCACGGTCCCTCCCCGGCTGGCTGCTCCTGGGGCGGCGCCAGGGTTCAAGTGCATCTGCAAAGTGAGCAGGGTCCCTCTGGCAGATGGGGTCCCTTGGCCTGGCCTATGGGGATCGGGGCAAAACTGGCAGTCTGACATCCCCCGGGGGGTCCTGGAGTGCCAGAGGGCACTCTGCAAAGTTGCTGTTGCTCAGCATCTCCTGTGTTGAGCATCTGCCCCCTGGTGGTCAGTGAGCATCATAGCTACTGGCCGGTCAGCCAGTCGCATAGGCTTTTATATATATACTAGAGGCCCAGCGCACGATTAAATCATGCGGGTAGGGTCTCTAGGCCTAGCCTCCTGCAGTCAGGGCCATCTTCTGCCTGTTCGCCAGTCCCCAGGCCCAATGCTGCCTCTGCCGCTGCCACTGAGCTGCCAGGCTGTTGGGATCACCAGCTCATCCCCAGCCGCTGCCGCTGCTGCTGGGGCTTGAGGCGCTGATGAAGGGGAGCACGGCAGGGGATCCGGGTGCACGCGTGTGCACCAGGCCAAAAGCCTCCAGCAGAGCCTTTTGGCCTGGAGCCGGCGTGGACAACCGGCTCCCCGCCTCCGATGGCAGGGGAGCCGGGTTTCCGGGGTGTCTGAGGCAGCCCCCCTCAGCGGCCGCCAATCCGGCCATTGGGGGGGGGGGGACGGGAGTCCCATCCCCTGCGCCTCTCAATGGCCGGATATGCCACCCCGAGTCCTGCCCCCCAGCCTCCCGCCGCCCAGTCGTGGGCATAGCGGAGTGATGGTTATTTGCATATTACCTTTTTATTAGGTAGGACTAGAGGCCCAGTGCATGATTAAATCATGCACATGTAGGGTCCCCTAGGCCTCACCTGCCATCCAGGCCATATCCACTGCCCTGCAAAGCCTAGCACGCTCCACGGACACTGCTAGCAGCCTGCTCCCCACTTTCGCTTTCAATCGCGGGGGAGCTGGGTGCCTGTCCGCTGGTGCACCAGGCCTTTTAGAAGCCTCTGGCGCGGCGGAGGCTTCTGAAAGGCCTGATGCCGGAGCGGACAGGCACCCAGCTCCCCCGCTTTTGATGGTCCGCGGCAGGACGTGGGCTCGTTGCCCCAGAGACCCCTTCTGTGCCACAGCACAGCCATGGTGCAGATGCTGAGCTCGCGCCACCGCTGGCAATGTGAGCTCAGCGTCCCACCGGCCCAATCGGCCACCCTGGCCACCCCGAGTCCCGCCCCCCCGCACCTCCTGGCCAATTGTGGGCATAGCGAAGGTACGGTCAATTTGCATATTTGTCTATTATTAGGTAGGATAGATGTCATGTTACCTCCTTCACTTTCTGGCCAGGTCATATTTTCTTGTCATCTTCCTTCTAAGATCCCTGACATCCTAAGATTCCCTTTGGTTTTACCACACAGATGTACTCATGGTTCCCCCAAACACAGCATTTCTTAGAATTTCCATTAGCTGCCCAGAATGCTTTGCCATTTTGCCTGGCTGGCTCTTATTTATTCTTTTAAACCAGGTTGAAATGAAACTGTTCAGTTCATAGTTTTGTGTACCCATAGCATTTGGTATTGATACATTACAGTATGTCTCACATTCTAGCTATTTGCATAACTAACTCTCTCTCACTAGATTGTGAACTCTTTGTTTTTATAATCACATCTTCCCACAAATTTCAACTATCCTCTCTTCAACACCTTGAAGTACCTGTTATACAGTAGGTGTTAAGTTTACTAAAAAATAAATTAAATGAGTAAATGAGAATGATTGCAATTTAAATAAAATGTATAAATATTTAAAATGATCAGATTAATTTTAGAATAGAAATACCTTAAAGTGCTATTAATGTGAACCCAAATTGACTAGGTCTAACATTTGTTATAATAATCATAGTGTTGTCTTGATGAGTGGGTAGACTCTCTCTCTCTCTCTCTCTCTCTCTCTCTCTCTCGATATATATATATATATATATATATAACAAAAACCTGTTATTTTATTGAAATAAATTGCCTTAATAAGAATAGCTACTTTTTTATTTTCCTTTTTAAATTATTGGACCTGAAGTCTCAAGTTGAAAACATAGATTATATCAATGACAATGCATAAAACCAATTTTTAAAAGTGCAAAGTTCATAGATTAACAAAACTGATCCATTGACTTTTGCTACTATCTAGAGAACTGGACTCTTTGTAGTCCAATTAAAATGCCCCACCGCCCCCTTTAACCCAATCCCTTCATTGTCTCCAGAGTGATCACTTATAGTGTGTGATTAGTTAGGAAAACAACATTTATAGTCACTTACTTGGTTAGCCTTTGAGGCTCAGGTTTTCATTTTAGATTGCATCTTAAACATTGCATAGAGTGTGGTATCCAGCCACTATTTTTCAAGTGTTAATGGGAAAAACTTCTAAGACCTTGATTCTTCAGTTAGAAAAAAAAATCAGAAAGTTGTCACAGCTTTTTGAGGTTTATCTGGTTTAACTGAAATTATCTGAGTTGTACTCTTATCTTATTGGTTTTGTAGGAATCCCTTTCCACGTCCAGCGTGGTCCAGGGTTCCGGTTCAGGGTTCGAGTTCTGGAGAAGGGCCGCACACAAATGAATGGAGACTTGAAGAAATTCAATTTGGCGAAATGGGGGGCCAGGCGGTAGTCCACCTCTAGTGGGAGAACTGACAACTGCTCTGGCTCTGCCATCCCTTTTATTGAGGCTTTGGGGAAAACAACTTAGTCAAGATAAACAGAAACATACATGTAGCCCTTAGGCAGGAAATAACAAAAACTTAATGGGACAAACCAAGGTGGAAGCTGCTTCAGCTAACAATATCTCAACTAAAGGGTGAGTGGTTAGAGCAATTAAGGTTGTTGACCAGCCTTCCTGGCTTCCTGTCAACATCTCTCTTTTAGTGAAACTGATTTGTTTCCGGCAGGTTTCTCTCTCTCTCCATGTTACCCATCATAGACTAGGACTCCTTGATATCCAATTTTAGTGCTTCCTCTTTCCTCTAACTGCAAAGAGGACTTGAAAAAAAAATGCTGACTGCGCACTTGAAGATTTTTGGAAAATGTTCTCTAAAATACTCGGGGGGAAAATGAAGAGGTATGAAGAAAACTGCTGAAGAAGAGTTAAATAATCAACCTTTTCCAAGCCAAACTGAGGGCCTCCCAGTTTGGGTGAGATCAAGTATCAGCAAAACATTTTCTAATTTGTGTTCTTTAAAAGGGTTCTTTTCAGGACGCCATGAGGAATGTGAGGTTTGGCCTCCTTTTTTCACATATGAGTTATTGAAAGAAGCACTTTATGTCTTTTATGACTGTATGTTTCAGAAAGCATTTTTATCTTTGTCACAGTGCACAACTAAAGTGCTTTTTATTAGCTTTCAGCTCTGCATAGGTGTGCACATCCACTGCCAGACCCATTCCTTCTCTGTCCAGGTGCTCATGACATCCATCTCCCGTATTCCTTCCATCTGACCAGTTGCCAAACCTACGAATTTCTCACTTGAAATGTTTCTAAAACACATCCCTGTATCTCTTGCACATCTTCCTATCTTCTACTCAATCCATGTTCTCACTGATTCCAGCCATTTTTTTCATGGCGCTCTCACTCATCGTCACTCCCCTTCTCCAAAGCTTCTCTATTTATTATAGGGACACAAAGTGTTTTTGCGTAGTCTCCAAAATGCTCCTTAACCTGCTCTTATCTTCCATACCCAATCTTATTTTGTTACTGCTCTTTCCAACATTCTTGCAAGTTTCCTATTTCTCAAAGTAGCACATTTTAATGCATGCTTCAGGATCAGAGCTGTTTCTTAAATAATGTGTGACTGCTGATTGCAACCTTTCTGGTCCTAGCCGGGGAATCTGCAGCTGAAGGGGATTCCTTCAGGTGATTCTTATGTACTTTAAAGTGGAGAGTCTCTGCCTGCTTGCCTCTCCTGCCCTCACTGATTCTCTGTAACTTCTACCAAACATGCCCCTTCCGCATGGGATGCAGCTCCCGATACATGTTCACTTAATGTTGCTTTCTGATTGTGCTTCTCTAGTTACAATGTGAGCTCCCAGAGGTCACATTTATACTTCATGATGAGGTAGAAAGATCACTGGGCTGAACATTGGAAAAGCTGGCTTCTATCACAAGTTCTACCTGCCAAGAAAAACATGGGTTCCTATAGCCTCAGATTGCTCATAGACAGGGATAAGAACTGCTGGGGATGATGTCTAAGTTTCCCTATGCCATAAAAGCCTACAGTATCATTGCCATTGAAAGGTCTGGAGCTTTGTTCTCCTACCTCGGTTCAAATCTTAGCTCTGCCATTAGCTGTATAGTCTGAAGGGAAGAGTAACATCTCTGAGTGCTAGTTCCAATGGTGATAATAACATATACCTTTTGAGGTTGCTATGAAGATAATATATGTAAATGCCTGAAATAATAGCTTGTATATGAAAGTTTTAGTGTGTTGGTATTATTTAGTGTCTTCCCATGCCTTTTGTAATGCTAAAATAAAGACCATTGCTTGTTGGATAATCACATTCTTTTCTGAATACTGTGATCCTGCATAGCTTTCTATCTGCACACAGTTTTGAAACTAATTGGGTAAAAACTTGGCTACACTACTTAATAACTTAGTGACCCTATGCATGTTCCTTTAACATTTTTAAAAAGGGGACTCAAATATTATCTTCATTGTAAAGTTGTTATGAGACTAAATTAGAACACATATGCATGCCCAGCCAGTGCCTAGCCTAGAGCGATTGTTAGCTATTATTAATGCTCTGCCTAGGGTTTGCCTGATCCAACTGAAAGTGCATTGTTCTGTGTGCCAAGAGACCTGCATTGAGAGTTCTGGAACAGATCTGGGTGGGTTACATCATCTGCCTGTATGTCAGTTTCCTGCTCTACAAAATGGAGCTAATAATAACCCATTCCATGGGTTATTATCTGAAGGATTAGATAAGGAAACACATGGCAAAAACATTCAAAAGGCAAGGAGCTGTGCCAGGCATTCCTTATATTTATTGTTATTATTTTTCTCTGAATCCATAAAATGAAGGAATTAAACCAAATAATAGCAAATGTTTATTTACAATTTACTAGGTTACACGCATTTAGTCCTCTCACTTAATCCTCATAAAATCTGCTGAAAAAGATATGATAATTCCTCTTTTATGACATGTGGAAACAGAGGTTTAGCAAAGACAAGTAACCTTTTCAAGGCCTCACACCAGTAAGTTGCAGAATTGGAACTGAAAACCAGAAACACTGACACCAAAGAGCAAACATTTAACCACTATCAAATGACTCCTAAGACCCCTTCTGGCCAAGTGAGTCTGTGCTCTTGGTCATGGCTCTTCTCTGAAGATATTGGACTTGGTGTTGGGAAAACTGATGGAGGCTTTCAAAGTGAGTAGGAGAACCCTTAGAGTTTAAAAACAAAACTAGGTAGCTGTGACATGCCCGAACTTTGCCTGAATTCATTGAAAGGTCTGGATTCTTCTTGGTGGGGGATAGAAACCACCTGAAACCATGCCCTTCATCTTCATGGAATGAAAAAGGTTGGGCTATTTAGTTTCTTCACAGAAAAGACAAGCTCTTGTTTCTCCTTAATTCTCTCCATATCTTAGAACACAACAACAGATATTTTTACTTCCACTTTGCAGATAAGGAAACTGAGGTTCAGAATGGAGCTGTTGGGACTTGAATATACACTGAGTGGCCCAATTATTATGATCTCTGAATGCATAATAATCTGGACACTCAGTGTATATCATATATAATAATCCTATATAATAAAAGGTTAATATGCAAATTGTCCCTTGACCAGGAGTTCGACCAGCAGGCAGGCCAGCCAACCACCCATGTCCCCTCCCTCTGACCAGGCTGGTCGGACCCCACCCATGCACTAATTCATTCACTGGGCCTCTATTATATATGTGTGTGTACACACACACACACACACACACACACACACACACTGAGTGTCCAGATTATTATGCGTTCAGAGATCATAATAATATGGCCACTCAGTGTACATCTCTTGATACCAAGTCTAGTATTCTTTTCATTATCCCTCTCTCTTTAGATATGTTCTAATCTCTAACTATTCTAACTTGCAAATGTGATTTACATAATTATTGCAGAAACTAGAGGCCTGGTGCATGAAATTCGTGCATGGGTGTGTGTGTCCCTCAGCCCAGCCTGCACCCTCTCCAATCTGGGATCCCTCGAGGGATGTCCGACTGCTCATCTAAACGGGCAGTCGGACATCCCTCTCACAATCCAGGACTGCTGGCTCCCAACCACTTGCCTGCCTGCCTTCCTGATTGCCCTTAACAGCTCTGTCTGCCAGCCTGATCACCCCCTAACCACTCCCCTGCCAGCCTGATTGATGCCTAACTGCTCCCCTGCCCGCTTGTTTAACCCTAACTGCCCTCCCCTGCAGGCCTGGTCACCCCTAACTGCCCTCCCCTGCAGGCCTGGTCACCCCCAACTGCCCTTCCCTGCAGGCCCGGTCACCCCCAACTTCCCTCCTCTGCCAGCCTGGTCACCCCTAACTACCCTCCTCTGCAGGCCTGGTCCCTCCCAACTTCCCTCCCTTGCTGGCCTGATCTCCCACAACTGCCCTCCCTTGCAGATATGGTCCCTCCCAACTGCCCTCCCCTGCTGGCCATCTTGTGTCCACATGGTGGCAGCCATCTTTGACCACATGGGGGCAGCCATCTTGTGTGTTGGAATGATGGTCAATTTGCATATTACTCTTTTATTAGATAGGATGCCTTACATTGACATGGTGTCTTGAAATGCACTTAGAGGCTCTTTTGCACAGATGAGGAAATCAAGGCCCCAAAAGGTTAATCACTTGCCAAAACTCACACAAACTTCATACCAGTCAGTAGAATAGCCAAAATTGTATTTCTTCATGTTTTTTATACTTCACCACACCTAATAGTGACTTTGATAAGAAGACACTTTAATTACCATTCATTTCATAGGAAAGGTAGGCAAACCAAAATATCAAGAACCCAAGTCACCAGAAAATCACACTTGCATTTGTGTTTTTTCTTTTAAAGTAAGTGAAGGGATTCTATTGAAAATTCATTTTAAAATTTAAGATTAATAAGGGTTTAAGTTAATGATTAAAAAGAAGTCATCCATTTTTTCTTTTAAGAAATGAGATAATTGTTCTATTATAATACTCACAAGATGACCCAATAGAGGCCCTTGATTTTGATTGGGATCTTAGTTGAGCAAATGACTGAAGACACATGAAATTCATATGGCTTAATTAATTAATTATTTCATTCATTATTTGGCAACTGCTTTATGTCAAGTGCTATGCAACATTTACTGCACTAATGAGTATAAAAGAAATTTAAGGTACTTTTATAAACAAAGCAAAATCAAAGGTAGAGTTAAATAGTTTGGCCTCTATGCAAAGAGGATTAGACTTCATGTCATTCCTTTATTCTTTCCAAGGAAATGACAATATTGATTAGCATCACTACAGCTTCATTCCATCCAAGCCAAGAGAGGGGAAAAAGGAGTTCGGTTTGTGGTTGAATAGTCCTTATTCTACTTTGCAGGCTTCCTTTTCTCCCAACCTCGCTGTGTGTGTGAATGCATGCATGCCTGTGACTCATTCAGGGTTTATTTTCACTTTTAAAAATCTGTATTTTACCGATAAAAACAAATATATACATTAAGTGAAATTGTATTTAAAAATTTAATTCCACATTATTGCTTTAGCTATTTAGAATTTTTTTAAGAGCAGGAGAATGGAATTATTTTTAAGGGAATGGGAGTGGTATTTGGCCCATATGCCATATGCCAATTCAAACATCAGGGGAAAAAATATACCAATTCAAGTTAACAAAGAGTGCTTGTCAGTGTTTGTGGTGGCATTGTGATCGAGTCCCATCAGAGGCCAGGATGGCACACCATTTGCCATGAATGAGCAGCTGGCTTATGCAGCTCTACCGGTCTCCTGCCCATATCATCAACTCTTCTCCTGACCCTGCCTTTTTAAAGCAGGCACCATCCAACTTAAGAACTAAGTATATCATTGTACAATTTCAATGAGAAATAAAGAGCCGTAAATAAGTTCTCACTTGTCTGATTTAGGAAATAGCATCTGAATGTTTCCAAGCACTAGATTGGATATAAGGGCTATTCTCCATTTCCACTTTCTCTTTTTTTTCCTTAATATGTTTTTATTGATTTTAGAGAGGAAGGTAGAGCAAGCGAGCAATAGAAACATCAATGATGAGAGAGAATCCCTGCTTAGCTGCCTTCTGCATGCCCCACAATGGGGATGCAACCCAGGCATATGTCCTGTCTGGGAACTGAACCATGAACTCCTGGTTCATAGGTCAATGCTCAGCCTCTGTGCCACACCAGCTGGGCTCCACTTCCACTTTTTGTCAATCATTTTTGCTACATGTTTAAAGTGGAATGTAATAGAATTTTGGTTAACCTGACAAGTTAACAATTTCTGCACATCCAGATTGGGGTTTTCTGTAGGAAATGTTTCCTGTGGAAATGGAATACACTTTAGCTCTTACACAATGCAGTTGATCGTGAGGTTTTCACCATAGACTGTTATCCTGAAGACTCCTAATAACCAAAATCTACTCCTTCACTGAGAATGAAGAAAAAATGGGCACGACCCCAGAACAACAACTTTTTTATGAGAGAATATTTCCTCTTGACTATAACTTTAATTAAACTCTATTAACTTTCATTTAATTTAAGCTATTTAAATAGTTCAACTGCTATTAAACTCAAAGAGCATATTTTTTTTTAAAAAAATGCTATTTCCTGGACATTTTTCCTCGATTTCACACAGCCTTAATTACTATCCACTCATTGTTAAGTATATCATAAAATAAAATATACTGTATAAATTGCATTAATTTCTATAAAAGTAAACTTGAAGTGGAGCCACAAACTAGCCAAAATCGGAGGTACAATAAAAAGGCAAAGTACATAAAACATCTTCAAACACTGTACACCATGGATGGTGAACAGATTTTATTGTATTCTATTATTCTATGAAAATGAGAGCAGGCATTTTCATGTATGGAGTATTATTATGTAATATTTCCATCTATTATGTGATTTTCTTTTCTCTCCTTTCTGTTTTAATATCTTTTCCCCAAAGTAGAGGTTCTCTGTATCTATAATTATTTTTGTAGGTTTGCCAATATATTCTTACTAAGAGAAATAAAAAAAATTGATTTTGAAGGAATACATTTTCCTTTCATAATTACGACACCCTGGGTAATCAGGGAAGGAGTACTATTTAATTATATCCTAATGAACATTTGCAATTATACAATTTTAAAAATCCATAGGAAATCATAAAAATGTTTTCCATCAAACAGAATATTACTTTGATTCTATTTTAAAAAATACTATCCATTAAATCACTCAGAATCAAAATTTTCATTGTCATAGAACTATAGGCATGAATCTCATATTATAGAATCATTGATTCTTAGATTTGGAAGCAAATTTGGATGTCTTCAAGTCCAATTTTTCTATGGTCTCATGAACAGATGTTTTATTAAACCTTTTCTAATTTTCCATACACAGTTGCTAATGAGACATTGCTTAAATACCTCCAGGGATATAATGTTTACCATCACAGAAGACAGCCTTTTCCAAAGCTGAATGTTGGTAATAATTAGCAGATATCTCTTGAGTGCCTAATATGTGCAAGACAGTCTTCTAGATATTACGTGGGATATAAATTTGAGTCCAACTTTACTTTTGTACATAAAGCGTTGACACTCAAGTAGGGCCTATAACGTGTATATGTGAAAAATGGCTTGATTAGACTAATGTAGGAACTGTGTTCACTTGCCAGTTTAGACTTTAGATGCTCTGACCTCCTCTGAACAGTCGAGGCAGTTGCCAACTCATCAGTGCAGGGGTGACTCCAGGCCATATATCTTAGCCTCTACTTTGAAATGTCGTCTCTAAGCTGCACCTCCTGGAGTTTATACCTGAACTTTTCCTTCCTGCCCAGCAACTTGTAATTGGCAGTGCATTTGCCTTGGCATCTGGGCATTTGATTTGGCACTTCTGAAAGGCTCTGTGCCTGACAGTATTTTCAGTTTCTGTCTCACAATTCATGGGCAAGTGGTCCCCACCCTCACATCCAATATAAGATTTCAGAACACATGGGCACAGATGCCAGCCCAGCCTCAGTGCCCCAGTCCCGCTGGAGCCAGTGGAGCAAGTACATATGTCATGGAGACTAGCCAGCTAGTGGCAGACACTTAGTGAAACTAACTGAAAATTCTCTTTTGAAATTTTTAGGAATTAGAAAACCCTTCTGGTGAAGACAAGAATTACCAACCTTTTGAAATATAGAGGTTACTTTTAACATACAGAATCTCATGGCCGGTCATCTGTTACTATTAGTCTCTATTGATAAAATAATAATAATAATAAAGATTTACAATATTTAAAATGCTTTTAGATTATTTTCTATTTTATTAATTCTAATGTTTAAAAAATAATTGCAAGTTATGCCTATGAGACATTGTTTATTCCAACTGTCAGTAGTACTGGGTATATTTGTAGCCTTATTAAAACCCTGGTAATAATTCCATGAGCTCCCAGGGTACATGTTTCATGGAATTTGAACCATATGATTATAAAACTATAATTATACAATCATACTGTGCAAAGCAGATTGCACATGCTATCTCTTTTACTCTGCCAAACCACTTTATGGGATATGCACTGGCACACTCTACTTAATGGAGTAGAAAACCAAGGCTTCCAGAGAATAAGTAACTTGCTCTGGACCTATAACTAGAGGTGACAGAGCTGGGTTTGATTCCAGGCCTGTCTTCCCTGAGAGCCCCTGCTCTATGCCATTCCAATCAGGCACCAGGAAGGAGGTTATAGGTAAAGGTAAGAGAGTCTGAGGTGGGTAAGTGTAAGGCCTGATTCCAGAATGTCCACCCTGCCCAGTCCAGACACCTCAGTTGCATCAGCTGATACGTCAACCATTCTCCCAAGCTAAAGGGATCTTGGTGGCGAAGCTAACAAAACAAACAAACAAACAAACAAACAAACAAAGATTTCATTTCAATTTCTTATAGCAACCACTGAATTAATGTTAAAATTCGACTTTAGTTGATTTCACTCATCCATACCATTTTGTTTCCTTAATGCTTTCAAAGCAACTTTCTGAGGTATTATGATCACCTAGGTAGCTGAACACATTCCTTGATTTTATCTCCTAACTGAAGCAAGATAATCATATGTTAATCTGGGTTCTCTAAATGAATGCAAGGACAGTCAGAATTTTTAATTATGATAAAATATAGGAAGTGTCAAGGATAGTTATGAGGAGAAACAAATAAAATACTGTGTAAGAGGAAGGAGCATTATTTTGACTTTAATAGGTCAGAGAAGGATTTATGTAGAAATAAATAAGCATTTTTCTTGGATGTTTAATAATAATTAGGCTTGGGAATTTAAAGTTGATAATGGGATGGGCCTGTAGATAGAGGGACCATTCCTTTGTCATCTAAACCAGGACACATTAGAGAGTGAAAAAAAATCACTTTTCATAATAATACCTAAGCAACAGACCAGACTGGGGCTGTATTGGGCAGACCAGTACATATGGTCACCTAAACTATCCAGGGAAGGGTAGAACAGCTCTATTTGGCTATAGCAAAGGAGAGAATAGTGAAAAAAAAAATCAAATTACACTTGGAAAGTACATTTGGACCACATTGCAAAAGGTATTCAGTGCCAGAAGCCAATTCCAGCATGTCATAATTGCAAGAGTTTCATCGAAAGGTTGATGGAACTTGAGGACTCAACCAGGGCTGAGTCACATATGTTATCGCCTGCTGGGAATGGCTAAAAGCATTTCCCCAAACCTGAAAAGGATGATTGCTTGCTGCCAGACAGCTCAGGGCATCTTAATCTACATGTTATTGCCTCCTACTGACCAAACACCTGAACAGCCATAAGCTATTCCCCAATCTGACAATGTTTCTGTATGAAACCCTACCCTTTGAAGTGTATATCTCCACCTTGCCTTAGGACAAAATTGAGCACCTTATTTCTTGTTAAATATGGTACTAAAAATTGAGCACCTTATTTCAGATATGTGTTAATAAAAAGCAAGGGGTCCTGAGACAAGGAGAACTGGTTTCTTCAGCCAAGCTCCTGTGCCTCCCCATATGCCTTTTAAAATTATGTTTCATCTCTGGACTCTTATTTAATTTATGCACAGCCCCTTCTCCAGATTTCTGAACCCTTCTAGATGCTGGATCAAGACCACTGGCATTAAATGGTGCCCAACGTTTGACATTACTTCAGGGCTTGGCAGTATTTTATAGACAGTCTAGTCATTGAAAATTTGTGACTACATGATACACATGACTGTCTTTCAGAAAAATTAATGTGATAATAGAGAATAAGATGAATGAAAGAGGCCAGACACTGGAATATTTCCTTGATATACCCATGATTTTTTTTTCTATCTACAAGTCTTCTTAGAAGATTTGCCTTGTCACAGTTTAAATAAGGATAGCCCTACATTCCATGTATCCCTGTTTTCCTTGATTACATCTGATAGAACTAGGTGTGGACATGTGACTTCTGCTGGTCCAATGAGATATTTCCTCTCAGAATTTTGGAGTTGAGATCAGAAACCAAGTTTTTAAACAGTAGGGATTTATCCTTTGAAACACTTGTGGTGGGTCATGACCAAAAAAGTTTAGTTTAACCGAGAACTGGAGCGTAGAGAGTGATCAATGCTGCAAATGTGCACAGTGACATAGATATGAAAGACTGAGATAGATGGAGAAAGGATATAGATAGATAGAGAGAGAGAGAGAGAGAGAGAGAGAGAGAGAGAGAAGATTGAGAAGAGGAGAGGAAATGGGAGGGGGATAAGGGAAGGATGTTTCTCTGTGTTATCCTAAATAGATACTTTTATTTTAATAAAATTTGATTAGGTTTATTTTTCTTGAAACAAATGTGCTCTAAGATAAAATAGGAAATGTTCCCCAGTTAGACCCACCCATTGATTCTGGATCTGCCTTTTTGAACAACACAAAACAAATCTTCTTCTTCTCATAATAACCCTTCAAATATTTTAAGACAGACGTTGTTTTTTACAGTTTCCTCTTCTTCAAGATAAATATTCCTCTCTTCAGCAACAGCTGTTCTGTCATCTGTTTCTTGTTAAATATGGTACTCAAAATTGAGCACCTTATTTCAGATATGTTCTGACCAGTGCAAAACACAGTCAGCTGTGGCTTTGCACCTTCTTTATTCCTTGTGTCTCTTGACTACAGAGGCAAGAAAATTAAAGCACTCACTGTCCCTAATTCTCTTCCAGTTATGGGAATTGGAGCAGACTTGTAGAATATTCTCCCAAATTCTATCATTGAGCTAACCTTTATGTTTAAAGAAATGTTGTACATATTTCTGTAGCTTGTATACACATCATAGTTGATAACTTTTCAAGGTCTGGATATAATACTTTTATAAATATGATTTTAAGATTATATTGGGTTAAAAATCTTTCATATTATAATTTATTCAGAGTGAAATTTCTCCTAATTTTCAAATTTGTCTTGTGATAAATAATCATAAATTGTAGCTATAAAACATAGAAAGAAGTTAACTCCATTTTCTAAATACTACTTGCTTTCCTTCTATTTTCTATAAGAAAAAAAGAAGAAAATCAACATTTAATAAATTGGTATACAAATATGGCAGAATATTTTTGAATTTCTAAGGCTAGATTGTGGAGTAGGGTAAAGAGAAGAGTAGACCACAATTTGAACACAATTTCTTCTAGTAGGGAAAATAAAGCATAGTCTCAAGTACAGCATAAAGCAGAATGAGTGGAGTCTGTTCTGAAATAATCATTATAATTTTAATGTCTATAAATTTTTGCTACTCTGCAACTTTTACCCTACATAGAGTGACTCCAGTAGATTAGAAATGATGGTGTGTGAGTGTGTTCAGTTTTCGAAGAACTTAACAGGGCCCCTCGCAACTCTGGTTCCCTAAAGCCTATGTGTGGCCTGGGGAGAGGCAGGAATTCTCAGGGCCAGAAAGGAGAACCTAGAACACTTAATGTTAGGGCAGGAAGAGGCCTGATGGGCAGTGTTGGGTCAGGAGCCATGATGGACACTGTGGAATCAGCAACAGATATGGGAAAGTGCATCCAGGTCAGGGAAGCACCAGGAGATGCAGAGGGGAAAGAGACCTCCAACCAATGACCAAATGAAGTGACTCGGGGGCTCAGTAAGTCCACGAGGAGCCAAGGACTGTATATGAGGCAGGGGCCTCCCTTCTTTGCCACCAGGAGGTTTTCTATGAATCTCTTGTTGCTCAGAAGCTACGTGGAGAGAAAGGAGATGTGGAATAATCAAGAAAGCATGTGCCCCAAAGTAGCTCTAGTTAATAATCTGCAAGAGACTAAACTTTAAACAGAAATTGACTATTACTTAGAATGGGCATTTTTACCATTGCTATTCAGAAAAATAGGGGCTTGTGATTAAATTACACTTCTTTTCATCTGACTTCCAGTGTGTGAGTATTTAAAGCCCCTTTAAGGATAGGATGCTTGATTTAAGAAAGTGGTATGTACCAAGTCATATAAGGGTTCCAAGAAGAAAAAAAAGAGTTCCAAGAAGGATCTCCCTTATAATTGGAGAATTAATCATTCGAACAAGGTGACACTTGAACAAAACCATAAAGGAATGCATGGTTTTTAATGGATGAGAAAGAAAAGAGTGAAGAAAGATATTTTAGAGGCAGGAGCCTGGGGTAGAAGAACAGGGCCTGCATGGGAAAGTGAGTTTTCTGTTAGGGGGAGCATGACTACATTGCCTGGAGCATACACTTCCAGCATTGAAAGGATTTTAGAAATGTATATATTTTTAATCTGGTTTTATTTTACCAGTGAGGCACAGGAGTAATAAATGTCTCTGTCATCCTCATACCAGTGGTGGGGCTCAGTCTTGAACCCTTGTGCCCTAGGCACAGGTGAGTGCTCTGTTCTCTACAACACCATGCCAGAATTGCAGAGGACTATAATGTGGGCTATTTCGTTGGCTGTGGAAATTCACAGACCATTTTTGAGGAGAGGACATTAATCAAATTAATTCATGTCTTGGTTATTACATATAATGCAGCAATGAACATAGGGGTTACATATATCTTTTTTTAATTTCTTTATTGATTAAGTTATTACATAGCTAAGATTTGGAAACAGCACATATCTTTTTGAATAAGTGTTTTCACAAATGTGGCATAGATACCCAGAAGATTAATTGCTGGGTCATATGGTAGCATAGTCAACCTAAGTTGTTTTGATGGATGATCGGATAAAGAAGATGTGGTACATATATACAATGGAATACTATTAAGCCATAAAAAGATGAAATATTGCTGTTTACAGCAATATGGATGGTTCTTTAAATGTCAGGTGGAAAAGGGCAAGAACCATACAATTTCACTCACATGTGGGATATAAAACAAAAAGCAACAAACAACTGAATAAAACAAAGAAACAAAAAACAAACTCATAGGTATAGACACCAGAATGGTGGTTGCCAGAGGGGATGTGGGGTTGGGGAGGATGAAGAGGGTAAAGGGTGTCAAATACAGGTAACAGGGAGAACAGACTTTGGATAATAGTCACACAATAGAGTATACAGATGTCATATTATAAAGTTGTACACCTGAAATTTATATAACATTATTAACTGTTAGATTTAATTTTAAAAAAGAAAAATAATACAGCTATAGAGTAATAGATTAAGAGGAGGAATAGGATAGATAGATGGAGTCAGAAGAAAAAGAACCTGTGAAGGATTATTGCAGTTGTTCAAGGAAGAGGTAACAGAGCTAGAGTGCAGCACTGTAATAATTTTAATTTTTTATTATAATTATCATTGTTCAGTAGGCAATTTCCTAAGGTTTTCTGGTTTCCAGGGCTAAAAGACTCTGGAATAAACTATTGAACAAATGAGTAAACAAATGAAGGCTAGTGACCATAGAATTGGAGGAGATTTTCATGAAAGAAATACTTTTCAGTGTCATGACATAAATTGGAAGTCAGCCCTTAGAGGAGAAATGTTGAGTTGGTTTGGACCTACCGAGTTTGATATAGAGGAGTGGTCTTCATGTGATTTCTCAATCAGGCAATTAGAAAGTGAGCCTAAAGGGCTGAAAAAGGTTTGGGCTTTTGCAGATTTATAGATCTGGGGGTGGAGGAGGAGGAATCAGAATTATGATGCCAGTGATTTTAAGGCTTTATATAATGCTCTTTACAAAACTAGCAAAGTGAAAACTGGTCCTACTCGCCTCTCACCAAAGTGGACTGTTCCCTCCAATGAAAAACTAGAACTTGTACCTCATATATACTGACAATCTCTCTCTCTCTCTCTCTCTCTCTCTCTCTCTCTCTTTTTTTAGTAATTTCACACATTAAAGCTCACTGGTCTTTGAATTCAGTAGTTATAGTTGGCTAAATTCTGAAGCTGAAGAGTGCATGGGTGTGGTGCTGTTTACTGGGAACAAGTGATTTATTTTATTGCTTAAAATCCAAATTTTCTAATATGTTTGCTAAGAAGTCATCTGATTTGGAAAATTATTACAAAAATAAAACTGGGGAACAACAACTAAACCCATGTCAGTAAGTTGAAGTGAATTGCTAAGTGAATTTGCTTTTCTGGAATCCTATATAATAAAAGTCTAATATGCAAATTGACCAAATGGCAGAACAACTGGTCTCTATGATGCACACTGACCACCAGGGGGCAGACGCTCAATGCAGGAGCTGCCCCCTGGAGGTCAGTGCGCTCCCATAGGGGGAGTGCTGCTCAGCCAGAAGCCAGGCTCACCGCTGGCAAGCGCAGTGTTGGTGACAGGAGCTTCTCCGCCTCCGCTGCAGGCAGGCAGTAAGGAGCTAGGGGTCCTGAACTGCAAGAGCCCCAGACTGTGAGAGGAATGTCTGCCTGCCGGCTTAGGCATGATCCCTGGAGGACTGCAAGAGGGTGCAGGCCAGGCTGAGGGACTACCCCCTCCCCCAAGTGTACGAATCTCATGCATCGGGCCTCTAGTATTTTTAAGAATACCAAATCAGTGTCTTCCATTTCACATTTAATAGTTTTGAACAAATATTAAATTATTTGTTTGAAGATGTGCCAGCATTATAAGTTGCATGTCTCATTCATGTTCTTGAATGGGGGAGGAGGAGGGGGGAAAAAAGGAAAAGGAAGGAGGGAAGGAAGGAAGAAATGAAGGAAGGAAGGAAGGAAGGAAGGAAGGAAGGAAGGAAGGAAGGGAGACAGAGAGAGACAGAGGAAGAAATAAATATAATAGTAGCCCAAGAAGAAAGGTTCAGGGAGAGGACTGGTTTCATATGTTTTAAAAGATGGGAGCCCTCACATCAGCAACAACATTATAGCTATTGTCACACCCCAGACACGCATTGTATAGAATTCACAGTAGCAGTGAGTGGAAATGTTTTAGGCATGGCAGCTGACTTTAACTTCATAGCCCCCAGCCTGTGGATAAACCGAGAGCCTTCACAGATCATCCTTTGAGAGCCATCACTCTGATGGCATCAACACTGACCTTGATGTCAAGGGACTCACATTCTTGTTATGGCTCTGTCTGGGGCTAACCATATGTCCCGGGGAAAGTCATTTAGCGTCTGCTTTGGTTTCCTGTCTGAATACCTGACCCTTCCTGCTTTAGAGGGATGTTGCAAAATGCATTAGAGAAGGTATGAGAGAATGCTTTGTATTCTCCTAAGAAAGGTGTTCTGTGATTCTGAAGGATTATTATGAATTCACCCAGAATAAAAACTATAAGCTAAGCTGAACAATTAAATAGTACCGATGAAAGTGTTCACAGTTTCCTGCTTTGCATACACAAATTTCTGCCTTGGCTGCTATTAGCACCGAATTATCCCAGCTACTTGTTCCAAAAGTTTAATCAGTAATTTTATGCGATCGCACATTTGGTAATGTTTTTAAAAAAAAACATGCATAAAGATGAAACTAATGTTATCTTGGGACATATTGATCCAAGGATAGGATTTGTATAATTAAGAACAGTATTTTACACATCACCACCACAACAAGCGCCCAAAGAATTGATTCAACAATGGTACAGCAACCAAGGGCCACCTGATGTTGGATTATTGAGTTTAAGGATTAATCCTGCAACTAGCCAGCAACAGGATATTAGCCTACAAAGGGCTGAGGTATCTTGTGGCAAATCTTTAATTTGTGGCTAATGATTGAATCTCTTGCAATTTCTAAGTCAGGTTATCTGAGCAAATAAATATATGAGAGGTGAAGACCTGAAAATAAAGCCATGCAACTTAAGCCCTCAGCAGTTAAATTTATATTTAACAGTGATTAAGTACTGGGAACATATAAGGGGCTGTAATTTCATCAGGAGGCATGGCAATGGCCAAGTGTTCATTTTTAAGTGGACAAAGTAGATTTAGTGTTTTCCTGAGAAAGGAAGAAGAAACTGAACTGTTAGCAAGCCGCAAATAATTCTAGTTGACTTAGGGTGGCTAAGTAGAAACTAATTTTTGAAGGAGTCAATAAAAACATTTTTTATTGGTTAGTTCTTACAATATCCCTGAATCTATAAGTTGTGATTTATAGGTCAGCTATCTAAAGAATGTAAGCAGGGACGTTTTGTTCCTATATTTCCTCCATTTAGGAGTTAAGATGAAAATAACATTAATCCGACCCTGTCTTTTGGTTTATCTTAATCTCCTGCCGTTGCTCCAAAGAGGCCCCGACATCAAGCCAACTGTGACAGGAAGCTGCCATTCTGCAAGGGTGGGGGTGAGTTGCTTCTTCCTAGAATGTTCTTCACTTCCTCCACCTGGTTAACTCATGCCCATTCTTAGAGAATCAAATCATCATCACTATTTCTGTTAATACCTCCATAAACCCACTCTCAATCTCTGCTGCACCACCAATGAGACCCGGTCCTCACCCTCTGTTCTCAGAGCATTATGCATTTATTTTGCCTTATATTGATTTTTTGAAATTTGCTATATTTTCATTTTTTGAGCAGTTTTCTTCCCTTTGTCACCATCAGACAGGATTTTTTCCTTCTATTCCTACACCACTTCATCATAGATCTACCCAGTATAGCAGGCTTTGAACTTGCCTCGTCTTGGTGTCCCATTTAGTTTTTGGATCACTTGAAGCATTTTGACTCAATTTCACTCAGAAGTGGATCTTTCTATATCAGTTCACACTGACCTAGAGTGAGCTGTGGCCTCTAGTACCCAAATTCCATGTTGGGACCACTGGACCGGAATCCCAGCAGGATGCAACTGGAAGGGGAAATGCAGTTAAGGCATTTATTATATTGTTTCATGATAGCTGGTTTACTTGCTTGTTTTCTCCAATTGACTGCAAGTCCCTTGAAGTCAGGGTGACACAGGGAAGGTGCTGCCCTGTCAGTATAACCTGGGAACAAAGACAATTAGCTGGGGTAAGGGGGTGAAGCCACTGCCAGCCCATGAAATCTTAAAGAGTTAGTTGGTTAGTCTCCTGGTTATAATCCCCAGACAAAGACTTCTTGCTCTCTTGATTTGCTCTTGCTCCTTGTGCGTCCTTGCTCCGTGACCTGCACTTGCCCTGTGTGCTCACCTGTTCTCTCTCCACAGCCGTTTGGCTTTAAGCAGCCACAGGGCCCAGGGCCATGTGGACTCCACAAGGAGGATGCTGGGCTGGACTGTGCTTTAATAGAGAGCAGAGACTCTGGGCAGTGGACTTAATTCCAGCCCTGCTGAGGACAAGGTTGAACTTTTTCCATGGCGGACCAGGGGGGAACGGAACATTGGAAAACCAGTGGTTTAATTCCATGGAATTAAAGGTCCCTCATCCTCCATGCGAATCTCAGGAAAGTCCTTTCCTGGCTACATCGCAATAACTCCACTTGCACCAGTAACAGATGGGGGTTCAGAGGGCACCCCACCAGTAACACTAGCACAGTGCCTCGTACACAGTAATTTCTTTAAAGTATTTGTAGAATAGTCTATGTGAATGGTAAACTTAGAGCACAATATTACTTTATATTTTAATACCTACAGGAAACAATTTATTCTTCAAGGAGGGCAAAGTAGGTTTGTTTACAAGGAGGTGAGATGAAAGCATATAGATATGGTGGTGAGAATGCAGACCTTCCCCTCTCTGCTTTTCACCAATGCAAGGGTATTTGATGGCTTTGTAAAAATCTATTTTTTAAAAATACTTGTCAAGTAGACTCTGATTTTCCTGTTTCCTAGTTACTTATTTTGTAATCTGTCACTGTCTAGACTGGGGAAACTCAGATCTGAAAGTTGGCTTCTGTCCTTTTGCTAAAGAGAACTAGTTGCTGGCCCATGATCATGGATCCCTTGCTGGCTTACTATTGCCTATGAACTAAGTTCTCTGGTGGCAGCATCTTTCAGGTATAAGTATACCTCCAACATCAAGCACAACATCTATAACATAGCAAACAGCTAGGATGCCCGTGTTGAAAGATTGAATGATGACTCCAGGGTTCTTGCCTGTCCAATATCCCCTGTCCCCGATCCTCTGTCATGGATGATGTCCATCCACCGGGAAGTCACTATCCCGCTTGGCAGATGTTGTGTTTCTTCCTATGCTGTGTGCTGCCTTGGAGCACCTGGCTGTGCTTTCTGAGCACATTTCTTTAGGGTAGCCAGTGCTCTCCGTATTGGTTCCCCTCTGATGCTCTAGGTTTCAAGTCAAAGGCGAGCTGTCTTTCTCCCTCCACTTTCACCACGAGCCCACCGTGGCCCGTTAACATCTTTTATCTGTAATACTTCTCATAATGCCCTACGGCCCTTAGCACCCACTTGGCCCACACATGTTGGCTGAATTGAATGAAGTTACATTTCCTTCGTGGCTGGGTGGCCCCTTCTCTGGATTCTCATGCGCTATGCACAGTGGCCCTTTCATGACAGGGGAGCACCTGGCGAAGGTTCAAGCCTCTAAGTGTTGTTCTGACATTCTTCCAGATTCCTCATGATCTTTGGAGTAGGCCGCTTAGACAAGAACCCATGTCCTTACTAGGAATGGATTCATTTTTCCTGAGATCAAGATCTAATTAATAATGTATTCAAGCCACATCTGCTTCCTAATTATCATTCGAGGTCGAGGCAAGGTTTTGGAAGTGGGGCAAAGCGATGTGAGTGATAATGTTCACACTCTGGGGGATAGCCGGCTTCGGAGAGACCCAGCTTCCGTGCCTCCCTCCGCCCACGCAAGTCATTCCCCGTTGCAATAAGCCACGGCAGGATATGTTCTGCTGTCTGTTCTAATGTAATTTTTAGATCTCTTCTTTCTAAGTTTAGTAAACCTTTTATTTCTCCCCTGTAAGTGTGTTGTTAGCCTTGGGGTGCTGGCCCAATGCCAACTTGAGCAATTAATTACATTTCAGTGCTCAGCCCTCCCAGCAGTTCCAGCTGGGGAAGGTGCCTTCTTTGTCTTCCTCAGCGAGGAAGGGCTGGTGGCGGAGCAGCTGCCTCCCCGGAGGAGAGGGGCTCCAGAAGTGGTGAGAAAGCTTCCTGCTTCTTTGCGGGGAGCTGCTTGCAAAGTGATCTGGGACAAAAGGCATCCTGGTGAATGTGAGGGGTTTTACTACAGGGGACTCCAAGCTATCCATCACTCCCCTTTTGAACCACTGCTTAGGCCCGAACAAAACGGGAAGCGATTGTGTTTTCTTGAAGAGCCGTTCCTGAATGCGATGGCCTCCTTTGAAGCCCTGTCAAAGGGATATTTTTATTTTGTTTTTGTTTTCCTGAAATCCCCTCCGTGTGTCTCACCTCCTACCAGACCTCACACCACTGCTTGGCATCATGCTCAGTTCCCTAAGTGGCTGCCTTCACAGCTCGCAAAAGACAAAGAGCACACAGATGCAGATTGTGCTTAATGGAATAAGTGAAAGAAAGGAAAGGTGTTTTCTTTTTAACTTCAAATAGCCAAAGCAATTAATATTCTTTGGAAAGCCCAGGTGATAACACAACACCCAAATTCACTTGCAGAGGTTCCCTGCGACATGATCTAACAAGTCAGACATGCAGTAAGTGTAGGATTGCAAGCTATTTTGAAAAGATATAGAGAATAACCTTGTCTAGATGCACACTCTGTGTTTTATTTGGCCCAGGCAACAGTGCTTGATGGAATGATAATTGGATGTTGATGAAAAACATCAATCATCGTTGCATTGTGACTTGAGATATATTTGTTTAATGTTAAACTTTACATTGTGAAATCAACCGTTCAAGTTGGGGAATGGTGATTGTGTTTCTAAAACTTCATTCTTTCATTTATTAGGCAAGAGTGAGTCATTCCTTATATCAATAGGGCTTATTGAAAATTCCAGGATTACTCACACAGGTTTGAAGCATTTGTCACGAAAAGAAAAGGAATCATTTTTCAGGTTGTTGTCTTTAAACCATCCTTTCTAAAGCTCGGGGATTTTGCTGTAACCCTATTGCTAACATGCTTGTTGTCTGGGCAAGCTGCGTTTACTTTTAGATTTTCCAAAACAAATTGTCGATATTGTTGGGGTCAGCCACCTTGTATTCATTCCTCAGTGGCCACTGGCAGTCTCACGGGCACACGTCTCTACGTGCAAACAGCTGGTTGCACTCAGCCCGCTCACAGGGTTAGCCTCCGCAGAGGGGAAACAGTCTCTCATCCTCCCGTTTCATTCTTTCCCCGCCCGCCTGGCTCCTTCCCTCCTGGGAAGCATGAACAAATTCCCTCACTCTTGTTTTCACCAATCACAACTCAGCTCATATTTCATTCCATAGATCATTCTCACATACATAAACACTCTGCCTCTGTGAGTTGGTTCCTCATTTCCCTCCCTCACCTTCCTCCTGTTCCATCATCCTAGGAAATTCTTGTCTTCATCTCTCTCACTCATTTCATCTCCGTGGGCCTTATCTCAGTCTCAAATTATAAATGTGTTCAAAACATCTCCCTCACTAGACTGGAAGCAACAAGAGGACAGTTTCCCCATCTTTATTTGCTCACTGTTTCTTTTATCTTTTTTTCCTGTTTTCAGTGCTCAGCATAACACCTGGAAGTAGATACTTGTTAGATAAACAAATGAACAAAAAATCACTAAAAACAAAAACACCCATGTACTTTCAACTTCATTATTAAACATACTTTTTTTTTTAAAGTGCCAACAATTAAGATATTTAGATTGCATGCATGTAGGAACACAAATAAGTTATTTCTCATTTTTACAAATGCTTATGTTGCATTAGTTAGGAATGTGGCAACAATATATTTTCTTCTAAATTATTTTTTCATTGAGACAGAGAAATTTCAGTTATTTACTGTGGCTATCTAGTTTTTTTCTGAGCTACTTGGAATGTAGCCATCATTTCTAACACCATTTTAATGTTGAAGAGAACTTATTGAGCCAAGGATTGTGCTAAATACTTTTACATATTTAAATTTATTTCATCTTTACAATGTTAACATCTTTAATTATCATTTTACAAAAAAAAGTAGTATCAGAGAGGTTAAGTGGCTTGCCAAAGTCAAACAGCTAGTTACTAAAATTATCAGGAAGATCTGTATAACTCTACAGCCCATACTTTCCCTGTTATATGAACAGCCATTAATATTTTGAGACCAAGAAAACTTTCTAATTAAGTTCTATTTTGGATTAGTGACATCAACCTTCTGATGAGACCAACAGAAAAAACTGGACAGGTTAGTCAATAATGGAATTAAAACTTTTATTCACAAGATTGTCCATCAGTTTGTAGTGACAAAATCAAATATAGTTTTGGCATGGAGGTGTCTACAGGCTTTGTTTAATCAAAGATATGCCAATCTGCTATAAGTTTATTCATCAATTAAATAAAAAAATCAAACTTGATGGCATAGAAGGTCAAATTGGGGTCGAGGCTGGTGGGCAGGTGTCTAAGAGAGTCTCTGGGATCCACACTGGGGAGCAGAGCCCCCTGTTAAATATTAGCCAGTGATGATCCTGAGTATTGGAGCTGAGAAACTTGGGGAAGGCAGGTCAGCTGCTCCTGGTGAATGGCACTGTTTCTGCAGAAGGGAGTGTCTGATAACGACCAACCACGTGATGGCTCTTATCTCATCTGTGTTCAAAGGGCCTCCTGTCAGTTGTCACAAGGACAGTGCAATATCTTTCCATTTCTGAATGCAATCTAAATTTCAGTACTTTAAAGAGCAAAAATAAAAATAAAATAAAAAACAGATTAAATCAACAAGAAAAATTTTCTTTTGGCTAGGACTGCATGATACATGATGGTAAATAATCAAATTGATTGGGTTTTTCAATTTTCAGTCCCTTGTTTCAGCATTGTGCACTCACAGTTATAGGCAGAATGGATTTGATTAGAGAAAAGAGCTTATAAAGATTCATCTCTCACGTAAGCCTCATGTACCCAGGAACAGTTTTGCATGGCCAAACTGAGACTTTATTTACATACTGTGTAATTTCCTTTCATCTTGGGATTTCAAAGAGCTTTATAATGTTGCTTTCTGAGTTGATTAAACCTCACAACTTCACTAAACACTGTATTATAATATTATACAAATGAACCAGAGGAAGAAGCAGGATTTCACTTTCCTGTGTGGATTTTCTTTTTGTTTGAAATGAGTTAAAAAGAGTGAGTGATGTCACATGTAAAGGGTTTTTTAAAGAATTTTTTATTTTGGAATAATTATGATTTATAGAAAAGTTGCAATGGTAGCACCAAATTTCCATACCCTTTACTCAGTTCCTCCTAATGTTAACACCTCAGAGAACCATGGTCAAAACTAAGAAATGAACATCGTATGTCACTATTAACTGACAGACAGACTGGATTTGGATTCCCCCCGTTTTTCATTAATGCCCTTCTTTGTTCCAGGATTCCATCCAGGGGACTACATTGCATGTAGTTGTCATGTCTTCTCAGGCCCCTCTGTTTGGAACAGTTTCTCAGACGTTCCTTGTTTGTATAACCTTGATAGTTTTGGAGAGTACTAGTCAGGTATTTTGAAAAATGTCTCTCACATTTTTCTCATGGTCAGACTGTGGTTCTGGGTTTTGTGAAGAACACCACAGATGTGAAGTGTTCTTTTCATTACATTCTATCAGGGGATTCTGGTATCAGTGTGATTTGCCACCGAGGAGCTTAATTAAACTCAGTCTCTTGATTAAGGTAGTGTTTGCCAGGTTTCCCCACTCTAAAGGCACTATTTCCCAATTTCTACACTATATTCTTTAAAAGAGAGTCAATAAGTCCACACTCAAGATGGGACTGAGGATTAAACAGGGCCGGGGAGAGAGTATCTATATTATTTGGGATTCTATTATATGAAAGTCTGTCCCTTCTCTCCATTTTACTTATTTACTCAATCATTATTTATAGCAGTATGGACTCATTTATGTTTATTTTATTCTTTGGGTTATAATGCAATCACATGCTAATGATTTTATTGCTCAAATCATTCTATATTTAATTATTGGGGCTCCTCTATAAAGGCTCATTCTTAAATTATTCTTTAAAAAAGTATATTCTTCAGTATATTTTCCTTTAGTCAGACATTCTACCAATATTCTGAAGGTTTTTACAATGCTAGAGGTACTGTGCTAAGAAATGATTAATCCATATTTATTGAACTATTAACCTATATTTATTCAACTCCTTTTATTTGCCAGGTGCTTATAGGTATTATTTTGTATAATATTTAAAGCAGTCCTAGGAGATATTATCATGCCTCTTTAAAAGATAACTGAAGTTCAGAGAATCTTACCTAGTTTCCCCAAATTAGTAAGTTAATAGAGAATTGCAAAAGTGTTATATCCTTTGTAGATGATAACTAGCATTTCTAATGAGAGGCAGTATTTTTCCAAAGACTTAAGGATATGCTAATTACCAATACATATAGTAGGAAAACATAGCTTGGTATCAAACAAATCTAGGTCTTTTCAGGAAATATCCAATCCTCTGTCTCACCCAATACCCTCACCCCCCCCACACACCAAAAAAAAAATTCCTGGTATACTTTCTTATCATTCAATTATATTAACCATAAAATAATAGGTAACATATAACCTATCTGTTTGTTTGGCAGTTTAATAAGCTCCTAGGAAACTTCAGTAGGAATTTGTTTTATGCCCCTATTATTGTTTTCTACCCCTATTTTTTAAGTGTCTTAGCTGCTGTGTTTTAAATACAATTTGAAAGGACACTGATTTGCCAGCATCCTCTTCTCTGTTTCTAAGAATGGCCTGTGTTCATTTCATGCCAGGCATAAAACAGTGCTGCATAACTCATGGGTGTCTTGAATGGAATTAGATAATAATCAATTTGCCTTTTCCATTTAACACAGCCTCCCTTACTACTACTACTACTACCACTGCTACTACTACTACTACTACCACACACACACACACACACACACACACACACACACACACACACATTGAAGCTACTTTCTGGTAATAGCAGATGTTAGAGTTATGGAGGGAAGATCAAGTTGTAGAAACAAGAATTACTGGTCAAAAAGAATTAAGCACAAACGAGGGATGCCACCTTAATGTGTTTTTTTGTTCAGGGCTATGTAAATGAGAAAACTGTGGTTTATATTAAAGCAAGGCAAATTTCAGTTGGCTATAAATAAAAAGACTCTTACAAAACAGGGAAACCGGAATGTAAAGCCCTTGTAGTAAGAAAATAAACTATCCTTGATGAGGTGTCATAGAGAACATCATCATTTTTAAGGGTTGCCAAATTCAAATAAATATATATGAACATTACGTTATGTACCAGACCTTTTTGGGAACTTTGGAAATAATATGGAGAATAATCTTTGCTCTTAAAGAGACTTGAAAGTTTTTAGCAGAATCACAAGTACATAGACAATTGACACGGACATACATACCTACAAAATTTAACCTGAACCTGAATATATATCTCAATCAGCATGAGCCCATGGGAATATTCAGTAATTGTGAAGAAAGTCAGTAATGGAAGAAGAGAATTTTTAATAGCTCAATTTCAAAGGGCACAGGGGATCCAAGTGCATATCAACATTACATTTCTGAAAACTGTCCACTGATTCACAAGACTTGGACTGGATGGGGGTGAGGTTTCTGTGTGGCATGGGGACCAATGACAGAGACCTGATACCCAGCTACCAGCTCCCCACTTTTTCCCTGTAAGAGAAATATGCACTGACACGCTTGTAGCTGCAGTGGAGGTCACAATTGAGAGAAAGTATGGAATTAGCAACTGGATTATGCATTGAAACTTTTTTTTCCCAAAGGCTACAGTCTTTCTCTGCTGTATTGGTGGGTTTGTATGGGATTCTTATCACTGGTGTAGACATCCAGTTATCTGAAAATGGGGAATTCAGCAAATTGACTTCTTTAAGACCTTTTTCATTTTCTGATTTTAGAATTTATAATTTTTTATTTCATTATTACTCCATTTTTAAATTGTGTAAGGTATTATGATTGTAAATTTAAACAAATATTAGTATAATAATTTCTGTCCTACCTATAGTGATTTATTATAAATAGGGGAGGTGGGCATGTACATAATAAAATTCAATCAGAAAAAATATGATTCAAAGAGCATTTATGCATTTGGTGGAAGTATAAAAGAGAAAGACCCTAGAGGATGCCCTTCTAAAAAAGAAGTATTTGGGATTTTGTTGTGTAGACCAAATTTCTATGTTACCAGAACTGTCACTTTTATACTAAGGTCTCTGTAGAACCCATAAGTAGTTCAATCATTTATTGTTACGTGGGATAGAACATTTCTTCAGAAGAGAATTATCTCATTTAGTTTAGTCCTGTAAACTCTGGGTTTCTTCCAGAAATAGAGTTAGATGACATATTTGCAGACATGCTTAGTCTTGCTGCCTTGTTTCCTATTTACCTTTTCCAAGCTGAAACTCTATTCAATTATGTTACACCATCGAATCATTGGCAGTTAGGTCTCAGATGGTGTGTAGTTTGTTTTAACAACAAGTATTTGAGGCCAGACCATTATACCAGGCCAGCACAGACATGCTTCTCATTAGCTCATCTATTTTAAAGGGAAACACACCATGTGCTGAGCTAACTGAATTTCTACTCACTGAGATTTGCAGCAAAATCAGCCTGAAAATGGCCTCAAGGGGACCTCACTTCAGATTTTATTAAAGTTCATCAACTACATATTATGCAGATACTTGAAAATAGATTATCAATCATAAAAGAATGACTCATGTTTATTACCTTGAAGAGTAATTGCATAAGTCTTAAAAAAATGAAGCATTGCTAAAACTTAATAAAGTTGAAGAGAGCTACTTCCTCTGTCAAGCACAGCAGAAATAGATTTTTGGGAGAATGCCACATTATATCTATTAGCTGAGCTATTATTATATAAAATTTTGTTGATGATCTTAAGGAAATGAGGGTCAAAATTAAATCCAGAAAAATTATCATACTTACAGAACTCTTCACCCTTTCTGCCTAAAAACCAGCTGGCTTACATTAATTGCCTCACAGAAAATGCCCAAGTGTTTATGGACAACAAAGTTCAACCAACAGAAAACAAACAAACAAACAAACAAACAAACCAAAGAACAAACATCTTCATGTCTGAATGTAGGTGTTATGGGCACAATTTTGCCCCCCCCCCAAAAAAATAATTAATATGTAGAAGTCATAACCTCCAGTATTCAGGGTATGACTGTATTTGGAGATAGCATCTTTACAAAGATAATTAAGTTAAAATGAAGTCATTATGGTTGGGCCCTAAGCAATATGACTGGTCCTGGTTCGGAAAGAAGGGGAAATTTGGACACAGAGACACGCCTAGGGAAGACGTGAAGATGCAGGGAAAAGATAGCCATCCACAAGCCAAGGAGAGAAGCCTACAATAGTTCCTTCCTCATAGCTCTCAGAAGAAACCAACCTGGCAGGCATCTTGATCTTGAACTTCTAGCTTTCAGAACTGTGAGGCAATAAAGTTCTGTTGTTTAAGCCATCCAGTCTGTGCTATTTTGTTTCAGCAGGCCTAGCAAAAAAATACAACAGGAAAGCCTGAACATTAGCTGACCACCTGCCAATCACTTGCTCCCTGTCTTTTGAAAGCAGGTGCAAACCTGGTCACTGCTAATGTTTGTGGGGCCAGAGGTAAGAGAACAAATGGAAACCCACACTTTACTTAAGAAAAGGAAATACTAATTAGATGATCAAATACTTTTATTGTTTGAATGAAATAGATTGTTACATAATCAAGTATGGCTTCCCAGTAATTTAAATATTTTACAATTATAAATCAAGCTAACTGTGTAAGAACAAGTGTTTTATCCTTTTGTATTTGCATAGCTTTACAATAATAATTTTAAAATATGTTTCTGTTATGGTTTTAATGTGATTGAAAGTAGCCAAAATGTCAGACAAATGAATTTAATTATTATTGTGCAGATGTGGATATTCTGTTGATGTGCTGGCGAAGTTTGGGGTAATAAAATAAAGACATGTAATTTGTAAGTTATTATGCATTTATTACATCAAATGTGTTTTTGTCTTCATTTCAGTCAACCACTAATTATCTAACTATAATCAAGATTTTTTTCAGATTTATATTGCGTTATAATTAATTTTTCAAAGTACACACAATTTGACTATATCTTCTTCACAATATAAATTAAAGTGCAATTATTTTCAAAGTGTATATAATATAAATACATTATCATTAGAAATATAAATTAAATAGAATGTAAATAATTTAAATTATTTTCAGGGTGTTTTGTCTGAATATGCAATGTCATCTACTACAATTAAAGTGCACACTTCAAATTAAAACTAGTAAAAATAAAAATCAAAATTATTTAAATAAAACTAACATTTAAAAAATTAATTAACTCCTTAAATAATTAAAAATAAGAGTATTCACATGCTTATGTTTAGTGTTCACCATGGTCACCAAGTAAAGATATCATACTTGATGCATGTCAGATTTTTACATAGATAGATGTAAATATGTATGCAAGTTTAAGAGTAATATCAATAGTGTAATGTTACAAGATGTTCCTTAGCTGTCAAATAAAACTGTGGTGAATACTGTACTAATTCACACATTTTGGATCACTAAATAAATCCACAAATTAGAGTGTGGAGAAAAAGAAGTAAATAGACATTTAGCATTACTGCAATACAATACTTTATTAAGCAACAATCTGTTTTATTAATGTGATTTCAAAGAAAATATTTGGCCAATGAATTAACCATCTCTCTTGCTTAAGTGTTTCCACCATTTGTATGCATTCTACACTGGAACCACTGCTATGGCATAAACCCACATGTTTATGGCATTCATATCTAGATGCCTTGCGGTCTAAGGACATATAACAATTATTGAGGGGAATTTCCTTGGGGTGATTTGTCTTAGTCACAAGGAGATATTATAGGTTAGGCCATGATGGTGCTGAGTGCAAGTCCTCACTATTCTTTAATAAACATATTCTTGTGTGTGTCTGTGGTATGTGGGGCCACATTTTTGTGTTTGTTACATGTAAGGCCCTCTAAAGAGTAAGGACCAAGGTAGAGGCTGACCATTTCTGCCTATGTCTGAGAGTGTATTATAGGTTGAATAGTGATCTACCAAGTTCATGTCTACCTAGAACCTCAGAATAGACATTATTTGGATGTTATTTGGGTGTTAATTGATGTGATTAATTAAAGATCTTGAGAAGGAATTATCCTAGATTTAGGGTGGGCTTTAAATTAGTGACTATTGTCCTTATAAGAAGAGTAGAGGACACAGACACACATACACAGGGAAGAAGGCCACAAGATTGGGGTTATGTTGCCAAAAGCCAAGAAATGCCTGGGTACCTAGAAACTCAAAAAGGCAAGGAAGGATTCTTCCCTAGAACTTTAGAAGAAGGATGGCTCTGTTGACACCTTGATTTCAGACTTCTAGCCTCCAGAATTGAGAGAAAAAATTTCTGTTGTTTTCGGGTACCTGGTGGTAGTACCATGCTACAGTAGCCCTAGGAAAGTAGTATGGGGTAGTACTGGTCCTAATGGATCTCCTCTGAACATTGACACTTGACTTTCTATAAGCAGTAAGAATAATCCAAGCAATGTTTTCTCTCAATGTACTGGACTAATTGTTATATCGATATGATGGGATCCCATTAGGATTTACTTGACTTAAACAAATTCAACTTTTCATAAAAGAAAAAAAAGAAGAAAATGATAATTACAATGATGTTGGCCAATGATGTCGTTTATCATTCAATAAGCATGTGTCCCATTTAGAATGAACTTCAGATTTGAAATATGAATGTGTGGCTCTATCAGTCTAGCTTCCTTATCCTTCTCACAGTATTAGTTTTCCTTCCTTCCTTCCTTCCTTCCTTCCTTCCTTCCTTCCTTCCTTCCTTCCTTCCTTCCTTCCTTCCTTCCTTCCTTCCTAATGTACCTATCTATCATCTACCTAATAGAACACCCAGCTGCACTGCATTTAGTCACTGCTATGTAATCCAGTAACAGAATATCATTACTATGTAGTCCATGAAGTAAATATCATGTTCTAGACCCACATTCAGAAATTCATTTCCAAACTAACTAAAATAATATAATGCAGAGATCCAGGCCTTTCTGGACTCTGCCTCTGTTGTTGGTCAAGTTGGTAAACAGTTATTTCAATATTTTGACTATATTGTGAGAATGCATGACATAGATGGGTATGGTTCTCTATGGTTCTCAAAAGTTTCTTTCTTTAAACTCATCTTAGACTATAATGTTTACAGGGGGGAATTATGAAGAAAAAGAAAATACATTCATAAATGGTTGAAACTCTTACATCATATAAAACTTTATAAAATTGATATCTAACATGTAGTCTATGTTTTAACTTCTTTTCAAGTGGGAGAAAGACCGCTCTTTGAAGAAATCTGCATGAAAGGCTGGTGAAGGACATAACCGGCATGGATTACAGCTTGTGAGCAAGCAGTTGCTTTGCTTCTTCCAGAGGTAAGCAGACTTTGAAGAATATTAGGTAAGTGTGGAGAAGATGGAGGAGAAGGGAACCCTTCTCCACGTTCTTAGGCAGGATCATCAGTATCTTCACTAGGCCTTTTAAAGATATTTGATATGCAAATAGTAAATTATTTCCTTAATCTTTGAAATGTAAATAATGTTAAACTTTAAGATCACAGGATTTGAAATCCAAGCAACCTAAACTCGAATGTGTTCCAAAGCTTACTGAACGCTTGATGTTGGGAAACCTATTTAATATCTTGGGGTCTCAGTTTCATCATTTATAAAATGGGCAAAATAACTGTTGCTCATGGAATTCTCATAAGGCTAATAGGATAGCTTCTATAAAGTGACTAGTGTAGTGCCTTATGTACAATAGGCACGAATCAAATGGAACCTATTATTCTTTACTCTATTTCATATAAATACATATAAGGCCAGACTGTATATGTATGTTTCACAAGTATTTGTCTAATACACAATATGTTTATTAAAATTAATTTTTTAAATGAGCACCATTTAGCAGTAACAGGTATATTGTGACATGCTCCTGTGCTGGGAATGATTTCGATTGGTGCTGGTGACCATTGTGTTCTGCTTTCAAATAATTTTGCTACATTTAACAATATTGTGGGGACACAGGAAAATCTGTCAGTTACCCAGGTCCTGTCTCTAGAGTTTCCTTTATTCTCTCTTCTGAATGCCTAGGATGTAAGTCCATGAAAACATAATCAAAGAGGAGAGGCGCCAGTGGGTGCCAGTGCTTGCTATGTCACTCCATACTCTTCCTCTTTAAAGCCATAGATGTGAGTTCATCCACAAGGTAGAGCTTAATAATATGCCTCTCAGAATGGCAAAAGGGAGTATATTTGCAGTAACTCCAATTAGTATTATAGGTTCTAATCTAGTTGGTTGTTATTTTTCCTTGAAGATCATCACCACTTGCTAATTGCCCCTCCCATCTTGGGCAGAACAGGACAAATTTTATAGGTTGTGTTCAGGGTACAGGCAGTCTCATGGTGCTCTCTCTCTCTCATAAGGAAAAGTGCTGGAGACAACCACAGTGTTTAGAAGGCTTACAGTAAATTATTTTCCACTTAGTTGTCTTAATATTTAGGGTTCAAAAAAACAATTAATACAGTTTACTGGTAAAGGAAAAGAATTAGGTTGGATTAGGATACAAATTCAGTGCAATTTTCTCTCCTCTGCTGGTGGTGAGAAAGATTAAAAAAAAAAAAAAGCTGAAACAGTGGCTACTGACATGCCCACAACCCACCCACATATTATATGAACTTTCTATTTTTTCTGAGGCCTTAATTCTAAAAAGCATCTGGTGAATATTATGAGATGTCTAATACTCAGTTGTTTTTATTCAAAACCTAAATTAAGATTAATATGTTTAGGATTTTTGTTTTCTCTTTTCACTTAACTAAGTCCTATTGGACTCGGAATATTTCTGACAACCGTATCTTCTAAAGAACTTTAAATGACCTTTTATCTCAATCTCTCCTTTGTATTATTAAAAGGCTATTTCACAAAAAGTAGGAATTACTATGATAATGAAAAGTAGAAGCCAGATCACTTGACCTTTATTGTTTTAATGATCAAGTGACTCAAAAAACAGAAGTTGAGGGACCCATTTTGTACATGGAGGACCTGAAATTCTAGCAGGTTCATTCCTGCCTTCTGCTGCCTCTGAGAACACATGCAAACATGTCACAGAGGCAAAGCAGAGAGCAGAAAGCAGGGTTGTCATGTCAATGCCATCGCCACCAACCTAGGTACTCTTTCTCTTTTATAAAATAACGAGATGCTTGATGCATGAAGATTCGTGCAGAATGGACCTTCCTTACCCTGGCTGCTGGCACAGCCTTTGCTCCAGCCCAGAGCCGCCTTTCTGCCTTCCCATGCTGCCCAGAGGCCAGGAGCTGGGGCGGTGCGAAACGCCTGTGTCCCGCCCCCCACCGCTGGACACCTGTGTATGCAAATTAACCTGTCATCTTTGTTGGGTTAATTTGCATTCTCACTCCTGATTGGCTGGTGGGTGTCGTGAAGGTACGGTCAATTTGCATCTTTCTCTTTTATTAGTGTAGATATTGTGTTCCTTCAATAATATGACTTAGCATATATATAGCATAAACTATGTTATAAAATACTGCAAATTTCCACCTAATTTATCTTAAATGATTTACTCATTTAATCTATCTGTACCCAGACAAAAAAAACAACAACAAAAAAAAAAACAACACACACACACACACACAAACAAACAAACAAAAATATACTACATAGCAACAGGTGCTTAAAAGTGCCTTGAGGGGAGTACAGCCATTGGAATGTCATTGTATGTTATATGCACATTATTTTCTTGCTTGGTCCTGAGATAGAGTAAACACCTACAACTCATGGTAATGGTTTTCACAGGATTCTTTCACATTCTAGGCAGTTTTCATCAAAGCATTGATGTTTTGTGATTTGATTCTCTTCAGCTAATATAAAAATAAAGAAATAGAGCTATATAAACTCATTTTCTACACTCTTTCTCCCACATCTAAACACTTGATTTAAAATAATATCTCTATGTCCTGGTGTACACCCTCCCCTCCTCTTGACATTTATAACTGTGTTTCTCTAGTACCAGATTGAATCACCAAATACTACATATTTTCTCAATGCATCATAATTGCAGAAAGACCCATACCATATATAGTAACATTATGCAGGTTTTCCTAGTGAAAAAAATTCAGTGTGATAACAACCCTTAGAATTTCTCATTTTTTAATCAAATATAATGATTTTATTATTTTACACAGGGTGTGTGCAATATAAAGAAGATAAGACCATTCTGAATTGATTATAAAATGATGTTCTATGGTAACTAAAGATCCATATGATTCTTTCCTTCCTGATATAAGTTTTCTTCTCTTTCATGTGAACACTTAGAAAAATGTGCTTTAGCATAAATAGGGTTTTTGGCTTTAGTTCTAAACTACAAAGATTTTTCTTTTCAAGAAGCCAATGTGATAAAAGGATTGATGGAGCCAACTATTGTTGAGTGCTGGTGATATGAGGCACAGCTGTGAGCTAGGTGGTTAGGTCTTCCTTGTTTTTCTACTTTCTTTTTCAAAGTATGTGTATATACTTATTATAATTTTTTACCAGTTAAGAAATGTCAGTAAGTGAGGTGTTTGGCAAAGCTGAGTGCATATCCTTTCCAGTAAAGTTTGGCTCTAAATGATATTCTTAATGTCCATTGCATAGAACCATGAAGTCGACCACTGAAGAAGTACAGAGAAAGTGGTCGATAATCTTAAAAAGCAGTCAAGGATTATATCAATGAGTTTTGTTTTGTTTTAGTGGCTGGTATCAAAAAGCCCAAATCAAATTAGCATGAGCAAATAAGGGTGGCTTAATGGTTCTTGTAACCCAAATGCAGTTCTCCAATGCGTGGAGTTGGCTTTGGGGATAATGGAGACATAGGGGTCATCACCTTTGAGAGTCTCTGCCTCTTTGAGTGTGTTGGATTTTCTCCATGTGCAGTAGGAATTCCAGGCTTACATTCCTCCAGTTTCACAATCTGAGAAGAAAGTGATGTTTTTCTCTTCTAGTTCTAGATAGTAAATTCTCTGGTGCTAGAGGTTTTCTGAGCCAGTTACTCAGACCTCCTATCTTCCTGAAATCTAACTGAAAGAATAAAACAGTTAGGACAACTGGGATCAATGCATAAAGTCAACCACTCTAAAACAATAGATGGATAATACAATAGTTTCTTTCTCAACTTTAAGTCTTACAGCCACTTTTGTTCTATAGAACAAACCCTTCTCACATATTTACCCACTTCATAGAGGACTAGAGGCGGACCTCAGGAATTCCTTGGCTAGCAGAAAGAGACAAAAAGTGAGATATTTTGGTCAGGCTTATCTCTAGAAAGTAGATTTTATGGACCCTAACTTTGCATCGCAGCAAAAAGAAGAAAAAGAAACCATTATGTTTCTTAGATATCCATAAACAAGTCACAGGATCAGGCAGAGGAGTCTATTACTTGTTTATTTTCCCCATATATTTTTTTCTTTATTGATTAAGGTATTACATATGTATCCTTATCCCCCCATTGCCCCCCTACCCCCCCACTCATGCCCTCACCCTCCTGTTGTCTGTGTCCATTGGTTAGGCTTATATGCATGCATACAAGTCCTTTGGTTGATCTCTCCCCTTACCCCCACCTCCCCTACCTTCCCTCTGAGGTTTTTAAGAGTAGTCATCCCTCACATGGTCAATGAATGTCAAGCTCTAGCCAATTAGATTAGCCATTTCTCCTATGGTATGGAGGCGTGATGACAGTGCTCCCTCCAACACTCTTTCTCATAGGAAATAGATATTTTATTTATTTCAGAATAATTGGAGGAGGTCAGAAACATTTCTCTTTTCCATTCTATAAGGAAAAACCCTGATGGGTGCAGGTGACATCACATGCATATCATTCAACCACTAGTGGAGACCAGGGGAATCAGATACTACGATTGTTCCAGTCTGGGACACATGTCCACACTAATGATGGAATGGGTGCCACAGAAATTTTACCAGAAAGAGAATAGACGGGAGTTCTATAGTTCAAACATGATGACCAATAATTATTTTGAGCCATACAGCCTCTATGGTAAGGATAAAGGGGTAAGATGGAGTGTTACTTTGGGAATTTTAACTAAGGAGTCAAGACATGGTGGATATCAGATACCAAAATGAGTAAGAGACAGACCATAAACAAAATTATCATTAAAAACTATCAGAAACTGTTTTTCACAATTTCTAATGCCCTCAAATGCTTTAAGAATACAAAAGTACAGGGAAAGAAGAAAGATTTGTGAGGCTATTTCTTGCAGAGAGCTGTTGCCTTGTTCTGAATCTGTACCTGTCACCCCAAGGTGGGGCAGATAAGGACCTTCATGTGTGACCCCTGAAGTTGTAGGAGTATTTGTGCTACCAGCTTCCTGGAGGGCCGTGTTGTGTAAGGGCAGGGGGAAAGAGAAAGTTGCTGCTATTTTGAGAATTAATGCTGGTCCTCTTAGCTGGCTGGTGAAAGGTACATGAAATCCAGGGAGCAGATATAGGGTCCATGATAGAAATTTTGATCTGGAGTTATTTCTTCCGAGGGTGAAAGGCCACATAGTGCGTTTGGGTGGGATGGGTGCTGGAAAATCAGAAGCATTGGGAGAATTGGGTTTTTGCTAAAGACTTACCCTCATGTCATCAAAGTTATAGCCAGACCAGTAGTAATAATCCTGTTCGCCTATATTCAGTGTCTCTACTTGCAGATATATTATAAACCCCTGCCCTGTTTAACTCAGTGTGGTCAATAGAAGGTAAGTAGCGTGTTGTGTGTCTCATATGGGCAGACCTAATAAGACTTACTCCCTTCATCTTAGATGCATGTGTTGTGATGTGGAGCCTTCGTTAACCTAAATCTCTGAATGACCACAGTACACAGAGCCTGTTTGCCCACCCACCCTTGAGGTATATGGTGAGTGAGCAGACAGTCATTGTTGTCTTGAGCCAATGATTTTGAGAGGTTATTTGTTACCACATTATAATCAATTCTACCCTAGCTGATTTAAGACACGGTGGGAGCTCCTTGGAGAATAACTACTGAGACCCAGCTTTAAACAACTGTCAATTCCAGACAGTGAGGCCAGGTACCAGCCAAGTAAGAATTCTTGTCTCCTGCTCCGTCATCACCCCACCCCCTGCCCCCATCCTGTGCCACTGGGTCCTCTGAGGTAGGTATGGAATTTTATTTATTTTCATTTTTCTAAACAGTTTATCTGATACAAAATTTTTTTAAATATAGTTTTATTGATTTCAGAGAGGAAGGGAGAGGGAGAGAGAGATAGAAGCATCAGTGATGAGAATCATTGATCAGATGCCTCCCACATGTCCCCTACTGGGAATCAAATCAAGTCCACAACCCAGCCATGTGCCCTTGACCAGAATCAAACCCAGGATCCTTCAGTCCACAGGTCGACACTATCCACTGAGCCAAACCAGCTAGGAATGATTCAAAATTGTTTGGAGGTTTGGGAGAAAAGTGTCAGTTTTGAATTAAGAAACACAGATAGGTGAATTGGCTTGAATGTAGACTTATGGACAGAATTGGCAGGGGAAACCCAGTTTTTCTGACTCTTAGTTCCAGTGTTCTTTCCACTCTACTGAGCTACAATTAATTCTCCCTGTCATATTAGGCTCTCAAATTAGGGTTAAAACTGCAGTTTAGGCTTATATCACATATCTCAGGGCTGGTAGAATTTGTCAGGATAAACAAATGACTGGCTTGCCTGGCCTGGCACTAGGAGAGTAGGATTCCTCAGCTGTTGGGAAATGACTTTCCATTTTTAACCAGGGAGAGCGTGGGAGAGCAGTAACTTGATTTAATGAGTATGGGGCATGTGGGTGGAGAACAGTTGGATGCCTTGCGGTAGTGCTTTACCTTTCTGGCCCTATTCTCTTCGAAACTGTCTGTGACCTAACAGGAAAGGAGCTAAGAGAAGCCAACCACAGCAGCAACAATAATAACTTGGTCACAGTTTCTCTGTGAAGACAAGAGGACAGTTCAATGCAATGTTTCTGCCTTCCTAGACACCAAAACTATGAGAAAGGAAAGTTGATTGCTAGAATAAAAAAGAGAAAAGTATTTTGCTGAGGTATGTGGATTACTTGGCTATTGATAGAGACTTGCCTATATTCTACACATTGCTGGGTGCTAAGCATGGATTGGCAGACATCAGAAACTATACATCACAGATGGGATTCACAGTATCTGGAAAGTGAGATCATATGAAAGATATGGAATGGAAGTTTGTGGATTAAAATATAAACCACCCTACCTCCTTATTTCCACTTTGATGCAAAGGGAGAGGTCTTGAAGGACTGTAGTCCTAATGATTTTGTTGTTGGAAGGAACCCATAGGCTCAAAGCTTCTCAGTGTTTTCACAGCCATGGGGTACTGGAGGTCTATTACACCTCTAGGGATGCTGATGTGGATGGTATGTTGATGGTAAAAATAGTGATAAAATAATTTTTATTCTCACTTATCAGCAGAAATTTAATTTAACTTAAAAATCACTTTAAAAAAAACTAATCATTGTCATATCTTTCCTAGCATATTCTGAGATTGGCTGAAGATGAACACTGGGGAAATGAAGGTGGTTTAATTTTCTGGGCAGACTATATCAGCCCTTCCATTCTCAGGCAGTCTTACTCCTTGCTGACCTTTCCAACAGCTAGTTTTATGTTCTTGAGCTATCCATACCTTCTTGTGTGAGTTCCCTTGAGATAGATACTTGCAGGTAGGAGACTAGGGTAAGAATTTAATGTTCAAGACTATGGAATACTAGAGGCCTGGTGCATGGATTTGTGCACTGGTGGGGTCCCTCGGCCTGGCCTGCAGGGATCGAGCCAAAACCAATCTCTGGGTCCGGGGTGCGGGTGAACCAGATTCAGGGCTGACAGTGCCTCAGCAGCAACCTAACCCACGTCCGATTCCTTGAGGAATTGGGCTCTCTCCTCTACTGGTTGGAGCTTCTTCCCCTGGTGGTCACTGTGTGTCATAGCTACTGGTTGAACGGTCAAATGGTCAGATCGTCACTTAGGCTTTTATATATATAAATAGACTAGGTAATTCTAAGAATAAATTTCTAGTGAGATGGAACAATAGTTCAACCCTGAAGAAAGTAGATGGTAGGCTCACTCATTTTATTTCTTCAGGGCATTTTCAAAGTATTGAGTTTTTGTTATTTTTTTTCCATAAATAAAAGTCAAGAATAAAATATTCCCACTTGTAAGGCTACAGGTATGCTTCCTTACTATTGTGCTGCCTCTTTGACCCATCTGTCTTACAAAAAAACATATTAAGGCCATAATAAGGTTAATTAATGTTAAAAATAAATATTATTCCATTAAGAAACATGATTTATTATCACTCTCCTTTATGTACCATTGCATGCTCTATATACTCTCCTTTATGTACCATTGCATGTATCTTTAGTATTAAGCAACCAATTAGTAATCAATGACTTCAAAAGAAAATATAGCCCTAACTGGTTTGGCTCAGTGGATAGAGCGTTGGCCTAAGGGCTAAAGGGTCCCAGGTTCAATTCTGGTCAAGGGCATGTACCTTGGTTGTGGGCACATCCCCAGTATGTGCAGGAGGGAGCTGATCAATGTTTCTCTCTCATCTGTGTTTTTAACTCTCTATCCCTCTCCCTTCCTCTCTGTAAAAAATCAATAAACTATATTAAAAAAAGAAAATTTAATCATATTTTGTAATGTACATGTATTTTCACATATGCATATACACATTAATGTATAGAATCCCACAAGTACTCAAACTCTGTATATCAATAATTTTGTGCACACTTTTCAAATTTTCTGTCTTTGTCTATAGAAGCCAAAACAAATATGTTTTCAAAGGTTCTATAACTCCTTAAAATCCTATAGGACTGTCAGAAACCTAGCATATGCTACAGCAGCCTGGAGGTATCATAGGATTGTTTAAATTAAACTTGTTTTTTAGTACTTGGGGGAAAAAAATAACACAAATCTAAATCAGATGAGCCATTGTGCATCTTAATGAAAAGCTTTTTTAAAATATGAAAATAATTCTAGCAAAATATCCTGAATACTAATGTGACTAACAACACACAGGGATCTTCAAAAGGTATAGCATTCAATGCCATGCCACCAGCCAGAGAGAAAGTATGTAATATATTATACACTTTATGGCTTGTACCAAGAGATATAGTTTGACTCATATTTTAGTGAATCCATGCCATTGCACAGCACTTCTAATTGTCTTTTATCCTACATGCATCTCAGTTGCAAATAATTCTGCCACCCCTGGATTCAAATACTTTCAGACCTGACCCAATTCAACTTATAAACAGACCTCCCAGGCTCAAAAATGTCTCTCTCACTGGCTGCCACAGTACCTGATATTTCTATCATTAAACTCATTTCTTTAAAATAAGCTGATTTTTTCCCTTTAAAATGTGATACACTATCTGGAAAGGGTTACAAATTAACACATTAACTTCATTATCAATATAGGATTAGTCCTTGCATGTCTAGCCCCCACTTATTTTCCTTCAATTTCATGTGAGCCTTCCTAAGAAGCAACTCTGCTTCTGGTCTCTCTGCCTTTGAAGTGGTAGTTTCCACCCACCGTGCAGGACATGTGTCAACCTTGACAGGAGGAAGGAGAGGGCATATAGGGAAGGTTTAGACCACAGATACCTGCGAAGGCGGGCAAGCCCGAGTTGTGTACTCTAGAGTGAAACCCCAAACAGCTGTGTGGGCAGCATGACAATGCCAAGTGCCTGAAAAAGGAGCCCCGAGTGCACTGAGCAGAGAGAGGGATTTGCCAAAGATAGACTGGACCTACTTCATAGTTTTGAGCTTCCTTTCAGCAGAGATATAACAGAACCAGGTGGAGGAAGGAGGCAGGGAATCCAAGTTATTTATGGATGTGATAAGACTTGAAGAGTTTAAAGCCTGCAGTAGAGACAAGTGTGGGTAGAATGAGAGGAAGGATATGAACAAAAGATGGGGTCTTACTAGTTTCTTTGGGGAAGTAGTGATTCAAAGACACAGGTGTGGATTCAACTTAGACCCCCTGTCCTGGTGGGTACGTGCATATTTTCTTTTTACACGGCTGGGTTAAGTTACTTCCCCTAGGTCAACCAATTAATCTCGTGCACAGCAAGGAATAGAATTCAGCTCTCAATGCTCTCCTTTCACATCTGGAGCAGGCAAATCAGGTTTCTCCTTCCTGAAAAACCCTCTTCATTAAAAAAATATATATATATTTTGCAAATCAATGAAGTTTTGAGTTCTATTACAGAGGATCTGTGAAATCCTCTTAGTATTACTGTGATGTAAAACTAGAGTAGTATTCATTTGTAAAAACACTATAAATTGCTTTCTGGTTTATCTTTGATTCAAGAATTTTAAATATCTATCAAAATTAGTTTTATTCCTCCCCTCACAGCCTCCACCCCCCAGGTTTAAAGTTATTATTCTGAGAAGCTTAAAGAAAATGAGTTACAGATCTGAGAAAGCAGTGTGTGTGGAGCTTAACTGTTGCATGACTGATCGTGTGATATATTTCTCTTTTCACTAATAACCACAAAACAGGTAGAGGCATGGCAGACTAATTTGGTTTATATGTCCAGCTGTAAGGCTAGACACTGCATCATTCTTTTCAGAAACCAGTGACTTTAGGCATGTGGAACTTGTAGTCATGACAACAATAAACCAGCTTTGAGTCTGAGTTTCAGCTCAGAAACTGCCTTGTCTCCATTACTTCCTGCTCATGACCTGACTTTTCTTACTCTCTGGGGCTGGGGGCTGGGGATTTATAAAAGATCTATTGAACAGAGCTCCAGTATATGTTTAATGCTTAAAATGTCTGGCTTGAAAGTTTTGCTTGCACAGATGGCTAAAGGCTGGAAGGAGGATAGATCAATCATTATTATAGCTAATGACACGGTTATAAGACATACACAAAGGTGAGCTGATTTGGAAAATGGGAAAAGGCAATGTGAAAAGAGTGACTTGGAAGCATTTCTTTAAATAGCATAAAAATAGCTCTCACAAATAAAGTTCTTTTAAACACGTGGGGGAATTATACTGTGATTGATTCTGAGAGGACCTATCCAAAGGGAACAATGAAAATTAATCAAACAAAAATTTGTACACCAAGTTGAGTGTCTGTGTGTGTGTGTGTGTGTGTGTGTGTGTGTGTGTGTGTGTTTAAATTTGAAGAAATGATTAGCAGATGCTCATGGCAAAAATCTACAAGTAATCATTTTTGTGTCCCATGTGATTAATGGATTTAATAGTGACTACTTTACATTATGAAACAGCATAGCTCAGTGACATGAATATGCACCATGGGGTTCAATAAACTCCACAAAATACCAGCTGTAATGTTAGAAAGTCGTCTATGCACTCTGGATATTCAGCTCCCAAGAGAAATAATACAGTTTGCACTCTTGGATTGGTGAGAGATGAAATGGGATAATGGAGGGAGGGAGCTTAGCTCAGTGCCTGGGATAAACACTCAGTGATGTGTAGCTGGCAGCGTTGATGCTGCTAGCATTGTTGCTAGCAGGGTTGTCCAGTCATCAAAATCTGTCCTTCATGTGATTAAAATGGCTGACCTGTCCATTGTTATGGAGACATGATCATAGAGGCTGGAAGACTCTGTTTTTTTCTGGAGAGATGTTTTCTGGCTTTGCTATTTTCTCCATATAATCTAGACTTTAAGGAGGGTAGAGAATTACTGGCTCAAGAAGGCAGGAAAGATAGGTTGTAAGTTGCCAACATAAAAGATGAAATGTGGGGAGATATTTGTACCTTTTTACTGTGCAGCTTTTTCTTTTCACAGGAAGTGAAATATTCCAGCATAATTTTTGCTTCCTATTCCTTTAGCACATTGAACTAGTTAGATATGATTATCTTTTTTTTAAGCTCCTATTTTCCAGCAATTTGCTACCTCAAACCAATGGGCAGAGCAATAAGACATAGATCAAATCCTAGAGAGAAGCCAAGTGGTTCCTTATTTTTTTTCTATTACTGAGAAATTAAATAATTTGCTTTCCCCAGAGATCAACTTTGTGATTTTATGATCATGTGGTTAAACTTCTTAGTAAATGAGATGCTGCCCAGAGGCCATGCTAGTCTTCATGACCTTGTAGTGTGTGGATCACCATGAGAAATCTGATAAAGTACATTCATTTATTAAGTATAATTTGAGAAACCATGAACCACAAACTGATTATGTATTTTTTCTTACTGTAAGATTTTAATGGTGTAAATAATTGAATTTCTGTTTGCATTGTCTCCAGACTGGCAGCTATAATTGATAGCAATGCAAGATGATTTTCTGATACACAATTAGATCATGTTTCTATCTTACAAAGTTTATAAGAGAAATACATGTATTATATTTTTCATTAGTGTGAATTAGTTAATATACCTCTAGAAAAAGAGAAATATAACCTTTTTCTCTAGTAATATTAATTTTTATGTATTTTAAATTGATTAAAACAATGGGCTGATTAATATGAAAGAAATGTAAACACTAGCAAATAAGACATTTGGAAGTATAAAATAAACACATGTTATATAATTACTATATTGCAGACTAGATGTGATTGAGTGAATAAATTTTTTGAACATCTCAAGCATTATTATAAACGGGAATTATAATAAAACTACAATAAAAACAGTACTTTTTCATCCAAAACGGGCTGCGTTGATAGTATTCCACCATCTTTTAATTAGATTCAGATACAAATGTAGCCAAAGTTTGGAAGAATCTACTGTTCTTCCACAAGACATCATAATTTCATAAATATTGGCCGTAATGTTTCCGAGTCTTGAAAGGGATTTTGAGAAGCACAGGTCATTTTTTACTAAGTAGAATGTTTAGTCTATGCAAAAGATAAATCTTTTGCAGACTCAGAGTCTTTAAACATGCCCAGAGGAAGAAATTGTCTCTTTAAGAGTTTCTTAGAATATTTCTGTCTCTTCAATATTGGTATAGTTTTGTTATTGTTCACAAATGTTGCTGATAATGGCGGTTCAAGTAAGGAAATTCAAACAGTGGAAAATAAATCTTATTCCTTAATATGTAACAGAAGGTTTATTCATCAAATGTGGATTAATGTTTATGATGTGCTTAACAGCAGAGACCTCCGGTGTTTCTGGTAGACATATAGGAATAATAATGACCCAAGGCCAGATTCTTCCCCTTTGAATCCTCTGTGGATCTCTGTCAAGCACCAGGGCAGAAGTGGAATTCAGAGTACAAACACAGACTTAGTCAAAGTAAACCTCTGCTCCGGAACTTGGTTTTATATATATGTATATGTATTTAAAGAGACCTACATTTGTTACTAATAAGTATAATAAGTCAATTTGTAGATACTTAAAATTCAAATTATTCAATTCAGCAGCAACTTTTTCCAACTTGGGCTGGAACTAAAAACACCCATATTATCTAGTTAGCAAAAAAAAACTTGCTGTAAAGTTAAAGATGCTAATTGCAAATATTTATCATAATTCATTGCCAAGAATTGATATACAATAGCTGGGCTGGTTTATTTGTAGTTTATATAGGTCTGTATTTTGACATCATTTTATATTCATTCACCTTTTACCAAAGACTCATTATTCAGGCATTATGATTATTTTAGCATATGCTCTGAAAACCTTCAAGTGGTTTTGTTTGTTGTATTTTTTTTTTTATCTAGTGTTCTCACTGTTAAATGTAAAATAGAGCAGTTTTTTCTTCATCTTACTGACCTTATCTCCTGCATATTCTGATTATTCTTGAACCAGTAGCTTAAGGATAGATGCAAAAGTGATGAGAGTTTGATTTAGCTTTGGCTTTATTATCAGATACCCACAAGGAAATAAAGCTTTGATCTACTTCCTTGGAAAGTTAATCCCAGTGATTACGTGGAGATGTGTGCAGTGGTAGCTACAGGGATATACATCTTTAATCTCTCGGTGTTGAATACTTAAGCCAGTTCGGATTCTTGGCAAAGAGATTTAAAGAAAGAAAAAAATAATTACACTCTTCATGGGCTTTGCATTCTGGAATGAATATTTGGTAGCTCTGCTTGCTCTTTTACAGTGTAACAGGCAAGCTTAGGAAAATAGATTTAGGCTTACTTAGAGTGATGTAAAAATGGATGATTTCTGTGGTCCTCAATAGGTAAATTTAAAGTAGGTCTATTAACTGTGGGGCAATTTGGGTGGGGTTTTTATTATCCAGTTTATCTCAGCAAAGTAAAGGCTGAATAGAGAATATGTTATTTCCAGTGGAATACTAGAAAAATTTTTCTTGAACTGGAACCACTCTTATTAAAAAGTGCTCATCTTTTTTATACATAAACATTTTATATGCTGATGTAGGCCGTAATACGGCCACTAAATTTAAACATGACATGGCTTCATTAAAAAATGTCCTTAAGTTAAACACATTTAAAATTGCTACTGCATTTTATTGAGAAAACGTACATTAGGCTAAAAAATATTTAAGCCAATTTTATCAGTTAATCTATTTGTTAAGATATATCTATATCTATATCTATATCTATATCTATATCTATATCTATATCTATATCTATATCTATCTATATCCTTTCAATTTATCTGACACATTTTAATTTATAAACATGTCAAAAAGGAAACTAGAAAATAATCAAAATCTCATCAACCTTAATAAACATGTAGCATTAATGATTCTTTAATATAGTAGAATACAAGTTAGTATCTTTTTTCAATTAACATTATTTGTGAAGTTTTTCTTCACATTGCCTTGTATTGGGCATAAATATAAATTATACCTGTGTCATATGCTATCGGATGCATTACCATCATTTATTCAACTCCTCCTCCAGTTCTCTTTCTCTATTATGAATAATACCGGAAATCTGAAGTGTTGGCAAGATAAATAATGTTATTTTATTACTTGTGCTATATCTTCATTCTTGATTTAAAAAGTTATGAATATATAGACCTGTTAGAAATTAATCCTGATATCAGAACAAGAATATGTAATATTTTATACAGATCTCACTCAATTTCAATCTAACAATTCATAGTTTTAAATAAATTGATGTATGAAGCAAATATTTAAATAATGAGATTGTCCCTTAGAAGTAAGTTTTGGTTATTGATATATTAGCATATGAGAGTAATTCAATTAGCCACTATGTTAATTAATCACAAACGGAAGCAGCCTTTCCCTTTCCTCCCTTCCTTAAGTAGTGTGGCTCTTGTTTCTTCTGTGATTGAGGCCCCCAAATTTTGTGACCTTTTTTATTTTGTAAAAGTGCAGGTTCCAAATGATATAAAATTTAACCTTCAGAATTTGTCTTGGTAACGTATAGAATGGAAATGGGAAAATTGTTGAATAAAAGTTTCTGTGTCATTGGGTAAAGAGATATTCAATTTTACATTGCACTAAAATGTGCTTTTTAGGAATTCCTGGAACACTCCCTAAAAATATGCTATGATCATAGTTTCATAGAATTCCCAAAGGTGTTTTTTTTTTCAGCATGGACACATATAATTTAAGAATATACTTGAGGTTTTTATAAACTCTTCCAAGGGAAGAATTCAACTAGGTGTTATAAGTTAAACTAGTTGTGTTTTGTTTGTGAAATGAATTGCTAGAACATTGTGGCATTAGGTAGGCAAAGGATAAATTATATTTGTAAACAGCTCTAAATACTCCTTATCTTATATTGTTTTTGCTTCCTGTGCTTTACCTACTCTGCTTAATAGCAATTTATAGAGGTGAGTGACCTTGGTAATTACTCTATTTATTATTCAGGAAATTTTCTAAAACTAGGGAGAGTAAAATCTTCAAGCGAATCTTTCATTCAGCATGAAACCTTTTCTTTTAAGACTTCCTTTTTGAAGCTAACATTAAAATTGTAGGTGACACCTGGTCGAGCCTCTTTCTCTGGATCCATGCTTCCAGCATTAGGTGCACATGTGTGAAAAGTGTGTGGCCGGGGGTGGGAGAGGGAGTGAGAGCTGGTAGGAAATGGAGTCTCCTGTGAAAAAAAGAAAGGTAAAGGAAGTTTAGCCTAATTCTTAGAATATGTGTTTCCCCAACGCAAAAGGAAAAATCCATTTATTGATTAGGTGAGTGTCAGTCCTTGCCACTGAACCTTGTGGAGTCAAAATTTATAGTGGGTATTTGGGTATTTTTCTCTGTATTGTTTAAATATTGCAAAATCTTTAGTGTACCCAGATTCCCAGGACAACTCTACAACAATTTACATCAGTGTCACTGAACATGGGATCTAAGGACCCAGGTGGGTCCTAGAACTGTTTGTTACTGATTCAGGATGAGATATGGAGTTGGGGCCAGAACGTCAATCAACCAAGTTGCTAAGCACACTGTTTAGTTCACCTGATATTTTTTTCACGTAGCAACACTTTCTTGATTATTCCTGGAGTGCTGGTAATAAACAGTTCAAAGGCTACTTTGAGTAGCAGTTATTAGATCTTTCTTTTAGACTTTGTACTAATGTTAAATATGTGGAAACATAAAAGTACTTAAAGTGAAAAAAGAATGTTTGCTGATAAAACTGTGGGGCAGCGTGGGTGGTGGTGGCAGGTGGGTGGGTTGGTTTAGACGGCTGCTTACCAGCTGTGATCTGAAGTGAATCATTTAACCTCTGTGTTTCTATTTTTCTTATTTGCAAAATGACCTGGGATTGTTCTAGTTTAAATATTCGAATGAAATGTAACAAGTGTAAAGGGACTGAGTGCGCTGAAGCACCACCACATTCTTACACCTAGACCCATGTTGTTAGCATATGAAAACGGATCATAGGTTAAATGAGAGGACAGGGGCTAAATGTATTAATTTTAAAACTTATTTGGACACCCTACAACTCTCATTCCTTGAATATTTCCCATCTTTAAGCACAGATTTTGGTGTTTGAAAAAAATCTCTTTCTAGGTGCTGTTATCTTCATTGCTTATAATAATGTGCTGCAATTCAACCTGTGGGTTAAGAAATGTACTTTAGCCACAAACCTCATTTATTTCCATGTCACCTTTATGAGGAGCCATGGCAGCATCCATTTTCTCCCTTTTACAGTCACAGGACCTTGAACCTAGAGGAGAATACAGTAAAAGTTGCCCACTTTTATGTATGGCAAAACCTTCCTCATTCTTATTCATAACAAAAACATTATAAATCGGTATTGCAGGTAGTTTAGTGATAGCCCAATCTCTTGTCCATGAAAACAGCAAAGTCAAATGCAAAATATGAAAAAATTAAGGCAAGATATTTTTCTAGAAATAGCATTAGAAGTGAATTGTTTTTGGAAAAGCTTGAAACATTACCAAAAAAAAAGTAAAGTATGTTAATTCCTAACTAAACAGGTTTATCACCCAACAAGCTGGTCAATTCATATCTTTTCAATTTTCAGGGTGGAACAAGATTTTTCTAGGGAGTGTGTGTGTGTGTGTGTGTGTGTATTGACATTATCGTCCTTTTCCTACTTCTATCCCTTGCAGCAATCTGTCACTATCCACTGGGTTTACTGCTTTGGAGCCTCTCTTTAACATCTAGTCAAGATGCCTTCACAGTATTGGAGTACTTAGCAATTTCCCACCTCTCCTCCTCCCTCCTCCTCTACATAAGACATCCTGTAAGTCAAGTAGACCAGGCCCCCAGGTCACTTCTCTTGCACCATGTCACTTTCCTTTGCTCTTATCGTTTCATCTACAGCCTTTTGTCTAAATTGCCCAATTACTCTTTTTCAATTTACATTGAAGTTAACAAGCTGTTATCAATTATGTTCACGGCTGTATTTGGATAGGGTAGGTGTTCAAATAAATATTTGTTGAATTGCATTATTGAAATACAACCTGCCAGGAGCTGGGCCAGTTGCTTCTTTCTTTATATCTGTTTCTTAGCACTTCAGTGGGATGTGATTGCTGTCTCCTTTGGGCTCACATAGCACTGTCTTTGAACCTGTCTTGTGACATTTATCCCCTAGCATGTGCAAATGCAAGCTTTGTTGGCAGACAGGTGGAGGGTCAGACCCCGGCTCCTCCCTTACTATAGAATCTTAAGCGAGTTGTTTAATCTCTCAAGAACACAGTTTCTTCTGTCAAATGAAAATAATCATGTCTGCCCTATTAAGTTTGTATGAAAATTACATGGCATAATATGTATGCAAAGCACTTTGCTTTTACTAAGTGTTTAATAATAAAAGGAACTAAGACTTATACAATACTTATGTTCCAGGCACTGTTTTGAAATCTTTACATTTATTAATCATTTGTTCCTCACAACAACAAAATGGAACAGGCACTATTCTCCCTGCTTTGCAGATGAGGAAACTAAGGCGCAGAAAAATGAATTATCTTTTGAAGGACACAGAACTGGCAGGATGTAATGTCAGTATTACACCAGGGTATCTGGCTTCTGCATTAACAATTTTGCTTTGCAGCCTCTCAGCACTTGTGTATTGTTCTCTCCTTATTCTTATAATGGGAAGAGTCATAACGCCTCAATTTTATTCCCAGATTACCAGCAGCTGTTTACTCATAGGCAAGTCACTTATTTTCCTTAGGACTTAATTCAATGGTCTTATCTACAAAACAAAAGAATTTTGAGCCACACAACCTCGTTTTGTCTTCCCAGCATCCTTTTCTTTAGGGAATTGCCCCACCCCCAACCTATTCTAGAAGGACTGTCAGTCACATGGCCACCAGCTTCCCCAATGCAAGGCCTCCAGGGTTTTCCATTTCCCCCGACAGGGTGTTTGGTCCAGGGCTGAACATATAAACTAAGCAGGGTTAGACCATTTTTTTTTTGTGTGTGTAAACTGTATGTCTCCCACCAGGTGGAGAGAATCTGTTTAAGATTAAATCCAGCATAAAAAAAGAGCTGTGAAATTGGGGTTTGGAGAGACATAGAGAAAATATAAATGACAAGAATAAGCATTATGATCATTATTTTGATGCCTGATTCAGCTATACCTGAAGTCAGCATGCCTCCATACTTTTCGGTTTTGTGATTCAACAAAATACTGGTTTTCCCTTATACTAGTTTGAGTTAGCTTTTTGTCACTTACTAGAGGAATAGTTCTTACGTAGATTAAAAGGGATGATCTCCTTTCTAGCCATAACGTTCTATAAGTCTCACTGTATCCTCTCAGACCTTAAGGAATATGATTTTTTGAACAAAGCAGTTACTGAATAAATATTTTTAAAATGAATTGTGCAACCTGCAACCCAGGATAAAAATAGGTATACCTGGGATCTGGGGCATAGTTTTCAGATGACTTCCCTAGGTTCCTGGCCGTGGACCACTTTGAGAATAACCTGAAATGATTAAAGCCAGCCTTCACTGGCTTAGAGGTTGTTCCTGAATCAGCTGACTTCTCCTGGACCTTGTTTGGAAAGCTAGCTCTAACTAGTGGGACGATGCAAATAACAGAATGGGGTTGCTTGGTACAAGGATGCAACTGTTCCTGAAATTTACAAGCAAAACAAAAGGTGGAATTGTTGAAGGATAAGTAGGATATAAAGGAACTTTCCAACTATCACCCCAATACAACAACATAGGGTCAGGAAATTCAAAGGGGCTCTTGAAAGAAAAGGACAAAAAGGCCCACTTGTGATCACAGCCATTCTATGTTAAATCCATGCACCCACACCTATGCACACACTACTTCATATCCACAAAGGTGAAAAAATATTCAGATGCTGTGTGTGAGCAACACATCAAGGTATTAAACGCCGCTTTCAGTTGGACCAATATGTATACAAATACACCTACTGCTTCATGTGTCCAAATGCATTTATATACTTAGAACCACACCGAGAGACCTCTGCCATCACCACAATGCAACCCTTCAGAAAGAAAGCAGGCTCTCTGAAATCTGTGCCATGTGCCAGGAAGTATGCTAAATGCTTTGCGCATTATCTCATAAGCCTCTCATCAGAGATTTGAGACAAATAATATCGTCGCCCCCATTTTGTCAACGGTTGCGGGGGGGGGGAGGGAGATGTAGAAAGTTTAAATAAATCGCCCAAAGCTTCACACCTAGTTAGCAGTGCAAGTCTTCGTGAGTTTAAACGCTCACTGTTAATCACCAGGCTCGCTACCCCTTCCAGACCCAATTAGTGTTAATAATAAAAATCCAGAAAGAGAGAGTGCCTGTCCTGAAAGCAAAAGAGCGGGTAAATGGTTAAGCCGCGATAGTGTAATACTGTGTGTGTGGGAGAGAGGGAGCAGGTATACGGTACATGGGAAAAGAGTCAAGTTCTAAACCTTTAGGGAGCTCATATTGGAAAAAGAACCAAGACTAAGACACACAGTCCCTTCCTAAGTGATAAATCTTTTCCGTTTACTGTGACTTTCATGGTAAATAAATTCCATGTTGAACATGAACTCATGGTTTCATAGCTCAGACTGCTTGGCTGTTGTTAGCATTCTCCTTCGGGCCCTGCCAGCCAGAAGTGAGCAGGGCTGCCAGCGACAGCGAGGGCCGGCGTGCTGCAGCTTGCCAGATGCAGCTGCTGAAATCTAGCAGCAGATTTAGTATTTCCTGTAGGGGCTCTCCGAGAAGGAAAGTTCCCAGCTTGTTTGTATATGACAAGCTTATGTTTCCATGATGCCTTGAACCACGGCTTTTTAGGGGTCATTTCGTTTCATAAACATTGTCCTGACTCTATAGGGAATCAGCTGCGTTCACACAGTCCTGCTTGTGGAAACAATAACATTTGATTTTTTCAATGGAAACTGTATTGTTTATAATTAGCTCACAAAGGGGGCTTTTCAGAGTCATGCAAAAGATTAGGGCCGCGTTTGGTGCAACGATCATCCATTTGCCGAGGTGATGGAGACAAGGTAACGCTAGAAGACGCGATAAAGCTTTAAGGGCCTTGGAGAGCTGGGAGGTCTCTCTATGAGTGGGCACAGGACTCGGTTCAACACAACACACGCAGCATTCACTGCTGACATCTGTCCGCGGCTCGCGCAGCAATAGTGATGGGGTTGTTTAGAGTTAGGGATTGGTTCCCGATGGCCTCACTCCAGAGAGTCAGATACGCTTTGGGGAACAGCTTCGGTGTGATTGCACATGTGGTTCCTTTGTATGACGTCAATTGAAGATCTGATTCAACATTACTGAACCTTGGATTTTTGGCTCAGTCATTTTTCTTAAAGTTCAGAGATGTGATATTGGTTACTTAAGCTTCTATAATGTATGGGATTATGTGAGACCTACTTCACGTTTTTACCTTTGGTTGATATATTGAGATATTACATATTTTTATCAATAGCATTTACTGAAAGCTTTCTATATATTTGACATAGGATACACTTCACTATTTGGCACTCTTTGCTTTGTTTATTGCTGTCTCCCTTTACTCGAGTGTGAGCACCACCAGGGAAAGGTTTTATATCTGTGTTATCCACGGCTAAACCGTAAGCACCTGAAATCATGCCTGGCTCGGTTCGGTTTTCAATAAGTGTGTTTCACACGAACGAACAGGGACTGTGCTAAGGGTTTTATAGGCGTAGCTTTCTGAATCTTCATATCGACCCATTAAAGCATTAAACCATTAAAGCATGTTATGTTTCCATTTCCATTTTACTGATGAGAAAATGAGACTCTGAGAATTTAAATAAATTTCTCAGGGCTCTATAGCAGCTAAATGACAAAAAGTGGGTCTGAGTATAAGACTTTGTCTCCAAACTTCATGTTCCTAATCTCTGGCTCCTGCTTTCCTCCTGAGCAACTCCACATAAGGTCTAAGCCCACGTGACTCAACTATCTGGCTCTCTTCTGATAAAGAAATTCCCAGTGGGTGGGTGGGGGGTTGTCATGTTTCCTGGAATTTTAGCTGTGCCTGTTATTAGACCAAGTTTATACTTTCGTTGTCTTCTGGCATGCATCACTTTTTTTTTTTCGCCTCCTATCTGACTGCCAGAGTCTGGGAGCGAGGCCACCAGTTTGGAGTTTCTCCTTCACACACCTGGCAGACAGGGAGGACCTATGCGGAAGACAGACCCAGGCCTGTTGTGAAGCACTAAGAAACCATTCATAGCCTCTGTCTCTCCATTCCTTCGTCGGCCTGGGTGTGTCTTGTATTCTAGAAAATGCGTACATTTGTACAGGGTGTTTTTGTGTTTAAAAGGGAATGAGAGGGGGAAAAAAGGCTGACGAGGGAACAAGGTAAAGAAAGACAATGCCTCCAACACTAGGGAAGAATAAAATTATTTTTTAGAAACCCACTTAAACGGAAATATCCATAATAGGTTATTTTCCATCTAGAACAGAAGGAAAGTTCAGCACAGTGCTGGCACCAGCAGGGTTAGTCACTTCTTCTAAAACCCTGGGGTCCTGGCTTTTCCCCCGCCCCTTGCTACTGTCTTTCTGACCCACCTGTTAGTGCATCCTCTTGGTCATTCTCCTCTCCCCTCAGCCTTTTGTTCATGCTTTTGCATCTCTTGCAGTGTAAGGCTGAGAGAGGATTCAGACATATATAAGACATATTTTATGCTTTAAGATTTTTTTTTTAATGACATAGAGAATCGTCAGTCTGTTCAGGGGATCAATGTCGGGGAGGGGACATCTGTAATACTTTCAACAATAAAGATAAATTTTTAAAAATTGACATATAGCCACTAACGGCTGTGCTTTTTCTATGCAGAATAAATTCTGCCTAGGATTCTGTCAAAAAATACTGAAGATGCTTCACCGATGAAGACTTGATGCCTAGTACCCTAATCTTTTCTTTGGAGGCCAAGACATAGCTTGACTGTTATCTGCAACTTTATAGTCTATTCCATCTAAACTGAATAGTTAAAAAATTTTGGTTGAGAGCACTCATCTGAAACTGAGTTGTATCGTGGGTGGGAGGGAGGGTGAAAGGAGTGGACATAAGGTTATTTTTTTGTCTTCGACTTATATTCCCAGAGATTCATAACGCTTGGGTGATGGTATATGGCTCACTACTGTGACTGTCAGCACTGACTGCCCATTATAACTTCCCAGGGAACTTTAAAACAAATACTTCTGCTTGAGCCCACCCCAAACCAATTAAATCAGAATCTCTAGGAGTGCGGCTTGAGCACTGACATTTTTGCAGAAGCTCCAGGTGATCCTAATGGATGGCTAGGACTGAGAGCCGCTGGAGTACAACGGGGACTGTGGGCTTTAGAGCCTGATGTGCCTGGGCCTGAATTCCAGATATGCCTCTCTCTGTGCTGCGTGACATGGGGAGCACTTCTGAAGCTTCTACACTCATGTTCTTACCTTGTAAAATGGAAACAGTGGGCCTTCATCGGAGGATCATTTCAACGAGAAAAATCTAAGTGATGTAGCTAGCGCAGCGCCTACCATTTAATTGGTTTTTAATAAATTACAGTTATTATCACTACCATCATCATGATTAGGCCTCAGAAAAGACCATCATTTCTATATGTAAACATTGCACAGTAATAGGGAAGGGCATGCACCTGCTAGAGACCACTCCAGCCATCTGCTCTTTGTCAGATGGAACATTGTGCTGTGATTACTATTTCTACTGCTTTATCCAATCTATTTTCAAACCCTTGCAGAGTGCTGCAAAGGTTGAAACTATACTGACAGACTTCTACTAAAGGATAAAGCGTTCTCAATGTTAAGACAATTCCAAATTCAGACTTAGTTCATTCATTATAATTTTGGTTCTAATCTTCTTTCATTTGCATCTTTCCAATATGCTAAAAATTTTTAAAGCATTTGTATTATTCTATTATGAATTGCTCTTCATCTCTCTTTGACAAGGTCAAACACCTTTTTTTTTCAGACCCCCTTCAAAATAGATAAGTCACATCATGTTTTTGGTCTTTAGTGAACAACTAGCTTTTAAATCCATTGCCACAGGTTCTACCCTCTTTTATGAAAACCAGGCATTTCATGAGCCACATGGTTGCCAACTGGATTAAACCTATCGTTATAACTGGTAAAATCTATACAAGGTACTATTCACTATGGATGAAATACATTTAAGTTACAGTCTTGCACAAAATAAATGCTCAAATGACTGTTAAATTGAAAGGTAAGGCTCTACTTTTTAACAAAGTTATTTTCCTAACAATGATTGTGTACTTAAAAAATATACAAATAGGTCCATATTCTAGTAAGGCAGATAAACTATGACTATGACAGATGACACCAATGTTCTCATAGGCTCTGTTTTTTTGTGTTTTTTGTTTGTTTGTTTTTTGTTTTTGAATCATTCATGACTGTGCCCAATAAATCCAGTGGCTTAGCTATGTAGGGTCCACATCTGAAATAGCTCTCCAGTGTTTTTGCTTTTTTCAGTTATTAGCTTTGTTCTCTGATCTTTATTACCCTTTGCCCCTTTATCTTTAGTCTCTGCACCTGTCAATAAATCCCATACAATGAATCCAGAAAACTCTCTTGTCGTTTCGTTTTCCTATTCAGATCTTTAGAAACCCTCTACATTTCTAATTAAGTCCATACCATGTAGGGCAAATGGAAGGAGTTCAATTTACTTTAAAATTTGAGTCAGACAGATCTGGGTTTGGGTCCTGGCTTTTAGCTGTGTGAATGCGGGTGTGTTATTTTTCTTCTCTTAGCCTGTTTTGTCATTTGTAAAATTAGGATTTAAATAACTACCTCAGGGATTAATAAGCACTGAATGAAATTATTTCTGCACATTACCTAGTGCAGTGTCTACCTCCCAGTGAAAGCTCAGTTAACATGAGTCACCTTCTCTGACCCTGGTTGTAGACCTGACCTACCTTTCCAAATCCATCTCTCACCGTGCTGTCCCTCTGTCATTCACACATTCTCAACTCCCTTGCTTGTCTACTATCATTGTGTGCATACGTCTTCCATCCCCTTACTTCTGTACCTTCATTCATTGTATATTTGCATGGTTCTCTTTGTCATACATGCCTTTTACTTGGTGTCTAACCAGCTATTCTCTTGCTTTTCTCCAAGATTGATAGCCAAAACTAATCTTCAACCTATGACTCATATCCCTTGTCATACCTTCCCAGTGATCTTTCCATCCCACCTTGGGTTCCATTCCAAGTGGGTGTTTTCACCCACCTCCTCCACCCAAGAATGAGCCCCTTGAGGACTGTGACAGTGTCTTTATTTGTCTGCATCTGCCCATCTCCACCACACCTTCCTGATGGTCCGTCCAGTAGGATTTTTTAAAAAGGAATCATTTGAAAAGTTTAGTGAATGTATTAATCTTTTAACAAATTTATTTTATTGCTAAAACATTGACATATATAAGATGACTAGAGGCCCAATGCATGCATGAAATTCCTACACTGTGGGGTGGGGGGTTCCTCTCAGCCGGGCCTGCGCCCTCTCACCGTCCGGGAGCCCTTGGGGGATGTCCGACTGACGGATTTCCATGGGGAGTGGGCCTAAGCCATCAGTCGGACATCCCTAGCACTTCTGAGGAGGCGGGAGAGGCTCCTGCACCGCTGCTGCGCTTGCCAGCGTGAGCCTGGCTTCTGGCTGAGTGGTACTCCCTCTATGGGAGTGCACTGACCACTAGGGGGCAGCTTCTGTGTTGAGTGTCTGCCCCCTGGTGGTCAGTGCGCATCATATCAACCGGTCATTCTGCCATTTGGTTGATTTGCTATTAGGCTTTTATTATATAGGATAATACTACTATTATTGATTATATAACTGAAAAATTAATCAAATCCACTAAGCTTAGGTAACTTCACAGAGTAATACCATGAATAAAACATCTCATGTTCTGGGAGCTTTTATAAAAGCTCTGAACAGGCTCTGGAGACTAAAGTATACCCAGCAAGCTCACAGCAACACAACACTCAAAAACACGAAGATTAAGGCAGCAGAAGAACAGACAAAGCGTTGAGATGCAGGCTAAAGTGCTCAACCCTCAAGAGTATGACTAATTTTAGGCAAGCTGTAGAAACCTCAGCCATGTTTATTCTGGCCTATGGAAGCCTGCAGGACAGTATTATCTTTCCTTCCAGTGTTCCTATTGGTAAGTAGAGAAATAGAATAAATAGAGGAAAGGACTGAATTCTGAGCTTAACACAAACCAATACTCGATCTGCCTCTGTCGTTTATATTAATCATGCCTTTTTCTCTCTCATTTAGATATATTTCATGTGTAATAGATCTAAGCACATAGTATATACTCACTATTTAGTATCTTTCTTTGCCATAATTTAGTTTATTTAATGACCACCCTTGGTTTTTTAACTTAATGAAAACATTATAATTGTCCAATGTTTCCACTACCAATCACAATAGTCTTATTCTGTATTTTAAATTTACGCTTAACTGAAAAGGTGACCAGCCACTCAGTGTGTCAACGACTGAGAGGTTTCCTGGGACATGAAGCTTTCATTCTCCCCTTTTTTTTAAGCCTCACCCAAGGAGATGTTTTTATTGAATTTAGAGAGAGGTAGAGAGAGAGAGGGAGAGAGAGAGAGAGAGAGAGAGAGAGAGAGAGAGAGAGAGAGACATCGATGTGAAAGAGAAACAATGATTGGTTGCCTCCCATATGGGCCCGAACCGGGATCACACTGGAAACCTAGGCATGTGCCCTGACTGGGAATCGAACCCACAACCTTTTGGTATATGGATCAGGAGCTTTCATTCTTAGAACTGGGATAGTCTTTAGAAAACGGTAAAGTTTAGCGCCATGCAAAAGGCTTTTTCAACTTTTCAGAAAGAAATACAAACTATTGTTCTTTTTCACAAGGTGTTTGCAATCTATCTGAAGAAATAGGATGCAACAAGCCAAACACAGGACAATTTGAGAGAGAAAGAACTCAAGCATGGATGGGTGTGGGGCCGACTATAAGGGATGCAAGGTCTTAGATCTGGCAGTGGGACGATGATGACACAGGGACATCTTTGCAAAAAGTGAGCCTAGAGTGGTAATGTTCAGACAGAACAGGAGCTTAGAAACTCAAGAAGAGATGGGTGAGAGATAAATGGGGAAGGGGGGGGGGGGGAGAGGCGGTGGTGTGAGCTGTGAAAAATGCAGCAGCCTGAGCTAGTTGGTAGGGGTGAGCCAGGGTGGTGCAGAAATGCCTGTTGTGAATACAAACTGCAATCAAGTCTGGCAAGTGGTAAATTTTGTCTGGCCTTCCAACATTTGCTTGAATAATTGACAATTGGCTGTTATTAAGATTTACAATTGGTTGCTCCACTTCCTCAAAAGAATTTATGTGTCTCATGGAATAAACCAACATATGTGTTACTAATGCTCAGACGCATTTAAATGGATGACCGTTGTGTAGTAAGTCAGGGAGAGAGAAATCTACCGTGAAATGTTCTGGGTGGTGAAATGCTCTATAGCAAAGCCCAAATGCTAGATTAAAAAAGTGTCAGCAAAGACAATAAATAACTGCTCTTTTCACACAGAATTTACCCATTATCTGATACTGGCTGCCCCACATGTTTGGCTCACAGGAAGCAACCTTGCCATTTGTTTTATTGCTTCTCTGCAAATTATTTGCCTCCAGTTTAAGCAGCTGGAGTATTTTTCTAATCCTTCTCAAGGAACATGCCTCCTGCATCAGCGTGGAGCTGGAATGAAAGAGGAAGTTGCATGGGAATGGCATTCCGTCTTTCCTGAAGAACAATCTCCCTGCCAAAAAGTCAAGAGGAAGAATGCGAGATTATTCTTCTCTTCTTCATTTGTTGCCAGTCTCTACTTAAAATTCAGATGGACTGCATTTTCTCAACTGGTTTTGCTTGAGCATGAACTCCGTAAAATTTCCATTCTCTTCTCACCACCCCTTTCTTCTCCTCAAAAGCAAACACTTTATATAAAGAGGGAAAGAGCCTGCCTCTCAGAGTAAACAGGCCCTGCTGAGCAGAGCCCTTGGCCCCTAGAAAGTCCACCCTTTCCGAGGGAAATCAGATCCTTGGGCAAAATAGGTGAAGAAAAGAAAAAGGGCAGCTGTTAAAACATTTAGTCTGTTTTTCTCCTCAGCCCCTGCAGGTCCCCTGGCTTCCCAGCCCCCACCTCCACATGATCTTTTCCATCCTGGGCTTATGGGCTGGAAAAGCAGGACCCTCTGCGTGGAGCGTGGAGCGAGGATATGCTGGAGAACATTCCCCAGCACCCTCACAGCCCTCCTCCTCCTCCTCTCCACCCTCCTCGCCACATTCCTGGAGGATAGTCGAAAGATTGATTGGATGATTTTTTGGCAGCTTTTCGCAGAGCCTGCAGCCACAGCTTGGTTTAATTAGGGAATCAGCGTTTCTTTTATGTAGGTCACATCAGGTTTTGATTCCAGATCTCACAGAGCTCTAACCTTTCGAAAAAGTCAGAAATGCATGTGCAATTGGAAGAAGATTTTTTTAAAGTTTTTTTTTTAAAAAATAATTATCACCAGAGTTTTATTTATGCTGGCATAGCTTTGGTCCCTCTTTCTAATTATCAGAATAATGGTGTCATTTTGTGAAGCCTTTTCTTCTACGAGGCTCCTGTTGTCTGAAGCACAAAATGGGCCCATCTTATAAAATTATTAGCAGGGGTCTGGGCCTGAGTGAGGGCTGATGGTCTTTGCTTGTTTCTTTGTGCATTTGCACCCTAAACGTTTAATGGATTTCCTTTCTGTCGAATCTAACACTGAAGAATCTACTTGGAAGGCAGCTACGCTCACCACTATACCACCAACGCCCAGGACACAGCCAATAGTGCAGTGAAGGCCTGGGGTGGGGCCGGAGCAAGGTGGAGGGGAGCAAAGGAGGGAGGGAATGGGGGACATTTATAATATCCTCAACAATAAAAAGAAATTAATAAATAACAAAAAGGAAGAGAAAAAGAATCTAGTTGGAATGAGTGTGAAAACATTTAACCAGTTAGTCTTTGAGATGCACTAGTAAGTAGAAAGAAATATAATGTTGTAGGAGAGAGGGGGCTGGGGGCTATAATGACACTTCAGGAGCTGAATCCCCTGTAATAAACATTCTCAGATCATAGGTGGCCCTTAGGAAACCTTGTCTGAAGAACTTACAATGAACAAAGAATATTCCTTGGCACGTCGCCATGAAGGAAGCACTGATGATGAGGGAAGCCTGAATGATGAGCATGTCTGGATGCTGATACAGCCTTTGAACAAAATCTAAACAACTACTATTTGCCTTTCAGAAATTTGTTCTAATTAGGGCATGGTTCTAATTTAAATTGTTCTTCAGATACTAGGTTTTATGTTTACATTTGCTTATGGAAATTTTGAAATTTTAGCAGTCAAGTAAAACATAAATACTAAATGTTCAAACATTAAAGAGCAAAACAGCCCCCTTCACCACCACTTCCCACAGCACACATTTTCAGAGTAACTGTCCGCACAGGCGGTGCATATTGCAGTGACTAATGTGACCGCATGTAATCTGCTGCCCACAGATAATTAATTAGGCTACCCGGCAAGTGTCATGCAAACAAGTGAACATTACAAGCTCTGGGGAGTGGGAAGCAGTGTCCTGTTTACATTGCCTGGATGGTTAGAGAAGAGTGGTGTGAAATGCTGAAAGGCAATACCGTGAGCCATTGCAAGTTGTGCACAGTTCAAAATGCTAGGAGGGGCTATTATCAAAGGCTGCAGGTTCAGTCCATTTCAAATTGTTCAAAGCAGCTGGAAGGAGATGTCCCTCCATGGAGGAGGTGTCGCACACGTTGAAGGAATTCACGGACTCTTGGGCTCATTATTTTCAGAAGGAAAGGGGATCTGCCGTTGCCTGTTTTGATACATTTGCTTAAACTGCTCAGCCGAGGGTCAGAAAGAGATTGAGGAACCTCTGGTTGAGTTTCACAGCCAGTGGTTTCAGTGCATGCATTGACTTTGACTTTCCAACGTTGTTATTGGGCAGGAAATATCACAATAATAGGACTTGCCATGAGATCTCTGGAATGCTCATTGTTGGAACCACATCACTGAAACTGCCTGTCTCAGGATATTTTACTCTTGTTCGCCTTGCCTGTGACTCTCGCCCCAGTGAATAATATCCAAGAAGAATAAAATGAAATCATTATGGTTTCAAATTGCTTGAGGCACAAACTTCGCCTTTGTCTTTCAAAGGAGGTGTTAGCACTGGTACCAAACACACAGAAAGGGTGGAGTTTGTGTACCTCCAAATCAAATGTAAATCACCCGAAGTCTATTGGCTGCAATCTTAAATCCTTTAGGCAGAGGTGTCTTGACATAGCTCTTAAATCACTTCTGCTTTCACTAAATTATTTCTGTAGCATATAGAGTTTCATATTTTTGTTATGGCTGGAGTTAAACCACAGACCCTCTCAAATTTGCAATTGGTGATAGCTCAGTACTCCTCAACTTAAAAAAAAAAAAGTACAGTCTATGCTATAGAGCTGCAATGCCCCCTCTGCCTCTCTGCCTGGGGTAGAAAAACTCACGGGTTTATGGAACCAACTGATGAGTGAAAACTGTTTCTATACTTTCCTCTGTCACCGTTCTCCTAAGCCAGTAGCAACATTGATGAAGCAAGTTCTATTCTCCATTTGGCCTCCTATAATCTACAGGAAATAAAGCATAACACTTAAGGTTACTGCCATTTTCATTAAATTGCCCAGTTAGGTCCAATTATCTTTGTGGCTAGGAAGATGGGTTAGTAACTTCTTGTTTATCCCTATATGTAGGTAATTGGAACACAGTGTAAACATATACAGCAACACATATTTTTCAACCACTAGAATCTCGCTAGAAATGAATTGGAGTTACTGACCTGTATATCTATGGACAATAGGACTTCATTACTCTTTATCTTATGAAGACCATGTAATAATTTATAAAATATATTCAATATTGATCATCTCTTAACTCCTAAAAACTTCTCAAAAAAAATTGGTGAGACCCTTAGCCAGGACTAATCAAAGGAAAAAAATATCCCTGATCTGTATTCTCTTTTTTTTTCATCATTGGTTTGGAATTGCTTACTCTGTTTTCCACATCCCACGTCATTCATGCCCCTCCAAGGCCTGCATGCAGTGGTTGTTTCCCTGGGCAATGCTTTCAATCAATAGCGCAGAAGCTTCTCAAGACCTCTCTCTGCATTTGTTCAAAGTTCAGATTTTCCATGGAATCTTCATCCATGATATTTTAAAAACAGGTTTACATGTTTCTAATATATTTTGAAACCTAGATCAAGTTCTTGGTGAACTAAAGAAATATAGTGACTTCTCTGAAGAACTGCAGGCATGTGTGCATGTATGTGTGCATGTGAATTGTGTTTCTATCACAGAAAGGGTTACCAAACTGTGGAGCGCAGAGTTACCATGACTGACTCCATCTTGAATTTGAGAGTTAGCATAACTAACTCCATCTTGAGTTTGAACCTTATTGTCTGAACACATATAAGTCTGGGCCAGCAGCCAAGCTCTGGGCTGCCAGCCAAGTGAGGCAACCAACAGGTGCAAGCGATAAGGATGGCTAGGCACCTCCACAGACATTGCCAAATACTTTGATTTAGGACTTCAAGAACTAATCTCTGGAGACCACAAGCAAATCTAACAAGTTCAGACAAAGGGATACACCGCCACAAGAAGGACAGAAATGAAACTAGAACAGGGGCACTTGCTATTCATCCTGCGAATGAGCCATGTTGACCGCTCATTGTGTCTACTTGGTGGCCATTGAGTATTCTGGGGCCTTGCTGTCTGGAGCTGGTCTGGCTGCTGTGGCTCTGACCGACCACTGGACACCAACGCAGCTCTGCAGGTAGCCCAGACCAGAGGATTTGGGGATTCTTGGACTTTCTGTTTGTCAACCCCCAATATTGTGTGAACTGTGTTAGGATGTGTTGATGATAGAGAGTGACCTTGCAAGTAAAAAAAAAAAGTTAAGTTGACAGGATAATCACCTGTGTTGGATCACTATTGTTACTTGGTGTCCAGATGACCTCACTCCCTGAGGGGATGTCTCCTATGGCAACCTTGGTTCCCTAGCGTCTCAGCTTCGATCAGGAACCTCTGATTCATCTGGAGGTGGGGACATCAAATGACTTGTAGGAAAGACTGTTTAACAGCCAGAATGCTAGAGACACAAACCTAGGCTTTGTGTTGGGAAGAGAAAGCTTTTTTGGGGAGACATAATGTGGAAGCTAAAAAAAACCACAAAACTTTTCCTCCCACCTTCTAAGTTGTTCTAACTGGACTAACAATCAAATTAATGGAGACAGATTAACAGGAAAAATGTACAAAGTTTATTACACTGATGCATTATTATATGGGGTGTCATATAAAAATGAGACTCAAAATGCATTGGGCAGTTTAGGTTTATGTGCCATTATGGACAAAGGAGACAGGGGGGCCAGGGGTCTGAGATTTCAAAGGAAATAGGCAATTTACAGGTAGTTGGGGAGGAACATACATGGGAGGCAAGTTCTTGCTAGGCAGGAACAGACCTTCCTGTTGGAGCCTTTCTGTGTACCATCCTAAGGTGAATATGCTAAGATTCCCTTACTCGAGAAGGTCTTTGTATCTGAATCTCTTAGACAGGAAAAGGGGAGAGTCAAGGGTTCTTTCTGAGTCTTTTGTTTCTTAATAACCAGCTTAAAATCGATGTCTGAAAAGGCGTTTTAGGGTGACAAAACTTTGGTCCCCTTCAATACCCTAAAAAAGTCTTCCCCATTATCTACCAATAACAAATGCTGGAACTTCCTACCTACCATTAACTTCTTACATTTTAGATTTTTATATGCCTTTAACTGCGTTGGTGACAATGATTATTAGGTCGAACCACTTTTAACCTACAAAATGAGCTAATAGGTTCTTTTATAGATTTTTTTTCAAATAAAATTAGGTTTAGAGTCTCCAAGTCACAGCTTAGTTGCGGGGGCAGAGTGCAACGTGAAGCTCTCCTCTGGGTACAGAAAAATGTGCCACGTGTGGAGGTCAGGGCCCAGGAGTTCAGGCGTGCTTCGTAGTTTATCACATAGTTTGGAGCCTCCATAATGTTAGTGGGTTTTACTGTCCCTTGGCAGGTAGCGGAGTCAAATTGAAAACATTGCAAATAGAAAGATATTACTCATTGATATCATATTTTTCTAGATTCCCTCTTTATTTGATAATCACTGAAATAATTATAACCCAGACATGAAGTAGTACATACTCTGGCCCACTCAATAGCCATAAAAGGCCTTTGTTGGGTAGGAGGCCTTTCATATTGAGATGCCTGTGTTCTGATACCAATGATAACTCAGCTATATCTCTAGCTGGCTAAGGGATTTTGGAAAGTAATTATTAATTCCTGTCAAATTTTCCCCCTGGGTCTTCCAACTAGTGCTCAATCAGGAACAATGACCTATTTTTCTTTAACAACTGGTAGTAGAATTCTTTAAGATGCCTTAGTAACTGAATGTTAACCCAGAAAATTACATCTTTTAGTGACTGATGAGGCTGAACCCAAAGTTGAAACTATAAATGGGAAAGCTTGATAAATATTTAAACACCTATCTGACTCCATGAGAATGTTGTTTTTAGAAGAAAGAAACCTTTAGTTTGCTCTATTTTTATGGTGTTCCTAATGGCAAAAGTCAGGCAAGCCAAGAACAGTCTCCCATATAATGTCTACTATTTGAGAATAGCTCTCAGATGATCAAATTTAGAATACTTTAGGCACAAAAGTGCAAAATGGGAAACAGGATGCTTTGAAATGAATAATAAATGTAACAGTGAATGTACCGGCTCTGTCATATTCAAAGGTCTTTTTAAAATTGAAATTTTTGGGATGGCATTGGTTAATAAGATTATATAGGTTTCAAGTACACAAGTCTATGATACATCATCTGTATATTGCATTGTGCACCACCCCAAGTCCAATTTCCTTCTGTCACCATATATCTGTCCCCCTTAATATACCCCCACTCCCTGCCCTCTGGTAACCACCATAGTGTTGTCTGTGTCTATCAGTTCTTGTTTATTTGTTTATCTTGTTTGTTCATTTGTTGCTTACAGTTTTATATCCCACATATGAGTAAAATCATATGGTTTCAAAGGTCTTAATCACAAGTGATCCTTTCTTTAAAATATATATATTTTATTAATTTTTTACACAGAGAAAGGGAGAGGGATAGAGAGTTAGAAACATCGATGAGAGAGAAACATCAATCAGCTGCCTCCTGCACACTCCCTACTAGGTATGTTCCCGAAACCAAGGTACATGCCCTTGACCAGAATTGAACCTGGGACCCTTGAGTCCACAGGCCAACACTCTATCCACTAAGCCAAACCAGTTAGGGCCACAAGTGATCCTTTAGTAAAGTTCTGCATGAGGGAAGGGATGGAATAGCTAAAGAGGAAAAACTAATTAGAAAATCGAGAGTTCAAACATATCATGCCAGCTATACTCAAAGTCAAAATAAGTTGTTCCCACAGGGGGAAAAAAAAGTAGAATGCTTGCATTGAAGATATTTGTCATTCTTTCAAATATATTTTAACATCTAATTAACTGCTTTTCAAAAATTGTGAATACTTAATTCTAACTAACTGCATATTCTTAAGATAGTATCCCCTCTTTCTGAAAATTTTGAATTTTAATTTTTTAAATGAAGAGTCCAGAAATATTATAATATGTGCAAGAATGATGAAGATTAAATGTTTTACAGCAATTCCTGGGTACTAGGAATTATACTAAGAGCTTTCCAAGTGCTCCTCACAGCTCTCCCAGAAGGTAAGTGTTGCTATTATATTGGAGATGAGACACTGAGTCACAGAGAGTGGCTTTGAACATGTGTGTTTAATGGCAGAAACCAAAGTTCTAACTCATAGGGTTTGCTGCCCTAGAAATCATTTGGTGAAATGATGCATACAATTCAAATACAGGGGATATTGCTAGCTATTATGAAGTCAACTTTTGGAATACTAGGGGGAAAAATCCAGATCATTATTTATTCTGAAATTCTTTGTTGAACCAACCATTAACTTCCAATTACTGCATTGTGGGCAACCAGTCATTCAGTTAGTTAATCAACAATTATTGACTATCCACTTTTTCCTTTCTTGGTTCTTCACTTTTCTCCCATAATCTTGATGGAAGGAATCTGAAACTTGAGTGATTATAATCATCATAAAATTTCATTTAAACATAATAAATTCAAGTTGCCCACCTCTTTGGGCAGCAACTCATGGAGGTAAAAGAGAACTCCCCAGTCCTTAAGTGTGGGTATGCATAGTGACGGCCTTCCGAAGGGCACATTATAGAAAGGGAGATAAAAGGAGTAACTTTATAATGGAGAAACCTGACAGACACCACATCAGGGTGATTAAGTTCAACATCAACAGTGATAAGTCATTCTGATAGTATGCGCTTTTGATAGGATGTGATGGAGATGGCACTTTACCTCGGTGGAACACATTAGCCCAGTCTAATCCGGAGAAAAACATCAGAAAAATCCCAGTTGAGGGACATTTTACAAAATACCCGACTTGTACTCCTCAAAACTGTTAACGTCATCAAAAAGCAAGGAAAGTCTGAACAACTGTCACAGTCAGGAAGAACCTAGGAGACAGGATGACTAACGTAGAGTGTTATCCTCGGTGGGATCCTGGAACAGAAAAGGGACATCGGGTAAAAGCTGTGGGGATCTGAATAGAGTACGGACTTCAGTCAATAACAGTATGTTAGTATTGATCCATTAATTGTGAAAAATGTACCTTATTAACGTAAGAAGTTAATAACAGGAGAATTCGGTGTGGAGTATATGGAAACTCTACTACCTTTGCAATTTTTTTTTCTATAAAAACCTAAAACTGTTCTAAAGTAAAAACATTTATTAAAACAAAAAGTCTTGTAAAGATCAGTAATACTCATTTAAACATCTGTTGATAGGGGAGTCTTGCAGCCATGTATTTTTTTTTCTTTTCTTTTCCAAAGGTGGTAACTTCATTAGACAGTGTAAAGAAAAAAACTGCTTATTCATTCGCTCTTTTACTAAACATATATTGAAGAATAATAATAGTTAACTTTTAGTAAGCATTTGTTATTTCTCAGACAGTGTGCTCAAAACTTGGCTTATATAATCTAATTCAGTTTGTACACCAACATTTTGAACTAGCTGTTAATTTTGTTCTTACTGTATAGATGAGGAAACTGAGGCTTAGAGGAGCTAAATATCTTGTCCAAGGTTATTTGGCTACGTTGCAGAGCTAAAAGCAGCCTATTCATGTTCTCCGTGCTTTTAGACACGTTATCAGATAGGATTGCATTCAGCTGTGTACATAACAGAAACCCAACTATAATTGAGAGGATTTATTTTTCTCATGTAAAAAAGACTGAAGCTTTCGTGGCTGATCCATGAAATAATCAAGGACTCAGACCCCAATATTTCTCCCCCTCTATCTTGAGTATATTTCTTGTTCTCTTATAATCCAGCCTCATGTTGTTTTCTAGGATAAGAGAAGGTAGTCATAAAGGAGAAATGTTGTCATAAATATCAGGAAAGCACACTACCCTCAAATTTCCAGCAGTCTTCTGTTAATATGTTATTGTGAAAAGATGTCATCTACCAAGGGGAACTGCAGATTGAGTTCAGTATTTTTCTTTTAATTTAAAATAGAAGTTTTAAGGCAGGAATTGCTGTTCAAAACAAAATAGGATTCAAAATAGCATATAGCTGGCGAATGAATTAAAGAATGGATATTGGGTAGCAACTGGAATGTCTGCCACAGTCTTGAACTCTGTGAGGCTGCTGGGGTACAAACCCACTCAGGGCACAGTTTCTACTCTTAGATCACGCATTGTTAACTAGAAGAGACAAACTAACAGGCCCTTTGGAATTACAGAGACATCCCAGGGAGGAAGTAATGGCGCTGAAACAGTTTGAGAGAAGCCGAGAGGTCTTCCTGGAGGAAAAGGCATCTGAACTTAGAATAAAAAGATGAATAAAAGGTATGGGAAAAGAAGGGAACATTCATTTCAGGCATTGAGTTGAAAGCACATGCTACATGTTAGGGACCAAAAACAACTTGGTATTGAGGAAGCTCTCTGTGTTAGTCTCCCTCGATGCACATCTCCAGCCTATACTGGTAATTCTTTTCCTCTTCCCGCTTCTCTCATTGCTCCTCCCCATCTGTCAGGTGTCAGTGTGAGTGCCTTCTCAAGAACACTTCCCCATGGCCTCACAAAGAACCTCCGCCCCCACTATTAATCTCTAATTTAGCTGTTGTTTTATCTCTTTCTTATTTTTACTCTGTACCAAGTATATGGTAAGCAATCAACAACTATCTGTAGAATGGCAGAAATGGTAGTTACCTCATTTTTTAATTTTAGGGATATGAACCTCAAATTATTTTCCTTTGGTTATAATTCCAGACATGCCCCTCAGATATTTAATCTTTGGTTATTCTTAACATTAATCTTATAATATTTTTCCCTCCCTTGAGAATTTATTTTATAATTTTATTAAGAACTAAGGGCACTGAAGTAGGGGTCATCTATAATATAAAAGCATAATATGCAAATCGACCAAATGGCCAAACAGCAGAACGACCATCTGGATGACCTTCCGGACGAAGCTGGGGCTGCGAGGGCCAAGCCCCTTGCATGAATTTTGTGCATCGGGCCTCTAGTATCTAATATATCCCAGGATTCTTCAAAGTATTTAATAGAATATTTACCCATACATGAACAATATTTATTGCTATTGAAAGTGCATGTAATAAAAAGGTAGGGATTCATGAAAATGTATTAAATGTAACCATTTCTATTGTGAAAGTTCATTTCTACCATCATTTAAAACTATTCTGATCTGACTTATTAGTAAATCAGTTGATGTTTTTGGAAGTTCAAACAAAATGTAGCTACTCTTAATGGCTGTGACACAATAGACTAAACTGCATGACATATTTTACGGTTCAGATTGCTGCACGATTGCAGAGAAATGTTTCTGTACACAGTTCTTCTGCCTGCTGAGGGCCCGTCAACTGCCAAGAAATACAACAATAAAAAGAATAAATTCATTTCTTAGACCTCTGAAAGAGTTGAATGTGATCTGTAGAAATTTTTCTCATTGGGTACTCCTCATTTATATTGGCATACAAGTTCCCAAATAGTTTTATTCTTTGTCTATGATGCATTTTCTGCCTTTGTCTCATTCAGTATCACAGCAAGTAATCTTGTTTTGAAATGCAGTATGCCAAGGGACCAGATCTCCGAAGCAGTCCTTTCCCCAGAGGAGCTCAGGACTCCCATGGGGTCCCCAGAGCTTCATGTAAAATTGTCAAAGCTGAAAATGTCACCTGGGTGTGGGGGGAAAGGTTAAAAAGAGACAATGTTATCGGGTGGGGGTGGGGGGGTTAGTGTTAAAAAGAGGCAATGTTATCTGAAGGAAAAAGGTTAAAAAGACACTGGAAAGATAGTCCAGGAGGGATCATGGCATAGGGGAGGGGAGAACATGGCTGTACATTATTTATTGGCAAAAAGGAAACATGCAGAGACCCAGAGAAAGGCCTAGATAGAAATAAGCTTTGCCATGAGAATCAGAAAAATAAAGATTACCCGTGACCACTGTGCAGCTTTATTCAATGGAGTCTTGCTATAAAATCACCAAGGGGCAGAGTTAACCTCTCTAGATTAGAGTCGTTCGGCATTTCAGTGAGGAGGGTTGTAGATTGAGAGTTTGTCAATAGAAATAAATGCAGGCTAATGACCTGATGCTGTCTCTGAGAGCTTCTCCCTGGTTCGCTCTAGTGTCTAGTGCCTAAGGTTCCTCTAGAAAGGACTGGACATGATACCTCTGTCCAGGGCTGTTACATGGACCTGCTAAAAATCATGAGATCTGTCATACCTTCCGCTCCAGGCATCCCCCTTTTGTGTCACAGGTTCTCACTATCTCCATTTTTTCTTGTTCCTCGATGGTTATTCAGTTGTAGGTTTGAGGAGAAATTATGAGCAACCATACTTAATTAAGTAAAGAGGGGGCACTAAGAGCTTTGAATGTGCAGGCTATCTCAGGGATCCAGAGCTTTTTACTCAACACAGATTGTGGATATATTTTCTCCACGACAACTCAGAATCATTCATCTTACCTCTAGTTTCTAATGCATAAATCACCCTATAGGATTGCCTCACACACTTCAATAGTATGCTCCAAAAATAGGAGATAAACTGTCAATCTTCACTTCCATGGAGATATTTTACCAAGTGTCTGGCAGAAGTTGACACAATGGTTGAAACATCCTAGCTGTTGTGGGTGTTAGCCACTAGTAGAATTTAGTCTTGCCTGTGGGGTAGGGACAAGTTGAAGATGAAATCCATGATGATGGCATTTCAGGAGCATTTAAGGTGCAGGAAGGTTTTAGGGATGCTCAGAATATAAGTGTGACAGGTGTCAAGCCTGGGGAAAAGATAATGGAATAAAAAGATACTTAAACCGAAATCTGAAGAATAAATAGGAGTTAACCAGATTAAAGGGATGGTGGGAAATTTGAGATGAATGGAGAAGAGCATCCGAGGCAGAGGCAAGAGTGTGTTCACAGGTTGAGAGATCTGTGGCATATTTGGCAGAACTGCAAGTTATCAGTATGGCTGGGTTACACTCTATACCATTGAGGAAGGATATACAAAGACATAAGCAAGGCAATATTGTGAAAATAAACAGTGAAAAGATTTGGAGAGCCCTGTAAAAAGATTGAGAGTTCAATTTGAAAGCCTCGGGGAGCTCCTGAAGGGTGTGAACCCAAGAAAGTTTTGTGATCAGAGAGATATTTGGAAAGATTCCTCCATCATGTAGAGAATAGTATGGAAACCTACAAGGACAAATATCAGGGAGATTGGTTAGGAAGATCTTACAGAAATTCAGGCAAAAAGAATGGTAACCTGAATTTGATCAGTGTCTTGGTTATCTATCATTGCATAATACCTCCCCCCACCCCAATAAAATAAAAGAGCAACCACTCTAATATAGTTTTGGTGAGTAAGGAGCTTGCACAGGGCATGGGGGATGAATTGTCTCTGCTGTTTGATGAAGGTTCTCAGAGATGCTTGCTTGGTTTGACTGGGCCCTCTGTCTGGGGCCTTGCTTTTTCTGCTGGGGCAGGAATGTCCAAAATGTCTCCTTATTTGCCTTCCTTACACTTACATGAACAAGGAAGAACAAATATCCCCTTTAGTCTGCATTCCCATAATATTTTACATATTCTTTTATTATAGAACTCATCATATTGATTGCATTTTATACATAGAATAATACATCTAAATCAAGTATTACCATACAATTTCCCCTTGTTTGATTTTCAATCTAGAAACTAAAAGCCATTCAATATATAGTTTACATCAATTGAATCTGACAATTATAAAATAAAGAGATACAACAATTAAATTGGCATTTGTATTTAGTTTAATCAGGATATCCATCTAATAAATTACAGAAGTAAAATGTCTCAATCTTTTCACATATAAAAACTAATGTTCTTTTGATAACTAGTGATAGAAAAGAAAATTGTCAAGCACCAATATGCAACTCTAGTGTAGTTAAATTTATGCTTAATTATCAAAGCAACTGAATTAGCCCCTGTTAATATATCCTGCTTTTTCTTTCAATGGTCTTTATTCTACGTTTTTATTTATTTTAATGAACCATATGGTCAATATACATAATTCACGTCTCTTTTGGAAAAAGGTGGGATAAGAAGTAAATATGTGAATAAACTCAGATGAATGTTTTTATCATCAGGTAAAGGAATATTTATGGCTTTCAACAACAAAAACTTTAGTTTTTAGTTGATTAATGAAACACTACTTGTAGTTTCCTCCCACATATTTGCCTCCATTTAATGACCTACAATAGATAGTAATGCAGCACTCAAAATTTTAATGACATTAATGTGGTGGCTTGGCAAGCAACTATAGGAATAGAGAAACTACATGAATGAGCCTAAGGAATTTAGGAATCTGAGCAAAAGAGAAAACTAGATTAGAGCAGGAATTAAATGCAGATTAAGACATCTGGAGAGAGGTATTAAATGCAGACATTCAGGAGGCAGGTAAAACCATAAAGGCTGTGAGAAAGCAATGTAAGGTAATAGCACACCAGCTATTTCATTATGTAGTAGCAGCATAATGACTAATTCACTGTTTGTCTCCAAGTTTGAATCCCTCTACGGAAAAGGGATAGATTGGTTTCTCTTGGAAGAACTTTAGTATTCCAGAAGCTTCAATGGAAGTGCCATATAATTACCAGAAAGAGGAAACTGTCTAGTACTATATTACAAGATCTCCACCTTGCTTCTCCCAATTATTTCACAGTAAAAAAAGGAAGCATAGCTCAGTCTTTATCAAGGGAGCCACTAACATGATGAATAAGGAAAGAATTCGTAAATAGAGTGGCCCAGAACCTCAACATCCTTCATTAACTTTGGAATTCTCACCCCCTATGTATTTATAAATAGTCTTATGCAAATATTACATTGCAAAGAAAGTTTTAGCATCCAGTATGTGTCCCACACTTGGCTATAAAAAGGGAGGAGAGTGCCTAATATTCATTTTTTTAAATTTATTATTGAGGAAAATTTAAAACATCTAAAAACATAAATTAGCTGGAGGACTCCCATATACCTATTGTCTAGCTTATCACCTCAAATACACTCATGCCCACTATACACTCATGCCCACTCCTCTATACACGCATGCCCACTCAGTCCGCTCATATTCTGGTTATGTTGAAACACATCACATACATCTAGATAACGTTTATATCCTAAATATAAGTATACTAGAGGCCAGGTGCACTAGATTCATGCACAGGGCAGGGGGGCCCTAAGCCCAGCCTGCCCCTCTCCAATCTAGGACCCTTTGAGGGATGTCTGACCGCCCGTTTAGGCCCGATTCACTGGGATCGGGCCTAAATGGGCAGTCAGACATCCCTCTCACAATCCAGGACTGCTGACTCCCAACCACTCGCCTGCCTCTGCCTGATTGCCTCTAACCCCTTCTGCCTGCCAGCCTGATCACCTCCTAACCACTCCCCTGCCAGCCTGATCGATGCCTAACTGCTCCCCGGCCGGCCTGATTGCCCCTACCTGCCCTCCCTTGCCAGCCTGGTCACCCCTAACTGCCCTCTCCTGAAGGCCTGGTCCCCCCCAACTGCCCTCCCTCCCCTGCAGGCCTGGCCCCCCCAACTGCCCTCCCATGCTGGCCCAGTCACCCCTAACTGCCCTCCCCTGCAGACCTGGTCTTGCCAATTGCCCTCCTCTGCTGGCCCAGTCACCCCTAACTGCCCTCCCTGCTGGCCTGATCACCCACAACTTTCTCTCCTGCAAGCCTGGTTCCCCCCACCCCCAAATGCCCTCCCCTGCAGGCCTGGGTCCCCCACAACTGTCCTCCCTGCAGTCCTGGTCCCCCCAACTGCACTCCCTTGCTGGCCTGGTCTCCCCCAACTGCCCTCCTCTGCCGGCCTGGTCACCCCCAACTGCCTACAACTGCCCTCCCCTGCCAGCCATCTTGTGGTGGCCATCTTGTGTTCACATGAGGGCAGCCATCTTTGACTACATGGGGTGGCCATCTTGTGTCTTGGAGCGATGGTCAATTTTCATATTACTCTTTTATTAGATAGGATAAATATAAAAGTATATAAAGTATATCTTTATACTTTATTATATAAATATATTTTATATACTTATAGAATTACTAGAGGGCTGGTGCATGAAATTTGTGCACGGGGGGGTGGGGGCCCTCAGCCCAGCCTTCACCCTCTCCAATCCAGGACCCCTTGGGGGATGTCCAAATGTCAGTTTAGGCCTGATCCTGTCAGTTTAGGCCCAATCCTGGGGATCGGCCCTAAACTGGAAGTCGGACATCCCTCTCACAATCCTGGACAGCTGGCTCCTAATCGCTCACCTGCCTGCCTGCCTGGTCACCCCTAACTGCTCCCCCTGCTGGCCTGGTCGCTCCTAACAGCTCCCCCCTACCGGCCTGGTCACCCCATACTGCCCTCCTGCTGGCCTGGTTGCCCCCAACTTCCCCCCCTGCCAGCCTAATCACCCCTAACTGCTGGCTTGGTTGTCCCCAACTGCAACCCCCCACCAGCCTGGTTGCCCCTAATTGCTCCCCCACCAGCCTAGTTGCCTCTTACTGCCCCCCCCCCCCCCCCCCCGCTGACCTGGTCACCACCAACTGCCCCCCTCTGCTTGCCTGGTCATAGGCAGCCATCTTGTGAGGGCATGATGGTCAATTTGCATATTACCTCTTCATTATATAGAATATGCTATACACATACACCTAACAGCATTTTAGCTATATCATTACCATTCCTAAAACATTATCGATACTTTCTTAATAACATTATATACATTTTTACATCTTCAATGCCCACCTTGTTCCCACATAGTGGTGCTCAGTAAATGTTGGTATGAATGAATAAGTGAAACTTCAGTCCATTTATTCAATTTATTAATTTAATTTAAGAACAAAATATCACTGCTTCCAGGTTATTGCTGCTCCTCTTTACCTCTCAAAATCCATTCCAAGGGCCTTTTTTTTCGGTGTATAAAACTTCCATAATATTTCTAAGTAAAGCTTATTACTTCTTACTTCATTCGACTGCTGTAAATTTTGTATGTTTTGATCACTGACAATGTGCTGGGAACTGTGCTAAACACTCAGCATAGATACATACATGTTTTAGACTTAGTTTGATTCTAGAGTCTATGCTTTTCATCATTTTCATTTATCTTTGTACTGAACTTCCTAGCAAAGTACCTGATGCATGGTAGAAACTGGAAAAACAAACACACACACACACACACAAATAAAACAAGTTGTGAAGGAGGAAAGATGAAAGAAGGGAGTAAGAGAGAGAGAGATGGAGGGACAAAGGAGAGAGAAGGAGGGAGGAAGAAAGGGAAAGAAGGGAAACAAAAGAGAGGGGGAAAGGAAGGAAGAAGAAAGGTATGTGTTATTGAGACTACATGAGAGAGGGAAAAATAAGCAAACAATTATACAGCACTATACAGTTTTAAAATGTTTTCAGCCCTGGCTGGTGATTACCAGTGATTAGAATGTCAGTCCAAGAACTGAAGGGTCACAGGTTCGATTCCAGTTAAGGGCATATACCTGGGTTGCAGATTCCTAGCCCTGATTGGGGCATGTGTGGGAGGCAAACAAGTGATGTTTCTCTCTCTCTCTCTCTCTCTCTCTCTCTCTCTCTCTCTCTCTCTTTTCTTCTCCCCCCTTTTCCTTCCTCCCCCTCCCATTTATTCTCTCTAAAATCAATGGGGAAAAATCCTCCAGTGAGGATTAACCAAAAATTAATTAGTTAATTAATTAATCAAAATGTGTTTTTACTCATCTTACTTGCATTTCTTATAACCTATAAGGTAGATATCTTAGCCATCTTGATTATCTAGAGATGTTGAAACTTGTTGAAATTGGTAGAACTGGATTTGGATCCTCATTCTCCTGACTCTACATCTTATTCTTTTCAGAAACTGAAGTCAGTAATATCTCTCTATTGATATGACTGGGATCCCAACAAAAAGAGCTATGTAGCTCTTGTCTAAAATATAATACTTTAGATCAGGGTCTACAATGCTTTTTTGAAGAGAAGCAAAATGGTTGAGCAATTGCAACCTCAGAATGACTAAGACTATGATTTGCCAGGGGGAGGTGGGAGGGTGTCTACAGTCAGGGAAGATCATATGTGATATGGAGGAGGATGTGGATGGGGATATGACAAAGCAATATGCAGCTGCATCTCTCTCCTTTTACTCTGTAAGCTGCCTAAAACCATGGCCCTGGAGTCAGTCATTCCTGAGAAAAACAGCACCAGCAAAAAACTACCTCTTACAAGGTGGTCTCAATTGCATGGCGGTTCCATGTGGTAATTTATTATGTCTAAGTTATGACCAATCTAAAGTAACACCCCAGCCTCACCCTGTAAATCTCTCTAAGAGCTTTGATTCTTTATAGCTTTTGTCACACTTTGTACTTTAATATTTAAATAGTTTCCATTAATTGTCACCACAATTAGATGATAAACTCCACATGACAGAAACCACATCTGTTTTGTTTATCACCACTTATAATCACTCCTAAAACATAATAATTATTTAATAAATATATGATGACTAAATGGATGGATGGATGAATGAATACAGCATATGTCAAGTTTTTTGTAACTTAGCATGAGTATCATTTTCACAAAGTGTGAAATGTGACTATGCAAGCATGCTGCACTTACAGTTTTCCAATTTTGCTTGAATGACTATTTACTGCATATGGACTTTGTGATCTATTTTATTTTTGTGATTTAGGTACAAATTAATATTAGGTAAGTATTAATTAGAGTAAATATTAATATTATAAGAAATATTAATAAGGAGAGAGAACAGGAATATAAAAGCAGCCCAAGAGGCAATTGTAAATGTGCAATGTAAATACCTTTTTAGTCATAAAACTTCTGAAGAGCTCGAAAGATGGCGACCGGCTGGAAGGTAGGGAGAGAGTGCGAGTGAGGAACCCATAGAGGAGAGTGTAGACGTGTGTGGTGTGTGTGTGTGTGTGTGAGCTAGGGTCAGTTAGATTCTGCACGTCTTCCAAGGGGCTCCCTAACTGGGCAGTCCTAGACGGCGCAGCCCCGCGCACAAAGCGGACACTTCTCAGCGGCTGGTGCGGACGCAGAGACCATGCCATCTTGGGAAACAGAGCTGCCTGAGACGCGGATCCTGGCTTCTGACACAAACCAGGACCCTGCAGCCACTGGGCACAGAGAACTGCTATCACAGCTTCAGACCACAAACAAGAATCCAGACTTCTCAGCAGAATTCCGTGAGTCAAAGAGCCTACCCCACTTCCCGCAGGCGCGCGAGCGCCATAGTAACTGATAGACCCGCCCCTCCCCCAAGCTGCTGAACGCTCACAGGCTCGCCAAGAGCGCAGTAACTGATAGACCCGCCCCTCGCCCAAGCTGCCGAGCTTTGCGCAGGGACGCGCTCCCCACTAGGGAATTTGGCGCGGCACGGGACAGAAGCAGCTCCCCATCAGGGAAATCTGTCAGTGCGCACAGAGGGCTCCCCTTCGGGGAATTTGGCTTGCGGGTCACAGCTCCCCCTTCTGGGAATCTTAGGGCGTGCACAGAAGGGCTTCCCTTCAGGGAAGTTGGCGCGCAGGACGGACTCCGCCCCCCTTCCGGGACTTTGGGAGAGTGCACCACAGAATCAGCTCACCTTCAGGATTTTAAGAATGTGCGCTCTAGCCGGTTTGGCTCAGTAGAGAGAGCACACACAGGACGCAGCTCCACTTCAGGGAATTTGGCACGCCGGACACAGCTGCCGGGGATCCCTGACTCACAGCGCATTCACACTAAGAGCCAGCGACCCCAATTGTTGGTGCATGCACACACAGGGACCCTGATTCTCAACGAGAAACCTCACAAGGCAACAGAGACTTTGACACTCGAGTCTTGGTGCAGACACAGGGAAACTCTGACTCCTGGCACATCCTAAGGATCTCATTTTCGGCGCATACCAACAGTGTGGTGCAGACAGGGCCCCTGATTCCAAGTGTGCACACGAGACCACACAGAACACTGGGGACACTGACCCTGGGCAAGTCTGGTTCCCACCAACCAAAGGCAGCCACACGTCCTAGTGTCAGAGCACTCCAGTGAAACTCGGGTGGAGCGAAGTCCCCACAGCACACGGCCCAGGTCCTCGCAAACGGAAACTTGAGCTTTCTGGTAATAGCCAGAATGGGGAAACGAAATATCTCACAGAGGAAAGAAAATGTGGAGTCGCCAAGAAAGGAAATTAGTGAAACTGAAGCTTGCAACATGACCGAAAAGGAGTTCAGAGTAATGGTCGTGGAATTTATACAACGGATGGATGAGAAAATCAACAACTTATGCAAGAATCAGGAAGAAATGAAGAGTGATATAGCTACAATCAAAAACACCATGGAAAGTTTCAACAGTAGACTACAAGAAGCAGAGGACCGAATTAGTGAGTTAGAAGATCAGGTACAGAAACAAGCTCAAGCTGAACAGCAATTGGAGAAAAAAATTAAAAAGCAGGAGGAAAGCCTAAGGGAGCTTCGGGACAACATGAAACGAAGTAACATGCGTATAATAGGGCTGCCAGAAGGACAAGAAGAGCAGCAGGGTTTAGAAAATCTATTTGAAGAAATAATGACAGAAAACTTCCCGGATATGGGAAAGATAAAAGTTACGCAAGTAAAGAGAGTCCCAAGCAGGATCAACCCCAAAAGACCCACACCAAGACATGTCATAATTTCAATGGCAAATATAAATGATAAAGAGAGAATCCTAAAGGCGGCAAGAGAGAGACAGAGAGTTACCTACAAAGGAACACCCATCAGATTGTCAAATGATTACTCATCAGAAACACAACAAGCTAGAAGTGAATGGAAGGAGGTATACAAAGTGTTGCAAAGCAAAGGACTGAATCCAAGAATACTATATCCAGCAAGACTATCAATCAAAATTGAAGGGGAAATCAGGAGCTTTGCAGACAAAAAAAGCCTCAGGGAGTTTATCACCACCAAACCAGCAATGCAAGAATTGCTAAAGGGAATACTGTAAAAAGAAGAAATAAACAGGTAAGAAGGAATACAGACACAAAAATAGATATGACTGCAAACAAATACCTTTCAGTAATAACTTTAAATGTAAACGGACTAAATGCTCCAATCAAAAGACATCGAGTAGCTGAATGGATAAAAAACACGACCCATGTATATGCTGTCTACAAGAGACCCACCTCAGAACAAGAGACTCACACAGATTGAAAGTGAAGGGATGGAAAAATATCTTTCAGGCAAATGGAAATGAAAAAAAAGCAGGGGTAGCAATACTTATATCTGACAAAATAGACCTCAAAGTAAATGCCATAACAAGAGATAAGGAAGGCCACTTCATAATACTAAAGGGAGAAATCCTACAAGAAGAAATAATTCTGGTAAACATATACGCTCCCAATATAGGAGCACCCAAATACATAAAAAATCTCCTGGAGGATATCAAGGGAGAGATTAATAGCAATACAATCATAGTAGGAGACTTTAATACCCCACTATCACCACTGGACAAATCCTCTAAACAAAAAATCAGCAAAGAAACAGCAATCTTAAATGACTCACTAGACCAGATGGAATTAATTGACATCTTCAGAACATTTCACCCCAAAGCCACAGAATATACATTCTTCTCAAGTGCACATGGGTCATTTTCAAAGATAGACCATATGCTGGGTCACAGGCAAAATCTCTTCAAATTCAAGAAGATAGAAATTATATCAAGCATCTTCTCAGATCACAGTGGCATAAAACTGGAAATCAACTACAATAAATACAATCCAAAGAAATCAAACACATGGAGACTAAACAGCATGCTATTAAACAAGGACTGGGTCACCAGAGAGATCAAGGAAGAAATAAAAAACATCATGGCAACAAATGACAATGAAAACACAACAATCCAAAATCTATGGGACACAGCGAAAGCAGTCTTGAGAGGGAAGTTCATAGCTCTACAAGCCTATTGCAAAAAACAAGAAACAATGGTAACAAATTACTTAACCCTACAACTCAAAGAGCTAGAAAAAGCGCAGCAAGAAAAGCCCAGTGTAACCAGAAGGAAGGAAATAACAAAGATCAGAGCGGAGATAAATGACATAGAGACCAAAGAAACAATACATAAGATCAACAAAACCAAGAGCTGGTTCTTTGAAAGGATAAACAAGATTGATGGACCGCTAGCCAGGCTCACCAAGAAGCAAAGAGAGAGGACCCAAATAAACAAAATCAGAAATGAAAGAGATGAAATAACAACAGACCCTGCTGAGATACAAAGGATTGTTACAAAATACTACGAACAACTCTATTCCAACAAACTGGACAACCTGGAGGAAATGGACATATTCCTAGAAAAATATAACCTTCCAAAAATCAATCAAGAAGAATCTAAACAGCTCAATAGGCCAATAACTATGGACGAAATTGAAGCAGTCATCAAAAAGCTTCCGGCAAACAAAAGCCCGGGGCCTGATGGCTTCACAGGAGAGTTTTACCAAACATTCAAGGAAGAACTAAAACCTATCCTCCTCAGACTATTCCAAAAAATTCAAGTGGAAGGAACACTTCCAAGCTCCTTCTATGAAGCCAGCATCACCCTAATACCAAAACCAGATAAAGACAACACAATGAAAGAGAATTACAGACCAATATCCCTCATGAACATAGATGCCAAAATCCTCAACAAAATTCTAGCAAATCGGCTCCAGCAGTACATCAGAAAGATCATACACCATGACCAAGTAGGATTTATCCCAGGAATGCAAGGATGGTACAATATCCGCAAATCAATAAACGTGATACATCACATAAACAAATTGAAAGATAAAAATCACATAGTCATATCAATTGATGCAGAAAAAGCATTTGACAAAATCCAACACCCTTTCTTGATAAAAACTCTCGACAAGGTGGGGATAGATGGCTCATACCTCAACATAATAAAAGCTATATATGATAAACCCACAGCAAACATCATACTCAATGGACAAAAACTAAATACATTTCCCCTAAGAACAGGAACAAGACAGGGATGCCCACTCTCACCACTCCTGTTTGACATAGTACTGGAAGTATTAGCCATTGCAATTAGACAAGAAGAAGAAATAAAAGGCATCCAAATTGGAAAAGAACAAGTAAAGCTGTCTTTATTTGCAGACGACATGATATTGTACATAAAAAATCCGAAAGACTCCGTCAAAAAACTAATAGACTTAATAAATGAATTCGGCAATGTAGCAGGATACAAAATTAACGCCAAGAAATCTATGGCCTTTCTATACACCAATAGTGAACTTACAGACAGAGAGACTAAAAAGGCAATCCCATTTACCATCGCGCCAAAAAAATTAAGATACCTAGGAATAAACTTAACTAAGGAGGTAAAAGACCTATACACGGAAAACTACAGGACACTGAAAAAAGAGATAGAGGAAGACGTAAACAGATGGAAGAACATACCATGTTCATGGATTGGTAGAATCAACATCATTAAAATGTCCATACTACCCAAAGCAATCTATAGATTCAATGCACTCCCCATTAAAATACCAACGGCATATTTCACAGACCTTGAAAGAACTCTCCAAAAATTCTTCTGGAATAAAAAAAGACCCCGAATAGCCACAGCAATCCTGAGAAAGAAGAATAAAGTAGGAGGGATCTCAATACCAGATTTCAAGCTGTATTACAAAGCCACTGTTCTCAAAACAGCCTGGTACTGGCACAAGAACAGACATATAGATCAATGGAACAGAATAGAGAATCCAGATATCGACCCAAACCACTATGCTCAATTAATATTTGACAAAGGAGGCATGAACATACAATGGAATAAAGACAGTCTCTTCAATAAATGGTGTTGGGAAAATTGGACAGATACATGCAAAAAAATGAAGCTTGATCACCAACTTACGCCATACACAAAAATAAACTCAAAATGGATACAGGACTTAAACATAAGACGGGAAACCATAAAAATACTAGAGCAATCCACAGGCAGCAAAATCTCAGACATATGCCAAAAGAAATTCTTCACTGACACTGCTCCTAGGGCAGTGGAAGCTAAAGAGAAAATTAACAAATGGGACTACATAAAAATAAAAAGCTTTTTCACAACAAAAGAAACCATCAACAAAACAACAAGAAGGCCCACTACATGGGAGAACATATTTGCAAATGGCATCACTGATAAAGGTTTAATCTCCAACATCTACAGGCAGCTTATGCAACTTAATAAAAGGAAGATAAATGATCCAATAAAAAAATGGGCAACAGACCTAAATAGAATCTTTTCAAAAGAAGACAGAAGGAAGGCCAAGAGACACATGAAAACATGCTCAACGTCACTAATTATCCGAGAGATGCAAATCAAAACAACAATGCGGTACCATCTTACACCTGTCAGAATGGCTATCATCAACAAATCAACAAACGACAAGTGTTGGCGAGGATGCGGAGAAAAAGGAACCCTCGTGCACTGCTGGTGGGAATGCAGATTGGTGCAGCCACTGTGGAGAACAGTATGGAGTTTCCTCAAAAAACTGAAAATGGAACTCCCATTTGACCCAGTAATCCCACTCCTGGGAATATATCCGAAGAAACTAGAAACACCAATCAGAAAGGATATATGCACCCCTATGTTCATAGCAGCACAATTCACCATAGCTAAGATTTGGAAACAGCCTAGGTGCCCGTCAGCAGATGACTGGATCAGAAAACTGTGGTACATCTACACAATGGAATACTATGCTGCCATAAAAAAGAAGGAATTCTCATCATTTGCAGCAACCTGGATGGAATTGGAGAACATTATGTTAAGTGAAATAAGTCAGTCAATGAAAGAAAAATACCACATGATCTCACTCATTTATGGATAATAAAGAACATTATAAAATTGAACAAAAAGATAGATACAGAGACAGTAAAGCATCAAACAGACTGTCAAATTACAGGGGGAAGGTTAGGGAGAGATGGGGGAGATAAGAGATCAATCAAAGGACTTGTATGCATGCATATAAACATAACCAATGGACGCAAAACTCTGGGGGGTGAGGGCATATATGGGAGTGGGGTGGGGGGGGCAATGGCAAGATATGTACACATATAATACCTTAATAAAAAAAATTGGAAAGAAAAAAAAAAAACTTCTGAAGAAATCTCAGAATATATGTAATCCAATTCTTTTTTCTTCATCATTTTAGAGGTTAAGCTAAAGGTTCTTCAGAAGATCATACAGTTATCAGTGAAACTGGGACCAATCGAAGGCTCTTCCCTTTTAACCCAGTAAATTTCCCTTGATTTGTCCTACTTCACATTGTCAAAATCAATTCAGCTTTAAAATTTCTTGGTTTATGATGGCTGAAATCTGAAAATTTAACAATGTATTTCCAAGTATAAAATTTAACCTACCCTTACTTTTCCAAACAAGCATTCAATGCAAGTTCCAACTGGGCAAAGGAGGTAAAATGAGTGTTTCTTCTAAGCATCATTTAAAACTTACCATTTGAAGTCATGCACAATAAAACATTTATCCATGGGTTCAATCCTCGTGGTGTCCAATTTCTCACGTATGTGATTCTATTTCAAAAATACAACATGGCCTATTTTCATGGTAATGTAAAATGACAATATTGCAAGTGTTTCATAAACAAAGGAAAAGTGCCATGTTGGATCATTTGAGGATTCACACACAAATCTAGGTTGTGGATCTAATTTCTGAAATATTTCTTTATTGTGGCAGACATTGAAAATTAACGAGCATTTTTCTTTGGGAGGAAATCAAAGTCATACCAATTAGCACTAATTTGAAATGAACTCGAAGTAGCTTGACAATTAAATAATTCAACTGTAATATAAAAGCTAAATCTATTTAAACACTAATTTCCCCCAATAACTTACTACAATTTTCACTTTGTAAAATATTGTAGGAATGATTGCATGGGACTTTCCTCCTATGACTAATACTTGGGAAGAAAATATTGTGTACAAGTAAGGCATGAAAAAGGAATTTATCACTTAATCTAAGAACTTTAAGTTAATGATCAAAATAAATATCTTAACATTTTTCTTCATAGATCCATTCTTTTCTTGTTAGTAAATGATGTCCTTTAGGAAGACATATCTCAACCCTTTGCATTTACTAGTCACTAGTAATCTGATTAGTACTCCAAGTCATGGTTACAGTCAACTTTCACTTATCTAGCCATCCCTACTAAAGTCTACATTTTTATTGCAACAAGTTTGATTAAAGGATATAAAGATGAGTTAACTGAAGCATATTCTCTGTTTCAGTAATCCTTGATCTTAGCTGAATCTCTTGGAACTCTGGTAAGAAAAGAGAGGGGGAAAAAAGAAAAAGGAAAAAAAGGGAAGATAAAAAAGTTTTATGTGATGTAGAGTTCATATATTCTCCTGTTGGAGGTGACCTCAGAAATCCCTCCTTACTGAATCTCCTTGACAAATTTTGGGACAAATGATTGTCTCTAGTTAAATTCCTTTTCTGAAGGCAATTTACCTCCTCACACAGCCTCTTCTTCCATTGTCTTTTAGTTTTCATTATTAGGGTATTTGTTTCCCTGTACTTTTCAAATATCAGTCTCAGTTCTGTCCCGGGCCTATAGAAGAAGCCCACCTTTTTATCTGACAGCCTGCCATATACATGAGGACTGTTATCACAACTCTACACATGTTTTTAATACGTGACTTCACAGGTGATTCTTTAAAGGAGTTGCCATGATAGGGAGGGGAGCGAGATGAAGGGATTTGCCCTGGATTTGATGGTGTCTGAGGACCTGGCTGCTATCAGGGCAGAGGTGGTGAGAAAGAAGAGAGGTGGTGCTGCCAGCCCTGGGACCCAGGCACGTCATCCCTGTTCTATCCCTGCCTCCTGCTCTCTCTGGGATCTCTCTTTTACAGTCACAGGCAGAGCAGGTGGATCTAAGTCTCTGAGAAATGGGGCAACAAATGCTCCAAGAACCTCATAAATGGATTACAAAGTCCTAGCATAAAGGAGAAAGGAGAATAATGAAAGAAAGAAGAAACGAAACTTAGGGAGAACATCCATCCTATAATAGAATTAAATGAGCTCAGCCCACTATCACTTAAATAATTGGAATCTGGATTAATATAAGTGCTTTAGAAAGTGGTATCTTTGGAGACTGATAGTTTCCAATACATGGATATTTCCACGAAGCAAACTTATTAACTGCTGCAAACTCCATTTTTTTTTTTAACTGGGTTACTACATCAAGGAGAAACATTTTGCCATTGCAGGTGAAGGTGAGGAGACATTAAAAAAAAATGAATACACTAGCAACTCCACTCTTGAGGAGCTCACAGTCTATTTTAGGCAGCCAATAAAAATAGATAAATTGTAATATCACGGTGTAATAATACTAAAGAGTTGTGAACAAAGCCCTGTGGAACAGATAGTCCAGTGCAAAGCATCTTTCCAACAGAGCCAAAGAAGTTTCACTGAGGACCTAACATACTATTGAACTGAGTATTGAGCGATGCATTGTAGTTTATCAAATAAGAAAGGTGGGAGGGAGTGTTTTAGAAGTTGGGTGAACTTACCCAGGGGCAGTATTATGAATGGATCTGTGTGTCTAAGACCTAAGAAATTTTCAATAAGACAAGAGAGGGAGGAGGGGGAGATGATTTGAAAGGTAGAGTGGACCAGATTGTAAAGAGTTTTATTTGCTACACCAAAAAGTTGGGATCTTCATTCAATAATCAACAAGAAATAAAAGCTTTCTGGTTTTAAAATTGAAAGAGAGATGGTTAGCTTTATTTTCTAAATTAAAAAAAAAACTTAATGAAACTATATCTGGAAGCAATGTGGGAAATTTAAGCAGAAAAAATCAGAGACTATTGCAACAGTTCTGGGGAGATATGATGCAGGTTTGAATTGAAAAGCAGGAAAGATGGGAAAAGAATACCTGTTTAAGAGTTATTTCTGACACATAACTTCAATTTGGAATCCATCTGGATGTGATGGTGATGGGAAAGATAGGTGAGTGAGCTTGTTCAGGCTTCTCAGTGGGAGACTGTGTGGGGGGTTGCAATCTTGTCATGGTTAAGATTATAGAAAGCTACAGTTTTTGAAAAATTTACATTTGAGGCATCTGTATATGTCCAGGTATGTGCAAAGGTATGCTTCCCTCTGGTTCCATGGGAGGGCTCCATCGCTGGGCAGATCATGGAGCTAAAAATTCCTATCACCTAGTCTCATTGTAGGCATGGTAACGTAGTGACACACATTACTCACGTGTTTGTGGTGATGCTGGTGTAAACAAACCTACTGCACTGCCAGTCATATAAAAGCATAATTTATACAATTATGTATAGTGCATAATAATTGATCATGACAATGAATGACTCTGTTATTGGTTTATGTATTTACTATACTATAATATTTATTATTATTTTAGAGTGTACTCTTTATACTTATTAAAAACAACAAATTTGCAGTAAAAAAGTACTGCATGTTATGCTGACAGCAGTCTCATACATCTGTTTACAGCGTCTCTTGATCACATAATTTTCTCTTGTGCTTGATTTAATCTCATGTTGTTTTATAAATTTAGTATAGCCTAGTGTATGGTGTTTATAAAGTCCACAGTGGTGTACAGTAATCTCCTGGACCTGCACATTCACTCACCACTTGCTCACTGACTCACCCAGAGCAACTTCCAGACCTGCAAGTTCATGGTAAGTGCCCTGTACAGGTGTACCATTTAAAAAATATTTTATATTGTATTTTTACTGTGTCATTTTATGTTGAGATACACAAATAGTTAGCATCCTATCTAATAAAAGAGTAATATGCAAATTGACCATCACTCCAACACACAAGATGGCTGCCCCCATGTGGTCAAAGATGGCTGCCCCCATGTGGACATAAGGTGGCTGCCACAAGATGGCCAGCAGGGGAGGGCAGTTGGGAGAGACCAGGCCTGCAAGGGAGGGCAGTTGGGGGCAATCAAGCCTGCAGGGGAGGGCAGTTAGAGGTGACTAGGCCTGCAGAGGAGGGAAGATGGGGGCGACTGGACCTGCAGGGAAGGGCAGTTAGGGGTGACCAGGCCTGCAGGAGAGGGCAGTTAGGGGTGACCAGGTCTGCAGGGGAGGGCAGTTAGGGGAAAACTGGCTGGCAGGGGAGCAGTTAGGCATCAATCAGGCTGGCAGGGGAGTGGTTAGGGGTGATCAGGCTGGCAGGCAGAAGTGGTTAGGGGCAATCAGGAAGGCAGGCAGGCGAGCAGTTAGAAGCCAGCAGTCCCAGATTGGAGAGGGTGCAGGCTGGGCTGAGGGACACCCCTCCCCCCCTCCGTGCACGAATTTCATGCACTGGGCCTCTAGTTGTATTATAATTGCCTACAGTATTCAGGACAGTAACATGCTTTACAGGTTTGTAGCCTAGGAGCAATAGGCTATACCCGTGGTCGGCAAACTGCGGCTCGCGAGCCACATGTGGCTCTTTGGCCCCTTGTGTGTGGCTCTTCCACAAAATACCATGGCCTGGGTGAGTCTATTTTGAAAAAGTGGTGTTAGAAGAAGTTTAAGTTTAAAAAATTTGGCTCTCAAAAAAAATTTCAGTCGTTGTACTGTTGATATTTGGCTCTGTTGACTAATGAGTTTGCCGATCATTGGGCTATACCATACACTGAGTGGCCAGATTATTATGACCACCCCATCAGTACTTCATTGGGCCACCTTTTGCCTTCAATACTGCAGTGATTCTTCTTGGCATTGACTCCACAAGATGTTGAAAGTTGATGCAAGGAATCTGACACCATGCCTGATGAATAGCACTGTCCAGTTCTGTGAGATTTGATGGTTGTGGAACCAGCTGCCTGATGGCTCTTTTAACTTCGTCGCACAAATGCTCAATTGGATTGAGATCTGATGATTGTGGGGGCCACCTAAGCAAGGTAAAGTCTCCCTCATGTTCTTGAAACCACTCCTTCACAATACGAGCACTGTGGCATGGCGCATTGTCTTGTTGGAAGAAGCCATCTCCATTGGGATATGCCATCAACATGAACTTGGTCAGCAACAATACTTAAGTACGTTGTGCTGTTCAGAAGTTGTTCCACATTAATTAAAGGGCCCAAATCATGCCAGGAAAACATGCCCCAAACCATAACACTGCCCCACCAGCTTGAAGGGCTGTACTCATGCATGTGGAGTGCATGCTTTCATGCTGTTTCCACAAAATTCTCGCTCTGCTATCTGCATGATTCAACTGGAAATGTGATTCATTGGACCACATGACTTTTTTCCAATGCTCGACTCTCCAATCCTTGTGTTTCTGTGCGAATTGGAAACGTTTTATCTTGGTAACTGCAGACAGCAAAGGTGTTCGAATAGACCTTCGGCTTCCATAGCCCATATGATGCAGTGTACGGCTAATTTGCCTACAAACATCAGGTGGTCATAATAATCTGGCTACTCAGTGTATAGCCTAGATATAGCCTAGATGTACTAGTATAGTAGGCTGTAACATGTAGGTTCATGTAAGTGCACTCTATGATGTCTGCACAATGACAAAATCACCTAATGACACATTTCTTAGAACATATCCCTTTCGTTAAGCAGCACAAGATATTCATATATATGTATATATGTATATATATATAAATAACACATATGTGTGTGTGTGTGTGTGTGTGTGTGTGTGTGTGTGTGTGTGTGAATATATGATACAGTATCCTAGGACACCTATTATAGCTCCTGGAATATTGCTGTTGATTAACATTGGCTTCAAGAATGTCCATAGAGACTTCAGTTCTAACCCCTCCCAAATATTTATTCTGCTTTAGGTAACTCATGTAACAACATGAGTTGCTACACCCAGCTAAAAAGCTCTGGAGACCTATGGGGATACCAAATGTAAGAAGAAAATCATCATGGACATTTTATTTTTAACTTAGAAACAAAACAAGTACTATAGGTAAGATTTTGTGAAATCTTGAATTAGCACTGCTTTTCCATCTGTATGACTTTGTAAAATTTTTAAAAAATCAATTAACTCTATAATATTGGTAGAAATGAATGTAAGGTCAAGTAATATAATTAAATGTACAGCTCAAATACTTGATTTCTAATCCTATTTTCATATCAAAATAATCTGTGAAGCATTATAAACTTTATACAATTTTGTAAATTATAACTCAACCAGAGGCCTGGTGCATGAATTCATGCACCAGTGGGGTCCCTCAGCATGGCCTGTGGGATCAGGCTGAAACTGGCTCTCCGACATCCCCCAAGGGGTCCCAGATTGTGAGAGGGCACAGGCCAGGCCAAGGGACCCCACCAGAGCACGATCAGGGCCAGGGAGGGATGCAGGAGGTTGGCCAGCCTGGAGGGACTGTGGGAGGGCTCCAGGGCATGTCCGGCCCAACTCACTTAGTCCTGATTGGCCGGACCTCAGCAGCAAGCTAACCTACTGGTCGGAGCATCTACCCCCTGGTGGTCAGTGCACGTCATAGCAAGCAGTTGAGTGGCCTTAGCATATCATTAACATATTACTCTTTGGTTGGTTGAATGGACGACCAGATGACTGAACACTTAGCATATTAGGCTTTTATTATATAGGATACAACTGGAAAAAAAATGCATTACCTGTAAAGACTGTTAAAGCTTAGATGCTTCAATTTCAGGCATCTCTGCCACTTAACTTTGGACAAGTCACCAAACTTCTCTGTGCCTCAGTTACCTTATCTGTTAAATGGGGAAAATAACTATCTTTCTCATAGGCATTCTATGAGGATTAAATGAGTTAGTACATGTAAAGCTGTGAAGGCAGTGCTTACCACATAAAAAACATGCCCTTATATTGTTCTTGTTACTGTTATTCTGTATTTAGGTAACTAGGATCTTTGTTTCTAGGGACTCTGGTCTGAGTCTCAATCTGGGTTTATTCCTATGGGAACTCAATTTAACTAGTCTGGCACCGTGAATATGAGGCTAAGTGGAGAGAAAAAAGTTGTACATGTTGCTGTGGCTGTTAGGGCAGTACTCGTGTTAGTCATGTGTGGGGGCAGCTGTGGAAGAGAGAACTGGAAGCAGGTAATCCATCCCCCTACTGATTCCAGAATGAGATTTATTTAGGCTTGCCATTTTCCCAATGTCCTCCACAGTCTACTGAAAAATGTTTATTTTTAAAAATGAAAATAGATATGTTTATGCAAAGATTTCCCAGTCTATAAATTTTGTTTACATTTATTGAAAACATAGATCCAAAATTTCAAAATATGATAGCAAATGTGGAGCCAATCCTGGACAGAGTTGAGGAAATTTGGCAACAAATTTACCCACGACCAAGGGAAGTGCCGCCAGAGCTGAACGGCTCTGCAGGCAGACACACAGGACATTTTCCATGGAAACCTATGTGGGCAGACAACTGGAGGATCAGGTGATTTCTCTCTTCCCAGTCCCTTGGCCTCTTGACACAAGCTTGGAGAGGTTGGGTACACCAAATAAATGGGGGTTGAGTTTCTTGCTGGCCCAGCAGTGGGAGAAGTTGGGAGCTAAATAAAATATTTAGAATTGTAGAAAGTCCACCGGAAGTTATGGCTTGAGATGCATACTTGTTCCGTGGTAGGATTTGATTGATTTTGTTAAGAATTCTTCTGCATCGTGACCATTATCAGTTTATTACACCTCTGCTCTCCATCTATACTTTTATCACCAGCTTGGCAGCAAGCATGGTGCTAAAGTTGTCAATAGAGGGCGCTAGAGGACACTGCAGGAGGAAGGAGTTGGTCTTTCTGGGTCCTTCGAGCAGTCAGTTTTTTGGCTTTTGCTCCTGCTATGGTGCTAGAGGCGGTCTCTTCCATACGTGCACCCTGCATGTGCAGTCTTCTGACAGGCTCAGGACCTCAGTCTCAGCCTGGTGACCATCTCACTGACCTTCCCGGTGTGGACTTCATGTGCACCAGGCCTCCCACTGGCCTGCCAGTAGGTGGGCTCCCAGCACTGAGGCTGCTTCTGCTTGTCCTGCGCACCAGCTCTGGCCAGGACAATGCAACAAACTTCACCATCCAGAGGGCCCAAGTACACCACCTGCGATAGGTCTGGCTCCCAGCTCTAGGAAGCTGGCCTGCTTTCCAAGTTGTTCTTCCCTTGGGTTCTCTCCCTCAGCCCCATTCAAGAAGGAAATTCAACCGAGTAAATGTGAAGACTCATTGGCTTTATTAAGCAATTGGTGAGCCAGGCAGCAGCCCATCTAGCAACTAGAAGGGCACTAAGAGGGGGTGTCCAAATGGGAGGTTTTTATAGGAAGAGGGGTGAGGCAGGGGTGCTATTAACAAAATAAAACAGAAAAGAAAAGGAAAGGAAAAAAAGAGCAAGAGAGAGAGAGGAAGGAAGGAAGGAAGGAAGGAAGGAAGGAAGGAAGGAAGGAAGGAAGGAAGGAAGGAAGGAAGTTATTTTTAAACCAGGCATCTTCTTTTTGAGTGGAAAGGAATGGCAAGGTTTCTTTCTGTGGGAGGTGGAGAGGGCCCATTTGACAGACTACCTTCCTGGTGCTTGACCAGAAAATCCCAGACTGACTGACTAAGATTCTGTTCCCTGGAGAGGCGGAAACAGCAATTGGATCGGGTGTTAAATCTAGGTTTGGTATCACGGGCTTTAGCACTAGTGATGCCATTTTGCACCTGTGATTTTCTCTTTAGCAGCCTGAAGGTATTCTTTAGAACAGGGGTCAGCAACTTCGACCTGCTGTTGGTTTCTATAAATAAAGATTTATCAGAACACAGCCAAGCTCATTTATTTATATTTGTTTCTGGCTGCTTTGATGCTGTAATGGCATAACTGAATAGTTGCAACGGAGACCTAATGGTCCCCAAAGCCTGACATATTTATTATCCAGCCCTTTAACAGAAAAAGTTTTCAGATTCCTGCCTCAGCATTCTCCCCCCCCCGCTTTTTTTTTTTTTTTACAGTTACTCCATTGTTACATTTTATAATTCTTTATATTAAAATGTCCTTGTTCAAATTACTATGTGGTTTCTGTCTCCTGATTGGACCTTTCTGATGCATCCACTACATGTCTGTACCCCTCCAGGGGTTACAAGCCATAGAAGTGGTACTGTTTCAGTTTGGGAAAGAAGAAGCTACTACTTTACCCACAACCAACAAAATCCCTAAGGCAAAGCAATGCTATGGGTCTGGCTACTCCCTGCAGAGTGGGAAAGAAAAAAAGAGAGAGAAAACAATCATAAATTAACTAATGGCCCGGTGCACAGATTCATGCACATTGAAAGGAAATTAATTAGAAGAAATATTTAATATCACTATTCATCCTTTCTCTATAATAGAAGTGTCAGAGGTGAAAGAAAATTAGTAAAATATATATAAAAATAATATATAAATTGATTAATGAATAAACAATAACAACATGATATAACAACAACAAAGATCCTATATAATAAAAGCCTAATATTCAAATTGTCCCATTGATTGGGAGTTTGACCGGGAGTTCAACCAGGGGGCAGGGTTGGCCAGCCAACTGCCCGTGGCCCCTCCCCTGGCCAACCCTGCCCCCAATAGGCTCCCCCACCCTGATCGGGGCTGGGGCAGGCCAGCCAACTGCCCATGGCCCCTCCCCCCCGCTGGCCCAGCCCAATCGGCCCCAATCAGGGTGGGCTGGCCATACCTCACCCATGCACGAATTCATGCACTAGGTCTCTAGTATGATATAAAAACAACAAAAAGATATAAAAACATGATATAAAAACAACATTGATAAAAACGATGACTGATAAATTGATTAAACTTATTCTGATACTTCCCTGTATACCACATTAAGACTAAAAACACTTTCAGAGTGCTCAACTAATTTTCCTTGCGAGAGCTTTATATATATTGCACATGTGCGAGTCAACGTTTGTTTTTAAATTGCCCACGTGTCATATGTACCGGCAGGCCAGTCAGATGGTTGGACGGATGTATGGTCTGCCACTTAGCCTTTTATATATATATAGATTATCTCAATAAATGACCGTACTTCATCCATACATTATTCATTTCTTATACATGAAAGCAATCCAGATGCCTAGCTCATAGTAAAAATTTACTAAATGATTTTGAACAAATGAAGTGAGTATACGGATGATACAAAACAAACTGAATACACACTATGGGCAGCCTTTTTCCTCCAATGCAAAAAAAAAAAAAAAAAAAGACAAGTAATACAATGTAGATAAGCTGTGGGTTCTTTTTTCCTCAAATATTTGCTCTCTGAAAATTATGGGAAATATATAAAGAAAAGAGATGTGTCTGTGAATACATTATCTTAAGCTATACATGCAAATGAAGTGGAAAACACAAGAGAAATCATTTTCTCCTGAAACATTCTGATAATTGGGACAAGCATTGCGGTTTTGCTTTGAATTAGCTGAGCTGAACCAGTTATGCATTTGACTTTGCCACAGCCCTGAGAGGTTCTTACAGGGTTCACTTCAACGAACAGCTGTGGACCGGGGTCAATTCTTATTTTATTTAGCATCACCCATTCATCCAGATTCCATATTCAGCTAATTACTTACAGGAACAGGACTTATTAAGAAGAATAACTCATTTACATGGAAGAAGGCTGCAGCTTGCCCTTTCGCTTTCATCTCCCTTCCTTCCCTTTGCATTTATTCTCCTTTCATTTGGAGTAATGTGAAGCACAAAAACCAAATCAAGGCGCTCTGCCTTCTGATTTCTTGTTTCCCAAACATTCAAACCTTTTCGTGAGCAGAAATTAGCCTTTGCCAGGTAATTCAAACAAAGATGTACGTTTTCTTTTACCAAATGAGCACTTTGCCATGCTTATCACATCTTCCTGTTGGCCAGCAGGCAACTCTGCCCTGGTCAGCTAGTTCGCCTTCCCTTTAGCATGGCAGGGCGTTCAGCGGGAACTTCAGATGCCCTGATATTTCCTCTACTGTTTACAAAAGCAGAAAAGAATTTCACACTTTTTTGAGCACTGCAGGTGTTTCAGTGCCTTTAAATGCCACTTATAAGCCATTCTAAACAAACCAACCTGCAGACCAGGAAACCAAAATACCTGTTAGCACTGTGTTTTTCCATGAAGGATGAAGAGTTTTCTTTCATGCACCAAATGAATTCAAGGAATGCATTTTCTTTCTAGGCCTTACTCAAAGACAGAAATGTAGGTAGCCCAGACACTAAAAAGATAAAAGTAATTTCTATGGTTATCAGCAGCCGGGATTTGAGAGAGAGGGAGAGTGGTGATTAGTCCCTTGTAGCAATCTTATAGAAGAATATATGATGTTAATTATCCTGTCATTTTGTTTAGGATAATTAAACAAATAACCAACACCTAGGTTATTAGTTTGCACACTGTAATCACCTGGGAAGCTTAGAAAATAATAAATTAATAATCTATACTAATAAAAGGGTAATATGCAAATTGGTCACGACACCCTCACAGTAACAACCAAACAGCAGGCTGCATGGGGCGACCAAGCCGGCAGGGGGGTTAGCGAGGGACAACCACACGACTGACCAGCAGGCTGTGTGGGGCGACCAGGCCAGCAGAGGGGGGTAGTGAGGGGCAACCAGGCTGGCAGGCAGAGGTGGTTAGGGGTGATCAGGCAGGCAGGCAGGTGAGCAGTTAGGAGCCAGTGGTCCCGGATTGTGAGAGGGATGTCCGACTGCTGGTTTCGGCCTGATCCCTGGGATCGGGCTGAAACCGGCAGTTGGCCATCCCCTGAGGGGTCCCGGATTGGAGAGGGTACAGGCTGGGCTGAGGGAACCCCTCCCCCATGCACAAATTTTGTGCACTGGGCCTCTAGTAATAATGATAATGATGCTTGTTTCTACCCTTAGAGACTGGGACTCAATTGGTCTGGGGTGTGGCCTGGGCTTTGGAAGTTTGAGAAAGCTCCTGCAGTGATTGTCATATGCAGACAAGTATTGGAGCTATTGCCCTAGCTTGACCTCTGATTCAAGAATTAGTATAGCTCAGTCAAATGGAACTCTCTGAGATGATGGTGATATAACTGCATGAGCGCTAGCACGTGAGAGCTGGAGGAACAGAGGGAAGAGGTGGTGTTTTCACAACCAGGAAGCTTATAAGAGGATCCTAGGGAACTGAGATCCAAACCTCTGAGAAGAGTGACTGCCCCGTGGGTGCTGGTACCACAGAGAGCATGTGTCATTCTGGGATTGTGGAAAGAACATGGGACCAATGGCTGCTGTCAGGGAAAGAAGCCCAGGCTGGGAAGACTGGCAGGAGCACATGGTAAGGAGAAAGTCTTTATTCTCCCTTCTCCTGTTTTGTGGTCCCCTTGTAGGGTCCTCGTCCCAGGACCCAATAGGGCACTGCTGGCTGAAGAGAAATAGTTTGCAGAGTCCTAGCCCCAGTCAGCATCTCCAAGCCGGGCAGTGAAGGGTGGATTTGGAGCTGAAAAACCATATTTAGTGCCCAACATAATTATAACAAGAAAATATGCATCAAATAAACATCTTTACATATCTAACTAACAGAGTTTTAAAAACAGTATTAGCATTCTTAGATACCATTGGTGGATGAGTGAATTAACACCCTGGAAAGCAAGTTGGCAAGTCCTAATGTGTTTATAACCCTTGACTCAATAGTTTAGCTTTCAGGAATGTATCCCAAAAACACAATGAAAACTATGATCTAAGATTCATGTACAAAATATTTACTGAGACATTGTTCATCATACTAAAAACCTTAATGACCCAAGTAGAAAATGGTTAAGTACATTATGGAGTATAAATATTTAATTTTATGAAATGATTAAAATAGAATCTACATTGAAATTTAGGGGGAAAACATCATTGTGGTTTAATGGTTGAGATATCTTTTTATTTAATAATTTACTATAAGCACTGTCATTGATTTTTTATTTTCTTCTCTCTATATTGCAGTATTTTCTGTTTCCTATAATATGCCCATATTGCATTAATAATAAAACAATGCAAATAATAAAATAACAAAGAAATAGATCCATTATTTTAATAGCACTAAAATAAAAATGTGTGTGTAAATAAAACATGTAAATAAAAACAATACTTTGGGGGAAAACCTGCAGCAAGTATAAAATTTTTTTCTTTAATATATAATGAGTTCGCATAGATTCATAAGAAAACATCAAAATTGTTAAAAGGTAAATGAATGAAGGGTCAAAATTATTTATAAAAGAAAAAATACATGTGATTAATAAACTCATAGGAAAATATTTATTATCATATTAGCAAAGATCACAAACTTTAATGGGAATAGTGTTGCTGAATATAGTATAACAGCATGGAACCATTTTGTAAAAAAAAAAATTGGACTATCAATTAATAGTTAAAATACACATACCCTTTAATCTTATAAAAACAATTCTTGCTCTGGCTGGTTTAGCTCAGTGGTTAGAGTGTCGACCCGTGGATCGAAGGGTCATGGGTTAGATTCCCAGCCAACGGCATCTACCGAGGGTTATAGATTCGTTCCTGCCCACTGTAGGGATATGTGTGGGAGGCAACAAATTGATGTGTCCCTCTCTCTCTCACTCTCCTCTCCCTCTGTTCCCCTGTCTCTAAAAAAAGTCAATAGAAATATCCTTGGGTGAGGATAAAATAAATAAATAAATAAATAAACAAACAATTCTTAAAATCTATTCTGGGATTATAATTTGAAATACAAGAAAGATTTTATTCCCAAAAGTATTTATTACTTTATTATTTAAAGAAAACAATCAAATATCTAAACATGTAAGAATATTTTAATAGCCCTCATGTTATAGAGTGATATTTAATGAATCTGTTAACATTGTGTTTTAAATTAAGTGTAACATACAGGTTACATAATTTAATATTCAGTATAATCTCAGCTAGGTAAAAGAATTAAGAGAATATAGGTGATGTGTTTAAGAATACATCTGCTAGGGCAAAGGAAACTAAGGAGAAAATAAACAAATGGGACTACATCAAAATAAAAAGCTTCTGCACAGCAAAAAAAAATCATCAACATAACAAAAAGGGAGCCCACTGTATGGGAGAACATATTTGGCAATGATACATCTGATAAAGGCTTACTATTCAAACTATATAAGGAACTCATACAACTTAACAAAAGGAAGACAAACAATCCAACTAAAAAATGGGCAAAGGACCTAAATGGACATGTTTCCAAAGTGGACATACAGACAGCCAAGAGGCATATGAAAATATGCTCAAAGTCACTGATCATCAGAGAAATGCAAATTAAAATGACAATAAGGTATAACCTCACACCTGTCAGAATGGCTACCATCAACAAATCAACAAATGACAAGTGCTGACAAGGATGTGGAGAAAAGGGAACCCTAGTATAGTGCTGGTGGGAATGCAGACTGGTGCAGCCATTATGGAAAACAGTCCTCAAAAAATTAAATATGGAACTGCCATTTGACCCAGTGATCCCACTTCTAGGAATATATCCTAAGAAACCCAAAACACCAGTCAGAAAGAATGTATGCACCCCTATGTTCATAGCAGCACAATTTACAATAGCTAAGACCTGGAAACATCCCAAGTGCCCATCAGTTGAGTGGATAAAAATTCTGTGGTACATTTATACCATGGAATACTATGCAGCAGCAAAAAGGGAGGATCTCTTACCCTCTGAGACAGCATGGAGGGACTGGAGAGTATCACGCTAAGTGAAATAAGTCAGTCAGAGAAAGACAAATATCACGTGATCTCACTTGTATGTGTAATCTAATTAACAAAATAAACTGATGAACAGAGAGGATCCAGAGGCATAGAAGCATGGAACAGAGTGCACAATCTCAGAGGGAAGGTGGGGAGGGTGGGTGGGTGGGAGGTAATCAAGCAAAGACCTTGTATGTATATATGCATAACCCATGAACAAGGACAATTAGGTGGGGAAAGCCTGGGGCGGAGGGCGGGGGCGGGCTGGAGGGGTTAATGGGGGAAAAGAGGACATTTGTAATACTTTCTTTCTTCCTTTTTTTTTTTTTTTTTAACACACCATCAACGTTTATTGCTCAGTTCTCCCCAGTAGGCCAGTGCGAGGGTTGAGGGGCTGGGACTCTATGCGAAGATCTGGGGGCCCAGTGTGCCCAGTGGTCCCAAGGCCTATTGGTCCTCCCGCTAAGCTTTCCAGGTCAAGAAGTCCTGTGGAGTCCCTGGCTGTGTCAGACCTGGGAAAGCTGCCTTTGCGGAGAAAAAGGACATGTGGGGGGAGAGGCCACATGGTGCCTTAAAACGTGCCAATTCCAACATGAGCATGTGACAGGAGGGAAACTGAGGCAAGAGGGTAGAACCCAGAGGAAAAAGTGACAGGGGGTCTGAAAGTGAGGTAGGGAGGACCAGTATCTTTCAGGCCCTGAGGCAGAATGGGGAGAGAGGGAGCTTTCCAGGTACTTCCTCCTGGCTCTGGAAGAGTGAGCAGGAGAGAAGTGGGGGTTCTGGTCAGTCAGGGGTGAGTCCTGAACAGCTCCATCCCCGGGGGTGTCTGCAGGGCAGCCATGCTTGAGGGACTGCAATGCCTGCCCAGGTCCTGTGTGCCCCCAGGTCCTGTATGCACCAGAGGGGAGGCCACCGCATCCTCGCTGGGCCCTCACGGAGCCTTTTTGGTCACCTTCTGGTTCTTCAGCATCACATAGGTGATGAACAGCCCCACAAACAGGCGCAGCAGGAGGCCAGCAGCTAGTGGGATGGCAACAGCATAGGCTCGGGGCAGGAAACACTTGTGGATGACATGCTGGCTGTCCATGAATGGCATTGCCCCGCGCTCCACTCCGGAGCACCAAGCCACCTGTAATACTTTCAACAATAAAGATTTTTTAGAAAGAGAGAGAGAATATAGGTGATGGGGATGACATGCTAGTCCTGCTTGCAGTTCAGTTTGTTTCTGGGCAATGCTTCTAAGCGTCTTGGTGATCCCACCTCTTGTCCCCCGTTCCTGCCTGCCTTTGTGCTCTGGAGGCCCAGAGGTATCCATGGCTGCGATTGTGCTACTTGATGTTCCACACAGACAGGTGAGGACAAACAATAATATCCAAGAATATTTTGGCACTAACAACGTGATCCTTAGCAAGAAAGGTGGGCAGTCCATCCCAACCCACGAGATCTCCAAGGAGACGGAGAGCCAAGGCAGTGTAAAGGAGAATACAAAAAATTAAAAAACAAAAGACTTGTTAAATATCCTCAAGGACATGCAGTTGAATTCAACACAGTAAATGAACAAACCACAAAGACGCCCGACAGAAGATCGCTTCGAAGTTTGCAGGCCACAATTGGCAGGCTTCAAAAAGCTCCGGGAGATGCCCCAAAGAAGAGAAGAGGGCCACCGAGTCCTGGATTGGTGGCCGCTGCATCTGCTGTTGCAGATTCGCTCCCTTTTGTCAAGCAGACAGCTAGCTGCTCAGGCAGCCCCAGCGGCATGAGGAAGACGCAATGGCACAGAAAGATGGAGAAAGGCCTAACATTAGATTCAGTACCATGATGTCACATATGAAAGTTGCCAGATGTGCCACTGGCTAGCGTTAGAACAAAACCCGTTCATCAGATTCAGTGTGATGAAGGGTCTGACAATTACGTTGTCCAGGATAGGACTACTGATCTTAGAAAAGGTTTTAGGAAAAATATATTCAGGGCAAAGAGACTTAATATTTTTTTTATCTTAAGGCAGCTATTGAAGAGGCACCTGAAACAGCAACCTTCACTTTGGGATGTGGAATTTGCTAAGCAGTTAGCTGTAGTAAATGAAGAGTCCTTTCAGAATGTTTTGAAGAGATGATCCAGTGGATGAAAGAGGGGAGACTGTGGGAGTTCCCAATTAACTATGAAGCAGTTTTGATGATGATGGTTCAGAATTTCATGAACATGTATTTCTGGATAAATACCTGGAGGATTTTCCAAAACAAGGGCCAATTTGCCACTTCATGGAGTAAGTGACCTGTGTGTGGCCTTTCCAAAAACCCGTAGCTGAGTGTTAGAAAGTAGAACACATGGAGTGTTTTAAAGGTTATTTTAATTAAAAAAAAAAAAGACATTCAGAAAGAAAGTGACATACGGTCCAAATGAAGACTATGGAGATTTTTATTTAAAGCTCTTGGAGATTGGTATTATAACTAAGTAAATAACTTTACTAGGAAAAAAAAGAGGATATAGGTGATGGAGAGATTAATTACTATTAAGATGATTAAGGCAGTTTTATAGGAGGTTGCAAATGGACTTACTAGTAACTTTTTCATAATGGGCAAAAAGAGGGCAGAATCAAAAATGATGTAAAAGCTTTTAGTCCAGGAGACCGAAATAATGGTGTTGGCACTGACAGAAATAGAAACCTGGAAATTATGATAATATTAACTTTGCATCAGTTTCATAATTGATATAGGCTGTGATAAGCCAACTGTTTTCAATTCAGTTCTAAATTCTGTAGCATGGTTATAAAACATAACACATTTGTTTTTTAAGAGTTAACCTCATTGAACTCAAGATGTTAAACTCAAATGGTGTTTAAATGAGTAAAGAATGAGGAAATGTTTCCCCATTTGGTTCTTCTTGGATGTAAATGTTCTGGAAAATGTGAACAAACACTTAGCTTTGCTAAAATGTATTATCTTAGAAGCCATCTGTAGTACCTTACCTTTTGGAAAGTTTTGGAGGTGGTTTAGAAATAAAAATTTAACTATAATCTTGAAAAATTTAACTATATCCCTGAAAAAAGTTTTATAATAATCACAACATACATAAAAACATAGACATATGAGAAGAGGAACCTCATTGTACTGCAACAGAACTTCAGCAAACATGAGCTTCGGTCTAAGGAAAGAAAAACCTAAGCCAACTCCATGAAGTCTTGGAAAATATGTACAAAGACATTGCCAGTAACATTACATTCCAATCGGTAACACATGCTTTTCTTGAGGTTAAAATTACTATTTTAAATAAGTCAGCAAAGACAATAAAAATTTTGCAGATGTTATTATTTTTTAAGTTTCTTATTAATGCTGTAATTCAAACTCCCCTCCCCCCTATAAGGGTCTCTGGGCTGGAAGCTCTGAACTGCTGTTTTTGTAGACTGGATAAAGACACTTCTCTCAGGACCCGTTTGTTTCCTCCTCTGAGAAATGAGGGTAAGACTTGACTTCCTCCCTCCTTGCCCTTCTCCCAGCCTCTCATTCTCCTTCCCTTCTTTCTTCCTTCCTTGAACTTTTATTGAAGACATTCTTTGCATCCTAGTTTAGACTCAGACATTTTAGCCAGAATACTATAATGCTTAACCAGTCTCTCTACCTCCAGTATTATTGCCCCCTAAGTCATTCTCAAGAAATAACCTGAGTAATGAATCTAAAATTCCAGTGTGACTATATTCTTTCATGGTCTAATAAAGATAATTCTACCTGACCTGGCTCCCACTGACCTTTCCATAGCTTCATCTCAGGCCACCTTCCCGCATTCTCTCATCCCAGTTACTGCCACATTCTCAATGTAGTGACAGCCCTCTCTGATTTTTTGCACAAGCAAGCTCCTACTTGTTCTTCAAACTCTTATCAATTGTCCTTTCTTCTGAATGACCTTACAAAAGAGTCAGTCTTTTTCTTCTCTCTAGTCACCATGTTATCAGAGGGGAGTGTGCCTTGTCTTCCCCCCCTCCCCCAGTTGCTATTATGGGTGAAGTTCTTGCGATATCCCAAGAAAAGGAATTTTCTGAGACTCCCACTGGAAGCTGAGATACAGTAGAAAGCTTTATTTTCATGGAATCACACCCCTGGGTTTCCATAGTCCCATTTCCCTTCGTCCAGCCATAGAAGAACTAACAGTAGGTGGGGTTTCAGTAGAGCCAAAATCAAAGCCAGTGTCCAGAGTCCCCTTTCCATATTTTCGTAGTCCAATACAGCATCAGGCTAGGTTAGCTTGTGTTTCTGGCTGCAGTCCATCAATCCATTGCCTGTGGGATCCACATGGCCGTGGGCCACAGGGACAAATGCAAGAGCTCTTACCTGGAACAAGAGTCCCAGGAGCCCAAGAGAGTAAACTCCTTTGTTTAGGGGATTATGTGTTCCCAAATGTTTGCATGCTTGCGTGGCCATGCCCATTCTGGCCAACCATCTGTGTCCCCAGGTTGATTAATAGGCAAGTAGCTTCTCCATTCACCCCATTTTTACTGGGCTTGTGACTCTTCTTGCCTTTGTTGGATCCCTTCCCTCCCTGGGGACTGTGAAATTATAGCTTCCTAGTGAAGCTGCCCAAATGACATGCCTATAATATCTGGTATTTCTTTGCTCCTTTCCTATTATTAATAACTAGCTAATTAAAACGGTATTAACCATGCTTGGCATTTGCCTCTATGTAATACTTATTTCATTGTATTACTCTATTATTATTATTATTATTATTATTATTATTATTATTATTATTATTATCTCTTTCAGCCCTGGGCACAGTGCCTTGCACAAAATGGGTGGTCAATAAATATGTGTTGAGTTGTGAGCATTTCAGTGATTTTTATTTGGAATTGAACTACATAAGTATCCTCAATTTTCAACATCTTTTTTATAAGTCTAGGAATCACTGAAAATTATAGGAGTAGGAAAATATTATTTTAGTATTTCTTAATCTAAAAAAATTATATCTGAGATGTGATTCTTTATGATTTCATGTATTGATAATTAAATAAAGAGTAACATTTATGGCCATTTTAAAGTATGGAGAAATGTTTGGGCTTCTTCTAGGTGCTAAGAAGGCATTGGACAATTGTTCGTATTATGGATTCCTGCACTATTTCGGTCCCCCCAAATCAACACATCTGTTTCCTGCCCTAGAGAAAATTCTTTGCTCACCTGTAGTTTGACTTCATTTTATGTCTTCTGACATGTACTTGGAAAGCCTGTGTGACACATTTTCCTATAAATTTGGCTACAGCTTTCATTGAGCCAACTTGACCACTTTGCCTTATAAAAACACTATAAATTCCAGGATCTAATTGGCACAAGGATTAGTTTTCCAGAGATGAAGCCAGATGCAGAGCAGGTCCCAGTTATGTTCTCTTGGCTAGAATTTTTCTTGTTTCTTTTTCTTTTTTCCCCCTAACAGCATCTCTTTGAACAATATTAGGAAATTGAGCAAAAAAATATTTTTGAGGGATAGTTGAGTTATAATTTAAAGAAAGACATAGAAAATGTTATCTTTACTCTTTTACAACCCTTATTTTTTTCCAGCACCTATAAAAGTCAAAAATTTTACTTTTAAAATGCAGATTAATGGCTATAGCTTACTCTAGGTAGTTTTAAGTATTAATATATCAGTGCAAAGTTTTAAATCTTATATAGCTGTTAAAAGAATCATCTTTGCCCTGGCCGGTTTGCTAAGTGGTTAGAACATTGACCTGCAGACTCAGTTGTAGGCCCCAGTCAGGAACACTGTGGGAGGCAACCAATCGATGTGTCTCTCTCACACCCATGTTTCTCTTTCTCTTTCTCCCCCTCCTCCCTTCCCTCTGTTCTCTTTAGAAAAACAAACAAAAAAACCAAAAAACCAAAACACACACACACAAAAGAAAAAACTCCAAGGAGCTAATGGAAAGCAACAACTATGTAGCTGAAAATATTGAACAGAGATTTTAGCTGCTTCTAAATTAGATTGGCTAAATACCAAGTATTTTGGAAGGACTGCAACTTTTATACAGTTCTGATGAAAATGCAAAATGCTAAACCACTTTTGAAGTTAGATGGGTGTTTTTTTAATAATGTTAAACATCCATCTGACATACAACTCAGCCATTTCACTCATAGGTATTTGCCAAAACAAAATAAAATATATGAAAAATTAGAGATGAATGTTCATGGCAGTTCTATTATTTTAATATTTTTTACTTAATTAGGCACATAACCCATTTTTATTGAATATACTTGCAAGTAAAAATAACATTTTACCTAGCCCTACCATTCATAGTTAACCAGTTCACACTTAGTATGCATCTTACCAGATTTACTTCTGTGTACATACATATATGCAAATATTTAAAAATATATGATCATACTATGAATACCATGTATAATGGTATCTTGGTGTCTATTTAGATCTTATTTGGTGTGCATATAGTTCTGTATCATTAAAACTGCATAGCCTTCTGCTTGGTAGATACACCAAAATGTATGTAATTCCATGTTACTGGACATTTTGTTTCACCAATATTTAGATATTATAAAAATGCCTAAAAATCTTTGTACCTCTCTGTCTGGTATAATTAATTTCTTAGGATGAAGCCCTGAAAATGGAATTGCAAGGTCTAAGAGATAATGAGCATTTTTCAGTCTCTGTGAGGTTGTCTTTAAGATGAATCTGTTACATCTTGCTTCCAAATTCCCGTGTGCAGCCAGTGCCCAGTCTGCAGCCTTCAGCACAGGTGCAGGTGGTCAGATGCCCCAACCAACTCTCTTGCCCAATCTGTCGGCCTTTAGGCAGTGGAGCAGGTGAGGCATGACCTGGAATTCAAATATTCTCTTGTCACCACAAGAGCAATCTGGAATATCCTTTTCTTGAGTTATATTTTCGCCAGATATCCCAATGGGGGCAATTCCTCTGCCATATCTGAAAATCTCTCTGGTTCCGGGGCTATTTTCATTTTAAACCTCTGGAAAATTTTAACTTCTCTTGTTTCATGTTTTGCCATGGAATCCAATTCTTCCTCAGGTGCTTCACAATGCCTCCTATAATCTCTGATTCATCTTCTTTTTTTCTGAAATTTCAGGTGCAATCTCATCTTCTGTTTCCATTATGATGTCAACTAATGGGAAGTTGTGGTCTGGAATTGTGTTGTCCAAATTATCTGCATGCAAGCCTGCTTATGTCCCGATATCCAGTCTGGTGCTCCTTACTGCTGTAACGCACCTCGTGATTGGATGTTTTGGAGCTTAAACAGCCGCAGACCCTGCAGAGATGAGCCCCAGAGTTGATCTGGAAGCACAGGAGTCACCTTGTCTCTGGAAGAGGGTCCTCAGAAGGCATCTCATATGAGTAAAAGCCATTTTCCCCGGGTAGCTGATTTCTAAAAACTTGTTGGGGAACTGCTCACTGCACAGCCACCAGGCCAGGTGCCACCTCTGCAAAGCCCAGCCCCACCCCCTTGCAGCTGGGGCTGCCATGGTGCCCAGAGTGCGCTCTGAAGATGCACCATCCTCGCGGGAAGGCAAAAGCTGAGCACCTGGCATCTTTAGTTTTATTAGGCACAAACTGGAAGCAACCCAAATGTCTAACTTGGGAAGGGTTAAACGAATTTTGGTGTATCTATCTATACAAGGGAACACTACTCAGCCATAAAAATGAACAATTATCAATACACTCAACAACATGGATGAATCTCAATGAGTGAAAGATGCAAGAAATAAAACAGTGTATACTATATTTTTGCATTTATATAAAACTATGTAAATTTCAAATTAAGCTATGGCAACAGCAAGTTAGGGTATGAGGGAGGGGCTACGGAGGGCCAGAGGAAAGTTGGAGGTGATAGAAATTTGTATTTTATTGGCAGTAGTATCAGGGGTGAATCCATATGCAAAATCTCATCAAATTGTACTCTATGTGGAGTTTATTGTTCTTTAATTACACCTCAACAACCTTTTGTTTTAATATTTTAATATTATTTGTTAAAACACATGCACCCACTTTACTTGGTCTTTTCTTACAGAAAAATTTAATTTTTTCATGGGGACTCAAAAGTCAATATTGGTGATTGGTTATCTTGGACTGTATAGAACCCTACCTTGAACTGAGGCATGAGGAGGTCATTTCCCTATTTCTGTTATTCTCAAGGCAAATATACCGATCTTCATAAAATTTTTTCACCAAGTGTATTATAGTCCAGAAGTTGAAAGTGTGAAATGGGGATGATCTATCTATATAAAAGCCCACAACCCAACGGCAGAACGACCAGTCGCTATGATGCGCACTGCCAACAGCCTGTAGCCCCTTCCCCGTCAGCCATCCCCGATTGCCCCCCTCACCCCAATAAGGGTGGGGGCCAGCTGCCCAACCTCCTGCATCCCCTCCCCCACCACTGATCCCACCCCTGATCGGCCCCCATTGGAGCTGGCCTGCCGGACCCCACTGGTGCACGAATTCGTGCACCAGGCCTCTAGTAGCATTATAATTAACTAGTTATTAATAATAGAAAAGGAGCAAAGGGAAGGCCAGATATTATAAGCATGTCATTTGGACAGCTTCACCAGGAAGCTGCAACTTTATACTCCTCAGGGATCCAACAAAGGGAAGATAGACATGTGCCCAGTAAAGTTGGAATAATATAGGGGAAGATACTTTTTTGTCAGTCACACTTGGGAACAGAGATCACTGGCCAGAATGGGCATAACCACTGCAAGCGCATGAAGGTTTGGAATACTTAATCCCCTGAACAAAGATGTTGGCTCTCTTAGTTCCTCTTGGTATGCTTGACTCATGGCTCAGGCTTGGCTTTCTGGCATCCTCCCATGTAGCCCATGGCCATGCAGACCCAATATGCAATGGACTAATAGACTGCAACTAGCCAGATGTTGTACTGGACTCAGCTCCAACATGGAAAGGAAACTCTGGACACTGGCTCTGATTTTAGCTCTACTGAAACCCCAGCTACACTTCTATGACTGGACTAAGGGAAATGGGACTTTGGAAACCAAGGGGTGTAATTCCATGGAAATAAAGACTTCTACTATATTGCATCCTCCTGTGGGAATCTCAGAAAATTCTTTTTCTCAGGATATCTCAAAGACTCTACCTCCAATGGCAACCAGAATAGACAAGCCATGCTCTTCTCAGTTAATACTGACACATAAAATGAATCTAGGAGGTAATGTAATTAGCATTATTGATTACTAGAGGCCCGGTGCATGAAAATTCATGCACTGGGGCGGGGGGGGGGGGGGTCCCTCAGCCTGGCCTTCCTCCTCTCACAGTCTGGGAGCCCTCAGGGGTGGGAGGCGACCCGGCGATCAGGGAAAGGCGACGCCCCCATCACACCTCTGCTGCTGCCACTGCCAGCAGCACAAGCCTTGGCCGGCCCTGGTTACCTGAGCCTGGGCAGCCGCCATCCGAGACTTGCGTGCGCCTCGGTGGGCCCTGGGTGGCTGGGGGGCTGAGGGCACTGGGAGACTCCGGAGGCAGGTGCCCTGGTGGTGCTGAGAGGACTGGGTGCCACCATCATGTGGCTGTGGGTGCCGCCATCTTTGAGGGCGGGGAAGCAATTAGCATATTCCCTCCTTATTGGCTGTGGGTACCGCCATCTTTTAGGGCAGGGCAGTTAATTAGCATATGTCCTCCTTATTGGCTGTGGGCACTGCCATCTTTGCAATGACATGAGGGTCAATTAGCATATTCCCTCTTTATTAGATAGGATATTACTGTTAACCTCCATATATTCACTACCAACATTAAGATACATGTTTAAATTAAATTAAATTAAAGAGAACATCAATCTAGCCTAACCCCACCTCCCAGTTTATTAACCTGGGAGCCTAGCTATGAACATGAAGTGATTGGAAAATCAAAGGGCCTGAGACATTTAAAAGGTATTGGTGTCCTAGCTGGTTTAGCTCAGTGGATAGAGTGTCAGCCTGCAGACTGAAGGGTCTCCAGTTCGATTCCAGTCAAGGGCACATGCCCGGGTTGCGGGCTCGGTCCCCAGTGGTGGGCATGCAGGAAGCAGCCGATCAATGATTCTTTCATCATTGATATTTCTATCTTTCTCTCCCTCTCCCTTCCTCTCTGAAATCAATAAAAATATATTTTTAAAAAATAAAAGGTAGTACTTGTTCTTAGTCAAGCTCCTTTAATGAATACTCTGTCTCAGGTACATTGAAGGAGATTTTGTGCCTTTCAGTTTCAATCAAGGGATTATAAAAAATTAAATTCTAGACACATTGTATCTTAAAGTTGATTATATCTTAAAGTTTATGATATAAATCAATCCTTACACTCCAAGTGTGAGGATTGGTAAGGACTATCAAATATAAAGCAACAAAACAGAAGAGCTTTGACAAGTTATAGAAAAGAAACAAGAGTGAAAATCAGAAAATCATACCAGGACATTTTGCAATGTAAATATTTTAAAACTAGTGGCCCAGTGCACAAAATTTGTGCTGGGGGCGGGGAAGGGTGTCCCTCAGCCCGGCCTGCACCCTCTCCAATCTGGGACCCCTCAGGGGATAACTGGCAGTCAGACATCCCTCTCACAATCCAGAACTGCTGGCTCCTAACTGTTCGCCTACATGCCTGATTGCCCCTAACTGCTTCTGCCTGCCAGCCTGATTGCCCCTAACCACCTCTGCCTTTGCCCTGTATCCGGGACCCACGATTCCCTCCGCCAGCCTACCACAGGCACCCGGGATCTGGGCTTCCCTCCCTCTGGTCAGCCATGGGTGCCCAGGCCGGCTGCAGCTGCAGGGGATGGTGGGCAGGTGGCTTTGCCTGGACTGCAGCTGCAAGTGCTGGCTCCCGGGACTATGGATGGGTGGTTTCTCTGTCTCCGGGCCACAGCCAGCTGCAGGTACTGGTGTCTGGGACTGCAGGGTGGGCGGTTTTTCCATCTACCAGGCTGTAGCCAGCCAGGTGCTGGCGCCTGGATCACAGATGGGGGGCTTCTCCATCTTCCCTGGGATGCAGTGTGGGCAACTTCTACAGCTGGCTGTGGCCTGGGATCATGGGGCAGGCGGCTTCTTCATCTCCCGGGCCGCACCCAGCCTCAGGCACTGGGGCCTGGTTTCTCCGTCTCCCCCAGGACGTGGAGCAGGTGGACGTGAGGCTTCTGCTGCTGGCTACAACCTGGGATCATGGAGCAGGTGGCTTCTTTGTCTCCTCGGCTGCAGCTAGCCTCAGGCACTGGTGCCCAACTTCTCCAACCCCCACTGGCCTGGAGCGGCAGGGGGTGGGGCTGCCGCCGTGTTTTCAAGTTAATTTGCATATTCACTCTGATTGGCTGGTAGTGTAGCGGAGTGACAGTAATTTGCATGTTTCTCTTTTATTAGTGTAGATAAGTTCTAATTTTCTCATCCTATCTAATAAAAGAGTAATATGCAAATTGACTGTCACTCCAACACACAAGATGGTTGCCCCCATGTAGTCAAAGATGGCCACCACAAGATGGCTGGCAAGGGCGGGCAGTTGTGGGTGATCAGGCCAGCAGGGGAGGGCAGCTGGGAGGGACCCAGGCCTGCAGGGGAGGGCAGTTAGGGGTGACAGGGCCAGCAGAGAAGGGCAGTTGGGGGGGACCAGGCCTATAAGGGAGGGCAGTTGGGGGGACCAGGCCTACAGGGGAGGGCAGTTGGTGGGGGACCAGGCCTATAGAGGAGGGCAGTTGGGGGGGACCAGGCCTGCAGGTGAGGGCAGTTGGGAGGGAACCAGGCCTGCAGGGGTGGGTAGTTAGGGGTGACCAGGCCAGCAGAGAAGGGCAGTTGGGGCAACCAAGCTTGCAGGGGAGGGCAGTTAGGGGCAATTGGGCCAGCATGGGAGGAGTTAGGCATCAATCAAGCTGGCAGGGGAGTGGTTAGGGTGTGATCAGGCTGGCAGGCAGAAGTGGTTAGAGGCAGCAGGCTGGCAGGCAGGTGAGCGCTTGGGAGCCAGCAGTCCTGGATTGTGAGAGGGATGTCCGACTGCCTGTTTAGGCCCAATCCCACCAGGATTAGGCCTAAACGGGCAGTCGAACATCCCTCAAGGGGTCCCAGATTGGAGAGGGTGCAGGCTGGGCTGAGGGACACACCTGCCCCCACCCCTGTGCATGAATTTCGTGCACCAGGCCTCTAGTAAATAGATATTAGTTCCATATGAGCAGCCCTGATTTTTAGTCAGTTCTCAAAGAGTATAGACTCTAGGATATAGTTAACCAAATAATGATTTGGTCAGAGGAGTTTTCACAAACTCACCAAAAGGGATTCTTGCTCCAGCCTTACAGATAATGGACAGGCCACCCAACAAGCACAGGGCAAATCCACAACAGTCTAATTCTTCAGGATACTCCCTGTCGTGTACAGTTGAATAAAGAGTTCAAACTACTTCATGTACTTAAAGAATATTAAAAGGTCTTCTTTCAACAATGAATTAATTCCCGTCTATTTATTTTTTATCAACACTAAGGCTATGGATAATGTATTTATTTTGCAAGCAATATGCCTTTTGCCTAGAATAAACCAGCCTTCACTGTGATCTAATAAATATTGTATTTAAGTATTATCTAACTTTAAAATATTATTTTTCACAACACTAATTATGAGAGAGGTACATTACACCAATTTTTTTAGATTTAAAAAATTGTAAAACATATACTTTCTTTAATGAGGCAATATTAGAGTCCATCTAAAAACTCAAGAATCCTTAAATGATCAGATCATTAATGACACTTTCTTGAAAAAGAAAAAGAGATAAATGGTTTCACAGACAGACCAAGGACTAGTGCATAAATTTAATGGCGCAAAAATTTCACCAACTTTACAAAACTTATGCATAAGAATTTGGTCAGCACTGTCAGTTCAGATAGTTCTTATACTATTTTATATGATGTCATTTGTTTAGTTTGCTTAAAATGTTTTGTATAACTTATAAGACTTAATCCTAACAAATTCTCCATAAAATGTAGAGTGAAAAAGTATTAATTTTTTATTGTCAGAAGAGTAAAGTTTAAAAATACCTGGTGCAGCCCACAACATATTTATTTAGTAGCAAAGCTTCAGGTATATAACTTTCAAACCAACAGATTTCAGTTTTCCAAACATTTGCTTCAAAGTAAAACATCGCCATGTATTGTTAATATGTATGTAAGGATCAAGGACTTGGACAAAATTATTACAACCTCTATTTATACACTATTTATCTCCAAATATCTTGAAACTATTGACAAATTTGCTTTTTATTGCGGTTAAATGAAGGGACAAGACTCATTTTAAAATATGGAAATTCAAAGTCTAGGGAGGCAATTTGTAATTTTGTTCCAATTTGAGACTTAGCCTGGGAATATCCCTGAGAGTCCTAAGGCTTGAAATAGCAACCTCTGCAGCTGTGGCTGGGACTGGAAGCACAGCGGTGGGTCTATTAGGTAATGAAGTCGGCTGATAAGTGTCTTCTGTTATCACAAGGTAGTCCACACAATCCCTTTAAGAATCAGTTAATTTAGGTTGGATTTCTACTAGTGATTTAGTGAAATCTAAACAAGCATATTTTAATCCTCACCTGAGGATATATTTTCATTGATTTTTAGAGAGAGAGGAAGGAAGAGAGAAAAATAGTGAGATAGAGAGAGCCATTGAGGGGAAAGAGAAACATCTATCAGTTGTCTCCTTTAATTGCCCCTGACTGGGGATCAAACCCTGACCAGGAATCGAACCTGCAACCTTTTGGTGGATGGGATGATGCTAAAACAATTGAGCCACCCAACTAGGGCTAAACAAATATCTTTAATATGTCTATTTTTAAATCATCACTTTCTCTTTTAACTGAAATCCAGGTATAAAAATTTGCTTAAGATTTTTTTTTACCTTATTAAAACTAGGTATAGTTTTTACTAACATCTATAAAAGAAACCTACCGTATTTTCCAGCGTATAAGATGACTGGGCATATAGAAGATTTTCCTGGGTTAAAAAGTCGTCTTATATGCTGGAAAATACAGTATATAGATTTTTAAAAAAATATCCAATAATCCAAAAAATTAAGAGGATATTATATTATTCTGATGTGAGGAGCATGTTAGACAGAATTAAACATTGGAAAAGAAGTTAATATGCCATTATTTTGAACTATTTTAAATTTTTTTCCTTTGGAGTAGTTTCTGTATTTCTAGGGTTTGAGCAAGTATGGAGAAGGAAGTTACATATATATAATTTTTCTCTTACATTAAAAAAACTATATCACTGAGTTTTTATATCTCACGTCAAGTGAGGAAATGGGTAGCTATTTGTGATACCATTGTAATTAGCTAGTTATTAATAACTAGAGGCCCAGTGCATGAAATTTGTGCACGGGGGGCAGGGGTCCCCTCAGCCCAGCCTGCACCCTCTCCAATCCGGGACCCCTCGGGGGATGTCCAGCTGCCAGTTTAGGCCCTATCCCAGGCCTAAACTGGCAGTCGACATCCCTCTCACAATCCTGGACTGCTGCCTCCTAACTGCTCACCTGCCTGCCTGCCTGGTCGCCCCTAACTGTCCCCTGCTGCCGGCCAGGTCACCCCCCAACTGTCCTCTCCCTGCCAGCCTGGTTGCTCCTAACTGCACCCCCACCAGCCTGGTCACCCCTTACTGCTCCCACCCCCCTCCAGCCTAATCGCCCCCAACTGCCCCCCCCTGGTTGCCCCACACAGCCTGCTGTTCATTCGTTTGGTTGTCTCTCACTAACCCCCCTGCATGCCTGGTCGCCTGCTGTTCAGTCGTTTGGTCATCCTTCACTAACCCCACTGCTGGCCTGATCATAGGCAAGGGACAACCCCCGCCGTGCACGAATTTCGTGCACCGGGCTTCTAGTATAGGATAGGAAAGGAGCACAGGGAAGGCCAGACATTTTAGGCATGTCATTTGGGCAGCTTCACCAGGAAACTAGTTTATACTCCCCAGGGGTCCAACAAAGGGAAGAGGGAAGACAGATGCATGCTCAGTAAACTTGGGGGGACAAGGAAGGTGCTTGCTGTCAGTCACACCTAAGAATGGCCAGAATGGGCATGTCCACTGCAAGCATGCAACATTTGGGAATACACTGTCCCCTGAATAAAGGAGTTTACTCACTTGGGCTACTGGGACTTAATTCCCTGAACAAAGAAGTTTGCTCTCTTGGTTCTCTTGGGATTCCTGTGACTCAGAGCTTTCGGGGTTCTTTTGCTCCTGCTTCCCTGCATTCACCCACATGGTCCACGGCCATGAGGATCTCACACACAATGGACTAATGGACTGCAGCTAGCCTGATGCTGAACCGGACCGGGCTTCAACACGGAAAGAGAACTCTGGACACTGGTTTTGCATCTACCTTTAAGACATCCCAGCTACACGTCTTTTATGATTGGACAAAGGGAAATGGGACTTTGGAAACCCAGAGGTATAATTCCCCGGAAATAAAGCTTTCTGCCATATCGCATCCTCCCCTTGGTGCCTCTGGAAATGCTTATTCCAGTGGTACCCCAAGGACCCCACTCCCACGAGGCCCATTTTTCTCCAATAACAGTTGCAGAGGGCAGCTGGCTTGGTTTAACCTCATTGAATATTGTAGACGTAATCTTGTGAGCTCAGATTTACTAAAATTAATAATGGAAGGATAGGCCAAAAAAAAAAAAAAGACAGCACACTTTTAATTTTTACTGCAAATGATTAGCTTTTAATGTAAACTAAAATGATATTTCAGATTATTTTTTGAGAAAGTCCTGCCATCCTCATGTTTAAAACATCAACTTGTTATTAATTAGATAATTTAAATGGTTTCTTAAGGAAGGAGATGGGGAGAGAAAGAAGAGTTAATATTTTGCACAAAGCAGCTGTAGTTATCAAAGATGTCTGTCCATTGATGTTGTACTGAAAATACCAAAGTTTATGCTAAGTGTATGTATATGAATGTTTTTCTCTAGAACTGTAATTTTCACTTGTAAGGATAAATTTCCTAATTTAGCATTTAATTTGACTAGGTTAAAATTGTGTCTCTCCAAAGCATGTGTGTGTGTGTGTGTGTGTGTGTGTGTGTGTGTGTGTGTGTGTGTTTCCCTCAGGATCATTCTAAGACTGTGCAGGAATGAGATTTTTCTTCTGACTCTCACATTTTAAAATAGCTCACATAAATTAGGCAGGAACTGCCAACTTTTTGGTTTATAATTCTTTCTTTGTGCTAATGCTGGTAGAGGGGCATAGGGAAACGGGCCATGGGAAAACAATAGGTCCTTTCTTATCTTATTTATCATTCTACATAAACTAGAAGAAAGACGAAGAAGAGAGGGAGAAAGAAGGGAAAGGGAGGGTATGGAGAGAGAGAGAGAGAGAGAGAGAGAGAGAGAGAGAGAGAGAGAGAGAGATCTTTTCACTAACAGCACCTGAGAAAACACAGACTGAATTGAATTTTTTCATCCCCCTGGCAAACCTGCATGTGCTCTTTGTTTTGGTTAGCTTCAGACAGGAGTTTTTTGTCTGTGCTAACTAGCCACCTCAGCCCTGACAATTTCAAATTAGGTCACTATTTATAATTCAAGGTATGTGTGAAAAGCAAACGGAGGAGATTGCTCTAAAGGTAAAGACATTTAGTAAAGAAAAGCCAGAGATGTCTTTCTTGAATAAAGTGACATTTTTAGTTATTTTCTAAGTCTATTTCGCCTGAGGTACCCTTGGGTCACCAGTGAAGAGGAACTGAAAGAGTCCTAACCATCCCCTGTGGGTCCCTATTGAGTCCCCAGATGTATTTTTTTCAAGTAGTTTGTTACTTGTAGGAAGGGTGCACATCTTAATTATTCAATAACTCCTCAAGTTTTACCCAAACGATGTGTCAAAGAAATAATTTTTCCTTGCTTTAATATTATGTAGCCTTCATTTGATTACACATTTTACCAAAGATTGATTGCTCAACTTCAGGTTTAATTTTAAGATTTAAATGACTGGCTTTTCACCTGACTCTATTGTGTGGCCTGCTTCCTTTACCCCCGACGATACCAATGAGTCTTACAGGATATGCATTTCTCCCCTTTGTTTTTAGGTGCTCCACGATGGATGCCTATGGGACCCATACTCTCATAACCTGGGATACAAACCTGTCATAAAACATAAACTCCAGACATACAAATATGGTAGACTTTTGCTAAAAGTCAGATTTGTTCCTTCAGTCTACCATGGGTTTTATCGCACAAATTGATCCTGTTTTTTCCTGTTTTAAAATAAGAAATTATAGTCTCTTGAGTTGTAGAGTCTCTGTAAGAACAACAGAAGGAACACTCGGCTAATGTTCAGTGTCCATATGCTTCATTAAAGTGACCAGATGTCCTCCATTTGTCAAGAGGGACAGAGGATTTTTTTCCTCATTCCTGCTTATTCCCTCTAAAAAGTCTATCATGGATACATTTGCTGGCTCTCCTCCCAACTCTTAGTCATTCAGGCCTTGCTCTAAGAACACAATAATTGATAATCAAGTGCTTTGCACTTTGGGACTTGAGGAAATTAATAAGGTTGTTGCTCCTTTGTGGGTTCTGTCGTTTATTGTATTAAAATGTATATCAAAATTCTTATCCTGCCTATGTAGTCATATAAAGTAAATTAATAATTTAAAACAGGCAAGATCCTGTGTCTGGGTGAAGTGTGTGTGTGTGTGTGTGTGTGTGTGTGTGTGTGTGTGTGTGTATTGGGGTGGGAGGAGGGTGTCCTCTTCCCCACTGGCTGCTGCTGGGGGTGGAGTCCTTGCATATTCCGAGAAAAGGAATTTTCTGAGACTCGCACGGAAGGATGGGATATGGTAGAAAGGTTTATTTCCGTGGAATTACACCCCTGGGTTTCCAAAGTCCCATTTCCCTTAGTCCAGTCACAGAAGTGTAGCAGTAGGGCTAAAATCAGAGCCAGTGTACAGAGTTTCCTCTCTTTATTGGAGTAGGGTCCAGTTGAGCATTAGGCTAGCTGCAGTCCATTAGTACATTGTGTATGGGGCCACACAGGTGAATTCAAGGAAGCAGGAGCAAAAGGGCCCCGCAAACCAGGAGTTAAGCACAATGCTCCAAGAGGAACCAAGACAGTGAACTTCTTTGTTCAGGGGATTATATATTCCAAATTTCTGCAAGTGGCCACACCCATTCTGGCCAACCATCTCTGTCCCCGGGTGTGATTGACAGACAAGTACCTTCCCTATGTCATCCCAGCTTTACTGAGTATGTGTCTGTTTTCCCTTCGTTGGATTCCTCCCCCAGTGTTTTGCAGGGAACATTCCTAGAATGTCAGGCCTTGCCTTTGTTCATTTCCTAGTATTAAAAACTAGTTAATTACAATGTTATCACACCGACACACATTTTGAATCTTTTAAGTACTGAATTAAATAATAAAATGTGATCTCTTTACATAACAATTACGGTCAGGAAAAAATGTCCGAGATTTGGAAATGGGAGAAAGAGATTACTGGATGTCCTTCAGATGGAGGGCTGGGTGTTGTCTATTGGACTCTTTAATGATTATCAGATCCTTAAGGGGTGTGCACCTGTGAGTAATTTTGTATTGATTAGGTCAGGTATTTGTAAACATTTTAGTCTCAGAATTTCATAACATTCTTAAAAATTGAGGACCCATAAAAAGTTTAGCTTATATGGGTTTTATCTATTGATATTTAGCATATACATTAAAACTAAGAAATTAAAACATATATTTGTTCATTTATTTTAATACCAATAATAAATCCATCACCTCTTAACATAGGCACCTGCTTATTTTTAACAAAATGATTATATTTTCCAAAATGAAATGCTTAGAAGAAGAGCAACATTATTTTACAGTTTTGCAAATTTCGTTAATGTCTGGCTTGAGAGAAGACAGCTGGATTCTCATGTCTGCTTCTGCTTTCCATTCATTTCAGTCTGTTCTTTTAGTTGGAGTACATAAAAAGAAAATTAACCCCACATAGAGATGTAGTTAGAACAGAGAGGAGTATTTGAAAAGCCCTTTACTATAACTTTGCGTGTTCTTTTATATTACACCTTAGTTGACAAATGATGGTTTCTTGAAGGTTATTGGCAATGTGGAATCTGAAATTACACCAATGAACTTTTCAAAGTGTTCCTTTAAAATGTATCTATCTTGTACTTTAAATGCATTATTTATGTATGTTTGATAATATAACATTGTGCATTGGTCATTTAGGAAATAACGGTTTGTGGATATAAGCACATTTTCTAAATGTTGACACATTTGACTTCCAATAATTAAAAAAAAATCAAATTTCTTCATATTATTATCAATCTCGTCAGCCATTTTTTGCAAATTATATGATCTAAGAGAAACATGTATTTATTGTTGTTTAGAGAATAAGTGTAAAATGAACATGCCATTGAAACCAGTGTAATTAGCTAGTTATTATTAATAGGAAAGGAGCAAAGGGAAGGCCAGACATTATAGACATGTCATTTGGGCAGCTTCACCAGGAAGCTCCAATTTCACAGTCCCTAGGGAACCTCCAACCCATCACAAGGAGAAGGTGTCCAACAAAGGGGAAATAGACACACGTGCAGTGAAATTGAAGTGACTAGGGAAGGTGTCTGTTAGTCACACCTGAGAACAGAGAAAATTTGGTAATACATAATCCGCTAAACAAAGAAATTCTCTTGTTGCTCTTGGCTCTTGGCTCATGGAGCTCTCTCATTCATGCTTCCTTGCCATGTGGCCCTACGGACCCCACATGCAGTGTACTGATGGACTGCAGCGGGGAACACAGCTAAGCTAGCCTGATGCCGTATTGGACACTGCTCCAATATGGAATGGAAACTTTGGACCCTGACTCTGAATCTAGCCCTATTGAATCCACGGCTACACTTCTTCATTGGCAGGAAAAGGGAGAATGGGATCTTGGAAACTCAGGGATGTAATTCCAAAGCTTTCCTCAACATTTCACCCTCCTGTGTGAGTCTCAGAATATGCTTTTACTCAGTGGAATATTGCTAGAATTCCACTCCCACTAGCAACATGTGGGGACGAGGAAAAGCACTAAAATATATACACTGAGTGGCCAGATTATTATGCGTTCAGAGATCATAATAATCTGGCCACTCAGTGTATAATTTAAAGGGATCATTGCCCAAGTATGTAAAACTATAAGCACAAAGGTATTCATCACAGTATCATACCTAATAAAATGGTAATATGCAAATTACCATCACTCCGCTAGGCCCACGATTGGGCCGTTGGGAGGCTGGGGGCGGGACTCGGGGTGGCCAATTGGGCTGACTCATGAGTCCCCGCCCCCCGTTCCTCCTGCCATCCCCAACGGCCGGAGCTGCGGGAGGACCCATGGGGCCAGCGGAAGGCGCCGGTGGCGGAACTCCAGGTGGCTGATTGCGTGGCTGCCGGCACCAGTTTTCCGCCAGCAGCAGTTTTCCTCTGGCCACCCGCCGATCAGAGCACCTCCCGCCAGCGCGATCGGCCACCCAGAGTTCCTCCACCGGTGGCGCTGGAGGAACTCAGGGTGGCCGATCACGCTGGTGGAAGGCGCTCCGATCGGCGGGTGGCCAGAGGAAACGTTGCTGGAGGAACTCTGATCGCGCTGGTGGCCAGAGGAAATGGCACTGGAGGAACTCAGGGTGGCCGATCGCAGTGGAGGCCAGAGGAAACGGTGCTCCGATCAGCGGGTGGCCAGAGGAAAACTGGTGTTGGTGGAAAACTGGTGCTGGCAGCCAGGTGAAGGAAGGTCTTTTGCACGAAACTTCGTGCAATGGGCTTCTAGTTGTTTATAATAAAGATTGAAAATAACCTAACAGATTTTCCTTAATAGATAACTTGTTAAATAAAGTGTGTGAATACAAAAACAACAACAAAAAAACAGATTATTTTATACCCACTAAAATACTGTGTGTGTGTGTGTGTGTGTGTGTGTGTGTGTGTGTGTGTGTTTAATGTCAAAAAGTGATCAACCCACTATGTCTAGTATCCATCTGACATTATACATAGTTATTACAGTATTATTGACTATATTTCCTATGCTGGACTTTACATCTCTGTGACCATTTTTATAAATGACAATTTGTTCTTATTAATTCCTTTCACCTTTTTCACCTATCCTCCCACTTCTACCTACTGTCTAGTGACCATCAGTTTGTCTCCGTATCTATGAATTTGTTTCTGTTTTGTTTGTTCCTTTATTTATTAGATTCCACATAGAAATGAAATCATATGGTATGGTATTTGTAACTGCCTTATTTCACTTAGTATAGCACCTTCTAGGCCCATCCATGTTGTTGCAAATGGCAAGATTTCATTCTTTTGAATAGCTGAGTGATATTCCATTGCATATGTATTCCACATGTTCTTTATCTGTTTGTCTATTGATGGACACTGAGATTGCTTTCATATCTTGGCTATTGTGAGTAATGCTGCAATGAACATAGAGAGGCAGGATAGAAACTCTTAGGGAAAGCTCCTGACAGTGGAATGAGGAAGTGGAAGTGGATATCACAGGCCGGTAAGCTGCTAGGTCCCCTCACCAGAGCCCTCACCTTCGTGCAAGATCAAAGGGAAACAGTCAATGGCAGGAAGTTCCTGTGGTAGTAGCAGAAGGCAACAACAACAAGAACTGACTAAAACTACATCAATCCAAGGTAGAGGAAAATTGACCAGAGAATAACCCCAAAACGCATTATATCATCATTGTAATGAAAACTGACACCACAAGTAGAAGGGGGACTGAGGGGATGAACAATGAACGCTATGACACTTCTGGAAGATGCTCTATTAGAAACAAAACCCCCTCCTAACCAAAGTCAGAATTTGGAACCACAAAGTTGAGAAACAACCCACCCTTGGAACCACATAAAATCCCAAAAACTGAATGATGGTGGCACACGACTCACTCCCTCGTTCAACACGTCCACTCAGGTGTGTACTTTCACTTACTTAAGTGGGGTGCTGTGAGACTTGCAGCCAGGGGGGCCAGGCAGCAGCCAGTCCTGGGCTCAACCCCTGATCCTGTCTCCAAGAACCTTCTTTTCCTCTTCCTAAATAAAACTTGCTTTAGCTCTCACTTCGACTCCTTCATGAATTCTTTCTTGTGTGAGTCAAGAGCCTGGAGGTCCAACCGTGCCAGGGCAGGGCAGCCAAGACTCAGAACTAGCCCAGTGACAAGGAGTGAATATATCTTCTCAAATTATTGTTTTGGATTAAAAAAGAGTAATTTTAACCAACTATTTTACATTATAAAGAAGTATATTAATGATTATGAGCATACTAGAGTTACTTATAGATGCCATAGTATACATTTTCCATTTATAGAACATAAAAAATGAAATATTCAATAGCTGTATGTCTTTTTTTAAAGAATGGCATACATATACATTTCTTTTACTGTTTCTTGTAAAACTATTGAAAATTATTTTAAAATATATTTCCTAAGTACACTTAAAGCCTTTTTTTGAATAGTTTTTCTTTATATTCAATTTAAGTTTCTGAGTACTCAAGAGCAGCCATAATAGAATTTAAAAATCACTAAACTGATGATTCAGCAGAACTGGGTTCTCAGAGCTAACAGCTAGAAAAGTATCTCATGAGTAAAACGAAACTGCTGATATACAGGATCTCTGAGTCCTTTAATTTCATAGTAAAAGAGAAATTTCTATTCTGTTTAAAGAATTACCTTTCTTTTTCTTTTTTTTTAAAGTAAAATCATGTAACCCCAAGTTGATTGAGATAGAATAACATGTATATTTTAATTTTTTAAAAAATAAGCAAAGGGTCTATATTGAATTTCTAATTTAAAAAAATTGTCATTGTATTGTATAATGTGTTTTTGAAGCCAAAACTGAAATGTTTTAGTAGCCAAACCCAGTGTAGAAGATTGGCATTATTATTGCATCCACAGAAATCATAGTTTCTTATTTGGCTATACCAATACAGGAAGAGAAAAACAAAACAAAAGACTTATAACATTTGAAAAGCCAACCTGAAAATAATTTTATCTTAATCATAACTTTTCATCTTAATGGTAAATAATTTTCATCTTAATTGTGAAGTAATTTTTACTATCCAAAAATCTTTCCATATCTCAGTTGTAAAAAAACAATTTTACTATCTCCAGACAATGTCTGCTTTATTTTTCATGTATTCCCATTTTGCTACCATGTTTAATAATAATTAAAGAAAATTTAAATAGATCTCTCACTAAAAGCAAATAGGCAAACAGCAGCAAAAAGAACAATAAAATATCTGTCTCTCACTAAAACCAATAAAATATTGTTTTAATTTCTTGGCAACTATGATAATGTTTTTGTTGTTGTTTAAATCATATGCACCTAGGTGTTACTGGATAGGAGGTCCTGGCTGCTAACGGGGGTGGATTTTTTCTGATATTCCAAGAAATAAGAATTTTTAAGACTTGCATGGAAGGATGAGGTATTATAGAAAGATTCATTTCTGTGGAATCAAACCCCTGAGTTTCCAAAGTCCCATGCGCCTCAGTCCCACCAAGGAAGAGGTCCCATTTTGCCTTTAGCAGGGCTAAAATCAGAGCAGTGTCCAGTTCCTTTCCATGGCTGCACAGTCCAATACAGCATCAGGCTACCTTTATTTGGGTTTCCTGCTGCAGTCCATCAATCTGTTGTGGGCCATGTGGGCGTATGAAAGGAAGCCAGAGCAAAAGAGCCCCTTGAGTCAAGAGTCACAAGAGCAAGAGAATTTCTTTGTTTAAGAGATTAGTATTTCCAATTTTGTGTGTGCTTGCAGCAGCCATACTCATTTTGACCAATCATCTCTGTTCCCAGGTTTGACAGACAAGCAAGTATCTTTCCTATGTCACCCCAACTTTATTGGGCATGTGTCTATCTTCCCTTTGTATGCCCCCTTCCCCCAGCGTTTTGCAGGGAAAAAGCTAGTGGTTCCCTGGGAAGTGCAAAGTTGCAACTTCCTGGTGAAGCTGTCCAAATGACACCTATAATGTCTAGCTTTCCTCTTTGCTTCTTTTCTGTTATTAATAACTAGAGGCCCAGTGCACGAATTTGTGCACAGGTGGGGTCCAGATGGCTCGGCCCTGATCGTGGCATATCGGGGCCAGGCCTGTCAGGAGGAGGAGATGGTGGGAGGTTGGCTGGCCAGCCCACCCTGATCGGGCCCGATCAGGCCGGGCCAGCCAGGGGGAAAAGCTGCAGGTGATTGGCCAGCTGGCTCCGCCCCCGATTGGTGGAGGGGCCAATTAGGGAGTGGAGCTGGCTGGGGGGGAGGTGCCATGGGCCGATTGGGGTGGTGGGGGCTGATGAGGGGTGGGGCTAGCCATGGGGAGGGGCAGTGGGCAGTGGGCCGGCTGGCCCCACCCCCCAATGGGGTGGGGGTCCTATCAGAGGCCAGCAGCCAGGGGGAGAGGCCATGGGTGGTGGTTGGCCGGCCAGCCCAACTCCTGATTGGTGTGTGTGGGGCCAATCGGGGGTGAGGCCAACAGGGGGGAGGCCATGGGCAGTTGGCCAGCTGGCTCTGCCCCTAATTGGAGTAGGGGGACCGATTGGAGGTGGAACTGTCTGGGAGGAGGGGCTGCAGGGGGTTGGCCGGCCCCACCCCCTATCAGGATGTGGGGGGCTGACCAGGGGTGGGGCAGGCCCAGGGAGGAGCTGTGAGCCAATCCGGGTAGTGGGGGACCACTGGGGGCAGGGCCAGCCAGGGGGAGGGGCTGCTGGAGGTTGGCTGGCCGGCCCTGCCCCCTATTGGGATTAGGGGGTCAATTGGAGGCAGGGCCAGCCAGGGTGAGGGGTTGCAGGCTGATCAGGGTGGGTCAAGCTGATCGGGGTGGGGCCAGCTGGGGGGAAGGGCCGTGAGGGGGTTGGCCAGCTGCCCCACCCTAGATCGGGGTGAGAGAGGCTGACCAGGGGCAGGGTCAGCCAGGGGGAGGGGCTGCAGGAGGTTGGCCGATTGGCCCCACCCCTGATCAGGGTAGGGGAGGATGAACAGGGACGGGGCTGGCTGGAGGGAGGGGCCATGGGAGGTTGGCTGGCTGGCCTCACTCCCAATTGGGCCGGTTTGCTGGCTGCAGTGGGCGTCATAGCGACTGGGCATTCTGGTAATTATGGCGTTCCTGTCACTGGCTTTTTATATATATAGATTAGCTAATTACAACAGTATCATAGGGAAGATTTAAAGTGCTGTAAATTTGGGAGGAAAATTCACAGAATTTGGGGTTTTGGTTCATGTGGATTCACCCAGTCTAGTTTTATTTAGGTTAGGTTTCAAATGAATCCAAAATTTCTAAACAAGGCCTGATATTGCTGCCAATATTTGCATGGTTTAGAGTGTAAACTATTATTAACCCTAATGATAACAAAAGCAAGCATTATGCATTTCTAAGTACTCATTGCACATAAAATGCTTAATGACATTTCCAATTTTTGAAAGAGCTGCTTTTATGGTATATGAATTTGAACCTACTGAACTAAAAAATTGATTTTATAAAATTTTAGCATTAGTAAGATGGAAGCAAACAATTCAGGCCCATTGAAAAAATAAGACCACTTATTAGGGATAAATGAAAAAGTACACATTTTTATCATGTGTTAAATCATACATGTTTTTATATGCCCTAAAACAATCTGAATACTATAGAAGAAATGATTTTCCTAAGAAGTGCTTTGTTTGATATTAATGCATGTACATTGAAAAATGTTTCCTTTCTTTCCAATACATTTGTTTATATATTTTAACTAGAGGCCCCGTGCATGAAAATTCGTGCCTTCGGGGGGAGGAGGTTCTGTCAGCCTGGCTGCATTGAGAGTCTGCACCCTGGTGGTCAGTGTGCATCATAGTGACCAGTCATTCCTGGTAGTTCCGCCCTTTAGGTCAATTTGCATGTTATCCTTTTATTATATAGGATAGCAAATTACTTTGCTTTCCAGCCATATCTCTTATAATGTCTTGCTAAAGAGAAGTGTAGGCAAACTACATAGAGTATGATGGGATGAAGGGTGGAGGGAGTTTTCACAATGAATTAATTATATTTATATAGTACTTTTATTTACAAAGTTATTTACATACAGTGTTTCATTGCTCATTAAAACAACTTGACTGTACAAGTATTATCTACAGTGATCAGATGATAACACTGCAGCCCAGAGAGATGAATAGTTCCTAGTTTTCTGATGAATTTAAAAAAAGCGTCCACCTCCTCTGACCTCCTATCGAATGCTCTTTTCACAACCACATTGAGGGAGGGGATCATTAACTCAAATACTGGAGGCTATCATGCTGACATGAATCCTTGATCATAATTGACCTAAATTATTCTGATCTACAACGGTTTAAATTAAAATCCAACAAATAATTGCTCAATTTCACTTTATGCTGACTACAGAGACCTGGCCTTAGAGGGCCTGAAAAGGGAAATCTATTACTCAGAAAATAAAGAAAAGCTTTTATTGAATTGAATTAAAGTGATTCATTTATTTTTTTTCTCCTTTAAAGATCTTTTCATTGATTGTTATTTTTAAAAATCCCTTAGGAAATTCTTTATAAATGAATAAGGCTGATTTTGTGATAAAACTAAGTTCTGCTACTTACTTTTTTCCTCCCTTGGAGTGCTTCGAACTTTTTTCCTCTTCACATCTACTTTTACTTCATCTATACATCCCCAAGTAGCGTTTCTTCATTCTTTCTACCCTTTAATCTCTTTTCTGCTCACCTTAAGTGAGCTTACTGCAAAGATCCATTTGTTGTAGGATATTTAATAGTCAAAATTTAAAGAACAGAGTAATGTATTTAATATACATCCATTATTGATTCTGCCTTTATAAGCATATATTGAGCTGAAATATTTTTTATCATAGTCAAATTCTTAATCAGTGTCTCATGCTGTTGAACAAAATCTTTTGAGATTTTACTAAGTGTAGGTGTCTGCCCTAAGTACTGGGAATTGAAAGGTGATTGGGACCCAGTCCTTGATCTTGAAAAGCCTTGAGTTGAGTAAAATTTTCTAGGTTAGTATGTTGGCATGCTTATTTTTGGCCTATTTTCAGATTATTACCACAATTTTTAATAGGTCTTTGATTTAGCCATGTCTCTGTGACTGACACTCCACACAAGGGCATTTCACTGGTTACATTACATTGGAAGGGAAAGGATGGGTCAGATAGATAGACCACTAGGCCTCTGTGGGCAATAAAAGCCAACGTAACAAAGAATGGATTGCTTATACAGACTCAGTATTGTCAAACATGGAAGAGTTAGAGTTTGAAGAACCATAGTTAATTATGTACTAAAGAAAAATTACAACTCATTTGCTGACATTCCGTCTGATTTAATTCCAATTTTTTTCATTTTTTAAAAACTGGTTTGAATTTACTAGCTGCTATCACTACAAAACCTGTATTTTGTTAGTTCAGAGGGATAATACTTTGAAGAGATTTATATAAATAATTTCAGACAAATATCAATACTAAGGTTTTTCCATAATAATTTTTTAGATTAGCTGATTAAATATTAAAATATTGTCTAGCTGTGAAGTAGGATTTTTCCCCCAAGATTTCCAAATGGTTACTAAAAACAGCGAAACCCTATATTTTATTGGCAAAGAGCTATAAGAATTTGTCCCTTCCATCAAGAATTGCTGAATGCTTTAGTATATAAATTGTTTATACGTTTACTACCCCCTCCACCCAAATCTGCTCCACGTGAGTGTGAGTACAGGTTCTCTGCTTACGTCCTAGGCAGTACCGGCCTCTACGGCTCACATGTGACTGAAGCCAAGATGAGATGAGAGTGATCTGATCATGAATGGAAATGTCGGCATGGATTCACTCAAAGTTACTGGGTTTCCACTTGAGATGGAGCCTAGAAATGTGTTTTAAATGACATTCTATCTTCTCTTCTGCTTGTCTCTTAAAACCCTTGCCTGTCTCTTGTAGCCGATGTGACATATAAACTCCTCCAGGAGGACAGGCAGACAAGCACAGGGTTTGGTTCCCGGCCAGCTTTGTTCCGGCAGTTGTACGAGTGCCACATTCATGAAGCAAATGCTCATTTTCTGGCCCCACTACAGTATTCCAAGTTTTCTTTCCAGATGGCTGTGCAGCGTCAGCTCCACCAGCAGGCTTCAGTCTTTATCTACCCAACAAAAGGCACATCTGCTTGACCGTGGAATATTAGCATAGCATTTCTCATCACAATACCAAGAATCATGCAACTGGAGATGTACATGTAAAAGACAATCTTGTGAAGTTAATAGTGGCATGGAATTGTTTTTTCTTGGCCACTCAGCCTAAGAAATGATTTGTCTTATCTTTAATATCAGGAGGATACATTCTTTCATTTAAACATTCAATCAGTTATTAAAAAATCATTTGCTGGGAACCATTCTCTGTGCTAGTTGCTGGAGATATGGAAACAAATGAGACATGTTTCATTTCTATAGGCCATAGACTTATAAACAAGTAAGAGACAGATGAGGAGGACATGCCTGAAGGTAACAGAAGAGGCAGAGTAAACAACATTGCTCTGGGGAGGGAAAAGTGTAGAAGCAGGGAAGGCTCCACAGAGGAAAGGCCTTCTGCTGAGCATGTGCTGGTTTTGATTGATTGATTTGTTTCTGTTTCTTATTGTCTCCCAAAGTGAAGGAAATACCTTACTCAACTTAACATTCATAATTTTAACTTCATGTGAACGACCTATTTTAATCCCCACAATAAATGCCTGGTATGTGTGTGTGATTCCTTTTTACATATGAGAAAGTTGACCCTCAGAGATTAAGTGACTTACTCAAGGTCACATAGCTGGTAATTGGAGAAACTGGAGCTAAAAATACTCTCCTGGCACCGATTCTCCTGCTTTTTTTTCACCAACATGCCGTCTCTATGTAATGGAATTTTGGCTTCATAGCCATAATATTTTGTGACTTAAAGTCGGCTCACAACTGATTATCCAATTTGATTTTGGTTGACCCAAATGCTAAAGAATTTCTCCCTGTTTTTTTTTATTGCCAGTATTAAAAGAACAAAGAAAATTACAGAAATAATGTTTATTGTATAAATATTAAACACCAGGCACGGTATTTGAACTTGAGAGGTTTAACTCACAATAATTTTATAATATGGCACTTTGTTTCCATTTTATAGATAAGCAACCGAATCTTGGAGTAATGAAGTAACTTGCCCAAAGTTGCACGCTATGCATGTAGAAGAGCTTAGATTTAGTCCCAGTCGTCTGATTCCAGAACTCAGGAACTTCACCACTAATATCTGATGAGACGCAGCATTAGTCCATTCTGATAGCTCAAGAATTAATGAAATAAATGACCCATGCTATCTGGAGACCCTTTCTACACTTTTAAAAAATATAAGATTATTCTACTGTATAAACCTGAATGGAATGTAGAAAAAATGTGGTTAGAAAACCTACACTATGCTTTCTCCCCATTCATCACTTTATATCTGTTTTAAAATGGAAGATGTTGCAATAACTTCAAATTTATGCATAACACCCTTGCATATTAGTGATGGCTTTTAGACAGCAAAGCAAGTGTACATAGTGTGTGTTGGACGCTCTCACATCCATCTCTTCAGTTCACATTGTCTGATAAGTACTTTCCCAAAAATATAGTAGTAATACAGGCAGTCCTCGGGTTATGTCGGACTTGACGTATGTTGTTTCATGGTTACATCACCGACTCCCATTTATTTATAAAAAAAAAAAGTTCCATCATTTCGACGTATGTACATATGTGCTTTATGTTTTTTTATTAGTTATTTATCACAAGTAAAGGTCAGGAATGGTTATCTTTCTTTTAAATTTTTTTTTTTTACTGTTTCACTTCATTACTGCTGTGTGTGTGCTCCATGTGAGTGACGTAGGTGCTTACGTAGGTTCCGACTTACAGCGAAAATCGCGTTACATCGCTGTAGGAACGGATCTCCGACGTAACCCGAGGACCTACTGTAACTTGTTCCTATCACTTTGGCTCACCTTCTAGATTTGGCCAAGAACTAGGAGAATCTATCTTTTCAACTTTTCAAATTTGTATTTCTCTATCTTCAAAGGGCGTCTGGATTTTTCTCTGCAGAGCATGAAGGAAAAAGAGGAGAAAAGTTGGGAGAAAGAAGAAAAGAGACAATATAAATTCCTGGAGTCTGAGAATCAGGGTGCCTTCCTTTGATTCATGACTCTAAATTGGGCTCCATAGATGCTAAATTAGAGTGCGGTCATCTAGTAGACTTAGAGATGTCTGGATTCTCAGAGGAACGTTGTGGTTAGTGTGGTATTTTACACAATATTAGAAACTAGTGATGAAAAGAATTTGTGGATGAGTCAACCATTTAGTGCAGCAAATGCTCTGGTTCTTATTCATTAAATAAAACCACAACAACAAACAAAATATAAACACCCACTATGACACTTAGAATGGACTTACAGAATATCTGTTTAAATTTTTAAATATATATATACTAGAGGCCCGGCACACAAAATTCATGCACAGGTAGGGTCCCTAAGCCTCCTGGCCTGTGATTAGGGCCGATCTTCCCTGGCTGCGGGCAGCTGCCCCCCACCCCCCACTGCCACCGCTGCCACCGGTTGCCCTCTGTGTGTGGGGCGACTGGCAAGGCGATCAGGGTCCCAGCACTGCCCACGTCCGCCACCACCCACCTCCAGGTCCCCGTTCCCCATTGGGTGTTTGGAGTCTGCCAGCTGGGAGGAGGAACCGAGAGGTTGGCAGCTCCTGCATTGAGCATTTGCCCCTTGGTGGTCAGTGCACGTCATAGCCGACCAGTCATTCTGCCATCTGGTTGATTTGCATATTACACTTTTAAATATATAGATATATATAGTCTAAAGTTTTTTTATTTAATAAATTTACTTTTCTTAGAATCATACTGATGTGAAATATCCAAGGGACAATTAGAGAAGCTGGTAGGAGAGTGAGAGATGGAGATGTTCTGTGAAGATTCTTGAGCCAATTTCTAGATTGTTTATGCTTTAAGATCAGGGAATTAACAGTATTTGAAAAAACTAAATAGGCACCATTTGTCCTAATTGGAAAGCCAGATTTCATAGCAATTATAGTACATGGATTAAATAGAAATTGAAGGGCAGAGGAAATACCGAGAAGTCCATGCACCTGTTACAGATGAGTGTGTGAGCTATTCCATGAATTAGGATCAAAGAACAAAACTTAAACCTAAGAAGAAAAAAGACCGTCATTGGCGTGGGGTAGCACTTGATTTAATCAGATACCTTACATTGAGGGTATATATTTATGTTAAAAACAAATTAAATATTGAAGTTCTTTCTGAATATTGAAGACCTTTCCTGCAGGCTTAATTTTCCTAATGGTTAAATTAATAGCAACTAGTTTACCATCCAGGTAATTCAGGGGAGTCATGTTAGCCTAAAATGAACATGCCTCATACATTTATTTGATAGTGGTAAAATGTCCACATTCTTAAAATCTTATTATAAAATTCACTCTAAAATTTTTTTTCTGTATTTTCAGTTGCTGGAGGATATGGCATGAATCAAATGCAATATGGGAGTGCTATTTATTACAATTAATTCAATATTTTTCTGCTCATCTTCTGGACTGGCTGTCTACTTCATCTTCTGGGGCTAGTTGGCTCTGGAAGAATGCTTTCGGAAAGGTGCATGGAATAAAACATTGTAGCTTGCTCCCCCAAAACAAAAATGTGCATATATTAAAATGAACTGAACAGCTGGCAAAGAGCTGCTTAGAGTTGTTTTTATTTTAAAATAAAACATAAGACTAACTGAATTACTGTTGATTGGAGGTTAGCTCTTTTGGAATTGCAGAATTATATATTTTTTTGCTACCATTATATGAGGATACATTTTAGAGAGTTATCTTGAAATAGAAATATTTATTTAAGTGCTAGTGCAAAATTAAAAGAGGACTTTTTAACACCATCTGGGAGGAAGAGAGTGAGAGAGACAGGTTACAAGGGGGAAGGGATACAGAATGACAATTAGATAAATGTGACAAGTAAAGGGAAGCCATTTATATAGATCTGATTTCTGAATTATTCTGCTTTGTTCTTCCACAGAAACAGGAAGTGCTGTGTCACATGAAATAATTGAAATCATAAATTCTCATATCTTCTTGAGGGAAAATTGTGTAGAATCTGATTAAAAAATAACGTGGTGATCAAAACAGGATATTAGCAGAGACTATCATTGCCTTTGATCATCTTTCAATATCACCTCTGATTCTAAGGCTATTAGTCACTCATCTGTAATGAGGCATCTCATCTCCTATGTCAATTACTATATTAAAATCCCACAAGAATCCATACTGCTTCCCAGAGTACCAGCATAACACAAAGATTGAAATGCCCTTGTGATCGAGTTGTGTTCCAAAAATGTAATATATTCACCAAAAATGAAGTCATGTTACATCTTCTGTCACTAGACTGAATTATGTATTTTGTGACTTAAAGAAAGTTTTCTTTGGTGATTTAAAGTAAAGTTAAACTTATAGAGAATCCTCCTACTTGGAGTGAGTTGTAAAATGATAAGCTTTACACAGAAAGTAATTTACCAATCATTTCCAGAATTCATTTCTCTTTCTTCAGATATTGCTTTTGAGTTTAGTCTGATTTCTCATGCCTTATCCTAAAGTAGAATTTCAGTTGTTCTGGTGACATTATAATTCATAAGAGAAAAATTCTTCCATTTTAGAACCAAAGCATAGATACTAAGATTATTCCTGTGGTAATAAACTGTTACAAATCCAAGATATAACAACAACAACAACAATGATAAAGTCAACATGATTACGCACATAATCAATCGCAGCCACATACAATCAAAAGTAGTAATGACAGTCACAGACCGGTGTGGCTAGTTGGTTGGGCATCATCATGTGCACCAAAAGGTTGCTGGTTGAATTCCTGGTCAAGGCACATGCATGGATTGTGGGCTTGATCCCCAGTAGGGGGTGTGCAGGAGGCAGCTGATTGACGTTTCACAATGTTTTACTCTTTTATTTATTTATTTATTTATTTATTTATTTATTTATTTATTTTACAGGGAGGAAGGGAGAGGGATATAAAGTTAGAAACATCAATGAGAGAGAAACATTGATCAGCTGCCTCCTCCACACCCCCTGCTGGGGATGTGCCCGCAACCAAGGTACTTGCCCTTGACCGGAATCGAACCTGGGACCCTTCAGTCCACAGACCGACACTCTATCCACTGAGCCAAACCGGTCAGGGCCACAATGTTTTATTCTTACATGATGTTTTTCTCTTCCTCTCCCTTTCTCTCCCTCTAAAAAATCAATAATAATGAAAAAGTGGTAATGGCAAATAGTTAAAAAATGAAAGTTCTGAGGAAAAAAAAAAAAGAAAACAATACCAAAGTATCAGTTGAACTCTTGAAAACTTTCTATCTAAATTGGTTTTTTGGGTTTAAATTTTTTTTAATGTGATGGAGTTTCTGTTGTCCTTTTTTTTTTTTTTTTTTTTTTTTTTTTTTTTTTTTTTAGTGTTGGGCCAGGAAAAAATATTTTATATCTTAAAACCAACTTAGTGATGTTAAATAATCATAAAGTCATAAAATTTTAAAGTAAAGAAAAATGTAGCCATCATTTAGCCTATTTGCAATAATGACTGATTACAATGACAGATCATCAGAATTACCTAGAATTGTATGCCTGTGTATATATGTATATATATTAAATTATACAAATATAACCTGTATATATATGTATATAAGTTATGCACATACAGGTATACGTATGTATATATGTTGTTGAGCTTCATTTCTGGAGATTCAGTTCTAATTCAGTAGATCTGGAGACTGGCAAAGCAAAGTTTCCGGTGATCAGCCAAATGTAGAAATAACTTATGTCACAACTTCCACAACTTTGCATTTGAGGAAATTGAAGGCTTGTGCAGACTGACCAAACTACCAGTTGTCATGCAGCCAACAGATAGTAGTTGGGGATAAAACCCAGGCCTCCTGATTCTTGACTTTTTCCATTAACCCAGGCTTCTTCTTAATGTTTTATGAGAAATGGTTAATCCCGTCTGTCACTTCACTTACAGCATTCTCTAGGTTTTGTTTAATAAAGAATTATTTATGCGGCTGATTCACTACTTAGCCTTTAAGAGCAACCTGATATTGTGTTTGTACATAAAAATAAAGCTATTAACACTTGGTCTCTTTGATTGGAAATGATTTTCGTATGTTTTCTCATTTCCCTTTGTTAAGATTTATCTTCTAAGTTGTGGTTTTTTACACTTCAAAGTTGAACTATTTAAATCTAGAGACAAGCAAATTGTTTATTAAACTCACTTGCTTAATAATTTCAGAAGTCTGCCAATGAATTGTTTATTGAAAGGGTTGTGTTCTTTCTTCCTTTCTCTCTCTCCTCTCTCTTATAATCCCCAAAGGAAATGGCAGATGTGAACCGCTGAAATGTAATATACTAACTTGTTTGCCTGGTACACATATGACCGCCCTCTGTTGGATAAAATTAGATCTGCTCTAATATGTTAGATTGTCTTGCCCTCTAGTGGTTTGGGCAGAGGATAATAGTGAGGATACTGGAAGACTGCATGAAGGATCAGGTAACTCTTACTTTAAATAACAAAATTCAACCAAAAGCCCGATTTAATAATAACTATAATTTAAAAAGCAAGAAATAATCTTGATTGTACCTCAAATTTTATTTATGGATAAATCAATAGAATCATTAAATTAAATGTTTTATAAGGAATGTGAATTTATGGTTACTTTTTATACACATCTCAATTTATCCCTTTTTTTTAATTGTCGACTTCTAATAGGTCATTTTTTGAAAATGGAAGTTCTTGAACTAGGATGAATTTTATTCACTATGGCCAAGATTCTGTGAACTGAAGGAGCAACATGAAAAATAAATTTTAAATGAAAACAAAACAAAACACACACACCCTTATTTTTGAAGAAAAAATATTTGTGATTTAAAATATGAAAATTAAGTTGCCTATATTGATTTTACTACCCTACCCTTTAAACCTAGTTTGAACATAAGATTCATAATCACTCATTTAATTAATTCATTCAAGCTTAATTAAGCATAACCCATTTTTTCCAGCTCTTAGATGAATAAGAAATAAGTAAGACTTGATCTTTAGTGACATACAATAATCAGATTTAAAGATTCTGGTAGGTTTGAGTCTTGTTTCTACAGATAGATTAATTTTTTCCCATTTGTTTCATCACTCTAAATTTGCCCTTCTCATGGCTCTTGTAAAGTGACATGTTTCTTGTTTGTCATCCCAATAATTCATCTCTGACTCCCCAGGGTAAAGTACAGCACCTGAACCACGACGGTCCTTTCATAAATCCTTGTTTCTAGCACCTCTTCTAACCCTTACCTCTTTTCTTGCTTCTTCTAGTGTTTAAGAAACCCTGAGACCCTGCTAGCATCAAAACTTCCATTAAAAGGTAAATCAGGTATCTATTGCCTTAAAATAAAGCCAACGATTTCTTTACCCATTAATAAATGTATTTTAAATTTATACACACATACATAGGTGAAAGATAGATATTCTGGAGGAGATAGGGCAGCTATTTCTAACCCAATGAAATAGATTACCATGAGTAAGTATTTGTATTCTTTATTAAAAATACAAAATAAAAGATTTTGTCTTCTCACTTCATAAGACCATATGCTTTATTTATTTATTTTTTTAAATATATTTTATTGATCTTTTACAGAGAGGAAGAGAGAGGGATAGAGAGTTAGAAACATCGATGAGAGAGAAACATCGATCAGCTGCCTCTTGCACACCCCCTACTGGGGATGTGCCTGCAACTAAGGTACCTGCCCTTGACCGGAATCGAATCTGGGACCCTTCAGTCCGCAGGCCGATGCTCTATCCACTGAGCCAAACCGGTTTTGGCAAGACCATATGCTTTAATACAACAAAGCTACCTCATCTATTTTCACTCCTAGTATCCATTATTTTCACTTTTTAAGATCATATTTGTGCATTTTAAAAACTGGTTTGGATACCAAAGCTAAAATTTCCTATTAAGCCAAAGAACTTGTCCTTCACTCTTGGTGCCTACAGGAATGACACTCCACCAGGTACTGTCGTACTGGTTGTGTAGAGCTGGTATCTATCCTAGTTGATTTCTGCAGGGGCTGGTGCTTATTAAATATTTTAGTGATCACCATAGGGCAATAGGAAGTTTTCATTTGTTCACATCAGAGCTGTCCATGTGCTGCTCCCTCTTTCTAAAATAATTCACCTTTCCCTGCTCTAACACTGAATTCTCAGCCATATTAGACTTATTAGTATACATATATGTTATTTGGTGATTTCTAAAAACTCCAGGATAGAGTTCATCATAACTTCATTTGTGTACTTTGTGAAAACCCTATTAAGTTGCCTATTATTGTCCAACCTATTCCTGAGCACTGGAAAACTTTAGCTATGAACATTGTTTTTTAATTAAAAAATAATTGTTAAACTTGGCTTGTACTTAAATTTTTACAATTCATTCTTTCTTGGTATCACTTTTTAAATCAAATGTTACCAATTCTAAGTAGGTCCTTTTGTATTTCATGTTCTATCTTTTTATACATTCTATAAGGTTTTAAAAACATATAATCTTTCAATTAATTAAATAATCTTCCAATTAATTTTTAAATTTATAATTTAGGTTGTTTCTTTTTCATAGCATGACATTCTTATTTTACAGATACTATATTTTCATTAGTATCTCTGAAAAAAATGGCTTTAAACAAGTTCTCATCATCATGAAACACTAATGATATGCTACTCTTGATTTTTCTCTATCATGTTGCATGCAGATATCCTCCCAACTATGTTGAATACTGGTTTTCTGCCGGGGTGTTTCTCAGCATCTACAAGGGTTCAGGAATCTGTAGAAGGGCTCTGCATAAATGAATAAAGAGACTAGACATGAAATACAAATTTGGAAGGCATTTTGGGGAGCCAGAGGAGACCTAGCTTCAGTTACCAAGTTCTCTCAATCTCTGGACCCCTAGCTCTTTATTAACACAAATTGACCTAAAGCAAAGCAGATATACATATCAAAGGTAAGGCTTGGTATACAGTAGGCATTGTCAGGTTGGGGGAACTGCCCTGGGCTGTTCAGCTGTTTGGCCAGCAGCAGGTAATAACATGTAGATTGAAATGCCCTCAGCTGTCTGGCAGTAGGCAATAATATATGCATCTTTTTCAGGTTTGGGGAAATGCTTTCGGCCATTCCAGCAGGCAACAATATGATCCAGCCCTTGCTGAAGGCCTCAAGGTCCACCAACCTTTTGATGAACTTTTTGCATTTATTATGACATGTTGGAATTAGCTTCCAGGAGTTTTCTGCTTACATTTAAGAAGGAATAAATTCAAAGCTCTGTGTGTGTCATGTTCAGCAGACTTCATATTAGGTGAGTGGGCAGGAGTAGCCATTAAACTAGAAAGCCTCTAAATGCCAGAATAAGAGGAGACTTGCTCTACAGGTTTTAACTCAAAGAGGTGTCCTGGTTTTCCAAAGAAAGATGATGCCCAGTGATTTTTTATCATAGTTAAGTGCCAAGTAGTGGGAATACTATTTGGGATGGTAGGAGATTTCTACTCTCTGCTGACCTTGAGGTCTGTGGGTTAAAATCACTCGAGCATCTCCTAGAGCAGGTTAAATCTGTCTTTGACTTTGATTTTTTCTCCTGCAGTTTCTGTCCCCATTATTCCAGTATGTAATTTAGTGTCATGTTTGGTTCATCCTTTTATCTTTTGTGTTTTTCTAAAATGTATGGTTCTTACCCATTGATTGCATCTCTACCATTTTCTTCATTGTTGTGGACTTTATACCTCTTTATTTTCTCTACTTTAAATGTAAGGGGTCATAGGGATGAAAAGGCATATATATGCCTGGGATCAGTCCACCATTTTGAAACAGAAGTTCTAAGGACAAAGAAAGAGAACACCAAACACTTGTACTGTCTTTGTAATGAGAAAATAGAGTGGCAGAGAGTAGTATGGCACCTTAATTCCCTTCATGTTCTTAAAGCCCACCTATTAGATTAAATGCACTATCTTTATTTGAACCCAATGATAAGTCTAAAAGTACTCTCTGAGATCATCTTGTCAAACTTTAATTTGGAAGTCGGAATTCCTTTTATACCATTTCACTCAATCTGCTTTCAGAATATACTTAATCATCCTCACTGAGTACTTAATGAAGTACAAATCATTGGAAAATTCTGCTTTCTTAGGAAACCCTTCTAGTTTAGAAATGAATTTAACTTCTCTTTTAGTTTTACCCACTAATACTTATTTATCCATTAAAAATATGCACTTCAGGGGACTCTGCAAACACTCAAAATTGTATATAAAATAATTTTATATGTGCATAAAACACTTTATCTGAGAAGAGGGTCCATAGGTTTCATTATATGTATTCTCAACTCAATCTATAAACAAATAAAAGGCTAAAAGTCACTGATTTCCAAACAGTATAGAGAAAGCTGACTTCCTTTAATTTCTGGCACTTCTCCAAATATGCAAGAATAACCATAATCCATTTTTGTTTTTATATTTATACAATGAAAGCCTCAAAGTCATTAAATAGCATGATACTGTGGCTATTTGAATAGGAATCAGATTTTAAAGAGCTCAATCTAAATTTATTATAAATCTGTTCATGTCCACTACCCATAAATAAAAAGGGTCAGTTAGTAAAACAAAACAATAAGTTCAGTACACTCTAAATGGTAGGAACTAGAGGTTCATTGTCTTTCTGAAGAAGTGGAATGATTAAGATAATACAGGGAACTTTATGCTCTAGTGTTAAATTACCACACTTGTAAACTTTTCAGTTATAAAGGATGGGATCAAATCAGTGGGATTTTTGCTCTCACTGACATATATCAGCACTATTCATAAAAACCATTCTGATGTCTTGAGCAATTTTTAGAAAGCAACTATTTTGTATAACATTTTCATGGCTTTCCCAGGTGGTGTCGTTCAGTGGTTGAGTGTTGACCCATGAACCAGGAGGTCAAGGTTCAATTCTGGTTAGGGCATATGCTCAGTTTGTGGGCTCAGTCCTCAGTAGGGAGCAGGCAGGAAGCAGCTAATTAATGATTTTCTTTCATCATTGATCTTTTTTTTTTTAATTTTTTTATTGATTAAGGTGTCACATATTTGTCCTCATCCCCCCATTCCCATCCCACACCCCTCCCCACGGATGCCCCAACCCCCTGTTGAACTTAACCATTGGTTAGGCTCATATGCATGCACACAAGTCCTTTGGTTGATCTCTCCCCCCTCCCCCCACCCTCCCCTATCCTCCCTCTGAGGCCCGATAGTCCGATCGATGCCTCCTTGTTTCTGGTTCTGTTCTTGTTCATCAGTCTATGTTGTTCATCATTTCCCCTAGATGAGCGAGATCATGTGTCACTAGAGATATACTTATATGAACTGAATGTGAGATGAGCAATAATAGTTATGCTGACAGGCAAATGAATCAGTCTGTAGTGAGTTTCTTTCTGGACCAACAGTTCTTTTGAGACCTAATATCAATGTCCACCAGTTCCTTATGTGTACATGTCGGCACTGACCCCTCAGCTCTGGATGGTGGACAAATGGTGGTAATGCAGGTTCGATTCCCTCTGGTTGCGTCTCGGCTGGACCCAGGGGCACGGCTTCATCCGGACCCAGGGGCACGTGGCCTCACCTGGACCCAGGGGCGTGTGGCTTCCCCCAGACCCGGGACCCAGCCTCACCCGGACCCAGGGGCGCATGGCCTCACCCGAACCCAGGGGCGCGTGGCCTCACCCGGACCCAGGGGCGCGTGGCCTCTCCCAGACCCAGGGGCGCGTGGCCTCACCCGGATCCAGTCATCATTGATCTTTCTATCTCTCTCTCCCTCTTCCTTCCTCTCTCTGAAATCAATAAAAACATATTTTTAAAAATTTTTTTCATGGATTTGTGAAAAGTATCACAATTATCAGGACCTTATGACAACTTTCAAGTTTTTATATTTTTAGGGCATGTAATCTTTCTTCGTTAAATCATTTAAATAATAAGTGATCATTTTAATATAAATTAGAAAAATTAGATAAAACAAAAGTTACATAAAATATCACTACCCAGTGTATCAGTGTTAAAGTCTTGGTTTATATACTTTCATAATAAAATCTATCCTTTGACCTCATTAATTATCAACATATTATGAATGCCCTTTCATCCTGGTGAATATAAGCCTAACATTTTATTTCAAATTATAACATAGTATTCCATTGTCCAGATGTACTGCAATTAACTTAATAAACATTTTGTTTTCATTCTTTGCTTCCAAAACAACAGTATAATAGAACTCTTTTGTATGTATATTGTGATTTTACATATTGCCAAAATTCCCTTGAGATAAATTTATACCCCTACCCACAGTGAACTGGAATCTTCCCCACTTTGGCACACTCAGGCTAAACCAGGGTATCAAAGCTCATTTCAGTTTTTACAAATCCGTTAGGCAAACTGTGGTATCTGTCCTTGTTTTATGATGCTTCTTCCTTTTTGGCAGAAAGGCAGCTCGTTGTAAAAGACACTGTTTATATCTAGAGGTAATAAGGGGGTCAATGTGAGCACCCTGCTTTTGAAGCTTGTGATTCCATGAATAATAAGAGTTACTGTAAGAAGTCTGCAAAGATTCAATGATTTTTGAAATAGCCTTTGCTTGATAATTCCAGAAGATGAATTCAATCCCTCCCTACAAAGAGGAAATACATTCTGATAGACCTATAATGATAGAAGATGCTGTACAAACATCAGTACCTATTATAGTAAATACCCAATTTGAGGGCATGAGGTTGTACATAAGGAAACTGATGTGCAGAGAAAAAGGGTTACTAGATCCAGAGATAATACAAAAGCTGTTTTTTGACCAATAGCTTATATGAATCTTTGATACCTGATATTTGTCCCAAAACTAATACATTATTACAAATAGAATTAAAGTAAAATAATAAACTAAATTAAATTGTATGAAAATACATTTTTAAAATAATATCCTAGTTTGAAATACAGTTATTAATGAGCAAAAAGTATTTAAAAAGAGAGCAGGAAGAACAGGGGAGACCAAAGTTTAGATAAATTGGCAATGAATCATTTCATGAAAATTTACATAATTATTATTATTCAATTATTTAAATTATAATGCCTTTTAAAAATTATTCTATTTTATTCTAGATTTTTTTCACATATAAAAAACCCCAAAATGGAGCCAATGAAGTTATAGACAATAGAGTTTTTAAAACTTGTACTATATATACAGAAGAATATTATTCTTTATTATATTTTAAATACCAGAGGCCCGGTGCATGAAATTTATGCACATGGGGGTGTTCCTCAACCCTGCCTAGCTTGGTTTTATTTGCACCTCACTGGCTGTTCCTTTTCAGTCTCCTCTATCTTTTCTTTCTTTTTATTTTATTACTAGAGGCCTGGTGCACACATTCATGCATGGGTGGGGTCCCTCAGCCTGGCCTGCACCCTCTCGCAATCTGGGACCGCTCGGGGGTATATAGGACTGCCGGCTGTCCAAAATCCCCCCAATGGATGTAGCTTGTTTCCTGCAAATCAGTTTTGTCGTCTTTCTCACAGCAAGAGAACCCTCCATTTTCACCAAAACCTTGGATGCCCAGAAATAAAACACAATCCTGTACTTCTCAGCTCCTCTCGTAGGCTGTGTTATGGTTTGAATAGTATCCCCTTCAAATTCGCACCCATCTGAAACCTCAGAATGTGACCTTATTTGGTAATTATGCATCTGGAGATGAAGGTTTGGGTGCCTGCGGGTGTGGCCTACATCCAATGATTGGTATCCTTGTAAGAAGAGGAGACAATTTGGGAAAAAACAGACATACAACAGAAAAGAGGGCAGGGTAAAGACAGAGGCAGAGACTGGCATTATCCTCACAAACCAAGGAACGCCTAGAGCCACCATAAGGTAGACGAACAGAGGAGAGATGGGAAGAGATTAACCAAAGAACTCATATGCATATATGCATAACCAATGGACATAGATAATAGTGTGGTGAAGGCCTGGGGTGGTGCAGGGGCTGAGATAACGGGGTAAAGAGGAGAGAAATTGGGAAACATCTGCAGTACTGTAAAAAAGAAAAGGAAAGAAGGAAAGGAAAGGAAAGGAAAGGAAAGGAAAGGAAAGGAAAGGAAAGGAAAGGCAATTATGTACCTGGAATGTCCTGATATTAACCTGATTTGGATTAATATTTCCAGAATCTGGTAATGTTAAGTTCATTTTTTTCCTATTTCTACACCCCTATTTAGTTGCAAGATTTGTAATATAAATGGCATAATTTAATATCCAATATCTTAAAACATATGTCACTCCCAAATATATAAATGACTGAGAATATTATACTTAGTGCTTTAACAGAGATACCACTATGATACCACTGTGCCAATTCATTTGGCTCCCATCTGAGCTGTCTGCATCATAGTGATCAGGCCTCTGTAGCAGCCCTGATTGGTCATTTCCAGCCTAGCTGATCATATTACTAAGTGGGGTGCACAATGGCAGGTTAATTTCCTCTTAAGCCAGTCTTTTTTAAAAATATATATATATTTTATTGATTTTTTACAGAGAGGAAGGGAGAGGGATAGAGAGCTAGAAACATCGATGAGAGAGAATCATCGACCAGCTGCCTCCTGCACACCCCCTACCAGGGATGTGCCCGCAGCCAATGTACATGCCCTTGACCGGAATCGAACCTGGGACCTTTCAGTCCGCAGACCGACGCTCTATCCACTGAGCCAAACCAGTTTCAGCTTAAGCCAGTCTTAACTGGTTGCTTTTTAGGCCTGTCACACCATTGGCCTCTTGGCACTCCCCTTCCGTCTCATCCCCTCTGCTTTTAGCATCATTTCCTTTGGCATTTCTCCACTGTTGAATGCTCCAACCCCCTTTTTGGACCCCAGACCTGGTTTGCTCTTTTATTTTGCTGGAGCACATTCTCCTATGGCTGCTTTCCCTGAGAAGCAGGTTTTGAAAATATATATTTTTGAGGCCTTGCATGTTTGAAATTTTTTATTCTACCCTCATTTGTGATTGAATTGTGTCAGAGGATAGAACTCAAGTTAGAAATAATTCTCCTTCAGATTTTGATGTCATTATACCATTGTGTTCCAATCTCCAATGTTTATGCTGTAAAATCCCATACCATTCTGATTCCTGACATTTCATATATTGTATCCTTGGCTCCTATGTCTTTTAGCTCTCTGGAAGCATTTGAAATCTATCTAAATACTTTTGAAATTTCATGATGATATCTCTTTCTTTAGACCTTTTTTCACTTATATTTTGCTGGATGGTTTCTCAGCTCAATGTTTCAGTTCTGAAAAAAGTTATTTTATTTCTTTTCAATGTGTTTCTTACATATTATCATCTATCTATCTATCTATCATCTATCTATCTATCTATCTATCTATCTATCTATCTATCTATCATCTATCTATCATCTAATCCATCTACCTTTCTTTCTCTTTCCAAAAATTTCTATTAGCTAAATGTTGGACCTCAAGTTCTTAAAATCTTTTCTTTTTTTATAACTTTTTGTCCTTCCTTCTATAGTCTAAATAATTTCCTCAACATGTTTGATGTTTAAAATGCATTAAATTTTAATACTAATAGTTATAATTGTAAGATATGATCATTACTTTTCTAAAAAAATATCTTGTTCTCATTTCATAGATGCATCATTTTCTCTTATCCAAAAGCTATATATTTTTAAAATGTCTTCTATCTACTCCCTGCATTTTTCCTGAGCTTCTCTAATTCTTCTGAGGTTCATTTCATCTGTTTGTGCTGGTCTGTTCATTCATGTTGGAAACAGCATTAACTTACCTGGAGATGCTTCACTGCCCAGTCATTTCTTTCTAGGAGTGGGGCTCTAAGAAATGAAGGGTAAGCTCTGTTGGTTTATGGACTCCTGTTAGGCTTCACATTAGGATTACTGGGATAGAAAGCTGACCATGAGACCCAAAATGTCAAAGTCTGGAGGTTTTGTAATTGGGACAGGCAGTATATCCAAAGAAAGACCTTACACCTGAGGTCATAAGCTGGTTTGCAGCCTCGTAGGAACAGCACTGGATATCCAAACACTGTGAAATCCTAGAAAAGCGCCGGAGACCTCCACATTCAGCATGTAGACATTCACTCACTTGCCTTCGTCCTCCTTGTTTCAAGAGCCTGAGACTCTCCTTCAGTTTCTCCCCAGAAAAACTTTCTCTTTTGTAAGTGTAGGCCAGGAGGCTCTTTAAGCTGTGAGGGGAGGGGAGGGATGTGGGCCCCATTTACCCCTGTGCATCCTTCTATTGAACCTTTTGGTTTTATCCCCATTCTTAATAGCTGCTGCTGTGAACTGACCTAATACAATTTGGTTATGAACAACTCTTCACTTCCTTTTGGTAGATAATAGATGCCTCCTGAAGAAATTCGAATGGGAATGATATTAGCTAACTCAATTCATTACTTTTCTACCACGTTGTAAAAAAAAATAAATATTAAACCAGGTTTCACCTCACCTACAGACACAAAATTAAACAGTTCACATGATCTTTTCTGTTGAATCAAGGAAATCCCAGCTCTTAATTTCTTTAGATGTTTTTATCACCACAAAAAAATTGAGTGGTAGATTTGGGCAAACACCAACATCTCAGAGGAGGATTCTGCACCCCAAAATAAATGGAATTTGTCAAAAACATGCCAGAGTTCACAGCTGGACACAGGACAATTTAGGATCAGCCAAAAGCACCCATCAAGGTAAAGGGAATAGACCTAGCTGGCTTCTCATATCTACAAGAGTAGGAGAGTCTCTAAAATATTTTACACAATGACCCTTATCTTGAATAATTTTAATTTTACTAATAAGAATTCATATCTAATATTTATCAAACTAGTCAACGTATCTTACCATTTAGTATATTAGCTGGCAAACTTTGGATGCTAGTTAAAATATGAATAACAGAAACAAAGTTAAAGACATAGGGAAAATTTTGGAGTTAATAAAACTGGAAATAGTAGGAATGTTAGTTACTAAACTATGGAAATAAATTCCTATATATTATGGGAATAACTGTTAGAAGATCTATGTGTCATAAAAGCAAAATGAAATCTGATTTAATTAACTCATTAATTTGCTTAATCTTTAAATAAATGTTGTATGAATACCTACTATGCGGAAGTCTTAAGCTAGGCCTTGCAAGTCGAATAAAGATGAATAAAACATGTCTCTTGCCTGGGGGCACTCAAAGTCATGGTCTAGTGAATGATAATAAAAAACTAAGTACACAAAGAGAAGGATTTGTGTGATCAATGTGCTGGGAATTAAAGTCTGGTAAGCCATCTATCCACAATGGTTGATTTATTGATTTTTACCTTATCTTATTCCAGAAAGAATGTTTTAGGAATGAGATTGACACAATGAAACAGATGTGAAATCTGGGGTGTTAAGGAAAAAGAAAAAAAAATCACCCTTACAAAGATGGCAATAAGCATGCACCTCTTCTTCCAAAGTTTACACTCTACCCCAACCAAGTCTGAAGTGGAGATAGACAAAGAAAACACTCAGAAAAAAAAAAAAAAAAAGAGGAGCAGAATATTTCCTTTTTTGAAAGAAAAACCCCAAAATGTATATTTTAAATACTAAGTTGACTTGCGGAGGCTTTGAAAAATTAAGTATCATCTCTCAATATGAGATGATATCCATAAATGTGTTTTGAACTCTTTAAGAGACAGTATGTGGCACTTACTCTATTTTCAATCTCTTTTTTATTTTTTTATCATTTGCTGCTTATTATAAAATCTCTATGACATTAAAATTGAAAGATGAAAAGAGATTAAAAGCTTAAATCATTTATTTTCTTACAGCTTCAGCGGAGATTTGAATTAAAAAATTATAGTTTGGTGTCATCTTGACTCTATAACTTCCTCTCAGATCACCTACAAATTTGTCCTATGGCCTGAGGCACTGAAACACCACAGAGCTCTGCAATAATTTCCTGTCAGTTCAGACAACCCAGTTATTCCATTTCCCAGGTGTCCCAGCGACCTATATTATTGGGAACAACAGGAGTGCTTCAGCTAACCATTTAGCTGAAAATGTACAGTTCATTTTAGAGTGAAAGGGTTTGCTCTGCTCTTTCATTCATCTAGCCTTACTCTTGGTATTTGGTTCTTAGTGCAAAAATACTATTGGATGTGGGATAACAAGAGCATATTAACATGAAAATGTAAAGTCTTATCAAAGGTTGATTCAAAGTATATGTAAAAAAAATCTAAAGAATGTCTCCTTTTTACTAATAAAGATAGCAAATATTTGCTTAAATGCTTTTATTATCAATAAACATTGAATGAGAATTATTTTTTAAATTTCCATCTAAATACTTAGAAATAAAGATTCCTTTTGTCTTTTATAGTTTATTTTTAAAGGAATTTATTGTTTTATATCAGTATAGGTTCACAGCAAAATTAAGAGGAAGGTACAAAGATTTCCTATATACAATTGTCCCCATATATACATAGTCTCCCCTATCAACATTACTCACCAGAGTGGACAGTAAAAATGAAAGATTTCCAATGATAATAATTCTTAATATCAAAGTTATAGAAATGCAATTTTTAAAGTTAAACCAGACAGATGCATTTTTTTTATCAGTGAAAACTTAGTGAGAAATGCAATAACATAATTAAAAGGGCAGATTGTTTTTGGACTCAATAATAGTAACATCAATTTTCTTTGAAAATGTAGTAACTAGCTTTAAAAATTCAGTTAAGCCATTTCTTTTGATCTTCTGGTGATCTCTATATTCTAATTGGTACATTCAGGCCATTGACATTCAAAGTGATTATTGAAATAGTTGAATTAATATCTACAGTTTGTTACTGTTTTCTATTTGTTGTCTTTGTCCTTTGTTTCTATATTTTCTGACTTTTGTGAGGTTGTTTTTTTTAATCCTAACCTGAGGATATTTTTTAAAAAAATTTATTTTAGAGAGGAAGGGAAAAAGGAAGAAACATCAAAAACTTGCCTCCTGTACATGCTCCTACTGGGGATTGAACCTGCAACCTAGGTATGTGCCCTGACTAGGAATGAAACCCACAACCTTTTGGAATATGGAACGATGCTCCAACCAACTTAGCCACCGGGTTAGGGCTTGCTTTTTATGGTTTTAACTGAGCATTTTATTTTATTTATTTATTTTTTGAGACTTTTTAAAATAAATTTACTAGGGTGACTTTGGTTAATTAAATTAGTTTTCAAGTGTACAGTTCTATAATACATCATCTGTGCATTGCATTGCAGTCAAATTGCTTTATCCTTTACTACCTCCCTCCCTCCCCCACTCCCATCCCCACTTCTCTTCCCCTCTGGTAACCAACATACTGCTGTCTGTGTCTATGTTAACTAAGCATTATAAATGATTCCATTTTCTCTCCTTTCTTAGCATATCAGTTATACTTTTCTTAAATTTGTTTAGTAGTTACCTAGAGTTTTCAATACACATTTATAACTAATACAAATCTACTTTTAAATAACCCAACACAATATTACTTCACTGACAGTGTGAGTACTTTATAATAACAAAATATTTCTAATTCCTCCTGCCCAACCCTTGTATCATTGCTATCATCCATTTCACTTATATATAAGCATACATAAACATATATATGTATGTATAAATGCATGCTTATGCATATATGACATACATAAGCATACACAATCAAATTCATTGTTACTATTATTATTTTAGACCAGTTAAGAATAATAAACATAAAAGTTTTTATTATTTTCTCTTAATTCTTCATTGACGCTCTTCCTTTCTTTATGAAGATTGAGTTTCTGCATAAAGAAAGAGTTCCTTCTCTCTGAAGAACTTATTTTAGCATTCTTTCTTTTTTGGCAAGGCAGGTCTACTAGCAACAAATTCCTTTAATTTTTTGTTTGTCTAAGAAAGTCTTATTTCTCCTTCACTTTTGAAGAATGATTTCATAGAATTCTAGGTTGGTGGGGTTTTTTTTTGTTTGTTTGTTTGTTTTTCTCTCAGCACTTTAAATGTTTGACTTCATTCTTCTTTCTTAGATGGTTTATGAAGAGAATTTGGATGTAATTTTTATCTTTGTTCCTATATAGGTAAGGATTCCCACCCTCCTTCTGGTTTCTTTCAAGACTTTTTCTTGATCTTTGATTTTCTGTAATTTAAAAATAAAGTGCCTAATTGTAGGTTTTTTTGTTGGTTAATTTTGTTTTGTTTTTGCATTTATTCTGCTTGTTGTTCCCTGAGCGTCCAGAATCTGCAGCTTGGTGTCTGACATTAATTTGGGAAAATTTCCAGTGATTTTTGTTGAGAGAGAGGAAGGGAGAAGGATAGAGAGACAGAACCGTCAATGAGAGAGGAACATCATCAACCGACCCCTACTGGGATCCAGCCTGAAACCTGGGCATTTGCCCTGACCTGGAGTTGAACAGGTGATCTCTTGGTTCTTGGGTCTATGCTCAATGGCTGAGCTACACTGGCCGGGCTATTATTTCAAATATTTTTCTCCTTCCTTCCTTCCTTCCTTCCTTCCTTCCTTCCTTCCTTCCTTCCTTCCTTCCTTCCTTCCCTTCCCTTCCCTCCCCTCCCCTTTCCTTCCCTTTCCTTTCCTTCTTTCCTCCCTCCCTCCCTTCCTCCCTTCCTTCCTTCCTTCCTTCCTTCCTTCCTTCCTTCCTTCCTTCCTTCCTTCCTTCCTTCCTTCCTTTTTTTCTTTCTTTTTCTTTTTTCTTTCTTTCCTTCTTTTCCTTCTGGTATTCTCATTAAATGTATGTTACACCTTTTAAAATTGTTCCATAGTCCTTAGATGTTCTGTCTTTTTTTTTTTTTTCAGTCTTTGTTCTCTTTGCCTTTCAGTTTTAGAGGTTTTTATTGGGAAAGCCTCAGGGTCAGGCCCGGCTGGCGTGGCGCAGTGGGTGAGCGTCGACCTCTGAACCAGGAGATCACAGTTGGAGAAAGCCTCATGTTCAGAAATTCTCTTCTCAGCTGTGTCCAGTCTACTAGTAAGCCCATTAAAGGTATTCTTCATTTTTGTCACAGTGTGTGGTGTTTTTTTAATCTCTAGCTTTTTTTGTTTGTTTGTTCTTAGGATTTCCATTTCTCTCCTTACCTTACCCATCTGTTTTTTTCATTATGTCTATTTTAGTCATTAGAGTCCTTAGCATATAAATCCTAATTGTTTTAAACTCCCAATCCTTGTCTGGTTCTGATGCTTGCTCTGTCTTTTTAAATTGTGGTTTGGGGCCTTTTGGTATACCTTGTAATTTTTCCTGATAGCTAGACCTGATGTATTGGATAAAAAGAACTCTTGTAAATATGCCTTTAGTAATGTGGTTGTGAGGTGAGAGTAGGAGAGAGGGAGCGTTCTATAGTCCTGTGATTAGGTCTCAGCCTCTAGATTGCAAACTTCAAGAGTGTTTTTAATTTTTTATTCTCTCTTAGATGGGAGGGGGATGGCTAGAATGGACTAGAGTTGGGTATTTCCCTTCCCCCAGGTGAGTGAGGCTCTGATAAAACCACAGCAGATTAAATTTCTGTTAATCAATTCCTCTTGAGGTCAGACTTTGTTAAGAAGACCAGAGTGTTCTGAGTATTTCAAAATGATCCCTTTCCCCTCTGCTGCCAGAAGCATGAGGGATTCTTTTCTCTAAAATACTGTTGGAACCTGGCTGAGCTCCTGGAAGTAACTCTCACAAAAATTGTGGTGCCTCCCTGTGACAGGGTCCTCCAAGAGGTCTTAGCTCTCAGAATTGTCCACACTGAGCCTCCAGCAATTTGTCAATTACAGTTCTGATCTCCCTACACCAACACTGGTTTTCCCCGTGGTCTTAACTCTTCAATCTCTGCTCTGTGTTTTTAATATTGGCACGTCAGTCTCTCCAATGTTGGGGGCAGTGGCTTGCTCTGTGTTTTCACCTTTCTTAAGGATTCTAAAAGGATTGTTGATTTTTTTAGTAAATTCGGCTTTTTACTTGTTGTTTTGGTAAAGTGGTGGCTTACAAGATCCTTGTGTGCAGAACCAGAAACTGGAGGTCTATCTTTCACATTTTGAAAATTCCATTTACCTTTTTCTCAATAATATAGAATAATTAAATATCCTTTTATTTTGTCTATGTAAAAAAAATTTAAAGATCTTAACAGTGTAATCCTACTTTATAATATTAAAAATCAGGTTACAGAAATACTAAAAACCCTTATAACTTGGATTCTAGTAATTAAAGGTGATAAAAGTTGAAGAGAAAGGAGCTCCCCTGGTCTAAACATAATCAATGATTTTCATTAATCCAAAGTCAACATTAAAGTTTAAATGGCTGGTTCTCTGACTGGCTATATTGCATTCATTAAGTCTCTATTATTTACATCATAGAATAATAGTTATCCTTAAAAAAAATACTCATTAGTCCTCTTTGCTTTCAGAGCTCTAATATGTATGCCTATTGGGAATCTACACCCAAGCAACTTGGAATACCAGCTTGTCATAAAATATAAACTCTAGGCATATAAATATGGTATACTCCCCAAAAGTCAGATGCATGCCTTAATCTACCATGGAATGTATATTATCATGAATTCCCTTTTCTCCTGTTTGTGTTAAATTAAGGAGTTGTGGTCTCTTGAGGTTTAATTTTAGAATTGATTATTTAGAATTTATTTGTTTAGCAAATATTGTATCTATTTTATGCCAGTACTAAGAATCAAGAATAAACACATAGGATGATCTTTCCTAATGTAATTTATCATGAAGTGGAGAATTTTAAGGTCATTGTTCAAAAATTATTACAACATATTGTATAATCTTATTTTATACTAGAGGCCTGGTGCATGAAAATTCATGCACTGGAGGGAGGGTCCCTCAGCCCAGCCTGCCCCCTCTCACAGTCCAGGAGCCCTCAGAGCTGGGAGGCAACCTGGAAATCAGGGGAAGGAGATGCCCCATCACACCTCTGCTACTGCCATTGCCGGCAGTGCAAGCCTCGGCCGGCCCTGGTTATCCAAGCCTCAGGCTGCCCTGGGTGGCTGGGCAGCTGCCATCCGAGTTTTGCCTGCACCTCAGGCCAGCCCTGGGCAGCTGGGCAGCCAACAACCAAGGCTTGCCTGGGCCTCAGGAGGAGTGGGGGACTCTAGAGACAGGCATGCGTCTGCCACCCCGGTGAGGCTGAGGGGACTGGGAGCTGCCATCTTTTGGCTGTGGGTGCCACCATCTTTGAGGGCGGGCCAGTCAATTAGCATATTCCCTCCTTATTGGCTGTGGGTGCCATTTTGCAACAGCGTGAGGGTCGATTAGCATATTCCCTCTTTATTAGATAGGCTATCCATAATAATGGAAGTCACATTTAGGGAGATCAGATATAAGAGGCATATTTTTCAGATTGGCTCATTCAACACTCAGTCATAAGTCCTTTTAGACTTTCTTTTTGTACTAGAGAGTCTGCAAAGATAAAATCTACATTTTTCAGCCTTCTTCATCTAGGGCTCTCCTCATAAGCTAGATGCTATTTGAAGAAGCATCTTAGTCTTATTAGAAAGGCACAAGTGGGAAACCAAAGGCAACACCAGAGGGAAGCAGAGCTCTGGTAGCTATGGTGCAAGGTCTAGTGCTCCTAGCAACACAGGAACGGGGCAGGGACATTGGTTGCCATGGGCTTTTCCTTGGATTGTTCCTAAGGTGTGGTGTCCATTTCTTCAAAATGTATGCTTCTTCCTTAGCTATGTAGCAACCTACCTTGTTTTCCTGGCCTAGAAGAAACTCTTTGTTACCTTAACACCCTTTAATGATGCACTTTTTTTATGAATCCAGCTAAAGGGGAGTCTATTTTCTATAACAAAGGTCATGACAATAGAGCATGCTTTCTAAGTTCCATTGAAGGTTTTTCTCCAGGATTCTAGGTTTTCAATGATCTTCAGTCTGATCTTATATGTTAATTTATGAGCATAGTTGCATAAATTTGTAATCTTCACCAATCTGTGCTGAGAGCCTGGAATTTTATTTTTGGTGGGTGGGTTTTTTGTTTTTCTTTAACTTGGATGCAAGCCTCCATCCAGACTAATAGCAAACTCTCTTGAAGAGTAAATTTTATTCTATTCCTTTTTTTACAGACTATAGAAGTTTTTCAGACTCTGAGATTTATGAAGTTCCTCTGCCAAATACCGGATTTAAAATGCTATCCCCCTGCCCTTAAAACCTTATATCAGAATCTGAAATCTTAAGGGTTCTGAGTATCACCTCTCAGTATCATTTATCACTCTCCTTTTGTTTTTCCTTTCTTCATTTCTAGAATATGTGGAATTCACCTTCATTATTTTGAGCTCATAAAATGTTAAAATGTTGTTTAAAAAAATTTTTTTTTGCCTTGTAGTTGGCAAGGTCATGATTAATGTCAATTATTCTCCCATTTCGCTGTAAGTCCATATCTATGAGCATTAATCAAAATTATTAGAATATATTCTCATTAGACTGTAACATTTATGAGCTGTTGATTTCCTACAAAAGGAGCAATGGCTTGCATGTAGTTTTAGGGGGGAAAAGATATCCAAGGAGAAAAATCTTTCTGTGCATTTCCAACACCATCTGAGATAGAAGCTATTTTGTTTTGGAACACGAACTGATTATCAAAAGCTGTGCACTTCCTTGTAATAGCTACTAGCCACATTTGGCTATTAAAATTTAAATTAATTAAATTAAATAAATTAAAATTTTACTTCTTCATTTACACCAGCCGTATTTTGAGTACTCAATAGCAAACATGTGCTAATGTCTACTGTATTGGACACCTACTATGTTTCAGACACTGTTGTGATATTGGCATTAATGGAACAGAACCCCTACCCTAAGGAACTATTCTCTTGTCATGGAAAAGAGAGAGTAAACACATAACCAAGCAAAAAACATTTTAGGTATTGGTATGTAATGACAAAGACAAATAGGATAATATCACAGTGCCCAGAGGGCTGCTTTACATGGAAATTTGTTGTCAGTGGGGGTGTTCTCTGTGTCCCCACCTCTTAATGGTAGAAGTGGAGCTCTTGGGGTTCTGCAGGAACAAGAATTTCCTGAAGCCCCCATGGGAGGATGAGGTATCGGTATTGTGGAAAGTTTTATTGATGAAATAACATTAAGGGAGTTCCCCATCAAAGGTCCCATCTCCCTCTGTTGCACCATGGAGAAGTCACATTTTATCTTCAGCAGGGCTAAGGTCAAAGCCACTGCCCAGAGTCTTCACTCTATATTAAAGCACAATCCAATCTAGCATCTGGCCAGTTTAGCTTGTGTTCCCAGCTGTAGTCCACTGCATGTGATGTCCACATGGCCATGGAACATGTGGCTTCCCATATGGCTATGGAGGAAGCATGGATGAGTACAAGGAAGCAGGATGAACAAGAAAGTGAGAACTCCTGGTCTCACGGTATAACTAGGAGTTTAACTAGTGAAGCCTTCAAGATTTTGCTTGCTTGCAGTGCCTCTGCCCCCCTAGCTAATTATCTTTGTTTCCAGGTTAGACCAAGAGGCAAGTACCTTCCCTACCTCACCCTGACTTCACTGCACATGCGCCCATCTTCCCCTTTGTTGGACCTCTGCCCCCAGTGATCTGCAGAAAATGGACCAGTGGTTCCCTGGGAAGTGGTTCCCAGTTAAGTTGCAGCTTCCTGGTGAAGCTGCCTAGATGATATAGTTATAATGTCTGGCCTCCCCTTTGCTTTCTTTCTATTATTAATATTAATAAACTAGCTAGTTGTAGCAGTAACCAATTTATTAGCAAAGGCTTTCTAAGTTATCTGTTGAATGGTAACAAGACGATAGAACACAAGAAATCTTAAGGAAGAGTGTAAGAACAGATAAAAGAATAACTGTAAATGCCCAAGTAGAAGAAACTTGACATTATCAGGTGCAGACAAAAGGCCAATGTGACTGAAGATTAGTGAAAAAGATAAGAATGGAGGGAGATGAAAGCTGAGAAGTTGGCCTAATAGTTTGAATATTCTTCTGGTTGCAGTGAGAAGCCATTGAAGAATTTCAAATAGAATAGTATCATGATCTAACATATACTTTATTCATTTTATTTTTTAAATTTTATTGTTTAAGGTATTACAACTAGTAGTACAGATGTCTCTCTCTTTCCCCCCACCACTGATCTCCCCCTGGCCTCCCCTACTCCCGGCACTTGTCCTCGTCCCCCCGCCCCCAGTGTCTTGCATCTGTTGGTTGTGCTTATATATATGCATACAAGTCCTTCCGTTGATCTCTTACCACCCCCAACTCTCCCCTACCTTCCCGCTGTAGTCTGACATATACATTAAAAGACCATGAATAAAATGAGAGACAGCAGAACAAATTTAATAGAAGTGACTCTTTAACTGAGTTTTGAAAGCACTGCTTCTTTATCATCATCTATTATTTTGCACATTTCCAGGGTATGAGAAGAGGTAGCTCTGCCTTAGAGTCTCCAGTAATAGACTTTTTTCCCAGGTCACTTAGTGGACTTTTTTGGGGGGCAGGGATCTTAGTGTATGGAGAGAGTAGACTGAGGTGAGGGTGGGGTTTGGGTAGTGAATTAGAGTGGATGAGCAGGTTGTGTTTATTAGAAAAAAGTAATGTAGTATGTATGCCAATTTAGCCAATGTTGAAAAAGAAAATATAAATTTTCAGAGAGGAACCAAGATGGCTGCAAAGGTAAACAACTAAACTGCCACCTCGCACAATTTCAAAACTACAACTAAAAGACAAAATGTCTACCACCCAGGACCACGGGAAAGCTGGCTGAGTGGTAGATTTACAACTAAGAAGGAAAAATAAAGGAGCACAAACACAGAAAAGCTGAGGTACGGAGGCATGCAAATTGGGCTGGTGGTGGGCGACTGGGTGCGCGGCTTTTTTTCAACCCTAAGGGAGATAAACTCCCAATCACTCTGAAATCCAGTTTCTGGGGACATGTGGGGGACCCAGACGCCTACGGGGAGAAGCTGGACTCTTGGCCATCGGGTCGGAAAGTGAGACTGACTTTTTTACAGAGGTTCACCCAGCAATCATTGTTTACTGCACTGGAGCTTGGGACACGGGGACTGGGAAACGCGGAAAGGCAGAGACGGCTGATGGCAGCCACCGCTGTTGCCACGCCCTAGCCTAGTGACACCCTGAGACCCCGCCCCGCCCTGAGACCCTGCCCCGCACATTCTACAAACCCACCCAGGCTCCACACAGCAGCTTTTGCATATAAATGGTCTGTTCTGTGGAAGCTTAACCAAATAAACTGCAACTCCAGTCAGACTGCTCCAAAACCGCCAAAGCCCAAGCAAACAGGAGAAAACTGTAGTTCTTGCTGTAGCTCCTGCTGGGTGGCCTCAGACAAGAGCTGAACTGCACCATTGGAGATCCAAAAACTAGTGCATCTAGTGGTCGGTGTGAGACAATACCAGATTTCAACCACTCTCATAAGGGACACATTCAAGAGGCAGACTCAGTGAGCACCAAAGCCCTACTGGAACAAGTCCTGCCCCATAAACGTGTCTCCAGCACAGCAACTCTTCCGTTATAGACACAGCGGGTCCTCACAGCCAATTGGCCTGGAGGTCAATTCCTCCCAGTGATACCAACAACAATCAAGACTTAACTACAGCAAGGCTGTACACATAGTCCGCAAAGGGGTGCACCAAGAGTGTCCACCTCAGGTAACTGGGAGGCTGACCTGTTGAACCAATAGGACACCTAGTACACAAAGCTACCCTACCAACTCAGGGAAGCAGCAAAAATGAGGAGGCAAGGAAACAGATCACAAACAAAAGAAATGGAGGAGAACAAAAGAATGGACATAGAGTTCAAAACCACGATTATAAGGTTTTTCAAGGATTTCATGGAAAAGGCCAATAAATTTAATGAGACCCTCGAGGATATGAAAAAGGACCAACTAGAAATTAAACATACACTGACTGAAATAAAAAATATTATACAGAGACCCAACAGCAGACTAGAGGAACGCAAGAATCAAGTCAAAGATTTGGAATACAAAGAGGCAAAGGACACTCCTACAGAGAAGCAAGAAGAGAAGAGAATTCAGAAAGTTGAAGATAGTGTAAGAAGCCTCTGGGACAACTTCAAGCGTACCAACATCAGAATTATGGGGGTGCCAGAAGAAGAGAGAGAGCAAGATGCTGAAAACCTATTTGAAGAAATAATGACCCAAAACTTCCCCCACCTGGTGAAAGAAATAGACTTACAAGTCCAGGAAGTGCACAGAACCCCAAACAAAAGGAATCCAAAGAGGACCACACCAAGACACATCATAATTAAAATGCCAAGGGCAAAAGACAGAGAATCTTACAAGCAGCAAGAGAAAAACAGTTAGTTACCTACAAGGGAGCACCCATACGAGTATCAGCTGATTTCTCAACAGAAACTATGCAGGCCAGATGGGAGTGGCAAGAAATATTCAAAGTGATGAATAGCAAGAACCTACAACCAAGACTACTCTTCCCAGCAAAGTTATCATGCAGAATTGAAGGACAGATAAAAAGCTTCACAGATAAAAAAAAAAAAGCTAAAGGAGTTCATCACCACCAAACCAGTATTATATGAAATGCTGAAAGGTATTCTTTAAAAAGAGGAAAAAGAAGAAAAAAGTAAAGATAAAAATTATGAACAACAAATACATATCTATCAACAAGTGAATCTAAAAGTCAAGTGAATAAAAAATCTGATGAACAGAATAAACTGGTGAACATAATAGAATCAGGGGCATAGAATCAGAGTGGATTGATAATTCTCAGGAGGAAAGGGGTGTCTGTGTAGGTGGTATGGGAAGAGACTGGACAAAAATCATACACCTATGGATAAGGACAGCGGGGGGAGGTAAGGGCAGAAGGGAGGGTGGGAACGAGATAGAGGGGAGATATGGGGGGGGGGAGAAACAATTGTAATAATCTGAACAATAAAGATTTATTAAATTGAAAAATATATATATATAAATTTTCACATGTAAATTTTTGTGCAAGTAAATGAAATGTGCCAATTGATTTCTCATCCTATCTTATTAACACAATGAAAACTAAGGGTCAATATCTTCTTTTAAGAATATCAATTAGCCACAGAGAGATAATACCTCACACCCATAAGAATGACTACCATCAATAAATCAACAAACAACAAGTGTTGGTGAAGATGTGGAGAAAAGGGAACCCCCATATACCGTTTGCGGGAATGCCGATTGGTGCAGCCACTATGGAAAGCAATATGGAGAGACCTCAAAATATTAAAGTTGGAACTGCCTTATAACAGTTCCAGGGATTCCACTTCTGGAAATATATCCAAAGAAACTTGAAATACTAATTCAAAAAACTATATGCATCCATATTTTTGTTGCAGCATTATTTATAATAGCAAAGATTTGGAAGTAGCCCAAGTGTCCATCAGTAGATGAGTGGATAAAAAAGCTGAGGTACATTTATGCCACGGAATACTACTTGGCCATAAAAAGAGGGAAGTCTTACCTTTTGCAACAGCATGAATGGACCTGAAAAATATTATGCTAAGTAAATTAGGCAGTCAGAGGAAGACAAATACTATATGATTTCACTTATATATGAAATATAATTAATAAAATGGACTAACAAACAAAATAGAAAGAGACTTAGAGAACAAACATACAGCCATTGGAGGGGAGGAGGTAGCAGGGCTGGGTGAAAAAGGTGGAGGAATTAAGGAAAAAAACTTCATAGACATAGACCATAGTATGATGATTACGTGAAGAAAAGGGAGGCGGGGGGAGGTAGAAGAGGGTTTAGGGGGGGATAAATGGTGATGGAAGGAGACTTGGGGTGGTGAACACACAGTACAATATACAGATAAGGTATTATAGAATTGTACACCTGAAACCTATATAATTTTATTAACCAATGTCACCCCAATAAATTCAATAAAAAAGTTAAAAGAAAAAGAATATCAATTACCTACCTGCATATTACTTTTTTGAAGCCCCATTAATACAACTATAATGGGACATATGCAAGTTCAAAGCACTGGAGGATAATATTTTCAACCCTGTCTGCTTTGTTTAATGAGACAATGAATTCAGTTGACTTCAAATGTGTCATGTCTTGTAAATCACTGGGTTATTAACTTTAACAGGGTGAATGAAGGTATTGCTCCCATCTCCATTTCACAGCATTAGCAATCTGTATAATAGCTGGGGAACATGGGGGATAATAATCCCTACATTATTGGCTCATAAGAATGACTATCTTATGTGTGAGGGATTTAGAAAGAAGATGCATGTATGTGCATAAGAGAAAGAGAAAAGATTATGAAAATTTAGATTAAAACAATTTTACATTTTCTCTGTTCAGTTGAGACATTAATTGGGTGGAAATTAAAAATTGGTGTTGTTATTGTTCAATTTTGCTTATATCCCTAATCTTTGGTTGTTTTATGAGTTTTAATGTTAGTGTGGTAGTGGGAAAAACAACAACAGCATAATTGCTGTATTTCTCTGTTTTACTTAGAGAGAGTCACCCAGAATGTGCTTAAGCTATTTCCTGCTGAGTGGGATTGCCACTGAATAGGTTGTAGTGCTCCATAATATTGCTCTTGTGGTCCCCCAAAAGTTTCAGCAATCCTACTGCCTTAGTGACTAGTGTCTGCAGGCTTAGGTAATTTAAATTGTTTCTACAGAGCTCAGTATATTGTGAACTGATTAGACGTTGATAATAGCTTGGCTGCTTAGGGGTGTGAGCAAATTCTGCATTTCCAGGACTAATTGATGTATCAAGAGAATACAACTGGCATAATTAAGAAGTAAGGACATTTAAGCCACCAGAGACACAAGACGCTGCGGTAATAAATTGAACCTACCAAATGTGAAGTGAGTGGCCCAGTTATCCATATGCAATCTCATTTTATTTACTCTCTCTTCCTTATTAGAGTGTGAATCTAGCCTTAGGTATTGGGCTGAGGAAGCATTATTACTCTGTTGCCAAATGGCAAGGATTTAAGATTCTCATCCACTCGTAGATTTGTGAGCTTTATCCACCAGAACATTATGCAGAGGTAAGGAAACACTTTTTTCTTTTTCTCTTGACTAAATTACTTAAATGACAGAAGACCTGCTTCTGAATCACACCTGTGCCATTGTGTAGTAAAAATCATGAGGATTTTCTACCCATCTTCTAAAAAATGCTAACTCTGTACCATTATTGGAATCAGAGAAAAAATGGAATGTAAAGTAAAACACAAATCAAGATTAACCTGGTAGTTTTTCTGAGTTTTGCTGGATGAACCAATCTCAGTAACTTTGCACTATGAATTCTTACTTGTTTATACTAACTGTATCGAGAAAGGAAAGTTTCTTGCCCTTTTCTTTCTCCTGGATTTAAAATCAGCAAACAGATGCAGTGATATAAACCTGCATTAAAGTCCCTTTTATTTGTCTTTATAGACACAATTGTGAATTGTGTTCTTCCTACATTTATAATTAGAAGGTAAAACAGATGGCAAAGGCTCCGTGTAAAGAGATGTCCATTAAAATAACTTATGCTGCCAAGTGATTGCTCTCTCCAAGAAGGGAATTCAATTGCCTCCATGCAAAATAAAGCAGCAGCACCTACTCACTTTGAAGGAACTTTGTTGTGCAGAGCAACTAACACAGTAGCTGGACAATACATTAAAAACACTAAAACTAAACATGCATAAATTATCTTTTATGTTTTAAAAATATTTTTTATTGATTTCTGAGAGTAAGGGAGAGGGAGAGAGAGATAGAAACATCAATGATGAGAGAGAATCATTGATCTGCTGCCTCCTGCACACCCCACACTGGAAACTGAACCTGCAACCCGGGCATGTGCCCACGACCAGGAATTGAACCGTGACCTGGTTCATGGGTTGACACTCAACCACTGAGTCACGCTGGCCAGGTAATCTTTTTTTTTGCAATATTTTATTTTTTTAATAAGCGCTGTTGGAGGTGGGAGGTGAGGCTCAGATGGAAGCCCTTCAAAGTACAATTTAATATACTAACCTTATCTGTTGTAAGCCTGCTGTGGAGTATACAGCAAATATATGAAATAATATTTTTTCTCTCTGAATTTTTAGCCATTCCTATGGAAACAAATGTAGCATCACTTGTAGTGATTTTTTTGGGGTGGGGGGGGGAGTGTTGTAGTGATTTGAGATATATCCCTTATGTGTTACATACATACATAAGAAGGAAATGTAATTAAGACATTTTAACTATCTCATGAGGCAGCAAATGTAATGGTTAAGAATGAAAATTCTGGAATCAGTCCCTCTGAGTTTGAACTGCACCTGCCATTTACCTGCTGAGTGACCTTGGGGAAATTACCTAACATCTATGTGCCTCAATTTCTTCCTATGTCAGCTTGGAATAACTGAAAATGCTAATCTTAGTGGGTTGTTGTGCTCAACAGATATTGAAATTTTATTATTAAATAAATAAATAGAATATCATCACCAGAATTTTATTTAACATCATCCTAACATCCTAATATTTTATATTTACTTAATATTTTTTTAACAAAAACAACTTTAATAAACCTTTAGTTTGCAGAAAAGGGCAACTCAAGTTTTCTACAAAAAAAAAAAAAAGCAAATTCCGTAAAATTCAAGGCAGAGCTGTATATAACTATGTCTCAAGCTCTAATCTTGGAGAAGTTCCTTGCCTGGTGCCTGTGTTTTTGACAGCTTTCTTGTCTACACAGAGCTGGAGAACTTAAAATATAAAACTGTTATACAACATGAGAATTACAGAGAGATACTCTTTCAGAAAGGAAACTGTACAGATATTTTTGTAGCTGAGTATGTGCGAATCTTCTATTTGAGTGGCACCACCATATGTGTCCTTATCAACCAATAGAAAAACTATTTTTAGTACCCTATTCTGGGCACTGCATTTTGAAAGAAACTCAGATTCTGCTTGCAGGGGCTCATATTTTAACAGAATAAACACCTCTGTCTCCTCAGCCCTCTTCTCCCCGCAGTAAACACAGGAAAGGGGGAGAAATACCCACAGACCTCTGGCATCATCTATGAGGTTACTAGAACCTTCTAGGATTTACTCAGTCTGTAAAACTGCAACTAGAGTTTGAATATTGTGTCTTCATGTGTGACCTTGGTCAAGTTTCTTTTTTTTTTTTTTAATATATTTTATTGATTTTTTTACAGAGAGGAAGGGAGAGAGATAGAGAGTCAGAAACATCGATGAGAGAAAAACATCGATCAGCTGCCTCCTGCACACCCCCCACCGGGGATGTGCCCGCAAACAAGGTACATGCCCTTGACCTAATCGAACCTGGGACCCCTCAGTCCACAGGCTGACGCTCTATCCATTGAGCCAAACCGGTCTTGGCGGTCAAGTTTCTTTATCTTCACTTTACAAGATCGCAATTCTTTATCCTTGAGAGTTTTTATGAAGAATGATTGCATTAATCTAGTACAGTTCCTGGAACATGAAATATGTTTCTCTCTTTTCATTTTAGACCCTGCCCAATTCACTCTCTTCAATGCCTGTAGTTCAATGCACTACATTGAGCTAAATAGAAGATTCTCACATACTCAGCTACTTCTATTCAAGCCGCTATTTAAAGCCTAATGCTAATACTATACAATTCTTTTTGCTAATATTTAGTGACAGATGGTCCAAATTCCAGATGTGTGTCTACACCTGTGGGCATCAACTCTTACATCAAATCCCATGCTTAATGTCAAAGTAGGAATAATAATAGCTAACATTTTATGGTGCCAACCGTATGCCAGGCACTGTTTTAAGCACTGTTTATATACCCATTCATTTAATTCCCAAAACAGCCCTATGAAATAGGTAATATTATTTTTCTTTTGGTACAAGAAGGTATAAAGTTCCTCAAGGTCATGCAATTAGTGATGGATAAAGTCAATTTTGAACTTAGAGTTTGTCAAAGAATCGATATACACAAGCACTGCCTCTCAAGTCCCATAAAGTCAGGAACAAAAAAAGCACCACATCTTATACTATTTGACTCATGGCCCTAAACTCTGCAATATAAATAACAAACATTAAATAAAATATTGAGGAGAAAAATGTAAAATCATTTTTCTAAGAAGACAATATTATCCTTTATGTAATAATTCCAACACAATCACCTGACAAATTATGAGAAATATTAAAATAGATCTTATACAAAAATCAAAGTTAAAAAGTCATCTATACTAATAAAAGGGTAATATGCTAATTAGACCGGGAGACCTTCTGGACATCCTTCTGGACAAAGCCATGGTGGCGGGGCCGAGGCAGAGGCAGTTAGGGGTGAGCAGGCCAGTGGGGGGGGGGGGGGCAGTTGGGGGTGAGAAGGCTGGCAGGAGGGGCAGTTGGGGACAATCAGACCAGAAGGAGGGACAGTTGGTGATGATCAGGCCATCGTGCAGAGTGGTTAGTGCTGATCAGGCAGGCAGGCAGGTGAGTGGTTAGGAGCCAGTGGTCCCAGATTATGAGAGGGATGTCCCACAGGGATCGGGCCTAAACCAGCAATCAGACATCCCCTGAGGGGTCCCATATGGGAGAGGGTGCAGGCCAGGCTGAGGGACACCCCTCTTGCCCGCCCCCCCCCTCGTGCACAAATTTTGTGCACCGGGCAACTAGTTTTTAATAATAGCAACTGCTTAGAAAATAAAATATTTCAATTAATAATAATATAAATTCTAAAGTGATAAGAATAAGCTTATAAGCATCATGTACAAAGCCTTTATGCTGAAAATATAAAACTCTGAAGCTAGACCTAAAAGAATATCTGAATAAAGGAAGAAATATATCATGTTCATGGATGTAAAATCTCAATATCTAAAATTTTAATTTTCAAAATAATATTTAAAGTTGATACAATTGTCAGAGAATTTCCAACAGGATTTTTCATGGAACATGAAAATCAACTCTAAGATTCATATGGGGAAAAAATACATAAGAAGAGTAAAAATAGTTTTGAAAAGCAGTAATGAAGAGTAAAAATAGTTTTGAAAAGCAGTCTTATCAGATATCAAAACATAACTGAAAAAATGTAGTAAATAATAAATTGAGATATTTAACAAAACACAAGAGAGTAGTGGACAAATAGAAATTTAACATACCAAAAATATCTTTTCAGATCAGTAAATAGAATGGAGTTGGGATAATATTCTATCCACTCAGAAAAATAATACTTGAATCCTTACATTTAAAGATTCACAAAAATGTGTCCCAGATGGACCTAAGACCAATATGTAAGAATAAAACCAAACAACAAAAATGAAAAGTATACAAATATCCTATATAATCAAAGCCTAATATGCTAAGTGTCTGACTGTTTGTTCGACCATTTGACCAGTCACTATGACATGCACTGACCACCAGGGGGAAGATGCTCTGACTGGTAGGTTAGCTTGCTGCTGGAGTCCCGCGATTGGGACTGGGTGAGACGGGCTGGACACTACCTGGAGCCTTCCCATGGTCCCTCCCTGGGCCCGATCGTGCACTGGTGGGGTTCCTTGGCCTGGCCTGCACCCTCTCACAATCTGGGACCCCTCGGGGGATGTCGGAGAGCCGGTTTCGACCTGATCCCCACAGGCCAGGCCGAGGGACCCACCAGTGCACGAATCTGTTCACCGGGCCTCTAGTATTACAATAAAAGAGAAAAATGCTCTGTGACCTCAGAGCAGGGAAGGTATTCTTTTTAAAAATGTACAACAAGAAAACACATAAATAAAAATGTTTACCTTTGTTCATGTCAATCATATAATATTTCCCCAACATTGTTGAGTACATGGCAAGCTGTTAGAAAACAGCATACAACATATAAAGATACTCAAATATCAAAGGAAGAAAATAAAGCATATACACAGTCAAAAGTCAGATAAGAAGAATAAGACAATAAAAACAGGAAAAGATCAACCCCACTTACTTGTATTTGGAAAATGAAAAGAATGAGAAAGCATTTCCATAAGTCAGATTGGTAACAAATTTAACGTCTTTAAGTACCAAGTGCTAACAATTGTGTGGGGAACAAGTGCTCTCTTTATTGTTAGTACTTGTATAAATACATGTACTAATATTGCAGGGCAACTGGATAGTTTCTTTGAAAAATTTTTAAGCATTCCTAATTTTCAATAATTATACTTCTAAATATCTACTCTGGAGAAATCCCTACATATGTACAAGGAGGCATAATCAAGAATTTTTACAGTATTAGCTGAAATATAAAACCAAAGGAAAATAGAAACAACCTAAATAACTATAAAAAAGAAACTGTTAAATAAATTGTATGAACTGTGATCTATTTATATCAGGGAGTATTTGGGGCAGTAAAAAAAAAAAAAAAGAGGTGAAACTTATGAACTGCTATGGAAAATGTGTAAGCCATACTTTTGGGTGAATAATGCAAGTTTCAGATTGATATGTTTGGTGTGGTACAATTAATAAAAGACACATGCTCACATTTAGAAAATAATACTATCTATCTAATGCGGAATTGGAAAAAAGTACTAAAAAATGCACACAAAAATGTTATCTGGTGAGATTAGGAGAGAGTCTTCTCACATTGGGATGATTTTTAAGAACTGGGTTTAAGATTTCTTATAATATTTTAATATTTTCAAGGTACATATACATATGTATGTATGTGCATTCTTCATAACATATGTACATCCTCCTATCTAGTAAAAAAGTAATATGCAAATTGACCATCACTCTAACACACAAGATGGCCGTCCCCATGTGGTCAAAGATGGCTGCCTCCTGTGGACATAACATGGCCACCACAAGATGGCCGGCATGGGAGGGCAGTTGTGGGCGATCAGGCCAGCAGGGGAGGGCAGTTAGGGCCAATCAGGCAGGCAGGCAGGTGAGCGATTGGGAGCCAGCAGTCCTGGATTGTGAGAGGGATGTCCCAGATTGGAAAGGGTGCAGGCTGGGCTGAGGGACACCGCCCCTCCTGTGCACGAATTTTGTGCACCGGGCCTCTAGTATATAATAAAAGGCTAATATGCAAATAGACTAAATGGCAGAACAACCGAACAACCAGTCGCTATGATGTGTGCAGACCACCAGGGGGCATGCGCAGAACAATGGTAGGCATTGGCGGTGGTGGAATGGTGGAGCAGGTGAGCAGGGATGCCAGACCAAGGTGGGGCATAGGTCGCTGTCATCGGGGCAAGCCTCTGATAGTTACTGAAAATTCTTTGCTCCCTCGCACCACAGTCCCACTTGGCACTTGCACCTGCTACTGACGCTGTCCCTGCTCGTACCTGCTGCCAGCGCCAGAGCCGCCACTCATACCCACTGCTGGCACCTAGTGCCAGCCCCAATCGCTTGGCGCCATCAGCGGGTGCAAGTGGTGACTGCTGGTCCTAATTGCCCCGCAGGGCTTTTCTACCTCCCCCTGCTCGTGAGGGGAGATCGGGGCTGGCAGCCACCTCTTGCACCTGCTGCCGGGGCCAGCCTCACTCGCACCTGCTGCTGGTGCCAGAGCCACCGCTTGCACCCGCTGCCAGTGCCTGATGCTGGTCCCAATTACTTGGTGCCATCAGCAGGTGTGAGTGGCGGCTGCCAGCCCTGATCACCCCTGAGGGCTTCTTCACCTCCCCCTGCTCCTGAAGGGTGATTGGGGCAGCAGCTGCCACTTGCACCAGCTGACGGTGCCAGCCCTGCTCGCACCTGCTGCTGGCACTGGCCCCAATCATGCCTTCAGTGGGTGTGTGTGGGGCAGTTGCCATCAGCGCGTGGGAGAGGCAGCTGCTGGAGTGGGGCTGCCAGCAGACAGGTAACCAGGGGCGCAGTGGGAGGGGCTGCGTGGGGGTGCAGGGATTGGCCAAAACCCTCCCCTATGCCCACTGCAGCTTTGTGGCCCACAGTTCCTTTCAAGGTGCACGAATTCGTGCACTGCACCCCTAGCATGATATATTTATATTTTATTTATATACTAGTGACCTGGTGCACAGATTCATGCACACTGAAAGGAAATTAATTAGAAGGTGGCTGGTGGGGCAGGACTGGGTGAGAAGGACTGGACACGCCCTGGAGCCAACCTCCCGCGGTCCCTCCCTGACCAGCTGCACCTGGGGTGGCGCAGGGGCTCGAAGGCTGTCTGCAAAATGAGCAGGGTCCCTCTGGCAGGTGGGGTCCCTTGGCCTGGCCTGCAGGGATCAGGCTGAAACCGGCTCTCTGACGTCCCCTGAGTGGTCCTGGAGTGTGACAGGGCACTCTGCAAAGTTGCTGTCATACAGGGTGTGGAATGCAAATGCAAGTATGCAGTAAACCAGATTTGGTGCCGACAGTGGCCCAGCAACAACATAACCCAAGGCCGAAGGTGGAATCATGCGGCCCCACAAGGAATTGGACTCCCTCTTCTCTGGTTTCAGGGTGCGTCACCTGAGAACCGCCACTGCTAAGTCACTGCAGATTGGCAGCTCCTGCATTGAGCATCTGCCCCCTAGTGGTCAGTGCACATCATAGCGACCAGTCAGGCGGTTGGACACTTAGCATATTAGCCTTTTATATATATATAGATTATATTAATATGTTTTTATAATTTCTATTACTTGCATAGTTTTATAAGATTAAAAATTCTTTTTCATTATAATAATCATTTTTATTTTATTTAGAATGGACAAAAGAGTGATATTACTCTGACTACCAGAGATTAGGGGCGATCAATGAAAGAAAAGGCTTCTAAATTAGAACTTGACGTGGACTTAAATTGAAAGAGTGAACATTAGTTTAGTCAGCGATCATGGAATAGAGAGTGCAGGTCAAGTCCTTTTTCCAGTATGGTTTAGCATTTTGATTTTCATCTTTAGTATCTAATATGAAGGTGAGACCACTGGAACTGACTATGTTGTATTTTGTTCCCTTCATATTCAATTGCCTTCAAGTACAGTATTTTCAGCCATTCAATATATCTCACACTATTAATTTGGAAGTAATCTAGAATATAATGATTGTGCATGCTAAAATAGCAGTAGATATCTTGTAGCTTCACCAAATATTTATTAGTAACACTCTTATCTTGTGTGTGTTTTTTCCTTGAGCTCATTACAGTTTGATATTGAAATAGCTGTAAAAATAAGGTTATATCACAGTCCTTACAAAGGCAAGTATCATGGTCCTTACAAAGGCAATTTAGAGAGGAATTATATACTCCTGTTGCCTTTGTTGTTTAACATTGCAAATATTTCTCAAAATATTGAACTTTAGTAGTTTTAAAAATTGGCATGTGAATATAATCATTTTTTAAAAGTCATATCTAGTTCATTTAAAAATTCTATTGTAAAAGTAACCTTGTCAATTTGGAAATCCTAAGGCCGTGGCAAAGTTATTTTGTTAAGATATAAAAGTATTTACATTGGGGAATGTTAACGAAAAAAACATTGAAACCTGTAAAGAATTTTAGTGAGTTTATTTGAGCCAAACTGTCGACATATGCCGGGAAGCAGAACCTCAACGAATTGAGATTATGCTCCGAAGAATGGTGGGTTACATCTGTATTTATGCATTGCCATTAAAGGAGGGACATAGGTGGGCTACATGAAATTCATTGGATAAAGTCAAATGGTGGGAAACCCCTGGGATTGGACAAAAAGTAAAATGATGGACACATACTTAGGTGGGTACAGGAACAATTAACATGATAATGAAGGAATTTGAGGCATCTGTCCTGGCGCCTACCACATTTAGTTGTACCCAGGGGCTCCAGCAAAAGAAGGAAGTTACAAGTTACCCAGACATCTCACAGATATGTTATCTCAGAGGCAAAAAGGCAAATGGGCTCAGTAAAGAAGATCCAAGTTGATCTTTGTCAGGGAAGATAGCAGCCTAGGAATGACTGCCCACCATAACCTGTTTGTAGTTAAATATTTAATTTTCAAACCATCCTTTGTGGTTATTCCAGGTCTCTGAGTTTGCAAGACTGCCACGCAGGCCTCCCCTGAGCTTGTCAGGTTAGCATGTGGCTCCTTTTGTCCACACATTCCCCTTTTGGTCATAAATCAATCCAAAGGATGCATTGATGACCAACCTTTTGGTTGGATAATGGAGTCCCACGGTGCTAGGAAGGCTCATTCCTAGGATGTCTCAGTGTCAGCATGTCTTGCTGAACAGGTGGACCACTGGGGATGGGGCAAGACCATAACCTTAGATGGCATTTAAGGTCGAATTATATATTTTAAAAAGGCAGGTAAATGGGAGGCAGTCAAATCCTATATGTCCTTGTTAAAAAGTATTCTGGATCATTTCTAATTTTGAGCCACCATGATCCGAGTCTTTTTGCTGTTTGTCTTACATTTTGCTTTTCTGCATCTAATATAACATTTACATATCAAGAACAAAAGTAACAATAGTAAACCAATAACACTGATTAGGAACAGAAAATGTCTAATACTAGACAAGGAAAATTCTAAGGGGAACAAGCATCACAGCTAACCAAAAAACCCTTTACATGTATTATCATAATCTTTTATTAAGCTAATTATGCTTTCCTCCTTCATCCACTGTCATTTGTACCTTATGATATGTTTGGCCAAATGAATTAAGACTCTACTATTTCATTATCTAGAAGCTCTAATTTTCTTCTGGCCAATTAGTTCCCATAAAAATGGCTTCATGGAGAGGAGTTCAATTTCCCAATACATTGGTTTTTCAGTATCAATATTATCACAGATTTTATGAACCTCAGGCAAAGTCATTCTGCCTATAACTTCAGTATTACACCATATTCTAGTATTATTTAATGTAAACTTGGTGATATTACAGTAAAGATTGCTTTTAACCCTTCCCAGCAAAAACGCCCCTTTCCTATATACTATATTGTTATTTGTTGGGGTAGATACAATAAGCCAGGACTGGGTGAATTCAGTATTCCATATGGATTGAGGGCATAACCATTCACTTTTCCAATTTTCACAGACAGTGAGATGGGTTCACATTGTTTATTATTTTTAAATATGGCCCATCTACTTCCCATTGGAAGTATTCTAGTATTATAGAGGATAGTCCCTATGCCGGCCAGTTGAACTACTGGGAATTTAAGCCTAGGATTTAACTCGCACCTGGGCTTTTAAAAACACAATATTGTAGATCACATTTCCCATTTAAAATTTTCCAAATGCCTGGGGAACCATATGAGTCCCATAAGTGTCTGGCCTGGGCTTCTGCAGCCATTATAGTTGGCCATTGTTTCATAGCCACTTCAGATTCCTTGCATTAGCATAGACAACAGGCCCGGTTGAATTAGGGCACAAGCATGTTCCCATTGTTGGGTTTGGACATGAGTTTAGTCTGTCGAGCCTGTTCTATCCATTAAACCAAGGCTTTATTATCTTTCCATGCTGCTTCCCACTGTTTTTCCTTCTTCCAGAAACAGCATTCCCTCTATGTGACCTATTTGAGATAAAAATCTTTTTCTAATGAATGACATTCTTCATTAGCTACATACAACTTCAGCTTGTCCCGGATACCAAGGCCAGCCCCTACTGCTCCAAGTATTCCCCTTTTGCTTCTTTTAGGGGGACCAATGTTGTTGGATCCACCAAGAATGTTGTTGCCATTGGGTAGCTATGGCTTGGGAGCAGTTAGGGTATACTGAGTGGAGCCCAAAATGTTGAGTTTCCCATGCCATAGTTAAATGGGTAGAGGTGACCCCCAAATGAGCTAGAGTTTGAGTATTCCATAGGGCTTCCCACAAGCATCCAGGATGCAAGGATGGAGGGGTAATTATAAACATCTCTACCCACCAAATGATGTCAATAATTTATGAAATGGGATCCATTGATTTCTTTCTTGTTTCACAGACATCCAGCCACAAGAGCATGGCTGGTGAGTCCGAGGACATGGTATGCTATGACAGATAGGACAGGCTGCTGCAAGCCTTTGGCCATCATATCCAGGTGTTTTTCTTAGCTATTCATCACCCATCTCTATAGCCATACAATATTCATCCAGATTACATCCATATACAATTCTACCAGTGGAATTATCAGGGAAATATTCTTGGAGGTATTTGCCTAAGGTGGGTCCTTTATAATAGATAGAGCCAGAAAACAACAACAACAACAACCAAAGCTTATATTGATAGGAGAAGACCAATGTGTGGCTAACAAGGCATTAATTTCACTATCATACCTGATAACCAGAACATCATTGTATAGTAGATAGGAAAGGTTAGCAGGTATCTAAGTTAAATTTTTCATATCTAATAAAGAAAGAGGTCTGGGGGGGTAGACATTGTTTCCACTAGGGAACCATAAGGATGATAATAATATGAAAATCATTTTATGTACATTCAATCAGTATCAATCAGATGATATAAAAACAAGCTATCAGTTTGTGAGTATACAGGCCTTGTTGACGTCATCTTGGGATAGCTGTCTGCCTCCGTGGTCAGCGACTTCTCGTCCTTGAAAAGTCTGATCTCCGCTGCAGACGGAGATGGTGTCAGAGATGGGAGTAGATGTCCATTCACAGTCAGATGCCTTTTTTAAATGAGAAATGTGAATCCATGAGCTAACTCCTTTAAGCTTAGCTGCACATGGGTTAGTTAGTAATACCTGGTAAGGTCCCCTCCAATGAGGTTGGAGAGTTTTTTATTTGGTGTCTTTTCCAAGACAGCAAATCTCCTGGTTGTAAGCCATGATCTTTGAACGCTTCGTCTCCCGGGAGCGCACTGTGAAATGAATCTGTTACCAATTTGTTAGTTCCTATAATGCAGAATGTCTGCTCTTTACTTTTCCCTATATTCAGGAAACAAGAGATTTGAGAGTCAACAATATTTTAAATAGAATCATAAGAATAATTATCTTCAATTCATTTAGTCCCATAGTTGTTTTTGTTTATTTATTCCTTGAAGTTCTATAAATCTTCATCCAGTTCAAAATATGACCTGCTTAGAAGCCTGCAAGTTAGAGTAAATCTGAGTCCTTTTCATGGATTTTTCTAGACATATATACCTACAAATGCATCAGAATAAAGCTGTCCACAAATGACAAAAATTTAAAAGTGGCATGGTTATAGATTTGATAAAAACTTTGCTTTTCTATAAAATATAACATTCCAAGACAACAACTTCTTGGTAAGTAATAATCCCTGTAAAATGACATAGAGAATAATATAAAATTTGTATACCTTTAGATTCAATTATAATTTCAACATATAAAGAATAATATGTAAGAGTTTAAAATGAGGCACATGGCTTATTGCAAGCAGTGTATTGAGCATTGAAAATAATACATAAACTCCCAATATGTGAAACGCAAATACCCAGAGTATCACTGGCAGACGCCCCCACAGGGAATCATGACTCTTGGCTTGCCAGTGTCCCTGACTGGACACATGCTACCCTCCTAAAGTTTCCTGTTTGAACTTGGCTCTGAGAATCTCTGCAAGTTTCTTTCTGAAGCAGAGTGCCTTAACAAGGCACGTAACCTGTCCTTGCTCTTGATTGGAGCTCAGGCACACGGTCTTTCCCGATTGGCTAATTCAAAGGGAGGGGTTGGCCCTTGCTCTTTCAAGGGGAGCAGCAAGCCATGCGGCCAACATGGCGGCTGCCAAGTCACAGTCCAAAATGGAGGCTGTCTAAACTATTCTTTGACAGAGAAGATGATTTGTTTATTCTCACAACAAATATGGAAAGAGCAAACCAAATCCCTAAAAGATAGACAGCCACAATTATATTTTCAGACAAACAGACAGAAATCTCACTAGCTGTTTCTGGAGGCTGAACCCTGAGAGGGAGAGCAAGAAGAGCCCCCAAGATTAATAAGAATTCTTGGCAGCTGCTGGGACGTTCTTGCAATCTCTCTCACGCTTTCAACCCCACCACACACAACTAGGCTTCCCCAAAGCGGGAGTTGCCTCTTCTTTCAACAAATTAAACAACAACAAAGAGACACAAAAACATCAACACTCTTATACAGGCGCGCAGAAAACACACTAAGAATTTACACCAGAGAATGTCTAGCATTAAAATTACCAAAGCAGTGTCTTTTGTCCCCGGTTCGGGAACTGCCTCTCTCTAGAATTTCAGTACATTCCCAAAGGACTATTCAAAAATGGCTGTAGACATTTGTTAACTTCAAAATAGTTCTGAAACAGTCTCTGAAAATCTTTTTTATTAATTTCCATCTTATTGGAAGAAAATTTTTTCTTAGAAGCTTCTAGTTTCCAAATCAAGATACGCTTCCCATATACTCATTCACTTTAATTTCAGAGCTGGCATTTTTTTTTTTTCTGCATGCAAAATATTAACATAGGTACCCCAAACAAACTGCATTTTTTTTCTTTCTTTTTTCTGGCCATTCCTCAGTTAATATTTTCTAGTTAAATTTTCTCATTTCTGTTAAGTACTTGCAAGTAAAGGCTTCTATCAGGAGTGTTAAATGAGGGCTGGGGTCTTGGGAGCTTCTAGCCTTGGAGGCACAATTTCCCATGTTAAATTTTTTTATTTTTGGATATCTGTAGTCTGAGCAAACTTTAGATATGTTATGTAGTAGGTCAAATGTGGCCTCAGTTTCTCTCCCGGCTGTCTAAAACCACAAAAAGTTTTGGGGCCCGGGCAGACCAAATCTTATGGTGGCCCCCTAGAAAAGCCATTTAGCAGTTGTGTCGGAACTTCCAGATGGGGCTCCTGCATTTCTGACACTTCCACAAAATTCTTAGTCATCTAAGAACACCTCAGAATCGGACTATTCTTTAAAAATAAAGAAAATGTTGCCCCTTTATCTTCGGAGCTGAATGAGTTCAGCTCATTTATACGGCGAAAGTTACTTTTGCTCAGACTCTCAGCAATTCCAATTGAAAAGCCAAAATCAAAACCAGCCACCCATTTTTTTTTCCTCCAGTCCCGCCTTAGCCTGGGTTCTGCCAACCCTTAACCTGGGGTTCTGTCAACCCTGGTTCCACCTCGAGGATTTTAAAACAGCTCAAATAAAGTCAGACCCTCTACCAAAGCGAGGGAAGGTCCTGGATCCAAGAGACGACTCACCCACGTTCACCCAATGGGCGGAGGACCGGTGGGCTTCAACGGGCCCTTTGCTGGATCCTAGCTCCAAGTCCAAGTCCGAGGGATGATCCTGGGTGAGTTTTCTTTGGAATCCTGCCACGACTACGCCAAGTAATGTTAACGAAAAAAACATTGAAACCTGTAAAGAATTTTAGTGAGTTTATTTGAGCCAAACTGTCGACATATGCCGGGAAGCAGAACCTCAACGAATTGAGATTATGCTCCGAAGAATGGTGGGTTACATCTGTATTTATGCATTGCCATTAAAGGAGGGACATAGGTGGGCTACATGAAATTCATTGGATAAAGTCAAATGGTGGGAAACCCCTGGGATTGGACAAAAAGTAAAATGATGGACACATACTTAGGTGGGTACAGGAACAATTAACATGATAATGAAGGAATTTGAGGCATCTGTCCTGGCGCCTACCACATTTAGTTGTACCCAGGGGCTCCAGCAAAAGAAGGAAGTTACAAGTTACCCAGACATCTCACAGATATGTTATCTCAGAGGCAAAAAGGCAAATGGGCTCAGTAAAGAAGATCCAAGTTGATCTTTGTCAGGGAAGATAGCAGCCTAGGAATGACTGCCCACCATAACCTGTTTGTAGTTAAATATTTAATTTTCAAACCATCCTTTGTGGTTATTCCAGGTCTCTGAGTTTGCAAGACTGCCACGCAGGCCTCCCCTGAGCTTGTCAGGTTAGCATGTGGCTCCTTTTGTCCACAGGAATAATGTTTTTTCCGTAGAGAATGCTATGAGGAATTTTCTGCTCAACTAACATTTTGTCAAAAAGAGATAGAAAAGATATTATATCTCATTTTTAAAAAGAAGACAGTTTTCCTCGACACTACTCTGGCTTCTTAGATTCACCTCCACATGCAATTGTGTTTTAATGTTGGATTAGCTTTGGGAATCAACCCTAGGGACACAGCTGCTCCCTGAGCAGATGGGCTCTGAAGCTTCGGTATCTGACCCAGCAGAGGGGAAATACAAGGAGCGTGAGAAGCATTAGTAAATAAGTAGAGCATCTTTGAAACTTTGAATTTTTTTCTTCTTAAAAAAAAAAAAAACTTTATCCAAATCTTTCTTAGAAGAGCATGTTGGTGAACTAACAGCTTGAACTTTCCAATCAGACAAATCTCAGTTGAATTCTGACTTCATCTTCGCTAGCTGCCTGATCACAGGCATTTTCCTTTAACTCTCTAAGCCAGACCTGTAAAATGGCGATAACAATACCCATGTACAGGTTGTCGTGATAACGAAATGAAACATTGCATGTAAGGTACTTAGTACCTGATACATAATAGATGCACGAAATACTGTTTCGTCAGCTTTACGGTACCATCATTGTAAAATCATTTTGTGCACCACAGGTGAAGAAAAAGACGGCAAATTATGCTACCATTCAGAGACATCGCCATTTCAGATGCTAACATATGAAAAATGTGTGTATTAGAAGAGAAAAGAAGACACTGATGACCTCTTTTATCAGACTGTTGTTCTATCCAGGAAATGAAACCATTGTAAGGTATACTTGTCATTTAAATTGAGTCTTTAACAGGTATTTATTTCCTTAAATACTACTTTTAGTTGGGAATATATAAAAATAAGGAGGCATGCTCCTTTCTTCAAAAGCATTTATAATGTGTTTGGGAGGCCAGTGTGTATTCATCTGTAGGTAGGTCAGGCTTTTTAAGCAGAAACACCTTCTGCAGTCTTTCTGGCCAAGAGTCACTTAACCCATGCTTGTCCACACCCCGATGCAACTTTGGCTCAATAGCCTGCTCTGTCTAGTTTTTAGACTAGTTTTTAGAATGTTATTATTCCTTATGTTGTATTAAACCTGTCTCAAAAAGCCATGATGTGATTTAGTTCTTTTCTTTCACATGAAATGTTAACTAAACACCCTACATAATAGTTTGACAAGTCGTAGATGGTAGTTATTCTATCTGATTTATCCTTTAAAAAGTTGTCTCTTTTTTGCATATTTGTAATAGTTAATGTTTTCCAAGAGCTCAGCAGAAATAGACAGTGTCCTGAATGGCATAGGTGGTTTCCTGCAGGTAATCTTCCAGTGATCCTTCATGCTTAACAGTCTATTGATGTCCTAATTTACAGTGGAAGAATTGGTACAGAGAAGTGAAGCAACCCTCCTCAGGGTTCTGTGGTGATAGGAGGTGGAGGCCGGATCAGCCACAGGCCTCTCATTGAGGAAAGATGACTTACTAGAGAAGAAGTGATGCTTTTAAAAATAGTCTTGTTCCTTCCCAGGTTTCTCACAATTGGTATCACATTTCCTGGGATATGTTATAGTTAATAAAAGTCCTACTTAAAATATAGCATCTCAGACTAGTCTTTGGGTAGTGAGTACACAATGCAATATATAGATCCTATATAATAAAACCCTAATATGCAAATCAACCGAACAGCAGAAGGACTGGTCGCTATGAAACGCACTGACCACCAGGGGGCAGACGATCAACACAGGAACTGCCCCCTGGTGGTCAGTGTGCTCCCACAGGGGCAGTGCCGCTCACCCAGAATCCAGGCTCACGTCTGGCGAGCACAGTGGTGGTGGCGGGAGCCTCTCCCACCTCCGCAGCAGCGCTAAGGACCCCTCGGGGGATGTCTGCCTGCTGGCCTCAGATGGATATTCCCCAAGGGTCCTGGACTTCAAGAGGGTGCAGACCAGGCTGTGGGGACCCCTCCCCCCAGTGCACAAATGTTGTGCACCGGGCCTCTAGTGATGTTTATAAAATTGTACACTTGAAACTTATATAATGTATTAACCAATGTCACCCTGATACATTTGATTCAATAAAGATGAACACATGTGAGTTCTCTCTCAGTCTCTTTCTCTCCCTCTCTCTCTCTCTCTCTCTCTCTCTCTCTCTCTCTCTCTCTCTCTTTCTCTCACAAATATTTATATATATCTATATGTAGCATCCCATACAGAAAACAGTTCAGAAGTGGCCTGATTCCATAAGGGTGAAAGGAGCCTCTGGCCAGCCTTGGCATTGCGATAGCAGCACGCTATTTGCAACCTGAGTTCACACTTGCTTCTTAAGCACATACAGCAGGCAGGAGGCTATTTTTGAATGAGTATTTAAATGAAAACCCGAGGATCTTATTCTATAAGCTTCTGTCAAAATTTGCGGCTTTCATCTCTTTAGCTTATGTCCTTGTTTGATCATTTTTTCAATCTACTTTTTGAAGCAATATAGACATTGGCATCTGTGCTTATTAAAGTTCATGGTGCGTGTGGAGAGTCACTGAGATGTTTTAAATTTAAAGTTTATTCCCCAATGCGTTGGTAGATTAACTAGTCCCAGGAGGAATAACTAAGTTTAATGTTTCTTTTATTTTTATTTCCTTTACATATGTATTCATTATAGAAAGTCAGGACATCTTTAAAAATAACTCTGCCTCTGAGCCACCGGTACTCCCTGTGGCAGAGTAAGACGGCTGCTGGATAGTTTCTGCATGTGTCTACTTTTCTACATCAGAAAGCCATGTGACCATTTTGGGGGGGAAATGTTCACTGTGCCTAACATATGGTCGTGGTGAAGACCTGATGAAGATCCTTGCAGTTATGTGGGAAAGGTTCTGACACCCCCAGAGCCTGATGGTAATCTTTATTTATCACACATTTTTGAGGTGCTACCTGAATCATTTTTTGATGATGACAACCATTTAAAGTAGAATCACCACACATTGTTATTAAAACTGCTTCTCTAATGGATACTTTTTACTTCTAAGATCTGGGACTTGGTCAAAAGACCTATCTCCTGCAAAGCAATACACCATCCGATCACTCGGTTTTCATTCTTTGCATTGAAATTTCATCTGTTCCTCTGATAACTTAAAGTTGATTTTCTGAACAGGTAAACTAACATGTGTACTTTGCTAGGAAAGGGGAGAAAAATTGCAGGAAGTAATCAATGCAAGTGTCTGTAGGGCAGTTGGCTCTAAGGAGCTGGAATTTCCACATCTTTGTTTTGTTTTTTGATAAAACTCAGTATTTGGACTTTAATAGCCCTTGCATCTCAAAGGTTCAGAGAATAATTTACAATGAGTTTTCACGATGAAACATAACTGATGGTGTAAAACCAATGTTCCTTCTAATTCTTTGGGTCAATTAAAAAAAAGGGGGGGTATTATTTTAGTTTTACCCAAAGTGGCACTCACATGTTCTCCTAGCTTCCTGCATATCCCCCATTGCTTCACATTTACCATGTGAAGGGCTTTGTATGAATCTGAAAACATAGATTTCTCTATGCCAGTGATGGGCAACCTTTTGAGCTTGGTGTGTCAAACTTCCCCAAAAAACTGAGCATAACTCGGGTAGTGTGTCACTTTGAGGAAAAAAATTATTTCGCAAATGTTTCATCCTCAGGAGCAGCAAATGTTTCATCCTCGGCATGCGGCCGCCTCAGCGGCCGCGTGTCATCAGAAATGGCTACGCGTGTCAGTGCTGACACGCGTGTCATAGGTTCACCATCACTGCTCTATGCAATTCCTTTGTAGATCATAATAAATATAAGTAAATTTATATTTTGAGGATTTCCATCATTAACATTTTCTCTGTTCAGAAAAGTGCCCATTTGTTCTCATTTCTTTATCATTTTTCAGATGTAAAGAAATGTTTCCCCAAGAATGCACATTTTCCCCCTAAAGGACCAATTTCTTTAGGACCTTAGAAGTCATTTGCTTCAGGATCTGCCCAGTGATTGAATTTACTTAATAAAGAAACACCAATTTATTTCTAAAACACATGCTATGGAATTGATTCACACGAGACAAAGGAGCATGGTTATTTAGTGAGAATGCCTTCTGTCTTTCATATTTCACATGAGAATATTGTAGATCATTTAAAAATTTATATTGTATTTTTAAAAATCAGGTATAACCTGAGTAACCTAGCCATTCTATAAATCACAATTTATAATAATTTAAAAATGACCCTCTGGTCTGGTACTACTTTCTCAAGAGTCCATTTTGGAAAATGTGAAGACTAGACAACAGCCAATTATAGGACCATGTCAGTTAATCAGGTTTATTTTTGATGGGGTGTGCTGCAGATTGGGGTTGGTCATTTTAGAAAAACAGTGAATGACACAATTGTTAGGATAAGCAAACGGAAACACATGTGCACAATTACTTAAAGAGCTCTATCCTAGCCTGACTTTCTTAGAAATAGAGCATACTACACCTTACCTTGCCTTGGGGGCTGCTATCCTAGGAAGCAGAATTCTGTGAGGCAAAGGGAAATGAGAGAAGGACAGCAAAGACACCCATCATGGGGCATTGCCAAGCTGACCACAGCTTCTCAAGAAAACACGATTGGTTCCTGGCTCGCTCGTGACCTCTCAGAAGAGAAAGGGGTGAAATTTACTTGGTGAGACCTTCTACCTTCCTTTGCTTCTCATCCATCGAAGTCTGATCCACTAGATGTTAACACCTCTGCAGAGTTAGGTTATTTTATATGGATTCTTAGGGAGGTTCCTGGGGAAACCAGAGACTGTGGTGGAAATGATCAGACCTCACCCCTGAAGAAGCTGAGGTTGTAGTGTTGTTAGTTGATGAAGTGGTCATGGTCGCTAGGGTGCCATGACCATGAGATCAGCTTGAGCAGTCACTGGGGCCCTGTACCCACTGATCAGGCAAGACATGTGGCAGAGCCCTGGGCAGGAGGCGGACAGATGTAGGACTGGATTTGGTGTAAGCTCCCCATTCTGCACTACTCCAAAAAGAATTCCATAATTTGCCTTATTAAATAGGACAGTGCCAGGAACTTTCCAGTCCCACAGAACAAACTAGTCTCACTTATTAGAAGATTGTAACCTAAGAAAGAAGTATCTTTTGATTCCCTACGAACTTCATGCCATACTTACAAAAAGTCATTTGTACAAACGACTCTGCATGTTGTAAATGACCAAGATCATTATCATCTAATTGCAATCATTATCATTACCTAATGGTATTTCTGAAGGAGACCACCTGCCCATTTCTAAGCAGATGCACCAAGTGATGGATTGATAAGTAGACCATTACATTGGGGTACATAAAAATAGGTTAAGAATTTAACTTGGAATTAGACCAAGATAAACTTGCTACTACTTTTCCCGCATAGTAAATGTATTTAGAGGAAGAGTGTTTTTAGAGTTGATGAAACTTTCAGATAGTTTAAAAATTTATTTTTGTTTTGTTTAATTCTTTATCTGAGAGGGCGAACGAAAATATACTGCAATAAAAACAAAACAAAACAAACCAACAAAAACCTATGTTGCCCTGGCCGGTGAGGCTCACTTGGTTGGGTATCATCTGTGCACAAGGAGGTTGCCAGTCCCATTCCAGGTCAAGGACACATGCGGGCTCTATCCCTGGTGTGGGGCGTATGGGAGGCAGCCAATCAATGTTCACTCTCAGTTTGCTGTTTCTCTCTCCCTCTTCCTTCCTTTCTCTCCAAAAAAATAAATAAAAACCAACAAACTATTCTTTAAAAAGGAAAAACTATATTAATTCTGACTGGAAAAAGTAGCATACATAGAGATTGGTAAGAAGAATAAAAGAAATAGAGCGATTAGCAAATACATTAATAGCTAATGTTTTAAAATTTACCACTTGAAAACATTAGGTATTAACACATAGTCTCCCTCTCAGAAATAAAGATACATTAACTTGAAAGGCAAGAAGAATTAAGACTGACCAGTTGGATCATTATTAGAAAGTCAATAAGCCAACCATTCAAAGACCAGCTTAGTGACATAATTGCTGACTTGAGAAAAATTAATCCTTTTAAAAATATTTGATTAAATTGCACAAATGAAGTTTTAACTTAGTCAAACCAAATAAATTCTTTTTTTGTGCAGCATACGTTTTGCTTGCCTACCTTGGCACATAATGTCCTCCGGATATAGACTGCCCATTATAGAGTGAAGTACTCTAACTGCTTGTATCATGCCTAATAGAAAATCTACTAAGCAAGAAGACTATTCCATTGAATTTTAGAAGCATTCAGGAACACTAATAGCCTCTTATTTTTCAAATATGCTTAGTGTTACAATGAATATAAAATAGTTCCTCCTGTGCATCAACATGACCTTTTCATAATAAAAGAGGGACAAAAGGATCCATTACTTTACAGAAATTATCAACTATAGCCCATACTCTACTGAATTCTACCCTCAGGATTTTTTGTTGTTGTTAATCCTCACCGGAGGATATTTTTCCATTGATTTTTAGGGGGAGTGGAAGAGAGAGGGAAAGACAAAGAGAAACATCAATGTGAGAGAAACACATCGATTGGTTATCTCCTTCAAGAGCCCCAACCAGGGCCGGGGCAGAGGAGGAGCTTGTAACCAAGATACCTGCCCTTGACCTGAATGGAGTGCCCTTGACCGGAATGGAATCCGGGACCCTTTGGTATGCAGGCCAATACTCTATCCACTGAACCAAACCAGATAGAGGTATCCTCAGGATTTTATAAAAAGCACAGACTGTGAGGTGAAAAAAGACATTTTTCTCCCTCACACATGATAATATTAGTTGAGATTATGAAGAGTAGATGATCCCAATAATTTTCAAGGCAGATATTTCTGTAATAAAAACTTCTAACTCTATGGGTATAAGAAACATAATGGTGAGTCAAATTTTAACATTTATTTTAATATTAATTTTATTAGTAATTTTAGAATAAAAACTAGTGTTAATATAAATTAATTATTTATCCTCCAAGGTTACAGAACTGGCCTGTTATAATTTGCTGGATATTCAAAAAGCATAGGTAGACAAAGAAATTTGTCATTCAAAAATCTTCAACATTTGAGCAAAAGTAATGTTTGCAGAGAAGTGAATGGAAAGTTACTCATATCAAAAGTATAGATGGTATTTAACACATATTTTCATGTGAAAAAAATCTCCAGATGCCCAGTATAACAAATAATCACAATTTGCAAAGGCAATATTACATGGTTATATAAAGCAAAAGATCAAGACTATAAAAGCAGGCCCTAGCTGCTTTGGCTCAGTGGATAGAGCATCAGCCCCTGACTGAAGGGTCCTGGATTCGATTCCAGTCACAGGCACATGCCTAGGTTTCAGGCTCAATCCCCACTAGGGAGTGTGCAGGAGGCAACTGATCAATGATTATACTATAGATTAAGGATTTGGAATAACAAGATTGGTTGGTCCAAATAAAAGTTATAATACTGCCCTAGCTAGTTTGACTCAGTGGACAGAGTGTCGGCCTGCGGACTAAGGGGTCCCAGGTTCGACATGCAGGAGGCAGCCGATCAATGATTCTATCTCATTATTGATGTTTCTATTTCTCTCTCCCTCTCCCTTCCTCTCTGGAATCAATAAAAATATATTAAAGAAAAAAAGCTACAAAACTGACTTTTGGGTGAAGATGATCCTTTTGCTGCCTTGAGGCTTTGCTACCTCTTCTCATCCCCTGACTTGTTCCATTCAATAGCCTGAAACACACTGGGCTTTAAGTCATCTTTGAGTATAAGTGATACAAGCTTTTATATGACCTGAAAATCCACTGCATTTGCCCTGACCTGTACAGAAAGTAATATTTCTCTTGGAGAGCAAACATATATTGTGATTTTATGAGGAAGAGAGGGAAACAGAAAGAACTAAAGGCAGGCGAATAAAATTGATTGTGAAAGAAATGAGCACTTTGCAAAACACATTGAAATCCTCAAAAATATGAGTTATTGTTATTCAGATGCGATAAAATACATTTAATAAAAGTAGGAACTTCATTAACCTATATTCTAAGAGGCCATTGAAAAAGCATTGAAATAATATTAAATGAAATCTTATGAATATGTATTAGAGGAATCTGCATTTGAATATCCATGTTTGAGTTAAAGTGCTTTTTTACAGTAAATCACTTTTATTTGTATGCCATCAACTGAGAGCTCTCTATGAAAGTCCTACACCAAATACCTCATCTCCTCCTGAGGGGTTACATGTTATGCATCCATTCATAGGAAAAATATTGCTATAATGTGTATTTTCTCTTTGAATCACAGGCAAAAAAAACCCCAAAACAAAAAGCAAACAAACAAAAAACACATGCACACACACACACACAAAAAAAAAAAAACAACAACAAAAAAAACAAAACCCTATTAGTATGGAAATCACTGTGGCTTCTACTGATTTTAATAAATGTATACTTACTAAAGTCAGAGCATATGTATGTGACAAAGAATAAAATCTATTTCTAAGCCACTAAAGAGCAACAATAACAAAAATTAGGTGGAAGCCAGTGAGGAAGAATAGATGCATGTGTGTGTCCTGGCAGAGAAAATGGCATGGAGAGTGTCCTGCGGGGGTGAGGGTGGGGTGAGAAGCATAAGTGCAATCGTCATGACACATAAAATAAAAGGGAGGTTGCCATCTCATTGCCAAACCAAGCAATTACTGGTATGCAAGTATCTTTGTCTCTATACACAAACTGATGTGATAAAATACACACAGAATGAAGTTATCTATAATAATAAAAGGGTAATATACTAATTAGACCAGATGTCCTTCCAGGCGTCATTCCAGACGTCCTTCCGATGAAGCCAGGGCTGGAGGGAAGCAGCCCAGGTCCCAAGTCCTGGGTGCCTGCTGGCAGCTGGAGGAAGGAAGCCTGGGTCCCGGCTGCCAGAGGGAAACTGGTGCTGGCAGCTGGCAGGAGGAAGGCCTACTCTTGCATGAATTTTCGTGCATCAGGCCTCTAGTCTAAATATAATGTGTTAATTTCTATTTGAGTTATTGTAACAGAATTTCACTTTCCCCATTAAAAATTACAGTTTAAAAATTTTAAATGTAAATTCATTCTAAATGTCTGTTAAGACACAGAAAACTAGACAGAAAAAGGTAAAGGTTTGTGAGATATACTAGTAAATTTCCTGAGAGAAACTGTTTTCACACTTTCAGCCACTCATGTGGTGACAATGTCAAGTTGAGATTGTCAATGTTTGGGGAAGGTCATTTTGCAAGTGCTGCTGCTCCAGTTCTTTAACTTGTCAAAACGGACTGATATGGTAGATAGACAGATTTTAGCATTTGGTTAAGTGTTTGTGAGACAGATCCTCAGCATGATGGGCTGGTATAACCTCAGTTTAAGAGCTTGAGTGTTCCCATTCTTTACTGTTTTTTTTATCTTTGTGAAAATTTTTTATTTCTTCAAAAACCAAAGTGTCTTTTTTTTCTGTTGCTCCCCTCACCTTCATTATAGCATAAAACTCTTAGCTTGCAATTTACTTCAGGGACTTTGCTTCTAGCCTCAATGATATTTTGTCTGTGTATGTAAGTGTATTTTCCATGGTGGAGGATGGGGTGGAGAAGGAGTAGAAATATGTAGTTTATTCTGAAATGAGTTTTAATTCCCAAGTGTTTTCAGATATGTGGGAAAATAAATAACTTAAAAACTAAATGACCTATTTAATCCACCTATATCTTTCCTCTGAACACATGAGGAAAGGGATTTGAACAGATAAAAGACTCATCCTGAATCTAATAGAGCAAGAAACTGTAGGGCATACCACCAACACCTGAACGATCCTGCTCTCCATGACTTATCTGGCTAAATAAAGTTTATTCCCTTCAGTCAGGCTGTAAATATTTTTTTTTCAAATCCTGGCATGCTAGCAGTAAAACCCAACTCTCTATTTTATGCCATATCCTCAAAGTCACATGTGTTAGAGTATCAGTTTCCTTTTAACACAATGATATAATAGATGGTATTCTCTGAAAGTCATTAGTTAAGCAATGTTTGGCAACAAAAACCCTATGGAAGGTTACTTTTTTGTTTGAGAATTTTAGAACTGAGTAGATAGTGTGGTTGTTGTCATTAAAAATGACTAATAAGAAGGCAAGGTTGCAAGACTTTAGCCAACTCTTTCTCATACAAACAAAATTCTGTAAAATAAAAAAAGGCCTGGGATACTTTACTTTTATTTCTCTGTTTGGGTTCATTTAGAACTGGCTTAATTGAAGGAGAAAGTTGTATGTCATGATTTAAAGACACTGCAATCTTGAAACAACCACACTACCATTCAATTCTAAATCAAGGACCCCATATGATTTGTGAGTGAGCTGTAAACCTTGCTAGTGCACTTCCTATCCCCAATTCCAATTCCTTATTATAATGCGCATCCATATCTCCTAAAAGTCTTTTCAAAAGGAAATCCCTATTTTAAAAGAGGAACCTGAAATAGCTCAGACCTGTGCAAATACCCTCTATTGTTTTAAACACACAGTTAAAGAAAGACATGGCCCAGCTGGCCTTCATTCAGCTAATATACCATTCAGTAGTTTAAAAAATAAAACAAAACAGAAAAGATTCTTGCCTGAGTTTAAATGGCAACAAAAGAGTGGAGAAAGGAGGAATAATCAGTCCTGGACAAAACACACACACACACACACACACACACACACACACACACACATAAAAATGAGGGTAAAGAATTAGAAGGAAAACACTTTATTTTTCAACTTTAAGGTTAATTACAAATAAAACAGTACAGTGCCAATCAGGACTCTCTGATATCGCTGTGCAAAAGGCACAGGACTGGCTAAGTGACTAAAAATGCATGCCATGAAAATACTTGCTCCCCCACCTCCTTGTTCTTCCCTTTCTCTTCATTTACTAAGATTGGAAGACAAACTAGGTAGAGAAGCTGTAACACTCTGGAGTGGTCCAAGTTCTGATCATCAAACCTCGCACAGATTGGGGTCATGGAAGGTTAAGCAGTCAAATGGGAGAAGATTAACTTGTCAGGATGAGGCTGTGAGGCTGGCTGGCGCAGGCTGTTAGGTCCCTCCGTGTGGCCTGTGGCGGCAGCCACTGACTCAGAGGGTCCTCAGCAGGGAGCAGGTCGCTCTCCCTGAGGCGGGTGACAATCAGCTGATTCAGCCACCAGTCCAGGGTCAAACTAGTTTTACTAAGTAATATCTCAAACTAGGAGTTGTCTGACAAAGTGTGTGTAGGAAGATAAATTCCAGTCAAATGCATCCCAGAGACAAGTTTGGTGGTTGTTTTTTCCTGCTCTATTAACTGCGGAAGACCCTGGGCATGTATTTAACTAGATGATGTGCAATCCAACACAAGAAAATACTTGCTTTGGAACAGTCATGGGGAAAGGAAGAAGATGATTTGTCTTTCTTTTTTTAAATACACAATATTGAATTCTTTCAGTGAAGAGGGGAACTTATTATTTTCATGTTGGATATTTAAAGGGACCTCTTTGAAGCACAAGGCATTTTATTTATTTTTATTTTTTAAAATTTTATTTTATTGTTTAAAGTATTACAAATAGTAGTACATATGTCTCCTTTTTCCCCATTGCCCTTCCCCCATCCTCCCCTACCCCCCGGAACATGCCCTCAACCCACACACCCCCGCCCCCAGTGTCTTGTGTCCAATAAAACCTATCAGATTGGCAAAAATGCAAAAGTTTGACAACATAATATGTTTGGTAAGGCGGTGTGAAAGAAGCAGTGTCACATATTGCTTATGGGAAAGCAAAATTTTTTCATCACCTCTCCCTTCCTCTCTGAAGTCGATAAAAAATGTATTTAAGAAAAACAACAACAAAACCCCACAAGAATTTGATTACACATCCATATTGAGGCATACCCCCCAAAATAAAATTTGGAAATTTGGGTATAAGAATGAGTTGCAATAATTTTATTGTTGGTTTTTATTCTGAGATTGATGCATTTGTGGAATAAAACATATAAATAATTATGTTGGTATTTTGGGAATTAGGATTTTGGGCATTGGAAAAAGGAGAAAGAGATAGAAGATAAATGAAGTTAGTAAAAATGCTGTAGTTGCTTTTTTTAAAAATCTTTATTGTTGCCCTAGCCGGTTTTGCTCAATGGATAGAGCGTTGGCCTGCGTTGCCCTTCGGTCCCAGGTTCAATTCTGGTCAAGAGCACATGCCCAGGTTGTGGGCTCGATCCCCAGTAGCGGGTGTGCAGGAGGCAGTTGATCAATGATTATCTCTTATCATTGATGTTTCTATCTCTCTCTCCCTCTCTCTTCCTCTCTGAAATCAATAAACATATATTTAAAACATCTTAATTGTTGAGAGTATTCCAGATGTTCCCCTTTTTCCCCATTGTCCCCCTTCACCTGGTTCCCACCCCATCCCAGGCCTTCACTACCCTATTGTCTGTGTCTACAGGTAAAAATGCTATAGTTCTGAATTTGAATTTGAAATACCAGAAGGAACTCATATTGTGTTTTACCTAAAATAACCAGAACTTTTTGATAAATGGCTAATTTTTGTTCTGGGATGAGAAATGTTTGAGATAAGCCTGGATATCATTCCATACCTGAAAACAAAGAGACTTTAAAAAACTAGTGGCATTGTAGCAAAAGAAATGAGTCCATTTAAAGAGGTACTCAGTTGACAAAGATGCATGAATTTATATATGAATAAAAACAAAACTGCAATGAATTAAATACACCAAATGTATTTACTTCCATAAATTCTAATGTTAATAGCAGAAATCATTGAGTTTGTATATCTAGATAATTCAGCCAATAACTGAAAAAATATATATAAAATTAGAATATCATCAATAATGGATCTAGGCAAGGGCCATCAAGAACTCTGATGTCAGAACTGAGACAATGTGATTTTATGTGCTTCCTATGGAAGCACACACTGCCACCTGTGAAGCATTCTTGCCAAAAAATTCAAACCCGAATTTGGCCATATATAGATACTAGAGGCCCAGTGCATGAAATTCATGCAAGGGTAGGCCTCACAGCCCTGGCTGCCTTGGCCACTGCCTCGCAGCCACAATGGCTACCTTGGCCCTCGCAGCCCCAGCTTCATCCGGAAGGACGTACGGACAGTGGTTCCACTGCTGGGCTATTTGGTCGATTTGCATATTATGCTTTTATTATTATAGATAACTACCATTTTGCAGAAAATATAGAGAACAAAGCAACATATTAATTAGGGGATACAATCAGCAATTCCAGACTATAATAAATGCTACAGGACAAATGACCCGATCTTTCAAATAAGTGTATTTCAAGGGAATAAAGGGAGAGGGGAGAGAAGCAGTTTAGAAGAGAGAGAACCAATGGCAGTAGATCTTATTTTAATCCAGATTATACTAAATGAACCATTAAAAATACATAAGACAATCAGGAAATTTGATGATTTAAAGCAATTATTAATATTCTAAGTGCGATAATGATATTGTGATTATGTGTGTGTGTGTTTTTTTTTAAAAAAGAAAGATCCTATCTTTTAGAGAGATGTACTAAAATTCTTTGATAGCTAAGATTTGATTCACAGTTACCTAAGGCAGGGACATAGATGAAATAAGATTAGCCATGTGTTGGTAATGGTTGGAAACTAAGTGGTGAGCATGTGGGCATTCTTTATATTATTCTCCTTTTGTACATGTTTGAACTTTTCCATTATGTAAAGTTTTTAAAAATGTATTTGAAGTACTGAATGCTAAGCTTTGCGTCTCTTACCTCTTGGGCAGTATTTTCTTTCCCCATATTGTGGTGCCCCCTATTAGTTATGAAAATTATTACCTGGATTTCCTACAGGGAGTGAGGAAAATCTTTTTTTTTAAGACAATAGGTTCATAAATTTTACATTTTTCCTATTTGCTAATTTGTAATCATAAAACTAAGTGAAGGTAAAAAATCTAGGCAAAAAAACACACAAAACAAAATAAAACTAGCAACAAGCAAAGGAAAACATTGCTTCAGAACTGAGCAAGTTATCAGAGGCAGGACAGAGGGAAGAATCTGTTGCTGAGGTCACTAAATCCTGATTCCTTCTCCAGGCCTTTCACTAATAAGGGGAGTGAACTTAGGCAGATTATTAGCTGTCATGTGAAATGGTCTCCCCGAAATTTAATCCAGTCCAATCCTACTCGATTCAGTTCAGTTCTGCTCAGTTCTATTTTCTTCTACAAACAATTTGTTTAAAAATGCAAATTGCAACAAATAGATGCATCTATTTTGTCTAGAAATGACATTTGCTGGCAGTAGGGAGGAGATTCTTTTTCTAAATAAAAATCTCATTTACTATGGCAGCCATTAGGCTAAGAGATAATTCATTATATTTAAATATCCTCTCCTGTAATTATATTACACATGAAGTAATACATCAGCCTTTCAGCCCTTGTATGAAAAAATATAAGAATTCAAAGGAAATTCACAATGACATTGTATAGGGTGGGGCAACAGTAGGTATACAGTTGTGAGTATGCAAACACAAAGTTTATTCTTGTATTATTAATTAATTATTTATCATATGAACAAGTGTAAACTATTTTGTTCTACCCTGTATTTTCTTTTCTTTAGTGTGATGGAAAAGTTCTAATCTATTTGTATGACAGCCAGGAAATTTTCACAGGATGATTTTAAGTCTGAATCTTTCTGGTACAAATGTTTCAAACATTTGTGTGGAATAGTCTTTAGGAAGCATTCTCCTTCATTGAGTATGCACACACAGTGTCTATGTATCCTTGAGGGTGACATGTAACCTCCACTCCTGTTTCCATGTGACAAAATCCCATTAGAGTAACACTCTGGCCCCTTGTGCTCCTATGGCACTCACTTACTCCTCCAGAGAGACACGAGTCTCCTCCTTGGCTGGTGAGTTCACAAGAAGATGGACATGCTTGGCTGGCCCCTTCCTCATCACTCTGGTCAACCAGCCTGACCACAGAGTCAGTTCTGAGCTGCTTTCATTCTCTCTGGGGAGGACTGCAAAATGACCAACTCTGCTAGAGACTGGATTCATCTGCCTTTTTGTTTTTGTGGTGATGCGTCAGCAAGTCCATTTGTCCTCAGATCTAAAATTATGTCGCATCTAGTAATCTCCTAAATTGTGTTTAATATTTACTCTCCATGCAGTGAAATAGATTTTATAAATTTAATTTTACAGTTGAGTAAACTAGGATTCTGAGACATGACCAGATCACATTACTAGCAGATGATAGAGGGCGGTCCCAGTCCTTTTGGGAGTCCTCAAGAGGGTCAATTAAATAGCATCATATCCCTTTCCTTAAACCCAGTTGTGAGAAATTTTAGAAATAAATCAGGAACTGCTGATAGAGGACAAGAATCAACCATATGTATATTAAGAGTTAAGTTGGAACACATGTGCTTGCTAATACCAAATCCCAGAATTGAACCGATTTTCCTGCATAGGACTGGGACAGACCTCCCACCCCCACTCCACTTGGCTTCCTTTCCCCTTCCTTCTCCCTTTCTCTCCTTCCCCCCTCTCTCACCCTCTCAGCAAGGAGAAAGCTAGCTCCCTGCAAGTAGCTCACTCTCACAGTTAGAATCTCAGCGAGGAGCTGAACACACTTAGTCTTCCCCAGTTTGCCAATCAGATAAATTACTCAGCTTCCCTCGGGGGTGGAGTGAATGGAAGGTCAGAGAGCGGCTGTCGGATAACTCTAATAGTTCTCTAGCCACATGGCAGGAAACATCTGGAGTGGAGAATAAGCATTTACCCCCAAATTCCCCAGATTAATTTTTCTCTTAACCTCATACATTCAAATAATAATACCGTGCCTAGGCCTCAGAGAAGATGCACAGGCTCCCAGGACAGTTTCACTCTTATCTTTATGACATTGTTCTCCAAATTATTACTGCCTGCCCTTTCGGATTCTCCTGGGACTCCAGAGTCACTATAAAATTTGCCTCTAGAATGTTCTAAAATGGATTTAAGTCACTCAACTTTAAGGCCAGTCTTATTCCAAAGTTGGGAATTCTTTCTCTATTTTATTTCTATTTCCAAATAACATCCAGCTTCACTTTCCCAGAGCATGTCACAGGCTCTTCAATAAGATTTAATGACAGCAGAAAGATAGAAACCATAAAATTTCTCTAGCAAGGAGATGCTAACGCCATAAAAATACCCTGAGTCTGAACATAAGGACCTGCACTATTAGAAAAGTCCCAGGGCAAAACTGGAGTTCAAAGATTAAATCTCTTTTCAAGTTAAAGTCAAAATTTATTAAAGTCCAAATGAAGTTAAGTCTGATATCAAATTATTTTCCCCTGTGGAATTAAATGTTTGAAGTTTAAAATGTCTAAGTTGTAATTAAGACCCAAACCATCCTCCCAAATTTATCATTCAGCTCAGTCTCAGCACAGGGATGCCTGGGTCGAGTTGGTCTTTCAGCAGCTACCTTCTGCGACGCACTCATAGGAATAGGTCTAGTCCCTTTGATGCTGGGCGGCACCTGGGAGGTCTTGGGAGGCCTCAACCCAATCCAGGTCTTTGTCACAGAACAAGAAGGATCAAGAGTGTGACAAGAAGATTTAGCAAGCACAATACATTTATGAAAGATTAGCACACACTTGACAAGCGAGAGTGGGCAGCCTTCCAGAACGAGACATGCCTATGGGGTCTGGATGGAATGTTTTTATTAAATGTGGTAAGTGGTCGGGACAGGGTGGTCCCCTCCTTCTGATGCTGGTGGGGTGACTGCTGACACAGCTCATCCTTGTCTCTCTTCTCCATATATTGATTTCTTTTCAGTCCTCCCAATTAAAGGAAATTGGGGAGGGAGGAAACTGGGAAACAGGTGGTCAGTGAAGGCTGCATCTGTGATGTCTCAGCCAAGATGGAACAGGGGAGGAATAGAGCTTGAGGCCTTTGTTCCCTATTCTAATTCTCCGATCTCACCTTCATGTAGACTTTCTGGATTTGTAATGTCAAGTCTCTGATACACTTTAAAGAATCCAAAGGATTAATAAGAAACCAGAGATTATTACAGCATTGGCTCCACACCCACCAAACTTAGAAAACAAGCTGATCTCTGTCCCTAGAGATGTTATCTCATTCAGAATTACGTTGCCAGAAGTCAGTGTCACCAAGACCATAGCAGGGACTCAGTGCCCATGATAGAGATATGCTGGCCTGTCCATACCAGTTGTCTGCAATCCACTCCCTATACATTTAAACTCCACTGAGATAAACATTACAGTGAGAAGCAAATTGAGGCACTATAATTTGCATATCTGGGGATAGGGAGGCTTCTCCTGTGAATACTGCTTTCTCAGAAAATTGACATAAGTCCTTACACGAGTGGAGAAATTTGTATTGTTGACAGTCCCAAACATCAGGATTTAGGACAATGGCTTTCTAGCCTCATCATAGTGCATTCAAAGCCTTGATTTCTGCTGCTTCCAGTACTGAGTGTGGACTCCATCAGGTGCCATAGCATATTTCGTTGTAAACAGGCATTAGCATTAGTTCCTGGGCCACAACTATTGCTGTTATGCCCTTTTCTTTAGTCATATCTGGTCCCCCAAAATGGTTTCCCTAAGAATATTTGTCCTTTTGATTATAACTCATCCGTCTAGAATCAAAATGAATTTGTAGACAAGCCTTATGAATCCAAGACTAATAACATTTCCTTTTGCAACCCTGATGACAATTCAAAACACCAAAAAAACAACAACAAAAAAACAACAACGATAATATGAGAAGCCTCCCCAGACCTGGCGCTAAAAATGTAAAGCCAGAACCTCATGGCTGCTCTCTGTAACACCCAAGAACTCAGCTCTCGTTGATTCTAAAGCAGCAATTCTTATAACACCCTTAAGGCCTTTAACAATGGCATGTTGCCTCAGCCACTACTTGGAAAAGCTGTTCCTGCTTTTCATGGTGAACAGGGGCTACCTATAGCTTGCTGAGGGCCTCCCAGTGGGTCTCTGTTGCTAGAGCCCCAGCCTGCCAGTGATTTAACTGAGGCCAGATCTTTACCAAGGCCAACTCTTATCTTAAGTCCTGCCTCTATAAAAACTAAAACAAACAAAACCACTCACTTGTCTGTGGACAAACCCATCAAAGCCTATTTAAATCCACCAAGGTCAAAATACAATGTTCCCCAAGGTTTAGCATCTCCTCTGCATGTCCCAGCAGTTAAAGTCTAACCCCATATACACTGAGTGGCCAGATTATTATGATCTCTGAACGCATAATAATCTGGCCACTCAGTGTATATCCTATATAATAAAAGGCTAATATGCAAATTGTCCCCTCAACCAGGAGTTCGACCAGCAGGCAGGCTGGCCAACCGCCCATGTCCCCTCCCCCTGGCCAGGCTGGCTGGACCCCACCCATGCACGAATTCATGCACCGGGCCTCTAATATATATATGTGTGTGTGTGTATATATATATATATATATATATATATATATATATATATATCCTACCTAATAAAAGAGTAATATACAAATTGACCATACCTCCGCTACACTCACAAGCCACGCCCACCAGCCAATCAGGAGCAAGTATGCAAATTAACCCAACCAAGATGGCTGCAGCCACAGAGCGAGCAGGAGGCTTGGTTTTCCCTGGCAATGGAGGAAGCCAAGCTTCTCGCACACCCTGGCCGGCCCTGGACTCCACTCAAGGCTACAAAGTTTCAATTATAGAAGATAAATAAATCCCAACAAAAATGGCAGCAGCCACAGAGCTAGAGAGAGCAGGAGGCTTGGGTTGCCCCCGGCAATGGAGGAAGCCAAGCTTCCTGGCCTGCTCTGGCCTCCGCTAAAGGCTATAAAGTTTCAATTATAGAAGATAAATAAATCCCAGATACCAGGGCCTCTGCTTGGGTTGCCATGGGGCGTGGCCAGCCTGCAAACCACCACAGGTCCCTCACCCAGGCCACCCCACACCCCAAGGGAACACCCACCCTGATCTGGGACACCCCTTCAGGGAAAACCAGCCAGCCCCCACCCATGTACCAGGTCTCTATCCTATCTAATAAAAGAGTAATATGCAAATTGAACATCACTCCAACACACAAGATGCCCTCATGTGGACACAAGTTGGCCGCCACAAGATGGCCAGCAGGGGAGGGCAGTTGGGAGGGACCAGGTCTGCAAGGGAGGGCAGTTGTGGGCAATCAGGCCAGCAGGGGAGGGCAGTTGGGAGGGACCAGGCCTGCAAGGAAGGGCAGTTGGGGGTGATCAAGCCTGCAGAGGAGGGCAGTTAGGGGTGACCAGGCTGGCAAGGAGGAAAGTTGGGGGCGACCGGGCCTGCAGGGAAGGGCAGTTGGGGGGGACCAGGCCAGCAGGGTAGGGCAGTTAGGGGCAATCAGGCTGGCAGAGGAGCAGTTAGGCATCATTCAGGCTGGCAGGGGAGTGGTTAGGGGGTGATCAGGCTGGCTGGCAGAAGTGGTTAGGGGCAATCAGGAAGGCAGGCAGGCAAGCAGTTGGGAGCCAGCAGTCCTTGATTGTGAGAAGGATGTCCGACTGCCCATTTAGGCCTGATCTTACCAGGATCGGTCCTAAACGGGCAGTCGGACATCCCTAAAGGGGTCCCAGATTGGAGAGGGTGCAGGCTGGGCTGAGGGACAACCCCCTCCTGTGCACAAATTTCGTGCACCAGGCTTCTAGTATAGTATATATATATATATATATATATAGTAGTATATATACATATACATATACATATATATATATATATATGTATACACACACACACACACACACACACACACACACACACACACTGAATGGCCAGATTATTATGCATTCAGAGATCATAATAATCTGGCCACTCAGTGTATATCTCAAAAGATTAAAAATGAAAGAAAAATGCAAGTTCAAAATGCCCAGCCCGAACAGTAAAGCCCAAGCCTAATATCACATGTCTGGGCTCTCCACAAGTGCTTTTAGTTTTCTGCTCACTCTTCTGCCTCATTGCCCATAGTCCCATTGCCCATAGTTCCTGGCCCATGATTGAAATTCTGTGAATCTCTGAGCAAGAGGGAGCAATACCTCCATTGTTCAAATTCTGAAACAAAACAAAGGTATCAGAGGGAGTTAAAAAATACCAGCTTCTGAAAGGATATATGCACCCCTATGTTCATAGCAGCACAATTTACAATAGCTAAGATTTGGAAACAGCCTAAGTGGATTAAAAAACTGTGTGTGGTACATCTACATAATGGAATACTATCCTACATAATAAAATGGTAATATGTAAATTACCATCACTCCGCTACGCCCACGATTGGGCCAGCAGGAGGCGCAGGGGGCGGGACTCAGGGTGGCCCGGGTAGCTGATTGGGCCAGCAGGACGCTGACCTCGCGGCGCTGGCGCCGCGAGCTCAGCGTCTGTACCATGGCTGCCGGAGGCTTTCAGAAGGCCTGGGGCACCGGCGGACAGCCGGCCAGGTCCCCCGCGATCAAAGGCCAAAGCGGGGGACCTGGCCGCCTGTCTGCGGAGGCTTTCGGAAGGCCTGGGTCGCCGGCGGACAGCCAGCCGGACAGGTCCCCCGCGATCAAAGGCCAAAGCGGGGGACCTGGCCGCCTGTCTGCTCCGGCGCAAGGCCTTTCGAAAGCCTCCGCAGCGCCGGAGGCTTTCGAAAGGCCTGGGTCGCCGGCGGACAGCCAGCCGGACAGGTCCCCCGCGATCAAAGGCCAAAGCGGGGGACCTGGCCGCCTGTCTGCTCTGGTGCAAGGCCTTTCGAAAGCCTCCGCAGCGCCGGAGGCTTTCGGAAGGCCTGGGGCACCGGCGGACAGCCAGCCAGACAGGACCCCGCGATCAAAGGCCAAAGCGGGGGACCTGGCCGGCTCTCTGCTCCGGCGCAAGGCCTTTCGAAAGCCTCCGCAGCGCCGGAGGCTTTTGGAAGGCCTGGGTCGCCGGCGGACAGCCAGCCGGACAGGTCCCCCGCTATCAAAGGCCAAAGCGGGGGACCTGGCCGCCTGTCTGCTCTGGTGCAAGGCCTTTCAAAAGCCTCCGCAGCGCCGGAGGCTTTCGGAAGGCCTGGGGCACCGGCGGACAGCCAGCCAGACAGGACCCCGCGATCAAAGGCCAAAGCGGGGGACCTGGCCGGCTCTCTGCTCCGGCGCAAGGCCTTTCGAAAGCCTCCGCAGCGCCGGAGGCTTTCGGAAGGCCTGGGGCACCGGCGGACAGCCCGCTGGTGCACCAGGTGCATGATTAAATCATGCACTGGGCCTCTAGTGCCACTATAAAAAAAAGAAGGAACTTTTACCATTTGGAATGGCATGGATGGAACTGGAAAGCATTATGCTAAGCGAAATAAGCCAGTCGGAGAAAGATAAATATCACATGATCTCACTCATATGTGGGATATAATGATCAAGATAATTTGATGAACAAGAATCCATCCAGAGACAAATGGTAGGGGAGGGAGGTTAGAGAGCAACCAAAGGATTTGTATGCATGCATATTAGTGTAACCAATGGGCACAGACTCTGGGGCAGTGGGGGCTTGCCCGGGGTGGGGCTGGCTGCGGGGCGGGGGGTCAATTGGGGAAAAAGGAGACTTATGTAAAACTTTAGACAATAAAAATAAATAAATAAATAAATAAATAAATAAATAAATAAATAATAAATAAAACACAAAATATATCAGCTTCTTTTTGGTAAAAACCAGGTTGAAGTACACGGCTTACACATATGAGCAGGTAAGCGTCCTGCTATTGCATCTCAGAATGAGAACTCACCATGTGGTTACAGATAGCACTGGGCTGGTGTGCCTCCTGCTACAGGTGTCAGAGTAACCGAGGAAGCTGTTACCTTCTCCCAAGAGGAAGAATAGCAGAGCTCAACTAAAAATGCTTTTATTCTTTATATATATATATAAATGATTTGAGAGAGGAAGGGAGAGAAACATCAATGATGAGAGAGAACCATCGATCAGCTGTCTCCTACACACCCCTCACTGGGGATTGAGCCTGCAACCCTGGCATGTGCCCCGACTGAGAATCAAAACGGAACCTCTCGGTTCATAGGTTGATGATCAACCACTGAGTCATGCTGGCTGGGCTGCCCAGTTTATTCTTTACAAATGTATCCTTTGTGTAAATCTTTCCCCCTCCCCAGGCAGGAGTGAGGAAGGGAATGTGGAGTTAATGCCATTGAGCTCTGTGCCAGAAGATGTGCCTGAAGGAATAACTCCACCCACCCTCCCTCCTCTACCCCTATTAACAGATCCAGAAGCTCATGACTCTCCTTCTTTCTATTAGAGAGCACCTGTTTCCCTGCTAGTAAGCTGTCTGTTTGTGCTGTTATTCAGATGTTTATCTAATATATAGAGACAGTTATCTTTAAACAGACTATTGTCTCTACTTCCTTATCTCTGGTGTATATGTACGTAAATCCATCTATAGGTCTGACAAACTTGCCTGTCATATGTCTTACCACCATTAAAGTGGTGGTAAAATTGGAAAAAATTAAACTGTTCTATGGCAAATGCCTTTAGTTTAGCCCCAGAATGCCAAGGGATTAATGTAGCCCACAGGGGCCAGCAACAAGTCCATGAGAGACCATGCATGTGAAAGGCACTGCCATACAATTAAGGATGAAGTGCATATTAATTCTCTCTCTTCTTTCCTCGGAAGAAACATTCTTAATACATTCAAGAATGGAAAAATGAATGGAACTTTATTCTTTATGCTGGAATGGCATTATTTATTTAAATGATTGATGGCACTTGGAGCATAATGATTGTAGTTGTAGCTGGGAATAAGCCATTTTCAACCTTCTTTCTCCTCTATTTCTTAACAGAGGAAGAAATCATGAGAAACCCAACAGAACTGGGCATGCAATCCTTATTTGACTACTAGTATGCCTGTTGATTCTGATTTGGCCCCAGAAATTTTCTTCCTTATGGTGAAAGAAAAGGAGCATGCTGGAATTATTAGCACTGGAGAGTTGGAGGGCAAATAATGCTGATGGAATAAATAATACATCATTTATTAAAACTGTTCTGGAGGGATTTATACCAAATCACTTTAGCCTCAAAGCATAATATTTAGCAAGCTCTAACAAGTTTCAGGGAGAGATATTACTTTGTAACTCAACAAGGATTCTTGATATACTGCCTAAATTAGACAGCATATTAAAAATTAATGGCAGGCCAACATCCTACAATTATACTTTTATCTGGGGAGCAGACTACCTGATTTGAATGATATTAGTGCTTTTTGGCTGTGCATCCTCTCTACAGTTTCAGCTGACTGAATTTGCCTTTTTCACAATGAGCATGAAGATAAGCAGACATACTGAAAGAGGTGTGGACTATAAGGTGGTATTGAGGCAGGTTAGTAAGGAACTAGGAAAAATTCCCTGGCAATAGGATGAGGAAACTGAAACAAATGGCAAAACAAGTGGCCATAAGCTGAGCAACCAACAGCCAGCTAATAAATCACAAGACCCTACCTTCCCTAACCCAAGTTGCCCATGAGCAGATGGTTTAAATCACCTCAATCAAGGAGGTAGATAACAAAATCTAGTTAGACTACGCTAATTGAAGATGGAGGTGAAGCTGACCAGAGAATGAACCTAAACTCCATTATAGGCTCATTTTAATACATCAACATGCCTGGGCTGACCAGCAGCCGCTGAGCGATGGATGAACAGATTACTCAGACACAGTTTGGCTGTGAAAGAGAGGGCTAAGGGGCTTGCCTGGCTCTAGTGGCCAGAGCAACCTTGATTGCTTGCCTCATTAGGCTTTATTGGAATTGTTATCTTTAGATACAATCAGTGGGGTGAGTAATCTTGGGAGGACACGTGTGTTTACATTGTCCTCTAGGCAAGGGCATCCAGGGATTAAGCATAAGGATTCCAGTAAACACCCGGGGGTCTGCACGTACACATACTTGTTTGGAAAGGTCAAGGAATAATTAGGGGCACTGCCTTCGACACTCCCCTAAGTCTTTTCTAAGTTGGAATTCTGATCAACAGGGCAGGCGGCCTTCCACACGCTTCCCTTTTCTCAGAATGTCCTCCTCACAAACTTTCCAACCAAGTCTCTTGTGCTCCCCAACATCAACATACTTATCAACACACCCTGTGCTGCTGTGATCAGAAGCAGGAAGATCCATAAAGGTTACACGACGGCTGACGGAGCTCTCCTGAGAAGTCTCCACCCCTTTCTCAGAAATCAAATTAATATTCTATTGAGATATTTCCTGGGACCTGCTCTAAAACCCTGCCTATAGAAAAATAGACAAAAATCTCAGGACAAAGAATGTCAGTGCATGCTCTTATTTGAGCACGCCCATGCCTGTTTCTCAGGAGTGTATCTTTGCTTCCTCTATTCTAAGCTCTAAGGGTTCCAGCAAGACTTGCATCCAGGGGAGCAGAATACAACAGCAGCTCCTCCAGGCTTACCCCCTCATCCTGTCTCCAAGGCCCCTGCCTTTACTTTACTGCCCAATCCCTGCTCCTCGTGCTAATGCCTATATTGGTATTTGCTTTTGAGGGAACCTGAATTGCAACAGGCTGTCAATACAAAATTATATTCAGAATCAATTTTTTATACACACCCCCCCCACACACACACACAAACACCTACACATTAACACCTACTAATCATTTACATCCATCTGTTGGCCCAAGGGGAAGATCACAGATATATAGCCCTCTCTTTTCTTATCTACCTACTATACCCGTGAGCAAGAGCAGTGTTGCTATAGATGATCAAATACAGAGATATTTTATTGGGCACAATCTCAGGGGCTAAATGCCAATAAATTTGACAAGTTAAAGTTTTAAAAGATACAAAACACCAAATCTGGCAGAAGAATAAATAGAAAACTTAATAGACCTGTACTCATTAAGGATATTAAATTCCTAATTAAAATATCTCCACAAAGGTAATCTAGGTCTAGATAGCTTTCCTGGTAAATTCTACCAAATATTTGAAAACAAAACAATTCCAACCCTACTCAAATCCTTGAAAAAAGTGGTATAGGAGAGAACATTTGCTAACATATTTTGTGAAGCTAGCATTATACTGATAGTAGACTTATAAGGAAAGAAAGCTACCAAAAAAATCATAGGTACAAAAAAATATACTCTCAAAAAATATGGGTACAAAAATATTTATTTAAATATTAAAGAATGAAATACACACACACATATATATGTGTGTGTGTAATATGTGTGTGTGTATTTCATTCTTTAATATTTAAATAAATATTTTTGTACCCATATTTATACTTAGGTAATATATATGCTTAATTAAAACAACTATATATTTTATGTATATATACATACATATTTCCAATTAGCAAATAATCTATGATGACTAAGTGTCTCTTATTGCTGGAGAGCAAGGCTATTTAACAATGGAAAATCAATGTATTTACCATATTCACAGAATAAAGAAGAACTATAGATGATATGTCAATAGATTCTGAAAAGGTGTATTTGATTATATTCAACCCCATTTATGATAAAAAGCCTCAATAAAACCAAGTATAACAGAACTTCTTAAACCAATGAAGGACATCAACAAAAGCTCAAGGATTAACATTATACTAAAAGTTAGTTGGGAATAAGGAAAGGTACCTGCTCTTACCACTTTTATTGTTCTTGATATACTTCACAGTGCAGTATTACAATAAAGAAAAATAAAGAAATGAAAGTTAGTTTTTTCACAATTTGGAAAGTTTGTCTTTTATTGTTTTGAATATGTTATCTGGTTTTTCATCTAGGTAGTCAAATTATGCAGTATTTGGGTCCTCTCTGCCATTCTTTCCTTTTTACCATTTTTTCTCACTCTTTATCTTATGTTTATTTGTTTGTTGCCAAGCCTTTCTTCAACTTCTCGTATCATCATACCTAATAAAATGGTAATATGCAAATTACCATCATTCCGCTACGCCCACAATTGGGCTGGCTGGAGGCGCGGGGGGCGGGACTCAGGGTGGCCGGTTGGCTGGCGGTAGGAGCGGGGGGCAGGGACTCGCGAGTCCCCAACCCCCACTCCTCCCGCCGGCTTAAACGGCCGGCGCTGCTGTGGAAGACGCTGGTGGCGGAACTCGGGGTGGCCGATTGCGTGGCTGCTGGCACCAGTTTTCCGCCAGCAGCAGTTTTCCTCTGGCCACCCGCCCGATAGGAGCGCCTCCCTATTGGAGTTCCTCTCGGGGTGGCCGATCGTGCTGGCGGTAGGTGCTCTGATCGGCGGGTGGCCAGAGGAAAACTGCTGCTGGTGGAAAACTGGTGCCGGCAGCCAGGTGAAGGAAAAGTCTATTGCACGAAACTTCGTGCAACGGGCTTCTAGTTAAATTATAAAAGTTTTAGTTGAATCTAGTACACCCTGTAATTGGGCTCTTGTCATTTCCTTTTTGTAAGATCATTTTGTCTTTTCCTTCAATTCCTTTCTGAATTTGGTCAAACTCTATTTATACCTCTCTGATTTTGTTTGTTTGTTTGTTTATCTATTTCTATTCTGAGTTCTGAATTTCTGATTTAGGTGTGTCGTTAAATATCTGCAAATGCTTGTATAGGTATATTTAGTCCAGACTGGAGTGCTGCTTTGCAATTTAATTTTCTTCTGCTTTGGCCTTGTTTATCTACGTTGGGGAATAATTTTTATCTGCTAGATTACTTTGATTTTAGTTTTTGTTTTAGAAGATTTTAATGCAAGTAGACTGGATTTTTCCTTTTTATACTTAAATCTACATTAACAGTTTATGTATTCAGGACTAAAGGGTTTGGCAGACACATAGGAGTAGAGGTTTATTTTTTGGGAAATGGATTTTCATGTCTTTGGATTTTGTTATTCTCTCTTGTTTCGTCAAAACTCTTAAATTCTCCCCTTACTTGCTTCCTTCCTTTATCACCAAACCTACAAAAGATGCCGTCCCAATCCTATTCACTTCATTCATCTCCAGAGGAGATTGCGCTGTGAATTTGCCTCTTCAATCCTGCATACTTTTATATCGGGGCCCGGGGTAGGCTGCTCCCACATATCCCACAATGGCAGGTTGGTCACTTTGGATTAAAGTCACTTGACAAGCTGCTGTTGCAAGAAGGAAGCATTGATCCTCCCTTGTCTTCTTTTATTTTTTTTAAATTTCTTTATTGATTAAGGTGTTACATATGTGTTCTTATTCCCCCATTACCGCCCCCCCATCCCCTCCACTCATGCCCTCACCCCCCTGTTGTCTGTGTCCATTGGTTAGGCCCATATGCATGCATACAAGTCCTTTGGTTGATCTCTTCCCCTTACTCCCACCCTCCCCTGCCTTCCCTTCGAGGTTTGATGGTCTGATCGATGTTTCTCTGTCTCTAGAACTGTTTTGTTCATCAGTTTATGTTGTTCATTATTTCCCACAAATGAGTTCTTGGATGTGGAAAAGAAATCGTGCCTCTGACAGGAGCCTCCTTGTTCCAGGGGAGAGAGAGAGACACTCCTATCTCTAGAGTTAAGGAATCCAGAACCGAAAACTTTACATAAACAAACCTTCTTACCTCTTTACTAATTCACTATCCAAGTCCAAACCTTGCTTAGATTCCTTACTAATGTGTTTGTTTTTACGTCCTGTCAAATCTTCACAAATTCATTGTTTCTTTATCTAGAAAGGATAAAAAGCTGGCTGGTTTATCATTTCTCTGAGCATTACGTCATGATTTGAGCATCATCTATGATCTCCCATGCACACATATTCAATGGACTTTTCTCCTGTTAATCTGGTCTCCTTGTAAATGTTGTTGCTGGTCCAATCATAAGAACTTGGAGGTGGAATTCTTGCCCTCTCCAAAACTTTCAAGTACCTTTATCGTAGCCAATGTTCAGATCTACCAAGTTTGAGACCAGTTTTAGAACTCCTCGTTATATTGGATCTGGTCATTCTGGATACAATTTTTTTCTGAGGCCCATTATCCACACAGGCTATAGAGTGAGGTCACAGTTAGGTCTGCTGAAATTTGGTGTTAATTTCTTTCCTTATATTTAGTTTGAAGATTGTGGCACTCTCTGTGTTGAAGTTATACCAAAGAAAGCAGTTTTGTGTGGTTTTATTTGCTCTCCTTATTTACTTTTTGGATAAAAGATTTTAATCTAAGAAACTGGCATTATCCTAGGGCAATGCAAAAGTACATCCCATCCATAGCAAATAATTTTTTATTACATTGGTGTGATTGTTACCTGGTTAAGATAATCATGTATGAAATTGTTGGAAAAAGCAAAATCTATACAGACAGAAAGCAGATTTGTTGTTGCCAAGAGCCAAGGAGGTAGAGGTATCAGGACTTTCTACTGCTGGATATAAGGTTTCTTTTCTTGTAAAATAGATTTGATTTTTTTAAAAGCACTTTCAGCTTCACAGCAAAATTGAGCATAAGATATAGAGACTTCCCACATATTCCCTTCCCGCCCGCCCCCCGCCCTGCTCCTGCCACACCCACACCCTGCTCTACTATCCAAGTCCTGCACCAGAAGGGTACATTTGTTACAACTGATGAATTTTCATTGACACATTATTATCACCCAAAGTGCATATTTTACATTAGAGTTAACTCTTAGTGTTCTATATTCTATGGGTTTGACAACCATTATAATTTCCTGTGAAACCTTAGAACACGCATGCTTATTTTCAAATTGTGTTTTGGTTGTGAAACTGTTTCCTTAATGATTACTGGACCATTTGGATCATGAGTTCAATAGTATCATAACAGAGTAGTTTCATTGCCCTAAAAGTTCTTTGTGCTCTGCCTATTGGGTTCCTGTCTGGGATGAGGAAAATGTTGAAAATTATATTGTACTGAAGGTTGAACATCTGTGACTATTTTAAAAAACATTAAATTGTACACTCTAAAGGATCAACTGCGTGATATGTGAGTTATAACTAAATAAACCTGTTAAATAGTTTGTGAAGTTTCAATGTTTTCTTTGTTCAGAATTCTGGGTAAGTATATACTCAAAGAGTCCTGAATTTTTAAAATTATTAATATTAGAATATTTCTAACCTTTCCCTTCTTTCACTGAGTAAATGGGTCCTTGCTTTGCTCACAATTTTGTTCCTGTCACCTCCTCCTCGGTGGTTTATAAGAAAAATTCTTCTTTTTTATCTCTCATGCAGGTTTAAAAAAGAAAAGAGAGTGCTATTAAAATAAGGCATGCATGTTCTATGATTTCACTGGGAATTTTCAGATAATTTGAAGAGGCATTTATCTTCCTATAGAAAATGGATGGGAAAGAACTATTATTAAGCTTTGCTGTGATCTAAGTATCATTTTCATATTGCTTGACAAATTCAAACATAAATTTGCTTATTTTCAAATTATGTTTTGGTTGTTAAACTGTTTCCTTAATGATTATTGGACCATTTGGATCATGACTTCAATATATTTATAATTTGGGGGAACATAAAACTTGGGGCCTCAGCTGAATCCAAGAAAAACAAAACAAAACTCTAGACTTCAGCCATTTGATTATTTTTGTCCATCTTCATCAGCCAATAGGAATTAGAGTGCTAAAAAATAGAAGGCGGTGAAGGTGCAGCTGAGAGGTTATCAGTATATCATCAGAACAAAAGAGACATGGTGGAGACAGTGCTAATGTCAGAAGTGAAAACTGTGGGAACACCTGCTTTTCTGGATTGGACATACCAGCCAGAGAGCTGCACTCATACACGGCTTAGTGTCACACGAAGATGAGAAATAAAAAATTAAAACACCTCCTGGAAGTAGCAAATTGGGAATTACTTTTTATTCCAAAATCTATTGGTGTGCACTCTTTTTAGATGCCCACCAGTGGTTAGTGCTAAGTATAATTGCATGATGTTCAACAATTTTCTTAATCTCACCAAGCCTCAGGGTTTTTATTTATAAATTTGGGATTATACTAGAAACATCATGCAGTTAATATGATATTCAAATGGGATAATATATCAAAAGTAGCTGGCACATAATAGTTGTTGAATAAATGCTAACTTCATTTGTTCCCCCTCTCCTTTCCTCTTTGGGCAGATTTTCTACCACTCTCAAAAGAAGCCATATGTTTACATGTAGATCATAATTAATTTACATGTAGAAAGATAATTTTTACTCGATGAGCACATATAAACACACATTAACAGATATCCCATTTTATAGTGGCAAAGGCTGACTGCCTTACAAATGCTTGTTATAAAACACTAGAGGCCCCGTGCATGAAATTCGTACACCATGGGGGGGTGATGTGGGGAGTCCTCAGCCCAGCCTGCACCCTCTCCAATCTGGGATCCCTCTCACAATCCATGACTGCTGGCTCCCAACTGCTCATCTGCCTGCCTTCCTGATTGCCCCTAACTGCTTCTGCCTGCCAGCCTGATCACCCCCTAACCACACCCCTGCTAGCCTGATTGATGCCTAACTGCTCCCCTGCCAGCCCGAATGCCCCTAACTGCCCTCCCCTGCAGGCCTGGTCATCCCTAACTGCCCTCCCCTGCAGGCCTGGTCACCTCTAACTGCCCTCCCCTGCAGGCCTGGTCCCTCCCAACTGCCCTCCCCTGCTGGCCATCTTGTGGTGGCCATCTTGTGTCAACATGGGGGCAGCCATCTTGTGTGTTGGAGTGATGGTCAATTTGCATATTACTCTTTTATTAGATAGGATTATTAGATAGGATAGAGGCCTGGTGCATGGGTGGGGGCCAGCTGGTTTGCCCTGAAGGGTGTCCTGGATCAGGGTGGCGGTTCCCTTGGGGTGTGGGGTGGCCTGGGCGAGGGGCCTGTGGTGGTTTGCAGGCTGGCCATGCCCCCTGGCGACCCAAGTGGAGGCCCTGGTATCTGGGATTTATTTATCTTCTATAATTGAAACTTTGTAGCCTTGAGTGGAGGCCTGGGCCTGCCAGGGTGTGCAGAAAGCTTGGCTTTCTCCATTGCCAGGGAAATCCAAGCCTCCTGCTCACTCAGTGGCCACAGCCATCTTGGCTGGGTTAATTTGCACACTTGCTCCTGATTGGCTGGTGGACATGGCTTGTGGGTGTAGTGGAGTGATGGTTAATTTGCATATTACTCTTTTATTAGATAGGATGACATTAATCCAGGCTAGTTTTGGTGCTGATGTAATTTGAAGTGATTCCACTCGAACTCTACCTAGAAAAAGCAAATATTCACTAATAGAAGCAATTGGGGGAAACCCCTGTTGCTGATCTTACCTATATTAGCTTTTCTGTCCTTGGGAATACGATTAACAAAGAGAATAAGATACTGAAATAATTTGAAATTTAATTTATTGATTAGTTAAGATTTCAGTTCTTAGGATTTTACTTTTATTCAAGTCATTTCCCAGATTACTATTTTATATGACCTAATAAGGAATATTCTGATATAGAAAAGCAGATAAGATCTTTTCAGCACATATTCTATTAATTCATCTAAAAATAAAATTTAATTTTATTATAACACCTATTGTATTTTGATATTTACTTGTATATCTTTATGTCTAGGCCAATTCCAAGAGGAAGTTATATCTTTAAATTGCTCAGAGCTGTTTCTCCAATGTCTAGAACCATGCCTGGCACACGTGGGGGCATATATGGAGCATAGTTGTTTAATATGGCATGAATCAAGCTAAGGTTGCTCAATATCATTGTTTGGAAGAACCCGACTTCTTCTATTTTACAGGTATGTGATCTTGGTCAGGTTACCCAACCTCTATGCGCCTCTATTTTCTCATTTGAAAAATGGACAGAATAGTATCCTCCTAAAATGGTAGGATAGGACCTAGTACATAATAAATGCTAAATTTGGGCTTGCTAAATATAATAAAAAAAAACAAACAAGCAATTACAATTAACTGTGGGTAATCCAAGGTGTATGAAGTCTGTGGTAGGCAGAATTCTAAGAATGACCTTCGATGATCCTAATCCTTGTATAATCTCCTCCTAATCTCCTCCTGTGAATATTATATCAGTCTTCTGTGATTATGTTATGGTAAAAGAAATTTCTGCACCTTCAATTAAGGTTTCTAATCAGTTGCTTTTGGGTTAATTAAAAAGGGAGAGTATCTAGTAGGCTCAATCTAATTACATAGGCTCTTTAAAAACAGGGTTTTCTCTGGTGGTAGCAACAGAGGAAGTCAGAGAGATTGGAACATAGGAAGGATTCCATGTACCACTGCTGATTAAAAGATGGAGAAGGCCATCAGGTGGGAGGCCCCTGGCAGGTGAGAGTGGCCCCAGGTTGACAGCCAGCAAGGAAATGGGGATTTCCGTCTCAAAAGCACAAAAACTGAATTCTTCCAATAACCTGAATACACTTGGAAGCTGATTCTACCCCGGAGCCTCCAGGGAAGAGCCCCGCCTGGTTGGCCAAAACCTTGACTCAGCCTTGTGAGTCCCTAACTGAGAGTGCAGTCAACTGAGAGATTTCTGCCCCACAGAATGTGAGACAGTAAATGGATATCATTTTAGTCACTAAGTTTGTGACAATTGGTTACGTATCAATAGAAAAAGAAATAACACAGGGTCCTGTGGGAGTATATAGCAGGCTCACCCAACTTAGTCTAGAAAGATCCTAAAGGCTTCCTAGAGGCAATAATGTGAAGCTGAGACCTGAAATGATGAGTAAGCCTTAGAAAGGAAAAGGCAGTGGGAAAAAGGAACTCAGGTTGATGATATACAGAGGACTTAAGGTGAGAAAAATAAATACTCTTGGAATGGAAATAATATCACAGTGTGATATTATTTCCATTCCAAGAGTATTTATTTTTCTTATAAATAAGGTGAGAAGAGTGACAGATGAGCATGCATGATTTGCAGTATCTAACCAACCAGGCCAGGATGGGTCTTTTAAGCCAAATTATGGCATTGACATATTATCATTTTTAATATGTAACAATTAAATACACCACACACACACACACACACACACACACACACACACACACACACACACACATCTTTAGGAAGCTATGTGGTTAGAACGGTGTGGTTAGAATTTCCCTCCTGAGAATATCCTATTCATATTTCCAGTGCATCCTTTTTTGTAAAGCTTTCTGTTATCCCCAACATTAACCTAAGGGATTCTTCCTATGTTCTTGCACACTTCTGACGTCTCACGTTCACTGAGTGTGGATTGTTTCAGGGCAGTTCTAAACACTTTACAGATACTAACTCAGGTATTCATTCTCCAACCCCATGAAACAGGTATGCATACTTATCCCCATTTCACGTATAAGTATTTATTGAGTGCTATTTCACAGCTAATCCAGGGCTAATTTTAGGAAGGTTTTGATGCGACAATCTGAAAGAAGTCAATCTGCAAGTTAGTATATGTTCCTACTACATACATAAATTTGATTTTAAAGATACTGATTAATCTTTTTAATTTTAACCATGGTATTGAATACATATGACTTTTAGCCTAACACTCCTTAAATGAGCTACACCTTTCCATCTGTCTTCTAAAACAGAAGACACATTAGCTTATTATTTTAGAGTTTTATTTATTTCCACATTTTCCCTGAAGTTCTTTTGTGTGGTTTTTTTTTTTTACCCTAAGAATATTGGAGAGTTCTGTAAGTATAATAAGCAGTTCTAAGCAAGGCTTCATTGTGCACATTATATACTTGGAAAAATCCACACCTGATTATGCCAAAGCAAGTTGAGGGATGTTTTTCATTTCATTCAGATGTGGCATTTTTATTAGCCTCTGATTGCTTACTTTGCCTTAGACATTTCCTGTGTCAATTAAACTGATGATGGTTCCCCCACTTAAATTCTTCCTGTTTAAAGAGTTGAATAAATAGGAGAATGCCTTAGAGTATTTTTCAAAACTTTTGTGTTTTAACTGCAATGTGCATATGTCATTTAATTTATCCTTATAAGCATTGAAATTCCAGAGAGATAAACATTTGGAGTTTAATTTATAAATTCTTAATTGACAATTGAAAAATTGCTCTTTGTTGAATAAAGAGTATCTCTTTTAGATGTTAACTAAATTAGGCACAATGTACAAACCTCTTTTTTACTATTTTAAGAAAATTTTATAGAGAAGGGTTTTAAAATAAGAGCTAGTGTGATATAATGTCGTGACACTGCCAGACAAAATTTTGCATTTACTTGTACTTAAAGTGGAGTTTTAGGCTCTTCAATATTTTTTTTCTGTATTTGAAAGTAAACACTGATGGTTAAATAAAAAATCTTAAAATTTTTCTTAAAATTCTTGCCATCAATTACAAAATGATTTCTTTCAGATAATATGACATTTGAGTGTAGAGAGAATGAGTTAACTGTATTGTACTAGTTATTTATAATTATAAAAATCAGGCATCTTTACTCTCCTTCAGAGATGGCTGGTGTTTCCCTTTGGCTACAATTTCCTTGCAGTATTAGGATTAGAATAACACCTAAGATATTGTCCAGTTTTAGCAAATATGGAGCAAGAGCCATTGCATGACTCCAGCAATGAATACTTTTTGAGACAAATAAGGTAACTTCTCAAGTAAAGACTGGGACTGAATACCTGCTGGCCTAAAGCACAATTTTTTAAAATATATTTTATTGATTTTTTACAGAGAGGAAGGGAGAGGGATAGAGAGTTAGAAACATTGATGAGAGAGAAGCATCGATCAGCTGCCTTTTGCACACCCCCTACTGGGGATGTGCCTGCAACCAAGGTACATGCCCTTGACTGGAATCGAACCTGGGACCCTTCAGTCCCCAGGCTGGTGCTCTATTCAGTGAGCCAAACCGGCTAGGGCCTAAAGCACAATTTTGACGTCAACCAAGCACTGACATTTGTGTTAAACCAATCCACAAAATTTGCCCCACTGAGGCATTTGGTCAAACTGTCTATATGTGAAATTACCTGCTAAGTGTTGAGTGACCCTGCAAATGAACCATTGTGTGATGTTTTTGAAATGCAAACACCACGTAAGAGTTGATTACCATCCCATCCTTTTCCTCCTGCTTATTTTTGCTCTGCTGAAATCCATTTGGACAGCTAAACACTCCCCTTCCCTTCCCTGCAATTGCTTGCAGGATTCTCTCTTTCTTTCATCTGCCAAGACACATGCTCTTTTCTTTAAAACCATACCTCACTGTGACAGGAAATAAATACATTTTTAGGAGGACATTAAGTGGGGCAAGAAGCGGTTTTTGATTCCAGAGGCTACAGAGGAAAAGATACTCTTGTTCATTGAGTATTGTCTTTAAAAGTCATCTTGTAAATGTATCTCAGTCTGTTTGACTTGGCCGTGAACACATACACAAATGGTATGTTGTTGTATGTAAAAAACCTGAAAGTAACAAAATTTCTGCAAAATGACTCAGAATGAAGACATGTTTTCCATCATGTTTAATCTTTATTATTCAGCAAATCTACCTGATTCCTACTTTACTTTGAAAGCAGTATTGGAAGTCTTCTGTCACAAGAATGTATTTCTAGAAACTGAGCATTAAAAGATAGTCTAAAATTCTATTTGTGCCCATGGCAAGGACTTAAATCCTTAATTTTATTTGTGTGAAATTGACATCAGTTTTATTCAAATATGTACCGAATAAGATTATAACCAGGAATTCTGTTGGGAGCTGGGAAAACATTGTATTCATAGCCTCTGCATTTAAGGAGTTTGAAATTTGTGTTAGTTATCTATTGCTGCTTAACAGTTGACACACACTTAGTGCCTTAAAACAGCAATTTATAATCTCACAGTTTCTCTGGGTCAGGAGTCTGAATGTGACTTAGGTGGGCCCTCAGTTGAGTCTTCACAGGCTAACATCTAGGCATCAGACTGGGCTGGGTTCTTACCTGAAGGCTGCCCTCAGTTCTTTGTCATGGGAAATTCTCCATCCAACATGTCCAATATCTGTATAAAGATATCTATTGCTCATTTAAAGCTATATAAACTTTAATTATAATTTTTATTTTCATATCTATTTCTCATTCTGATACATACACATACATTCCTCTTTTTTCTTTTATTTGTTTATTATCAACTATGCCTTCCCTAAGAACTCCACAGCCTACAACATTTCACATTTGTGTTTTCAGGTATTTTCTAATGAGATTTGTCAATTAGTGAAGACCTCTATCCACTAATTAGAGCCCTGGGGTTCTGGGCACATTCTCACAGCAGAGAAAAAAAACCATGAACCTAAAAATCAAAATCCTCAACATGCCAGAAAAAACTGCCCTCAGGTTCTGACATTAGCTGTGTCAGTGAGAAAGCACTTTTTGTTTCTTTACAATTTATATCATCCCACAAAAAAACAAGACAAAAAAATTCCCACTGAATAAAGTTTTGATTTGATAATGATTCAAGCGAAATTATTAAGAAATGATTGATGAATAGAGTTGCACCTACTAAATGTGCACAATTGAGATGTCAATTACCTTCACTTTGTCAACCATCATTTTGGTATCTGATGAATCTTAATATGTCTCCTTCACGTCAATTATAATGACTTACAACAAACTCTTCTTTTTCTACCACACCAACATCCAGGTGTAACACAGCATGTTGGAAATATCTATATGATACCCAAACGGCCGAATGAAAAATTTCAATTAGTTATTCAAATATTTAGTTAACATGATACCAAACATCTGGACACTGGGAAACACACCAAACACACACACACACACACACACACACACACACACACACACTGGACTACTACTCAGCCACAAAAGTTATGAAATCTTGCTATTTGCAACATGGATGAAAACTGAAGGCATTATGCTAAGTGAAATAAGTCAGATGGGAAAGAGAAATGCCATGTGGTTTCAATATATGTGGAATCCATAAAACAGAACAAATGAACAAACAAAACAAAACAAAAACCAACTCATAGATACAGAGAACAGATTGGTGGCTACTAAAGGAGAAGGGACTTCGGGAAGAAGGCAAAATGGGTGCAGGGAGTCAATTGAATGGTGATGGTGGTAATTACACTGATGGTGATTTTGTATATACAAATATTGAATTATAATGTTGTACACCTGAAACTTATGTAATGTTATATAACAATTTAACCTCAATAAAAAAGAAAAAAAGTTCTTTAAAAATAGTATATATTAATAAAAGATTCTAACTTTCTCACACAGAACTTCTAGAAATATTATATTTACTTTTACAATTAAAAATCAGAACTCAATTAAATTGACTAGCACACATATAAATCTGGTAAAATTAAAGTAAGTTATAGGAATGAGAGTCACAGAAGAGAGGTTGATATGTCATTGCCTAAATACTAAATATTTGTTGAATTCTGTCACTAGACAAAGTGTTGTACCTTTTTAATCTACTCACGTTATGCTATCTCACCACATTTGAATAGAAAACATAATGAGATCATTAAGAGCAAAGGGGTCATTAAAATACATGTACAAATGGGAACTAGGCCACAAAAAATATTTAAATATCTGCTTTAAGAACTGTGAGCTTCTCTTTTGTGTAGTATTCTGGTTTATGCAGCTGTTTTCATTTGACAGACTTTTCCAGGTAATAAACATACAGCAAGCATAGTGCTAAGAGTTTCAAATACTTAAAAAAAGGGGGGCAGGGAAGGGTCTGGATAGACAGTTTTCCAAAGAAGACATACAAATGGCTGACAAGTATATGAAAAGGGGTTCAACATCCCTAATATCAGGGAAATAAAAATCAAAACCACAATTAGATATCTCCTCATACTTCTTAGGATGGTTAGTGGGGAAAAAACGCCGGAAACCAGGAGATAAATGTTGGCAAGATTGTGGAAGAGGGAATCCTTGGAAATTGGTATAGCCATTATGGAAAACAGTAAAAATAGAACTACCTATGGCAACAATTCCAATTTCAGGTTTATATCCACAGGTAATTAAGTCAATGACTCAAAAAGATATCTGCACTTCTGTATTCATTACAGCATTACTCACAATAGCCATGATATGGGGTCAACCTAAGTGTCCATCAACAGATGAATGGGGTTGAGGGGGAGGGAGGGACAGAAGATGAATGGATTTTTAAAATGTGGTTTTTTTCTATATACAGGGATGGGGAAAAGTAGGTTTATAGTTGTATGGAAAGAGACTTGCAGCTTAAATAAATAATAATACAAGAATCAACTCTGTGTTTTGCATACTCACAACTGTAAATCTATTTCTGCCCACCCCTGTGTATATAATGTAGTATTATTCAACTATAGAAAATAAGAAAATTCATTTGTGAAAATGTGGGTGAACCTTGAAGATGGTATGCTAAGTGAAATATTGTATAATTTTACTTATAGGTGGAATCTAAAAAAATCAAACTCATAGAATCAGAGTAGCAATGGTGGTTGCCCAAGGGGGGTGGAGGTTGGAAAAAAATGGGAATGCAAACTTTCAGTTATAAGATGAATAACTTTTGGGGATATAATGTATTGTAGGGAGCGGCTATAGAGTCAAACCTCAGACTGACCTGTGGCAGGGCCACAAAAAAAGTCCCAGCTTGGAGGGCAGAGCCCTCCTAGCATAATTAAGCCTGACCTTATAGTCCTCCCCTGCTCCTTCCTAGGTAGCTAATGGGCTGTGGGAGGTGCAGCAAGTGCTGCCAAAACAAGTGAAACTCACAAGAACATTGTAAACATGTTGATGACTTCCCTTGTTTTGCTTTGTGTGCTCTGACTATACAATAAAGCTTCGGCTAGCAGGCTGGGTCTCTCTGTGTCCTTATCCAGGCACTAGAGATCCACCCAGCCCCAGCGCTCTTCTTTTGTCTGTCTTTTCTGATTCTTCACAGCTCCTCCCCCTCAGGTTCACCCATAGCTGTGCTGGCACGGCACAATGTATAAATGGTTACATAGTTGATAATATTGTACTGCATGCTTGAAATTTGCTGCGACAGTAGATCTTAAGTGTTCTTAAAATAATTAAGTATGTGAAGTGATGAATGTGTTAACTTGATTGCAGTAATCATTTCACAATGTATACACATAGCAAATCATCTCTCTCTCTCTCTCTCTCTCTCTCTCTCTCTCTCTCTCTATATATATATATATATATATATATATATATATATATAATTTTGGCAATTATACTTCAATAAAGCTGGAATAAAAAATAATTTTTCTTACATTTTAATTCATACAAATACCCTAAAATTATGTACATGGGGATATTGAGTAGGTTAATAGAAGCCAATAAAAGCCATCTGACCTTCTGATAGTAGATAAATGGCTTAGATAGTATCTATTAGAGTCTTATGCAACTACGCAGTGTGTAGCTGTTTGAAGATGTATAGATTTATATATGCTCATAGGGATACTTGCCCGCTTTTAGAGCTTAAAAAATAAGAAATGGAAAGCTCATGATCATATGTCCAGTAAGACACATATTTTCATAAAAGAAACATCATCAAAACATCATAGTGTAATGTTTAGAATGATATCTAAATTGCAGGGAAAAGTTTTAGTGAGTTTATAATTTTCTTGAAAGTTTAAAAGGCAAACCAAGTTTATCAAGCAACAAATCCTTGTTCAATGAAGCTTTCACAAAAAAGAAGAGTAGGTAAGCTTTCCATTTCCTTATTACCAATAAAATCCTTTATAAAAGAATACATGCCTGAGCTTCGGAGAAAACACACGATTGTTTTATATTTCTTGCCCTATGCTTGAAGTGGTGGACTTGGAACAGGCCAGTGAGCAGAAGTACTGGAGGAATACAGGTTTTCTTATTTTATGACAGCAAGTCCCTTCTCGTGGGAAATGATTTTGTGTTAAGAAATGGAATCATTAGAGAACAATTTTACTGTATGGAAGGCAAAGGGAGCACAGCACACTAGGAATGTGTTTTGGAAATGCTTTCTTTTACCAAAGCCCATGTGAAGAGGGGTGTGGGGAGTGGGGAGAAAATGAACTCTTAGCTGAACTTATCTCTCCCTCACTATTTATGAGAGAGGAAATTTTTAAAAATGCAAATGAAAGTGATATTTCTGCGGAAAACAGCATGAGGTCATGTTGGATCAGATGATTTGTGAAACTATTAGTAACCTCATATTGTTAGAATTGGCCCTACCTTTTGTCTTCCTGCCTTTTTATGCTGTGCTTTCTGCATTGATTCTTTTTTAAAGACTCCACATATGAAAATTGGGCTGAAGTACCTAGCACCAGAAAAATCAGAGAACATGTCAATAAAAAATGAATATCTCTCTTTTTTAATTAATGTGATTTGTCAGATTTGAAGCTAGATAAACAACTGCTGGAGTTTCCATGTAGTTCTCTCATTGCTGTTTTAATTTATTGACTACCTCTACCATACTCACTTAGTTAATTTTGATACACTCTTCAATAACTCTAAAACCCATTATTGTCACCATTGTTGTTTGTAAAAGCTTTTTCAATATCTGCCTCTTTATGTCCTGTGTAAAAATGGTAAGGTTAGATAGAGAAATGGCACATTATAACATGGTTACATTAAATAATCAACATCTCCTTTATAATGCACAAATAAAATGGTGAGGAAGAAGAACATTGCTAGAAATTATATTTCTCTCAACAGGGAAAACATTTCTTTTGAAATAACTTTAATAGTTTCTAGTTTCACTGTATGGATAACAGTATTAGTCCTAACTGGGCTCTTTAAAATGTATCTTTATCTAAAATGAGAAAGATAAAATTAAATTTGTATCTTAATCTTAACCCTGCCTACTTCTAGAATTTTGTTTAATATCTCCATATAGTAGGATCTATTATTGACAATTGCATAGTACTAACTCAAAATGACATTGTGTTCATTAAACTCTATTTTTAAAGGCATTATTTATATAACAATTATGTATGTGTTGTCAAGATCAGCACTTGGTACAGTTTTACCTACTCTTAAAGTCAAGTTCAAGGTCAGCAATTTTAGCTCATATTGATTTTACTACTTGTTGTGCCAAACCCTCTATTAGTTCTATCATGAATTTTGATACTCGATTATATGCCAGGGTTTGTCATTGATTAGAAACATGGTCAATTAGGAATTAAACTCTTTAGTACAATAATCATATGGTATTTTTATTCTCACTATTACCAACACAATTTGGAAACTCAGGAGAGTTTCAGCAAATGCTTCATTTAGTGAAAATATAATGGCAACTCCCCTAAAATGGATGATGTTATTCAAGAATGATGACAAAGACTCAAATTTTCTCTTTTTTCCTTTCTCTCATCCATCATCCTTCATGGTATTACCAACATTAGTTAGGTAGAAAGACGGCTTCTTTTCAGATATCAAACAAGAAAATGATGAGAGATTATCTTTTCTTACACATCTCTCTTAACAAGATCCTTTTTTTTTGTCCAGACACCTCAGCAGATTTCATGTCTCATTAGCAAATATTGGGCAACATGCCCAAGCTTAAGGTAACCTCTGGTGAAGGTGATGAGATTACTATAATTATATTAGAAAAATTACCTGCTTTGAAATAGTCAACCACATTTTTCCTACACAAGGTTTTCATTTTCCCCCGAACTTCATTGAGATATAATTAGCATATAACATCGTGTGAATTTAAAGTGTATGTGTTAATCTGATATATTTATATATTGCAGAATGACTACCATTACAGTGTTAGCTAACACCTCCATCATGTCATATAATTACCTTTCCTTTTTTGTGGTGAGAACATATAAATCTAGCCTATTTGTTCTTCTTTACCAAATAATTAAAAACTACTGGATTTTAACTCCTTATATATTAAAGGTCAGTAATGAGTCACTATCTTATGTTAACATCACACTGTATTTTATAGGAATGTCTTCTGATGACAAAAATCCAGGAAACAAATGAAAACTTTATTTTTTTATTAAGTAAAAAAATAGGAGTTAAATAAAAAAAAAGGAAGAGGAGTTCCTTATAGAAATGTTGATTTGTTTGTATATAATCTATACACATCCTTAGAGTGCATTTTTGTATTTTTTTAGACTTTGCAAAATTGTTTTAGATTTACATTCAAATTAGTACATGAAAAGTCCCACACACTCAAAAACAACCATTTCCTGTGTTGTTATAAGCTTATCTAAAAGTGCAGTTGGTTGTTTTCAAGCAAAAAGGTACTTTTGGCTCTGTTTGGTGACAAATCTTTATTCTTTTCAAGGTAAGAAATAATAAACTGAGGGTTTTAAAAGTCTATATTTTCTTTCTTTCTACCATGTTCATTTAGGGAGTAATGTAATGTATAATCCGTAAAGTAAATGGGCAGTTATTATACTTTTATGCACACAATGATTATAATGAAAGTTATACAATTGTCAAGATAAAATAATAAAATCAAACAGAAGCAGAGCAAGCCATGAGATGTGTAAGGTTTTTCCTAAGACAGAGTTGCATCCTGAGAAAAATTGTTTCAATAAGCTATACCAGCTGAAGCTTCACAGTAATTGAAAATTTCTGATAATACCAGGAGCTCATCAAACACACACACACACATTCACTGGCAATCATAAAACCTAAGTAAAAAACAAAATATATTGAGGCTTTTCTTTCATTGCATATTTAGAGCTGTCACAAATATTTGGTGGAGTATATCAACAGTACAAAATATATAACACAGGAAGCATGTTTTCTTCTGAATTTTACTGTTCAGAGAAATGTTTTTGTTTCATTTGTTATTTAACTCATTAAACAAAGCACTTGAACAAAGTACTTTACTGGGTACCATGGGGGCAGGATAAGAACTTGTTCCCGGTCTTCTGATTAAATTATTTATAAAACTAATTCTTCTGAAATCCTACAATATACAGTAAATAGATAATAAGGATGTGTAGTCCCAGAAACACAAAGAAAACAAGGATGAATGCTAACTGCCTTAGTTTTCTTTTATTCTGCTCTGCTAAGGGCAGCAGAAGGGAAAGCCCAACAAAAATCAACATGCAGCACTCTGCAAAGGCATGGGAAGGTCCTTCAGAAAGTAAAGGACCAATGTGTAGAGGTGTGAAGTGGATTGGTTGAAGGTGTTAAGAGTTCTTGTATTCCAAACGATAAAGCAAGCAATGACAATGATGAGGACAACAAAGTTGTTGCAAAACACTCATCTAATAGGCACAAAAGTATTAAGCATGAAGAGACCAGGACACAACTTTTTTTTTCTTTTTTAGAACTATAGGAGCTTAGGAGAATGCTATAACATTTTCCCTCTGCTCTCCATGGAGCTGAATTTGAATTGAGAACTTGAATTTGGTCCCAGGTGCATGTGCACTAGAGTTTGGCCATCCCAGATAAATTTAAACGTTGCTGCACCGGGAGCCATGCTGGGGAGGAGTTTCTCTCCTGTGGTCCGGATGTGGGCCTCCTGGGTGAGCAGGATCCAGCATGGATGGTTTAGGGGAACCGCAGTCAAGACTGCTTCTTGCTATGGAGAGTTACAACCTCAGGACAAAGAGGAGAAATCTGCACCCACGGATGCAGAAGCTGAAAATTTTGTTTGCTTTTATCATCTTTCATTTGTTTGTGTTTTCAAATGTCCATCCAGAGGAAAGGTGCTGATTCATTGAGGCAGCTGCAGCCAGGCACTCCCACTGGGGGACCTCAGAAGAACTCTACTCTAGAGGGAAAGAGTCAACTCTAAGCATGCTCCAAGCCCAAAGAACACGAAAGCCTACTAGTGACCTTTCTTTTCCCCATCCCCAGCTGTGGAGGAATAAAGAAGGCAGGCAGACAGCTGGTGGGAGGGAGCAGGAGATGTTCAAGCCTGGAAAATAGAGAAAGTCAGTAGATTCCTCCTTCATATACTGAGCTATTTAGAGTCCAGTATCAAAGGGGCACAGAGCTGGAGAAAGGAACACTAAACTTTAAAGTCAGACAACAATCTGTGATTATGAAGCTTAATGAACATTTTCATTCTAAATGGGTAGTTCTTGGGTCTAAAAGTGACTAAATGATATTCTTTCCAATTGTGAAATATCCCACATAGCCAGAAGAGTGTATAAGCCATATGTGACAGATGTGAAGCTACATAATAATTATAAAACAAACACTCTGCAAACTACTACCCAAGTTAAGAAATACTAGTATAACGTTTTCAGACAGTAGAAGCCATCTTTTTATGTGTTGTCTCTATCATCTCTCCCTCCTATACCATTTGACATTTGTGACAATAATTTTTCTAATTTTCTCTTTAGTTTACCATGACTTACTCATCCTTTTTACTCTTGATGGATAGCTGAGTTGCTTCCAATGTTTTTCCTTTTTTGTACTTTTGGGATTCATGTTGCTATGAAATTCTTGTGTGAATCTCTTAAATGGACAGGTACATTAGTTTCTCTATGATTATATTGAAATCCAGCCATATAAAATGCATTTCTATAGTAGCAGTTTAACAATTTAGACCCTCTCCCCATAGTGCATGATATTTCTTGTTCCATGTGCTCACCAACACCGATTGCTATCTGCTTTTTCAATTTTGCCAATCTCGTGGCTACAAAATTGTGTTATGTTGTAGTTTTAAAAAGCATTTCTTTGATCATCAGTGAAACTGATTACCTTTTCTTATGTTTATTAACTCTTTGGATTTCCTTTTTTTTCTGATATGCTTGTTTAAATATTTTGCCCATTTTTTACTTTAGGTTGTTTGTGTTTTTCTTACAAATATAAAGGAGTTCAATACATATTTAGAATATCAGTCTTTTGTTCATTGTATATGGTGCAAAAATCTCCCACCTGGTAACTTTTCTTTACTCTCCTTGATTTTGATTAATGGAAATTCAATTGAATATACATGATATATATGTATATATATATATATATATATATATATAAAAAATACATATATATTCAATTACAGTTTACATTCAATATTATTTTTGTATTAGTTTCAGATGAACAGATAGTGGTTAGACAATCTATACTTTACAATGTGTTCCTTCTGATATTTCTATTATGCAACTGACACCATACATAGTTATTACAATATTATTGACTATATTTTTTATACTGTACTTTACAAATGAATAACTGTTTTGTATCTACCAACCTGCACTTCTTAATTTCTTTAACTTTTTCACTCAGTTGCCCAACACTCCTTCCCTCTGGCAACCATCAGTCTGTTCTCTGTATGAGTCTATTTCTATTTTGTTTGTTCATTTATTTTGTTCTTCATACTCCACATATAAGTAAAATCATATGGTATTTGTCTTTCTCACTTATATCACTAAGTCCATCTTGGTGCTCTTGGTCCATCTATGCTGTCATAAATGACAAGATGTCCTAGATGTCCTTTTTTTTAAACCACCGAGTAGTATTCAATTATGCAAATGTACCACTGCTTTTTTTATCTATTTGTCTGAGGATTAGTACTTGGGTTGCTCCCATAGCTTCGTTCCTATAAGCTATGCTGCAATGAACATAGGGGTGCATATGTTCTTTCAAATTAGTGTTTTTGGATTCTTCAGATATATACCCAGAAGTGGAATCACGGGGTTATGAAACAATTCCATTTATAATTATTTGAGGTACTCCCCTACTGTTTTCCATAGTGGCTGCCCCAATATTCATTCCCACCAACATACATGAGGGCTCCATTTTCTCCACATCCTCGCCAGCACTTGTTGCTTGTCAATTTATTGATGATAGCCATCTAAATAAATCTGACAGGTGTGAGGTGATATCTCCTTGTGGTTTTAATTTGCTTTTCTCTGATGATTAGTGATATTGAACATCTTTTCATATGTCCATTGGCCATCTGTATGTCCTCTTTGGAGAAATATCTATTTTGGTCCTCTGCTGATTTTTTAATTGCATTGTTTGTTTTTGGTATTGAGTTGTTTGAGTTCTTTATAAATTTTGTAAATTATCCCCTTATATATATCATTGGTAAATATGTTCTCCTGTTCAGTCGGTTATCTTTTCATTTTGAGATGGTTTCCTTTGCTGTGCAAACCTTCTTAGTTTTATGTAGTCCCATTTTTTATTTTTTTTCTGCTTCCCTTGCTCATGGAGATATATAAAAAAATATTACTAAGAGAACTGTACAAGATTTTACTGCCTATGTTTTCTTCTAAGAGTTTTATGGTTTCAAGTCTTGCTTTCAGTCTTTAATCCATTTCTAATATACTCTTGTGTATCGTGGAAGAAGGTGATCTAGATTTATTTCTTTGTTTAATATGTCTACTCAGGTTTTCTGATTCTTCCTGATGCAGTTTTGGAAGAGTGTATATTTCTAGGTATTTACCCATATTGTCCATTTTGTTGGTGTGTGTATGTTTGTTTGTAATATTTTCTTTTCTTTTTTTTTTTTGTATTTCTGTGGTTTCAGTTTTTATTTCTCCTCTTTCATTTCTGATTTTATTTATTTATTTATTTATTTATTCTCCTTTTCTCAATGAGTCTGGTTAAAAGTTTGTGAATCTTGTTTATTTTCCCCCAAACCAGCTCTTGGTTTCATTCATTTTCTGTTTGTACAGAAAAGTGAAATTGATCTCTGTATTTGATCTTGTATCAATAAACCTTGCCAATCTCTCTTGTTTAATGTCAACTATTGATCTAAATTTCTTTTTAAAATGTCCTAAAGTGATAATAATCTTTGTGAATAATGAAAGTTTTTTCTTTTTAATCTTTATTGTTCTTCTTGGGATTATTGGGCTAATTCATAAGGTCTGAGGTAAGATCTGGGAATTTTCATTTGTAAACAGTAACCTGGGATGATTCTTGCAAGTTTAGGAAACTCCAGCTTATGGTACTTATATTGGGTCATTAAGGATCTGGCACTAGTGGCAAAAATATGTTGATTGGCTTAGATTTATTAATTGGTTCATATTTTCTCTTCATAATAGCAATTTATGAAAGTTAAATTTATCTCTAGGGCAGCAAAATTCAATTGGAGGCATTTAGGTCAGAGGAGGTGCCTCCACTTGGGAAATTGAGGGACAAAGACATAGGGAGATAGATAACACAGAAATGTAGGTGCTTAACAAAATGAACACCAAAATTCCTTGCATACTTTAAAAAGCTCTTTTTGAAGTTCTCCTTTGTCTTCAAGATAAAATATATAGTTCACCTCATCTATTTATCCTTTTCTTTCCCCCCTGAATAACTAACTCTACTTTAAAAAAAAAAATAAGGTTCACCTTCAACATGGTTACTCTTCCATGTGGCAATATGAACTACATTTACTAAAAAATGGTTCATACAAGAAATACCTTTCTTTTGTAAAAATAACATATTTGCGATATAACATATACTTAATAAATGGTATTTAAAGGTAGAGGTAATTTCAGGAGAATAATAGAAATGAAAGATTTAAAAAGATAGTAAGTAAACGGAATTTTTAAAGAGGTAAGAATTCAAAATATAGACATGGAAGGCACAAAGTATTCCTTTAGCTAGAGGAGGGGACATGTGTAGATATCAGTGGATGACAAAGCTTGGGAGTCAGCTTAGTAATACATTGTAGAGAATCTTGAGGTCAAACAAAGATGTGAGGGTATATGCTACAGAAAGGTAGAGTTCTCAAGATTTTTGAATGGTCAAGTGACACATACAAAATTAAATCTGGGCGTGTGTGTCCCAAGTAGATCCCTGGAAAGGATCTGGGGTGTTTTATCTAAGGCATTCCTTGAGATAAACTTTAACCGTGCAGGTGTTGGGACATTCAAGTAGTTGCTAGCAAAGAGGCTACTCTACGCAAGCAGGACCAAGGGCAGGCTTAGGACCGAAAAGACCAGAAGCTTTAATTTCAGTTTTAAGCACACTCAAAATGATTCAACTAACTGCGGGAGGAATTACCGCATGAAACATATGCAGTTGCAAATCACACAGCACTTTATTACTCACAAAAGTTCCTGATGCTGCGGGTACAAGCTTGATGGGACCCTGGTGGTGCTGTCTTCTGGGGTCCAGCAGCTGGGCTGGTCCAGTCCGGATGCAGGGGGCCAGCGTTTCTCACCTGAGAGCTCAGTCGCATCTCAATCAGGAGGTACTAGTCATTCTTCTGTTGTCTGGCAGAGAGAGGAGCGTGGAGTGGCGTTGCTTGCTGGACTGACAAAAGGACATGCCTTTGTGGCTGTCTCGACAGGCGAGCACTGTTGGCTGGTCAGGACCAATTCTTAAAGCCTGTTTCGTACCCACAACAGTTCAGGTGTCTACCAATGAATTACATCAATGCACACATGTTAATCTCAAACAGGGCGAAGGGCTACATGTGGTTATCTAGGGAGAGTACATCACTCACACAAATGGTTATCTTAGCAAGTCACTCTGAGTCAGTAACTGAGGTTCGAATCCTTATCTATGCTTCAGGGCAGTGGGGAACGTGTCCTTAATATCACACTTTAAGTTTCAAGAAAGTTAACTCAAACATTTTAAAGCCTTTTTAACATTTTAGATATTTTTAAACATTTCTATATATTACTACAACAATGTGGTACAGGAAAAAGTGAGGGAAAGGAAGAACTGAAATAAAGGAAACCATTTAACAAACAATAACTTAGGCAGATGACAAAAGGGATCCAAAGTAAAACAGCAGTAAGATTAGAAGAGAATGTGTTTAAAGAAAGCTCTAAAATATTCACCAACATAAAAGTCAGCTCTGTGGGGGGGAAAGTGCCTTCAGATCTTACTTAGCACACCTATTTCAAGAAAGGCTCAGGTCCTAAAATATTTTACAAAATCAGGTCACTAATCAAGAAAGTGTTCTTTAGAAAGATTAAAAAAAAAATGACCAAAGATTTGTGAAATATATTGTCCTTTGTGGAAAATGTCAGGCCCTCGTTTATATTCAGGAGGAGTCATTTCAGCAGATTTCTCTGATGCAGTCTTCTAAAATTTTGTCAAAATGACAATACCTTGTTTATCCCCTGATTAATGTACTACTTTTAAAGAACAGCTGAGGTGATCTGATGTGTCAGTTCATTTAAATGCTGCCATTTTGCTTTTGTTGGAGGAGCAGAGCAATCACCCTCACAGCACAATAAATAAAGCTTTGGCAGTAGCTGTTGTAAATACCTGATCAATCTTCATGCCTTAGGCAGACAAAGGGGGAGGGGGAGGAGAAAGAGGAGGAGCTTCTTTATATCCATATTCTCCCCAGCTCCACTGACAGTCTGTGCAATTTGTGATTTATGTTGTGTGCAAAGCGAGCTAGAGAATGGTTCACTTCATTTGCAGCTTAACTTCTTTGAAAACGAAAAATACAGAAAGAAACTTGAGCTGTCAGCAAGTCAGGCAGATGGCCATACCTTTTATGTGGAATAATCAATTGTCTAAGCGTTAGCAAAGAAAATTATAGAATTTCTTATGTTGGCATTAGTTTAGTTTATATATGTGGTTTGATTTGGCATATGGGACCCTGTGCTTGAGGAATTTATTTTTTTATTTGGAGTCTCTTACCTTGGTCAGAATCACCACTACCTATTTGTTCAGGGTTATGTTAAAGAATATATAGTCATTCTTGTTTCTTCCCCCTACTCAAAACATCGACATTATATTTCCTGTGTATCCTGTCCATTCCCGTAGTCTACTTGACTTTGCTTTTATCAGCTCTAGTCCAAATAATTTCATTAACCTTTTAACATGTGATTTTCACTCCTGTTTCCCCTTCAAACCAATTATTTATTCACTCTGCTGTAGAGGTTAGCATGTCCAAAGATAAACTGATTTATTTCACTTGCGTATTTCATTCACATCGCCTAATCTCTACTCTCACCTCTAGAATTTCCTGCAGGGATAAATAAATATAACACCTACTATGCAAGATCCTTCAGACTATTTTTCTGACCATGTGATTTTCACAGTTGCCTCCATGGACTGCTTCCTTTTTGTAAACCCAGACATTACATTGGATGAGACTCAATATAAATGAAACTTCCTTCATTTAACTTTCTCATCTTCCTCACATTTAGGCATAGTGAACACTTACTCTGTTTTCATAGCACTTTTACATATTTTTATGAGAGATTTTTATTTCTTTGTAGTTATTTTATGATATGGCATCTTGTCCATGCATAAGACAGATTGTGCTTTATTCCAACATTTCATACCTAATTACCACTAATCACTCTAAGAACTCTGCTACTATCAAAATGGAAACAATAAAAGGTACTGTCAAAATGAAAACAATAAAAACTCCTGTAAGTTTTCTTTTTATTTCCCCAGAAAGGACATAAATATATCTCTAGGCCATTTGTGATTTATTTAGGGATCAAAAAAGTTTATTACATTTATTGGGGTGACATTGGTTAATAAGATTAGACAAGTTTTAAGTGTACATTCATATGATACATGATTTGTACATTGCATTGTGTTCCCACCACTCAAAGTCACATCATATTCTGTCACCATACATTTGACCCACTTTACCCTTTACTAATCTCCCACTCCCTTCCCTCTGGTAACCACCATACATACTATTGTCTGTGTCTATGAGTTTTTGTTTCTTTGTTCTTTTTGTATGTTCATTTGTTGCTTTCAGTTTTATATCCCACATATGAATGAAATCATATGATCCTCAACTTTTTCTGTCTGACTTATTTCACTTAGCATGATATTCTCAAGGTCCATCCATTTGTATAACAAATGGCAGCATTTCATCATTTCTTATGTCTGAGTACCACTGATATTCTTCCCTTAAGTAGTATCACTGATTGGGAACTACCAAATGATCCTTATTATAACCCAAGTCCTTAGCACAGTTCCCAGTAAAGAATAAGCACTGAAGAGGCTTGTTAAATTGCTGAATCAAAGTATAATTTTTAATTTAGTTGTTTCTATAGTCTTTCTTATCTCTTCCTTGTCTCCCACAATCAATCAGGTTTGAGGTCTGTCTACTTTATACTGATATTTGTTCCCATTGCTATTGCCTTTGATAAAAGCATTATGGTTTACTCCTTGAACCATTTCAGTATTCTTCTAACTTAACACTGTCCAACATTACTTTCTGCAATGATTTTTCCTCCTAATTTACTTGAGAAACTGAAGTTTTAATTTAATTTAATTATTTCAAATTTAAATTTAAAAAGTCACATGTGGCAAGTGGCTGCCACATCAAACCTCATACTCCTGATCCCTTACCACTTAAACCATGGTCCATGGACCAGCAAATCAGTATTACTTGAGAGTTTGATGGAAGTGTGGATTGTTAGGTCCCACTTCAGAACTCTGAATTATAACCTGCATTTTTATAAGATCTCCATCTGACTTGTAGGCATATTCAATTTTAAAAGCCTAATTCAATTAAACAATTTCTCCATTCTAATCTAAGTATATAATTTTCCTGTATAAAATTCTTCTGTAGGTTTCCATTGAGGATATTACAGAGCAGTCAAAATTATTGAATCATAGCAATAAGGAACAATATGAGTTAATCATAGCAATAAAATATCGAGTGAAAAAAGCAAGTCATGGTATATAATATACAGCATAACTATGCAATACAGTTAAAAACAATCAAAACTAAAAATATATAATTTTTTAATGACATGCTCCTTCAGATTAGAGGACAGAGCATCATACATATAAGATTCAGGAGGTTTCCTCTGATCCACGGAATTGGTACAAAATATTAAAGTTATGCAAAGCAAGAACCTACAACCAAGACTTCTCTACCCAACAAGGATATCATTTAAAATTGAAAATGAGACAAGGAGCTTCCCAGACAAAACAAGCTAAAGGAGTTTATCACCACTGAATCAGTATTACAAAAAATGTTAAAGGGTCTTCTTTAAGAAGAAGGGGAGACAAAAGAGCATAAATCTGAGTAATAAAATGGCAATAAATATGTACCCATCAATAATCACTTTAAATGTAAATGGATTAATGCTCTAATAAAAAAAAAAACGGGAAGCTGAATAGATAAAATAAACAAATGACCCATTTCTATGCTACCAGAGACCCACCTTAGAATGAAAGATACACATAGACTGAAAGTGAAGGACTGCAAAAATTTGTTTATGCAAATAGGAGCAAATGGGCAAAAAAGCTGGGGTAGCAATACTTATTCCAGATAAAATAGATTTTACTATAAAGGTAGTAAGAGACAAAGAAGGAAATTACATAATGATAAAGGGAGTAATCCAACAAGAGGATATAGCTCTAGTAAACATTTATGCACCCAACATAGGAGCACCTAAATATATAAAATTAATATTGATGAACATAAAGGGAGAATTTGATATTAATTCAGTCAGAGTAGGGGACTTTAACACCCCCATTGACATCACTGGGTAGTTTTTCCAGACAGACTCAACAAGGAAACAGCAGCCTAACTGACCAGATGGATTTAATTGATATTTTTAGAGCATTTCATCCCAAAGCAGCAGAATATACATTCTTGTCAAGTGCATGTGGAAAATTTTTCAGGGTAGAATACATGTTAAGCCACAAAAGAAATCTCAGTAATATAAGAAGACTGGATCATATCGAGCATCTCTGACCACAATGGTATGAAACTAGAAATCAATTATAAGAAAAAAAACACCTGAAAAACAGAGAAATACATGGTGACTAAATAGCATGTAACTTAACAATGAATGGGTTAACAATGAGATCCAGGAAGAAATCAAAACTAGTCTTGAGACAATGATAATGAAAAGACAACCTCCCAAAATCTATAGGACACAGCAAAAGCAGTCCTAAGAGGGAAATTTATAATAACACAGGCCTATCTCAAAAAGCAAGAAAAAAATCTCAGATAAACAATCTAATCTCACACCTAAAGGAAATAGAGCAATGATAGCCCAAAGTGACTAGAAGGGAAGGAAATAATAAACATCAGCAGGCAATACGTGAAATAGAGTCTAAAAAAATACAAAAGATCAATGAAGCTAAAAGATAGTTCTTTGAAAAGATAAACAAGATTGATAAGTTTTTAACCATATTTATCAAGAAAAGAAGAGAAAAGACCTAAATAAGTAAAACAAGACATGAAAGAGAAGTGACCACAGAAATACAAAGGATTATATAAAAATAAAAAAAAGACTATAAATAATTATGTGAAAAAAATGTAGAAAATCTGAAAGAAATGGATAAATTTTTGGAATCATACATTCTTACAAGACTGAATCAAGAAAAAACAGAAAATCTGAACAGACCAATTACTACCAACAAAATCAAATCAGTAATAAAAACATTTCCAACAAACAAAAGTCTAGGACCAGATGGCTTCACAGGTGAATTTTACCAAACATTCAAAGAGGAATTAACACCTATTCTCAAACTATTCCAAAAAGTTCAAGAGGAGAAAAGGCTCTGAAGCTCATTTTATGAGACCATCATGATTCCAAAATCAGACAAAGAAAGAAAGAAAATTATAAGCCAGTATCCCTTATGAACATAGATGCAAAAAATCCTCCACAAAATTTTTGCAAATGAATTTTGCAATATGTTGAAAAGATCATATACCATGATAAATGGTATTTGATTTATCCCTGGGATGCAAAGTTGGTCTAATATCCAGAAATCAATTGGTGATGCAATACAGAAGGAACACAAAGGATAAAAATCATATGATTTGTATCAATAGATGCAGAAAAAAATTTGACAAAATTCAGCATTCATTTATGAGAAAAACTATCAGCAAAGTGGGAATAGAGGTAATATCCCCAAATATAATAAAGGCCATATACGACAAACTCATGTCTAATGTCATACTCAACAGGGTAAAACTAAAAGCATTTACTGTAAGATCAGGAACTTATTTATTCAATATAGTACTGGAAGTCTTAGCCACAGCAATCAGAAGAAAGGAATAAATAAAAGGCATCCAAATTAAAGAGGAAGGAGTAAAACTGTCATTATTTATAGAAGACATACTACTATATAGAGAGAACCCTAAAAATTCCACCAAAAACTACTAGAACTGATGAATTCAATAAAGTTGCAGGATACAAAATTAATATTCAGAAATGGATTGCATTTTTATACAACAAAAATAAGCTATCAGAAGGAGAAATTAAGAAAATAATCCCATTTACAATTGCAACAAAAAATAAAATACCTAGGAATAAATTTAACCAGAAATTGTAAGACATTGAAAAAATAAATTGAAGAAGATACAAATAAATGGAGGCATATATCATCTCATGGATAGGAAGAATTACTATCTTTAAACTGTTTATACTATCTAAAGTAATTTATAGAGTCAATGCAATCCTCATCAAAATACAAATGGTTTTTTTTCATAAAACTAAAAGAAATCTAAAGTTTATAGTAACCACAAAAGACCCCAAATAGCCACAGCAATCTTGAGACAGAAGAACAAAGTTGGAGGTATCATACTACTTGATATCAAACTATACTATAAGGCTATAATAATCAAAACAGCAATTCCACTTCTGGGTATACATTTGAAATCCAAAACACTAACTTGAAAAGATATATGTACCCCTATGTTCATTGCAGGGTTATTTACAATAGCCAAGGTATGGAAAAAAAACAAGTGCCCATCAACAGACCAGTGGCTATCAAGGTGGTACATATATACAATGGAATATTACTGGCCATAAAAAATAAAATATTACCATTTGTGACAACATGGGTAGAACTAAAGGGTATTATGGCAAGTGAAATAAATCAGACAGAGAAAGACAAATACTATATTATTTCACTTATATGTGGAATCTGAAGAATGCAGTAAACAAAACAGAAATCGACTCATTAGATACATAGAAGAAAATGATGGTTGACAGAATGAAAGGGGATTAGGAGGCTGGTTGCAAAAAAAAGTGAAGGGATTAAAAAGTACAAATTGATAGTTACAAAATAGTAATGGGGATATAAAGCACAGCATAAGGAATATAGTCAATAATAATGTAATGACTATGTAGGGTGCCAAGTCAGTACTTGCATGATATAATTCATTTCTTAAATTATATCATTGTCTAACCACTATGATGTACACCCAACACTAATATTAAATAATGTTAAATTTCAAGTGTCATTAGGAAATAAAAAAGTTTTTAAAAATAGAAGAGATGAGGACTCTACCAGTTCCTGATTTGCATTCACAGATGTTCTCCTTCTATACTCTTTAATACCATGGCATTACTGGTATAAATATCAATTCCTTGAGGATAATGGTGAAATAAGTCCCATAGTAACTTTACTGTCATTCTGATGTACACATCTTACAGTTTTAGCCTCATCCCCTCTTGTAAAACACTTTCAGATCTTAGAGTCATTCACTCAATGCTTGGTTAAGTTGAAGTAGATTCTACTTACTATCCCCATATATTTCAAATCCTTTCATATTTTTAATGTGAATTACTGACAGTCTCTTAAGATGGATTCTTTCTACCCAGAATCCTTTTTACTTGCTCACAGTCATTAAAGTCAATTTCTTAAATTTGTAAGTTCAAAAGCTCTCTTCTACTAGATGCCTGTGCAAGGACATGAAATCAAAATGCTGCATACTAAACTAAGAATATACTAATAATCATAAATAGGAAACAAAGACGGAAGGCACAACATTGTCATGCAAAGAAGTTTAGATGTCACACTCGACTAGGAGACAAATTCACCTGTTTTTGTGAGTGGGCTATCATGTAAACTTATTTTTAAAAGACAGGTGTTGGGTTTTGTGAAGAGCAGCTCTCTTTTGTACTTACTACTTGGGCAATACTGCTCAAGCAATACTAATATACAATATGGAGAGATTTCTATTCACAGAAGTGATAAAAGCACAGAAATTTATCCTCAAGCTCTGTTGCATCTGTTGGGAATGTCTCTAACACTATTTATCCTCGAAGCATCAGTCAAGGTCACCTCCTCAACTGGGTTAGATGCTCTGCTTGGGTATACTCCTCGGGCTTTCCATAACTCTTCCATAGCAGTTTCCATACTGTAAAGTCATATTGGTTTTGTTGCTGTTGTTGCTTTTTATCAGAACACTAATACCTTGAGGGAAGGAGCTGGAAATTATTTATCTTTGTATCTCTAGCACCAAGCACTATTTCCAGTAGTTTCATTGACAAATATTTATTGAGTACTTACTCTGAAGACGTGCTAAAATGGGAATATTGAAGAATATAAGGTTGTGTAAACACCACCTTTAAGGAATTTGATGTTTATTACAAACAATAAATGATGAAGAGCAGCTGAGTTTATACATCCCTAAGGCCAAATGTGCACAGAGAGGACAGATACAACAGCTTCCTTAGAGTAAGACTTTGAGGGTGAACATATATTAGAGTTTAATAAACACATTGTATCTTCTAAGAAATCATCTTCATTGTATGAGCCTTCAAGAGCTTTGTTTTCTTCTTTTAACACTCTGTATTCAATAGAAACTTAAAATGAAGGTGAGAAATCTACAGAAAAAAAAAAACAAGAAAAAAAACTTTTAAGAACTCTGTTAAGCCCTAGCCTGTTTGGCTCAGTGGATAGAGTGTCAGCCTATGGACTGAAGGGTCCCAGGTTCGATTCAGGCCAAGGGCACATGTCCAGGTTGCAGGCTCAATCCCCAGTGTGGGGCATGCAGGAGGCAGCTGATCAATTATTCTCTCTCAGCATTGATGTTTCTATCTCTCTCTCCCTCTCCCTTCCTCTCTGAAATCAATAAAAATATATATTTTTAAAAAGAACTCTGTTAATACTCTGCTTAACAGCCCAGTGCCATCTGTCATATTTAATTAAAATACTATATTTTATTAGTTGTTTTCTTTGTAACCATATTTTTATAAGCTTTTTTTTCTACATCATTATATTGTTACATCTATTTTTTAATAAATTATACCTTAAATTTACATCTTTCTTTCCTATCTGACAGTTATTTTAACCACCAAGGACAACACCAAATCAGTAAGAACATACCACAGCATCTTTTTGGTGGCAATCATTGAGTTTGTTTTTACTCAACGAGACATCTTTTTGCCATTAATATACTCAGTATCCATTCACAATTAAGGACCTCAAAATTTTTTAGTTTTAACTTTGTTCAAATCTATTGATACTATCTTTATTCAGTTTGTCTGTGTTTGCCTATTTTAATGAAAACTCTGGATCTTGTACCTTGATTGAGTGTGGAACACATGGTGATTGTAGAATCCAATAGAGTATAAATGACTAGAGGCCTGGTGCACAAAATTCATGTATGGGGGAAGGGTCCCATCAGCCCAGCCTGCACCCTCTCTAATCTGGGACCCCTCTGGGATAGGGCCTAAACTGGCAGTTGGACATCCCTCTCACAATCCTGGACCAACTGCCCTCCCCTGCAGGCCTGGTCACCCCTAACTTCCCTCCCCTACAGGCCTATTCACCCCCAACTGCCCTCCCCTGCTTGCCTGATCACCCACAACTGCCCTCTCCTATTGGCCATCTTGTGGTGGCTATCTTGTGACAACATGGGGACAGCCATTTTGTGATGACATGGGGGCGGCCATCTTGTGACCACATGGGGCGGCCATCTTGTGACCACATGGAGGCAGTCATCTTGTGAGAGGGTGTGATGGTAAATTTGCATATTACCTCTTTATTATATAGGATTACTATATAGAATGACATAATACCATTACTAAGGTAGTTATTGTCAGGATTGGGAGCAGAATCCAGCTCTTCTTTCTCTTGGTTTTGACCATAGGCCCATGTTTATATATATATTGATTTTAGAGAAGAAGGGAGAGAGAAAGAGAATAGAAACATCAATGATTCAATGATGAGAGAGAATCATTGATCGGCTGCCTCCTGCACAACCTCCACCCAGGGTGCCCCAACCTGGAATCAAACCATGACCTCCTGGTTCATAGGTCGATGCTCAACCACTGAGCCACACCAGCCAGGCCAGGCCCATCTTCATTACATAGACAGATAGATATGCAAGTGCATTAAACAATCTGTTGAGGCCTTATAATTAATTACTAGGACACCATATATAAAACAGATGGCTATGATTTAACTAAGCTTATGTTTACTAGTAATACCACATGTAATGACTTTAAAATATATCAGTATTTCTTATTGACATTTAATAATCTACTTGTAAGATCATATGAAATTTATGGCACCTTCTCAGTTTGGCTATGGTAAGTAACTTAAAATTGGGTTCCAGATGGGAGGACAAGTCAAATATAGTGCATATAATGAGACTATATTTCAATAAAATATTTATCAGAGGTTTTTTATTTTACTTGTATAAAAAATGGAGAATACTATTAGGATGGTTGTATAATTAGATGGATTTGTAACTAGCTAAAATACTCTACTCACATAGTACTAATTAAAGAATTGAGGATAACTTGGAGGGAGCTTTTTAATACTATCTTCTTGGTCCTATTCTGTTTAGTGTATTTATCAGTAACCTGGAAGAAAATGTAAAAGGGGCAATTATATAAATAGCTGACTGAACAAAGCTCAAAGAAGCTCTGAATTATAAATCAGAATGTGTGTTTAAAAATATACTGACGGGCTATAGTCTGTCAATATTGTTAATCTAACATGATAAAATTCAACAAGGATAACTGTAAAGTTCTCATGATGAGTAGAAAGCCAAGGAAACAAAGAAACCAAACACAGAAATATGTAAGTCCAGGATTGGAAAACATGCAACAGTCTTAAGGTCAAGTACAAAAGTGTAATAAAAGTCATTTAATAAATTATACTCCAAGCTTTTAAGAATGGTGAGAGTCAAGAGGAAGTGGGAGGAAGCATTATGGAGTAATGAAAAGGAGACAGGCTTCAGAATCAGGAATTCAGTGTTTATTATGCATGTTCAAATAGCAGTCCCATTACTTGGTTATTTGATCTTGAGCAAGTTCTTCCCTTACCTTTAAAGTGGAGATATTAATAACTATTTTAAAAGATCTTTAATTCATTGTTTTCCCTGTCCTCTTCTCTCTTCCTCCTCCACTTGTCTCCTCTATTTCTCTTATCTCTGCTCATTCCTCATACTTTTCCTTTCTCTTTTTTTCTACTTCCTTCCACTCCTCTTTCTCTCTCTTTCTAAAATTTTCTCTGAGTTTTTTCTAAAACGTCCATTGTCCTATAAGTATCACTAAACTTTGATTTCTCAGCCCCTCACTTAGGTGCCGTCCAAGAATTCTGGGCCCAAGGTGACAGCTCCATTGCCCTGTCACTGCTGTGGCCATGGGCTTGCCATCATCTTGTAGAACATTCATACTGATGGAGCTTGGCCCTAGAGTTCACAGTGCCAGAGTATGTTTAGTGGAGCAGTTTGTGGTAAAATGGGCTGAGGGAAGGCAGTTATTCGTGTCACTATTAGCACTGTGATAATCTTTATAATATTGAGAAAACATGCATTTATATCAAGTTTTCTAAATATTTTAATGTAAGACTGCTGTTGGATAGAATTGAATGGGTGCACATATGTTCTTTTGAGAGTCTGAGAAAAATTATCTGGAAAAACACCCTGGCCCTAGAGTCATTACTGAATATAAATCTTTGATAACTTTATCTGGTTCTTCTATGTTGCTTGGTCCATTTAGGTCTTCTAATCCTAATCAGATATATTATTTATATGTTTTACTTAAGCAGAAAAGCTTACATTGAAATTAAGATTTGCCAATTTATTATCATAAAGTTGTACCCAATGTTCATATAAATCTCTATATCAATTACTATAATCCCATTTATTTTTCTATTTTTGGTCTTATTTTCTTTTAATGTTTTTATAAATTCTTATGTTGACTATTCCTTCCATTAGAATCTGACTCATGTCTATATTATTTTACATTATATTCCTGGCACCTAAATTAATACTGGTATATAATAGATAATAACTATGTGTTGAATTAATTATTTTAAAATAATAAAATCATTTGGGGCTAATATTTATCTTTGGTCACTAATTTTATTACATCTTATAATGATTTATGTAATATATTTTCATGGTTAATATGAAAAAACTACAATTACTAATCTAAATATTTTTCTTATTTAAATTTTTATTAAGTTCCTATTATTGCCATACATAGTGTTATGGAGAATGCACCTATTTAGTAGATACATTTTTTTTCTTCTTAGGACCTATCGTGTGAGGGAACAATTACCAAGGAATTTTAATATGTTCCCAAGAAGGTTCTAAATGCTGATATGTATACAGTGTGATCATGGAGAAGGAAATGCCTAAAGCTAGCTGAGGACAATTTTAAGTTTTATACAATAAATGATACTAGACTTTGCTGTGAAGGATATTCAGGTATTATTCAGGTGTCCTATCTTAAGTCAGGATTCTTTGGAAATAATTTATTATAGGAGTGCTCTCAGAAGAAAGGGAGAGAGGGAAATAGGATAGAGTAATGGAGGAAAACTAAGCAAGGTCACGGTTTCCATTGGAGATTAGCTTCTGCCTGGTCCCATGGGAATCTCTGAAGCATGAATTGCACTATGTGGTCCCACCTCGAAGCAAAAGGGACATCTTTTGTATGCCCACATCAGTCACAAATTGGTTATCACTCAGATGGTACAGGTTGTCACTTCAGGAAGTGGGGTTAATTTTCTAGCCAAGGCAGCTCCTGTTCAGCCAAGAGAAATGCTCTGGAGAAGGGGACAGCTTTGAACCAACAGCACAGAAGTTGGAGGTTTTGGCCATTTACTCTTTAAGAAAGGATCTGGATAGAACACCAATGGCATCATCTATATGGACAAAAGTGGAAAGGATACTCAAGGGAAAGAAAACAGCATATGGAAGGTATGAACATATAAAGCAACAGACCATACTTGGGGCTCTGTAGGCATTTTATCATATTATATTTATCATACATGAAGGGAGGGGCAAAAGTAGGTTTGCATTATGAGTACACAAAACACAGAGTTCATTCTTGTATTAATTTTTAAATTATTATATTATTTTTCATACAAACAACTGTAAATCTACTTTTGCCCCATCCTCTATAAATGTAATATTTACATATATCTATACTAATAAAAACCTAGGTGACCCTCACGCATGATGTTGTCACAAGATGGCTGCCACAAAGATGGCCACCACAAGATGGCTGCCACAAGATGGCTGCCACAAGATGGTCACCACAAGATGGCCACATGCACAGCGGAGGCAGGGCACAGTCGCCGCTCCACGTTGTGAGGCCTGGGGGTCCCACGGCTCCGTGCAGCATGGAGGAGGCCAGTCCCGGTGTCTCCACTGCCTTGTGCAGAGGAGGCGGGTCCCAGCGGAGGAGGCAGATCCTGGCAGAGGAGGTGGATCGCAACAGGGGAGGGTAGTTGTGGGTGATCAGGCCAGCAGGGGAGGACAGTTGTGGGTGATTGGGTTGGCAGGGGAGGGCAGTTGGGGGTGATCGGGCCAGCAGGGGAGCAGTTAGGGGGCAATCAGGCTGGCAGGCAGGCAGGCGAGAGGTTAGGAGCCAGCAGTCCCAGATTGTGAGAGGTATGTCCAACTGCCAGTTTACCTACATGGGCAGTCGGACATCCCTCTCACAATCCAAGACCGCTGGCTCCTAACTGCTCACCAGCCTGCCTGATTGCCCCTAACTTGCTTCTGCCTGCCATCCTGATTACCCCCTAACCGCTCCCCTGCCAGCCTGATTGATACTTAACTGCTCCCCTGCTGGCCTGATCACCCCAACTGCCCTCCCCTGCAGGCCTGATCGCCCCAAATGCCCTTCCCTGCAGGCCATCTTGTGACAAGATGGGAGTGTCCATCTTGTGATGATGTGGTGGTGGCCATCTTGTGACAACGTGGGGATGGCCCTCTTGTGAGGGTATGAGGGTCAATTTGCATATTTATTTTAATAAATGAAATAAATTTGTTAAATAATTGTGATATAACTAATAATTATATTAATAGCTAAATTACACGAGTTGCCTTCCAAATGCTAGTCAGTATGGTAAATTCTTGACATATCATATTTAATCCTCACAATAACTGTATGTGGTAGACGCAATCTCCATTTCACAGATAGGCGAGGGTTAGAAAGGTTAAATAATTTACCCAATGTAACACAGTGCTGCTTTGGAGGGGATGGTATGTATATTCAGATAGTCCAATTGCAAATATCATGTACTTCACTGGTACTGGTTGGATAGATGGAACAACCCATAATAATTTAAGAACGCAGCAAATTAAAGGCAACTCTGTATGTTGTGAGTGCACTTTGGGAAAAAGGTGTGTGTGTGTGTGTGTGTGTGTGTGTGTGTGTGTGTTTAAAAGGTAGGAGTATATGTAGCACAGCAGGTGGAAATAGAGAGAACAAAAATTCCTGAGACTTTGCTAATCGTAGGATAGAAATGTAATTTCATATCCTTGTTTCCTATCAGGAAAAAACATGCAAATACTCTCAGAAAGAAGTGAAAGGAGAGACTGAAGATACAACCGTGCAGGTGAACAGTTCATGTGTGCACAGGGCACTTCTCTACTTTGCAGTCCTGGAAGGGCTTCCCCAATCTGATCATCCTGGTGTGTGACAGATCTGCTGTCACGGGTTGCTTCTAGAAAAATTACATTTGGTTCTGAACAGGAGGCAGAGAAAGAGAGACGTTGAGATTGCAGGACTGGTAATGACTAGTTTAGAAGGGCTGAGAAAATTTGTTTTATCTGTCAGGAGAAAGAACAGTGGGGTGGGGAGAGCGGACGCTTATTTCCTCTCTCTCTCTAACATGGTGGTGGGGAAGAGACTTGGAGGAATGTAGGGCCCTGGCCTCACGGAGAATATAGTACTCACAACTCAAAGTGCTCATTAAGCTGCTGCAGTAAAAGGACTTGGGAACTCCTCACATGAGGAGGCAGCAGGATACTGACAGTAACAGTCAGCGGATGGATGGAAGCATTCAGCTACTGGGAAGCAGCCGAGTCCTTGAAAAACGGTTCATGATTAGAGCCAGCAGTTCTGACACACTGCAGTCAAGCTGGAGGGAAACAGCGAAGTCGGGGGATAATGAACTTGTCAAAGGAATAAAAACCAAGTATACATTCAGGTAGAGCCGAGGCATAAGCTTTCGGGAAGGGAAAAGCAATTAACCTAACTAATTGTAGAGAGCATTGTTTTCACTTGATCCAACTATTTGAGGTGAAGAAATATCCCATTTTTGAGGGAGTAAAAATAAAACTATATATGGGAATTAAAGTGCCCCAAAGAAAATTACTCCCCAATTAGAAATGAGAAGGTAACTCCTTCACTGGAAAGAAATATAAGTGGCGAAATAGTCTAAAGTGAATTTTTTTTTACACTGAATTACCTATTCTGTTGTTTTAGGTCAGATATGTTTGTTGTCTAATGTTTCAATTCAAAACCTTCTATTTTTGACAAAGAAAGAAATATATGTTTTGACTATGGAAAAAAATCATTACAATACAGCTGAGCTATTACAATGACCCCCAATTCATACAAGTCATTAAAACTTATTGAGTGTTTATAATGTCACAAGAAATATTTCAAGTACTGTCTTCATATCCATTCACTTAGTCCTCACAAAAAATTTTAAAAGGTAAGAATAGCTCCTGCTTGAACAGGAAACACTGAGACACATGTTAGTTAAGTAATTTATCCAAGATCACGCAGCTCGTACATATTGAAGCCATGATTTTGACCTGGAGAGTCTGGCCCCAGAATCCGGGCTCTGAGTCACTATCCTGGATGGTCTCATTACCTCAGAGGTAATTAATAGAGAATTAGGTGTCACCAACATACACTGGTCTCCTGATAATAGCCAAACATGAGAAATAGCTCTAAAATAAGTAACTATGATAGTGTAAAATACGTTCACAAATTCTTTTCTAGCCTCCTTTCAAGAGTGGAGCCTCATCACATCCTAGACCAGTGGTCGGCAAACTCATTAGTCAACAGAGCCAAATATCAACAGTACAACGATGGAAATTTCTTTTGAGAGCCAAAGTTTTTAAACTTAAACTTCTTCTAACGCCACTTCAAAATAGACTCGCCCAGGCTGAAAACCAACTTCCACGCACGGGCCACGAAGTTTCAATCGCACTGTACGTGCGCGCCCGCACGTGGTATTTTGTGGAAGAGCCACCCTCAAGGGGCCTAAGAGCCGCATGTGGCTCGCGAGCTGCAGTTTGCTGACCACTGTCCTAGACTGTGGGCTGGCTTTAGTCATCTGCTTCTTACGAAAAGATTCAAAAAGAGGAAGTGACCATGTGAGACTTGGGAGACTGGGTCAGGAGAGACAGTGTGGCTCTGCCTTCCTCTCTCTTGGATCTTTCTCTTCCTGGGAGAAGCCAGAGGAAGTATTTTGAGGACATTCAAGCAGGCTATGGAGAGGCTCCTGTGTGAGGACACCTGAGACTGCCTGCCAGCAGCTATGTGAATAAATAATTTTGGAAGCAGTTTCTACAGCCCCCGGGAACCCTTCAGATGCCAACACCCACACCAACTTTCTGACTGCAACTGAAGGAAGCGCCGTCTTGCTAATCTGCTCTTGTATCCCCGAACTACAGAAACTGTGAGCCAATGAATGTTTATGGTTTTGAACCACTAAGGTTTGTGATAAATTGCCAGGCAATTTGCAACTAATACAGTACTTATGAAAAAGTATTTTAAAGTCATTTGTTTTTTTAGTCACAAAATGTATAATGAAATGAATTATATGCTACTTGTTCATAAACTAAAATCTGTGAGTTCAGACATTTTACTTACAAAATAAATCAGAATGCTAGGAAATTCAGGAATACATTTTACAGAAAAAAAGGCATAATAAATCTTATTTGATGAAAACATTTCATTTAAATTACTTATAAAAGAAAATAATTTCCTAAATTATAGTATACGTTTATCTTTTGTTTCTATGTGGATTTTAATTTTTTTAAAAAGAGTGAGTTGCTGTTTTATGTTTTTCAGTCACACATAACTCTACTAGGATGAAGATTCTGCATATTGATTTATAGCAATCTAGATGGTAGATGTCTAGCTTTGTTTTTTATTTATAGAGTTTATACTCACCTGCATATTTTTCTGGGGTATTCTATTGGGACCTGCTTGCCTGCTGATATTTGCATTGTATTTTTCTCTCAGGAAATAAAGTACTGAACAAACTTTGAATTACCTTTACAGCTGCCTTGCACTCTACCCCTTAAGGGACACTTGTCTTAATCCATAGTTTAGAACTAAAGGCTGACTTGCTGAGGAAATAAATGCCCGAGATGAGACAATTTAGATCTCCACATTGTTAGGTCGATGCTGAGAGGAACCAGGCCGAAGGAAATTAAAAGCAAAATATATTGTTACGTCTGCGAACAGAAGGGCTGAGACCAAAATGGCATCCATGAGCAAGAGTAGGGAGAGAAGGATGTTTGTGTGCAGGTCAGGGCGACTGGTTGGGCCAGGTGCAGGCAGTTTCCTGGAGACTGGAAGCCGTTAGTCATGGCCTGTGAAACTTACAATGAGAATAATAGGAAAACTGCTGGGAGGGCTAGAGCCCCAAGCAGGGTGTAATAGAAAGGTACTGAGTGCCGGGGAAAGGTAGAGAATATGCCAACACACGTTTCCACAGGACACTTGTTGCCCAAATATAAAATTAGCAACCTTGAACTTTTCATTAATGCTACATTCTTGGAAGGAGACCAAGTTCCAAATCTTACATAGTATTTGTAGTGCTTGCCATATAATAGACACCCAAGGAATAAATTGTTGAACTTACAATGAATCGTTTCTTTGTTTTCCCACATTCCTGCAAGAGTAGTTTCTATTCCTATATTAATTTTAGAAGTAAAGAAACTGAGTTATAGAAAAGTTGTTTTGCCCAAGGACAGATAACTAGTAAGTGGAGGACTGTAGAATTAAAGAGAAAATTTTTTTGAGGGGGGGTGTCAAAAATTACTGTGACTTTCATTATCTTTATTTGGAAATTTATTCCTTTTTTTAAATATATTTTATTGATTTTTTTACAGAGAGGAAGGGAGAGGGATAGAGAGTGAGAAACATCGATGAGAGAGAAACATCGATCAGCTGCCTCCTGCACACCTCCCACTGGGGATGTGCCCACAACCCAGGTACGTGCCCTTGACTGGAATCGAACCTGGGAACTTTCAGTCCGCAGGCCGACGCTCTATCCACTGAGCCAAACTGGTTTCGGCAGAAATTTATTCTTTTGAAAGAACATTTTGCATTATGAGAACTGCTTTCTTGAATGTTCTTATACATTTTAAATGTCCATAATAGATACTTGCCTATATATTGTATTGCTCAGGAAAAGAACCCCACAGAGCCAGGACCACTTGCTAGCTTGAAGAGGAGAAGGGTGCCCTGGCTGGTGTGGCTCAGGTTGGAGCATTGTCCCACACAGCAAAAGGTGGCAGGCTTGATTCCCAATGAGGACACATACCCAGGTTCCAGGTCCAATCCCCGGTCAGGGCATGTTCGGAAGGCAACCAATAGATGCATTCTCATTCTCTCTCTCTCTCTCTCTCTCTCTCTCTCTCTCTCTCCCTCAAATCAATTTTTAAAATAATAAAAGAGAAGGAGAAGGGCTTCAGGCTCTAATTCTGCCCCCCCCACCCCCCCACCATTCCACCCTGCCCCATTGACTTCCTAAACCCTGGGCAGCTCACATAACCTCTGCATCTCCATTTTCATTATATGTAATATTAGGGTGCTAGTAAGTGCTGAGTTTCCTTATAGGATTGCTGTGAGGGGCAATGGGTAAAAGTCCTTGAAAGACTTCTGCAAACATGGCATCCAACATAAATTTTAAACTCCAGCTAGTTATTGAAGTTTCTTGTTCTTTGCCTGGTATTGCTGTGGCCTACATGATTGTGGATTTTAAAAAAGCTGAGTTTTGCCCTACCGGTTTGGCTCAGTGGATAGAGCTTCGGCCTGCGGGCTCAAGGGTCCCAGGTTCTATTCCGGTCAAGGGCATGTACCTTGGTTGTGGGCACATCCCCAGTAGGGGGTGTGCAGGAGGCGGCTGATCAATGTTTCTCTCTTATCAATGTTTCTAACTCTCTCTCTCCCTTCCTCTCTGTAAAAATTCAATAAAATATATTTTAAAAAATGAAAGCTTGAGTTTCTTTTCAAAAAAAGTGTTGCTTTCTTATAATTATACAGCATGACAAACAGGTGTGTACTGCATTTAAATATCATCATCATAGGAAAAATGATGATAACATTAACACAAACCGCTGTCCATGTTTTTTGGTGTGTTGATTTTAAGATACTTGTACAATAGGTGTCAAATTAACACATACATCGAGGCCATTGCTATGATAACATGGTGTTTTTCTGTGAGTGAAGAATAACAGGTTATAATCTCTTACTAATTATATCTAAGGATTGTATAGCTACCCTGGGGCCACAGTATTTTACCCTGTTTGGCAAATTACTTATCTATTGTGCTAGAAATGCTAGGAAACTTCCCCTGCTGGTGAGCCTGGGGAGACCTTAATTAAAGTCAATTGAGCTTGTCTGTGAGTCTTTGATACTAAAGGAAATATGCTGATGAGTTCCCTTTGGAGGCTGTATCTATGCTGCTTCCCACTGCCATTTCAGTATTAAAGTTTCCTGATGTTCGAGGAAGCCGCCAATGCCTTCCTTAGATGGTCTGTCCATCGTAATATTTCTTTCAGTAACGAAGAAACTCAAGCAGTTTGGAGAGAAAAAACTAAGTGAGCCTAAGTATAAGTAGTCTTTGGAGGCTTCAGTTTGAGCTGTGTTTATTTTTGAATTGCCTTTTCTCCTTACCTTTGAAACATGGCAAAAAAAGAAATTCAGATTTTTCCCCAAGTCCCAGATGTGGCTGCTCTGTGAAGAGTGAATCTTGGCAGGGACAAGGAGGAAGTGAGGAGACCCTGGAGGGGACACTGGAAGTCCTCTGGATGGGACATGATGGAGGCTTGTCCTGGACTAGAAAATGTCCTCAATCCTTTTTTATTTCATGCTCATCATTTACAAAATGTGGGCAAATTCTCAAGACATTTTATCTTCCTAAAAGGATTAAAATGTCATTTCTTAATGATTATATAGTTTGAAGACTTTAATTTATTAATTCATCTAACAAATAGTTGTCGGGGACTTAGTGGGTGTCAGCTATTTTGCTAATCGGAGGGGATACGGTAGTGAACAAAACAGATACTTTCCTGGTCCTCATGGATCTTACATCTAACAGGGGATACAGATATTAGACAACTCAACTAATAGATGTAAAATCTGTAGTCGTGCTAAGTGTTCTATAGGAAAAGAACAGATAAAGGAACATAAGGAGTCTATTCAAGAATGAGTTCTCCACAAGGGCCTATTTAAAGAAATGATATTTCATATAAACATAGAAAGTGAGAAGAAGCAGTCCAGAAAGGGAGCAGTGTATGCAAAAGTTAAAGGATACGAAGGAGTCACTGCATCAGAGAAAGAAGAAGAATGTCAGGGTGTCTGGGGCAGAATGAATTCAGGGAAGAGCAAGGAGTGAAGATGGAGTCCAATTAGACCCAGATTATGCAGGTACTGGTAGGGTATGATAAGAAATTTGGATTTTTTTTTTTATATGGAGTGCAGTGGAAACTCATTGAAAGGTTTTGAATGTGATCTTACTTACATTTTTAGGATATTACTCTGGCTACTTTTTAGAGAATGGATTTTTGCAAGAAAAGAATGAAAATGTTATAGAAGGGGTCTGGGAAAGATCTGATGATGATGTGTACTAGAGTCATGGTGGCGGCACGGGAGAGGAAGCACATAATATACTAAGTATGTGAGTTTTCTGGCTTAAAGAATTAGAGGTTAAAAATTTGGTTGTTTTGTCTATAAGCATATTGGGGGAAATTGGAGAAAAGCTATTGTGTGTTGGAGGGGGAATTGATGATTAAATATTCAGTTTTGCACATATTCCATATGTGATGACTTGGGGGCATCTCTGTGGAAATTTCAAAGGTAAATTTGATATACAAGGTCAGAACTCAAGTAAGAGATTGGGTAGAGATGTAAACTTGGGAGTCATTTCATAGAGGTGATCTGTGAAACTCAACATAAAAGTAATGACATTGTGCAGGATTGGGTACAGAGAGAGAAGTGAAGAGGTGTAGGAAATAGTTGAGTAAATTGAAGATTTGGGTCTTAGAAGAAGCATGAGAAATGGACAAAAGGAGCCAAGAATTTGTCACACAAAGAGAGGCCACATGCTAGGAGAGTGTCATTAGATGTAATTAAGAAAAAAAAAATGTAATGTAATGTATCAAATAAAAGGAGGGACCTGGCTGAGGTAAGCACTAAAAATATGCTTTAGGTTTGAGAAAACCACGGTTGTCTTTGGCCAGATATGTTACAATGGATTTAGAGGGACAAACCTTATAATGGAAGGAAAAGAGATGAAGAAAGCAGGTACCAGACTACTCACTTCTGCTTCTAATAACTTTCTGTTCCCAGTACCCCATTTTCTCAAAATTCTGTTGCTTCCCACATGAATCATTGCAATGTATGAAATGATCCCTATCCTCCTCACAGCCCCACTTAGAGATGCCTAAGAGATTAGAGTCCTTTTCTTCTTCTATTTACTTTTGTTACAAATGTCATTTTTTATTATTTTTCTCCTGATCTATAGGGTGAGAAGCAAAAGGTCAGGCTAAGGTTACAATGCTCTGTCACAGGATATCTATGTGACATGCTCTGTCACAAGGCATGTGTGTATAGGGAACACAGAAATATGCCACCCTCCAAGAAAGGATGTGTTCAGCAGAGGGAAGTTGAGTCAGTAGACAACTCTGGCTGTCAGCCACTTAGAAGAGACCTCACTTCACATAACTGCCTCATCAGAGGTCTGGCCTTTAGACAGTGACTGGCTGAGGTGTGAATAGAAAGGACCTAAAACAGGACAACTATTTGGATCTAAAATAGGACAACTCTTATAGGCAACTTTTGTTTCAGAACTTTTCACTGGTTTGGCTGATCTTGTGGGACCTGCATGGCAGTTTTACTTACCCCTCTTCCCATTCTTGCTTCCCCATCCCCTACTTTCCTTTCTCAAGATGTTTCTTCTTGCTCCCCAATAAATATCTTTCACCCCAAACTTCTCAGTATCGGCTTATAGGAAACAGTGTATGTGTAGAGGGTGGTGTTTGCACACTCTAATGATTTTGTTTCCTCAAATGAATGAAAATATACTCGAAATTAAAGAAGGAAGGAAATAATTTTTTGGACACTGGATATTTCTGTTTAGTCTTTTTTCTGTTGTGCATTGTTTATATATTTAAGTTTATGCTGGATATGTGCATGCATATATAATTAAATATCCTCATTTATCACCCAACATCATAACATAAATGCTTAACACATTTATTACACACTTGGATGTAAACGTATTAATTGATTGTGGACGTTTCTGGGTGCCAAGTCCAAGCTTATTTAACACTTTATTATAATAAATCTGGGGCAAGAAATACAATGTGAAATATAAAGCTATTTAATAGAGCTCTTCTTCAAACAGACATAATACATTAGTAGATTTCAAACACATAAGTGCCAAGAAGAAAAAGTGAGAGAATTTCAGTGAGACAAAGTAAACTGATGCACCTGGAAATAATTGCTTCCAATTTCTCAACCCATCAGTCAGAGTGATCTAGTTAAAATGTAATTCAGATCGTATCATTTGGCTACTCTAAGTCTCCACCTAGCTATCCAAGTCATTCAGAATAAATTCTAATCTTCATATATAAAAGCCTAAGCGACCATTACGACGGAATGGCCAGAATGACCAGAACAACTGGAATGACCAGTCGTTATGACGCACATTGATCACCAGGGCCAGACGCTCAATGCAGGAGCTGCCCCTGGTGGTCAGTGTGCTCCCACAGCAGGAGTGCCACTCAGGCAGAAGCCTCGCTCACAGCTGGCGAGTTCAGCAGCAGTGGCGGGAGCTTCTCCCGCCTCCACAGCAGTGCTAAGAAGCAAGCAGCGAGCGGTTAGGAGTGAGCAGTGAGCATTTAGGAGCACTGAGCCTGGTTCGGGCTCCTCCCCGGTCTCCTGCCGCTTCTCACACTGCTTCATCTCTTGGGGGATGTTGGACTGCCTGTTTTGGCCTGATCCAGGCCTGTGGGGATCAGGCAGAAACCAGCAGTCCTACATTCCCCGAGGGGTCCCAGATTGCGAGAGGACACAGTCCAGGCTGAAGGACCCCAACCAGTGCACGAATCCATGCACTGGGCCTCTAGTATCCTTATAATTGCCTACAAGTCCTGCCATTATCTGGCTTCTGATTACTTCTCTTATATCATCTCTTCCTACTTTCCACACTGCACCATATTCACTAGCCTTGCTGATGGTCAAACATATATGCACATTCCCACTGCCAGGCCTTTGCACTGGCTGTTTCCTCTGTATGGTATGTTCTCCCCCACTCATGTCTGCATGGCTCATAACCTTATCTCTTTCAAACCTCATGTCATTGAGGCTTTCTCCTGCAAATTTAACACTGCAATTCCTACCTGCCATTCCCTGTTCCATTTTATTCTAAATTGTTTTCAGGGCTACCCACTATCCTCTCTAACTTACAACTTTTCTAGCCCCACCACTAAAATATGAGAGCAGATAATTTGGTCTATTTTTTTATAGTTTTCATTTGTTTTTTATTGATTTTATTTATTTATCTTTATTGTAAAAAGTATTATAGATGTCCCCTTTTGTCCCCTTTGACCACCTTCCCCATCCACTCTCTGCTCCCCAGGCCTTCACACCACTATTGTCTGTGTCCATGAGTTATGCATATATACATATAAGTTCTTTTAATCTCTTCCCTCCCTCAATTGTCCATTTTGTTAATTGCTACATCCCTGAACCTAAACAAATGTCTGACACATAGGTATCCAATAAATATTTTTTGATGATTGAGTAAATTTATACTATTAGTATAAAAATGCAACCTCTTTTGTCTTTAGAAGCTTTAAATAGCAACAATCTAATTGCCTTAAATGAGGATGTGTCTGGAAGAATTCTAATCAGTAGCATTCTAATTTCTAGATAGGTGTCTTTTTAAAAAATGTGATTTATAGAGGCAATCCAAAAATAGTGTCTACATCTAGAATTTAGGTATTAAAGTATTTTTTATATAAAACTAGAGGCCCGGTGCATAAAAATTCATGCACTTGGGAAGGTCCCTCAGCCCTGCCTGCTCCCTCTCCAATTGGGGACGTCTTGGGGGATGTTGGACATCCCTCTCACAATCTGGGACCACTGGCTCCTAATCACTCACCTGCCTGCCTACCTGCCTGATCACCCCTAACCACTCTGCCTGCCTGCCTGATCATTAGTAACTGCTACCCTGCTGGCCTGATTGCCTTCAACTGCCCTACCCTGCCAGCCTGATCACCCCTAACTGCCTCTGCCTCAGCCCCCACCACCATGGCTTTGTCCGAAAAAAAGTCGGATGTCCGTAAGATGGCCAGTCGACCCGGTCTAATTAACATATTACCCTTTTATTAGTATAGATAGATTATATAGGATAGGATTGCTTAAATGCGGGGGAAAAGTCCTTTTCAGTAGGAGGAGATGCTCTTGGCAGACAAAAATACATAATCCCAATATCTGGACTGATAGCCAGCCATATGCACTATACTGCCAAACTGGTCATTAAAAAATTGAACTGCTTTCTTACACTTTACACCAAACAGCTGTTGCCCTTAAAACCCCTCCTCAACCCCCACCTTTGGTTCTGCCTTCGCAGTTCACCCAGATTAGGTTCTGATTCGTTGGTTTCTATGCCAATCAGTGTCAAAAGCTCTACCTCCTAGGCAGCCATTGGCTCCTCACAGTTCACCCAGATTTGGTTATGATTGGCTAGTTTCTATGCCAGTCAGCATCAAAAGCTCTGCCTCCTAGGCAGCCATTGGCTCCTCGCACTTCACCCAGATCTGGTTCTGACTGATCAGTTTCCATGCCAGTCAGCATCTCTGGGCCTATCTCTGGGCCTGATCCACAGTCGCGACAGCAGCTGCGGATCAGGCCCTGCCTCTCTCTCTGGGCTTATCTCCGGACCTGATCCACAGCCTTCATGGCAGCTGTGGATCAGGCCTTGCCTCTCTCTCTCTCCAGGCCTCGCCAACAGCTGCGGTGGCTGCGGATCAGGCCCTGCCTCTCTCTCTGGGCCTCTCTCCAGGCCTGATTCACAGCCACTGCACCCACCTCGCCCCACCTACCCCCCCGCCCCGCCACCCTGCCCATCTGCAGGCTGCCAGCGTTGCTGTAATAGGAGCCTGTGGGCCATGGGGGAGGGACTGAGAGGTGCTCCATGCACTTCTTGGTGACCTGTTGTTGGTCTGGTCATTTAGGTCATGACAGTCCCTGGCCTTTTATAATGTAGATACTGTAATATGCACCATTCTCCTTAAGAGTGTTTGCATTTTTAAGAAAAAACACGTAAGTAAATTCATTAGAACCTTCATTAAAGGAATGTGGTCAATAGGCCTTGATTAATGAAGTGTCCTTGTGCTAGAGAGGATGTGAAACAATTTTCTAAGGAGAGTTTTGATTTTTGTATGCAGGTTCTACATCCAAGAAAATGGGGGGAATCTGGAATCAGAAATTCAATCTTGTCAGGCTCCTTAGCTTTCCTCTGAGATAGATACTATTATATCAACATTGGTTGTCTTTAAAGCTTATGAACTTTCATTTTACTGGTAACTCAAAATAGACACATTTTAGGTTAATATGTTCCCCAATATAATATAACTCTCTACCAACAGATATTTATCAAAACTGAGCTATGTACCCAGCTGATTAGGGTCAGTGGTTGAGCATCCATCCATGCACCAAGAGGTCACTGGTTTGATTCCCTGTCAGGGCACATGCCCGAATTGCAGGCTCAATCCCTGTTGGGGACCTTGCAGGAGGCAACCAATTGATATTTCTCTCTCATTGATGTTTCTATCTCGCTCTCACCCTTCCTTCTTTTTTCTCTAAAATCAATAAAAGCATATATATATATATATATATATATTTAATTATTTTTTTAAAGACTGAGTTAAGCAAAAGACCTCTTGAAGAGTAAACTTACCCATTTGGTTAGATCTTCTAAAATGTATTCTTGAAATAAGCTGTGTCAACAGGGAGCTGAATGCCATGATGGTGTTGTATTGCCTGTCTCCACCTGGTGCCTTTGAGCCTAAGCCCCATTGACGGATGTTTAGAAAGCTCCTTCCCAAGCACCTAAGCCTCACTGAAGGATGTTTAGAAAAAGTATTCTGAAACTTTCATTTATTTGTAGGATGTTTTTGAAGAAAAGCTCTCTTACATCAATGATAGTTGTATGTATCATGAGTAAATGGTTCTCTTTTCTTTTGGAACACTGAGAATTATATAACAGATCCAAATTTTTTATGATATCATTAACATCATAGCTTCTAGAAAGTTATTTTGGGAAGCATTTGTTGGAGTATCAGGAATTGGCAAGAAAAACAAACAAACAAAAAAGCCATTCCAGGTATTCCTAAGAGTAAGGGTTTTAATACAGGGAATTAGTGGTTTACACAGATGCTGGCAGACTTACACAGCTGCTGGCAGGCTTGGGACACAAAGCTGAAGGTGTAGGGCACAAAGAGGTATGTTACATAGAGAAGCTCCCTGGAAACCTTGCTAAATCTCAGTCATCTCTGCAGCTTCCAGTCTTAGCTGGCTCCTAAAGCAGGTGATTCTCAACACCTTGTCTTCTGCCCAGGTGTTACCTGCAGTGCCCTCCAGAGGCTGTCGATGGTGTCTCCCTCTCTCCCACCTTCCAAAGGTCATCCAAGCAGAACCCTACAGGGAAAGGGGCAGTGGTGAGGCCAGTGGGCAACAAGCATAGGACACTTGCAAGCACCAGGTTACTTATTAACTCAATGGTTTATGAAAACACACATGGCAACAAAATGCCACTAAAAGTATTATTCTCAAGTCAGATGCTAAAAACTCACTGACTGCACTGTCTGCCCACCTCCCTTTAGGATTGGACGATTCATCACCATGCACTTAGCCTCACCTGCACACCATGGACTTAACCTTACTAAGAGAACCAGGCTTTCAGCAAATTTAGATCACCTAATTACATCTATATTTTTATTTATTGTGGATGGTGCTTCAGTAATTTTTTTGTGTACAGTCCTGTTCTTAACATTTTAACCCTTTCCATCATCGCCACCTAGTCTATACAAATCTAACCTTGCAGAGCAGTGCTTTTAGTCATCCAATAAAAGGCATTGCTCCACTGTAAGTTTCATTGTATATCTCAAAAACTGCAACTTCCTTTGGGCATTTCTCACAAAACTCCAGGAGATTGGACCAGAAAAAAATAAAAAAAGTTCGGTGACCATCTCCCCAACTAAAAATTTAGACCAAAGTTGTTGCTCATACATAGCAAGGCTATTCATTCCCTTATTCTCCAGACAATTTTATAACCCTATGATTTTGCTTGTAAAATTAATCTCTGTTCTCTTATTTCATTTACAAATTATTGTAAACTACCTGTATCTTTCTGGGACAAAAGTAATATATGTGCAAACAAACGCAAACATCTTTCATTTACTTGAAAATAAATGGGATTTTATTTCAAGTAATTTCTGCTTTTAAAGAGATCATTTTAGCTTAAACTCTCCTGAGGAGAACAGGGAAAATGTTTTCTCACTTTTTGCTGAGGTGAATTTTTCTTTAATCCCCACCTGGCTGCGTGAAGTGCAAGCTGACTGCTATATTTATCACTAGAATTGTTTATAAAAAGTTTCAAATAAGTAAGTAGGGTATTGGCTTCCCCTGAGTGTTGAGGACTGGACAGTGCTGAAGACTGGAAAGGGTGGGACTCAGCCCCAAAGAACATCAAAACCTGAATGGTATTTCAGGGAGCTGCCAGCACACACCCTGAGGGAGCATCAGGGGGTGGCAAGATGACTGAGCAAAAAGTCACGAATCCTAGATTCAAGGTTTTGTCAGGAAGAATCCAATCTGTACTCAGTCTTATAATGGCTCATTTGTAAATCATTTAATTATAACAAACTCTCTCCTATAAAATAGAGATATTTCTGTATTCACTGACTCAAAGAATTCTGGATTTGATGAAATATATGGTAGAAAGAGCATATAATGTTGAAGTCAGGAGAAACTAATTTGAATTCCTACACTGTCCCTTACTAATTGTGACATTGGAGAAATTATTTAGCCTTGGGAATCAATTGTACTTTCTAAAGCTAATTAAATTGCCTTTCCTGGTTAGTAATAGAGTATAAGACCTACCTGCCAAAGCTGTTAGGAGGATTAAGTGAGATAATGCATTGAAAGAGCTATGAAAACTGTATATAGTACTTTTTTTTTTCATTTAAGGCGCCAGGCTAGGAGGAAGAAACTTCGATGCTTTCCATAGACTCAGCGGTAAGAGTCTATGGGCATGTTAAATGAATTCAGTGAGGGGGAAAGAGGCAGTCACAGGGTTTCTCCAACAACAGAATCCAAACCAAAATAGGTAGCAGTGCTTTAGTGCCACCTACCAAAGTGAAGCTGACCCCAGCAGGGCACCACTTAGTCTCCATTAGCATTCTCATGCCCTTCCTAAATTTTTGTATTGGCTTGACAAGTTCTTGGCATGTTGGCATATTGTAATTAAATTTTACTACATTAGTGTCCATGAATTGTTCACAAAGAAAATCATTTTACTGTTCTAATTACTGGTATAAGAGCTTTATATTCCTAATGTTAATAAAATCAGTATGCATATACTTTTCAAGATGCATGTATGTTTGGATGATAGATAGATAGAGGATATAATTTTTCAGTTTGGAACTGTACTATGTGCAGCAGATATTATCAGTGAACAGCAATATCTAGTTGTCTTTCTCCACAGAAGATTGTAGAAAGAGCACCTCTGTTATATATTCCACTTTCCAATTTTTCAAACATTTATATTATTTCCAATAGTAATATACTCAATATATGGTGCAATAGAATATAAAGCACTTTTTACAAATATTATCTGCACCTTGACAACTACATGCATTTCTGATTGTTGCACCTCAAGAGTAAAATGTAAATTAAAAACATTCCAAATGAAAAAATTAATATCACACGGCAGTGGAATATTACTTCCCAATGCATAAAAACCCTATATTTTCTTCATTTAGTGGTCTTTTCTCTATGATTCTTCATATGCTTTTTCATTTATTAATAAATATTTTTGAACATTTACCATGTACCAGGGACTGGTAGCAGTGCTTAAATTTTTTTTAAAACTAGAAAGTCAGCTTGAGAGATAATGTTACCCTTGTATTTGGTATATTAATTTAAGAAATACATAAATATAACTCAACTGTTTTTTTAATAAAATATAATCATGGACCCCTGGCCAGTGTGGTTAGAGAATTGCCCTGTGCACCGAAGGGTCTCAGGTTCAATTCCCAGTTATGACAGATACCCAGGTTCCAGGTTGCAGGTTCAATGCCTCATTGATCCCTGGTTGATCCCTCTCAATCCCTAGGGCAGCCAATCGATGTTTCCTCTCTTTCTCTCTCTCTCTCTCTCTCTCTCTCTCTCTCTCTCTCTCTCTCTCTCTCTCCCTCCCTCCCTCCCTCCCTCTCCTTCTTCTTCTTCTCCCTTCCTCTCTCTCTTTATAAAACAATATATATACACAAAATTTACAGTTAATATGTATTTATCTCCATCTATCAATAAAGAGAATAAACAAATAATAAAATGAATAACAAAGTGGGACATAATTACAGATGCAGCAGAAATGTTTAAAATGATACCATAGAACATACCAGTTTATTTAATGGACTAGACCTCTTTGGATATAAGCAGAAATGAACTTCTTTTGTTTCTTACACTTCCCTTATGAGATATAGTAAGAAAATATTCTGTTGGATGAAACCTCTAGCAAGTCCATAGTTTTTTCTGGTCTCTTACAAAAAACAACAACACTTACTTACGTTTAGTAATAAAAGTCCAGTTCAGGTTAATATTGATGCTCTGAACTTCTTAAAATATTTCCTTCTTCTTCCAATTTAGACCCAGTCAGCCTTCAGTGAGGGTGGGAGTGGGTGGATGGATGGTTGTCTTCTCTCTTCCCTGCTCCACTTTTTCCCCCACTGGGAAGACATTAGGGTAAAAGAGACTAAAAGAGAACAAGAAATGCTTATGTGACTAACATTTCACTCTGAATATGGCAGAGGCACTCTTATTTGCATTTATTTTATAAGCACTTGTATGTTTTTCTCAGACATTCCCCACTGGAGATCCCCTGATGTCTGGCCAGTTATAACTTCCCTTCAGCCCTTGAGTTTCTAGGTGGGTCACATTGTCCCCCCCAGATGGTCCTCTTGGATTGAATCCCTTTTGAGATGATGCTTGGCTGACTCCAAACCACCTCCTGTTTTTATTTTTTAATATATATTTTTATTGATTTCAGAGAGGAACGGAGAGGGGAAGAGAGATAGAAACATCAATGATGAGAGAGAACCATTGATCGGCTGCCTCTTGCATGCCCCCTACTGGGGATCTAGCCCACAGCCCAGGCATGTGCCCTTGACCAGAATGAAACTTGGGACCCTTCAGTCTGCAGGCTGATGCTCTACCCACTGAGCCAAACCAGCTAGGGCACCACCACTTGTTTTTAATTTGTTTCTATGAAAATTAAGCACCATTCCCTACATAGTCTCAACTCCAGGAGACACATATGAATTTCTCTTTTTGATTCTCTTTAAGTCCTGATTATTCAACTTCCTAAGGCAAGGGGAAAGGAAATTGTTTCTGTCCCACACAAAGGGAGGAGGATGTGAAGATCTCATTACAAGTTCCCTCCAACACTTACTCTTTATACCATGACAGTGGAGGTGCAAAATATGGGCAATATCATAAGTGGTAACTTGCTTTAAGAAGTGAGGTGTTTGGCCTGTCCAGTGTGGCTCAGTGGTTGAGCATCAATCTATGAACCAGAAGGTCATGATTCAATTCCTGGTCAGGGCACATGCCTGTGTTGCAGGCTTGATCCCCAGTAGGGGGCAGCTGATCAATGGTTCTCTCTCATCATTGATGTTTCTATCTCTCTCCCTTTCCCTTCCTCTTTGAAATAAAAAATATATATATATATATTTTTAAAAAGCGAGGTGATCAATAGCTATTGTGTTGTCTTGGGTTTTCAGCTAAGGCTGAGAAAGAAGAAGACCCATTGTAACAACCTGCTATATCACAAGTAACTATATGCCAATTAATCAAAAACTTAGGAAAAGGGGAATTTTTTGAACAAAAATATAATTTACTATAGAAACTCAAGAAAAAGTTTAAAAAACTGAATAACTTAATCATCAAAGAAACTAAATGAATATTCACAAATTTTACCTATCCCCTCAAAAGCAAAACAAAGTGGAAAAAATCTATATTTCACTATCTGGCTTCAAGAGTTTAATGGAGATTCTACCAACTGAAATAAGACCAGAAAAAGGAGTCAAATCTTTTAGGATTCAAAAATTTTTAAAAAGTCATCATCATTCAAAAATAATTTTATTATCTCTTTTAATAGGAAACTATAGATAAAGTGCAGAAAAATGATGAGCATTTATGAGCCTCCCAATATTCAGAAATCAGTCCATTCCTATATATAGACACAGATAGTTTAAAACATAATTTAAGAAAAGAGGCTTAATGTGGCTATAAATAAACCTATCAAAATATATGGAAGAACTTTATGAAGTATTTTACAGAATTTTGTTGAAGCAAATTAAAGGGCAACTAAGTAACTGGAGAAAGACATCAGATTCATGTATCAGAGTGTTGCTGTTATGAATATGTAAATTATTTTGTAAAATATGAAGATAATTATGAAGGAGTTCACATGGAAGCTCATGATATGGAACTCTATACCTTAAATTTATCCTTATTGCTGTATGATTGGAAAATTTGTGCGTGCCCCCAAGGGTAAACAGACTCCTGTTTCAAGACTACTGCCTTAAAGAAATTCTTATATGTATAGAAATGATAACTTATGCCAGAATTGTTACAGCAGCATCCTTTGTAATAAAAAATAACTGGAAATGACTAAATATTCATCAATAGTGAAATAAATGTTACACATATGTCATGAAATACTATTCATCAGTGAAAATGAACTAATTAGAGATGCATGTTTTAATGTGGGTAAATCTCACAAACATAAGGTTGGTAAAAAAAGGTAATTCGCAGAAAAATATATACAGCGTGTGATTATTCATATAAAAGCAGTAAAACGTTTACATGTGTGTGCATATATAAACATATATGTATGTATACTTTAAAATAGAAAACATGCATGGCAATGATAAATATGAAAGATTGGATAGTAATTGTTTCCAGTGTTGGGCAGGTGGGAAGGGTTAAAAATGTGATTTATATTATTTCTAATAGCAACAACAAAATGTAATGGAAGTTTTAGTTTGTTTCAACACAGTGCAATGAGTCATTTTTCCTCCTTTTGTAAAATAGCACTCTTTTCAGATCAAAGTAAGCCCTATTATATTTTCAACTCATGTAGTAGATTTCATAATTTTATCTTTATTCTTCTTCAAAAGCAAGCACGAACAAAAATCTGTCTGTACCCTATATAGGGTAGCAAAAGACTCTACCTCAGATTTAGAAAAGGATAATTATTTAGTTTCTGTTCCAGGCAGTGAATAAACTTCAACAATATTTTTTTAAAACACCCATCAAAAAAAGTAATTTGTTAAATAGCAATAGAAACATTTCTTATTCTGTGGCCTTAATATTAGACCCTTTATGTTCTTCAATTGGTCCCTATCTCTACCATGATTAAGTGAACCCTATGACACAAGGAATCAAAGGATGGATTTGGAAGATTCCCAACCAGCTAAGATATTACAAATAAAATAGAAGAGAACATTAACAAAACACAGCAAGGCATCTCAGAAGTAGCAGATGAAGAGAATTTTTTCTAGTTATCAGTCACCTGTTTAAAAGAAACCCCTGAAGGGAAACCTGAATTCATACTCTTTTCTTGTCATAATTAGTATATCCTGAACATTTTCTTTTCTTCACATCTTGAATTTCAATGCCACACTACAGAAGAATGGAAAAATCATCTGTTGAAGCCAATGATTGCATTTAATTTTAGTGTGTGTTAATTGGGTTCATTAAAAATTACATTTTGAATTTCTAATTATCTTTCTAATCTATGTAATGTCATTCATTTTCCCAGGTATCATGTTGCAATTAAATTTGCATGGGGGTACATTTCATTTGTCTTTGTTGCTGAAACACTGGAAATTTGCACAGCAAGTGCAGGGTAGTTCTATATGTATGTGTAGAAAATAAATATTCCTTAATTGTAAAACAGTGCTGCGATTGTAATTACCACTGCTTAGTTGCATGTCTCTGAGTGACAATGAGAATTAGCTGAATAATTATTACACGAGCTTCTGCTTTCAATATTTTCTCAGTGTAGTTCTGATCCCTAGGTAGAAGTTGATGACTTAGGTGAAGACATTTGAGCCAAATACTGATCCTGCTCCATAAATCGTCAATGTAATCAGTCTAAGACCAACAACAGCCTACAATTAATCACATACTAATTGGATCATTCCTTCAGTGTCAATACATTAGAACCTGCCTGCAAAGCATTCGGGAAAAATGTTTACCAGACCTAAATTTCTCTAGAGAAATCAAACACTGTACAATTAACAGGGAAAAAATAAAATGTTTGGTCTGTGGTTTCATTAGAAATGTACCACATCTAAAGTACCCTCTGCTGGCTTCTTTTAGTGTCTAATTCTGCTGATATCCCAGAGTTATCTTTCAGACAAGTAGATTTTGCAGCATCCCTTCACCTGGATCAGAAACAAATGGTAGGGGTGGGCAATCTCCAATCAGCATTCTGATGTTCTTTATTCTAGAAGGTAGAGCCATCAAGCAAATTTACTATTGGAAAATTGTGGGTTTATTTTGATTTCTCTCTAGCATCTGATGTACATTATGCTTTCCAATACTTTCTTTCTACTAAAACAACTGATGTTTGTATAGAATAATTTTTAAGTTTATTTATATTGAATTTATTGGGGTGACATCCCATCTAATAAAAGAGTAGTATGCAAATTGACCATCACTCCAACACACAAGATGGCTGCCCCCATGTGGACACAAGATGGCCAGCAGGGGAGGGCAGTCGGGGGCACCCAGGCCGGCAGAAGAGGGCAGTGGGGGGGACCAGGCCAGCAGGGGAGGGCAGTGGAGGGGGGGGACAAGGCCTGCAGGGGAGGGCAGTTGGGGGGGACCAGGCCTACGGGGGAGGGCATTGGGGACACCAGGACTGCAGGGGAGGGCAGTTAGGGACAATCAGGCTGGCAGGGGAGCAGTTAGGCATCGATCAGGCTGGCAGGGGAGTGGTTAGGGGGTGATCATGCTGGCAGGCAGAAGTGGTTAGGGGCAATCAGGCAGGCAGGCAGACGAGTGGTTGGGAGCCAGCAGTCCTGGATTGTGAGAGGGATGTCCAACTGCCTGTTTAGGCCCAGTCCCACCAGGATTGGACCTAAATGGGCAATCAAACATCCCTCGAGGGGTCCCAGATTGGAGAGGGTGCAGGCTGGGCTGAGGGACACCCCCCCGCCCCCCTCCCGTGCACGAATTTCATGCACCAGGCTTCTAGTTGGTTAATAAAGTTATATAGGTTTCAGGTGTACAATTCTATAATACATCATCTGTATACTATATTGTATAGTCACCACTCAAATTCAAGTCTCCTTCCATCACCATTTAGCCCCCTTTTACTCTCTTCTACCTTTCCCTCTGGGAATTACCATGCTGTTGTCTGTCCATGAGTTGGTTTTTGTTTTTGTTTTTTTGTGGGGATTTTTGCTTAATTCCTTCACCTTTTTTTTTTTTTTTTTACCCTAGACAGAGTAATTTTTTTCTTTTTTTCTTAAATCTTTATTGTTGAAAGTATACATATGTCCCATTTTCCCCTCCATTGACCCATCTAGCCTTCCCTGCCTCACTGCCCCAGGCCCTCACCACACTCTTATCTGAATCCACTTGTATATATCTGCATACAAGTTCTCTGGTTGATCTCTTCAAATTAGAAATGCTGTCTTAATGATTTATTAAACACAGTTTTATTATATTCAGGTGTGACCCTTAGAATGCTCTAAATAGGTTAATATAGGTGGCTTTTCCTATGGTCTATTTCCACCCAAGAATTAGTGCTATTATTGATTTTTTGCCCAACAATGATGCAAAAGTGAAAGTGTATATATATACAAATATTATAACTTTATTGCCTTTTAAACAGTGTTGTATCTTAGTAATCTCATTTCAGCATCATTTAAAAAATATGTTTTTATTGCTTTCAGAGACAGGAAAGGAGAGGGAGAGAGGAATAGAAACATCAATGATGAAACAGAATCATTGATCGGTTGCCCCCTACTGGGGATTGAGTCTGAAACTCAAGCATATGCCCTGACCAGGAATCGAACTGTACCCTCGTGGTTCATAGGTCTATGCTCAACCAATGAGCCACACTGGCCCGGCTCAGCATCATTCATTAGTTGGCTGTATAAACATCTGTCTCTCAAGGCTTCTTGAACAAGCTTTGTCAGCTTGATAGTACCAACATTAATAAGTTAAATAATTATCTGATACACGATCACTATCTATAATAATAAAAGCATAATATGCAAATTAGACTGGACAGCCGAACAATCTTCCAGAGATCCTTCTGGACGACCTTCCTGATGAAGCTGGGGCTACGAGGGCCAAGCCCTTTACACGAATTTCGTGCATCAGGCCTCTAGTATATTTATATGAGATTTAGATGTTTCCTAAATTTTGGAATGTTTTTAGGCTCAAAGAAAAATTACAAAAGCTCCAGAGGTCCCATTTACCTTTCATCTACATTCTTCCAGTAATAACATTATAAATAACCATAGTACAATAGTCAAAACCAGGACATTAATATTAGTGTACAAATACTATTAACTGCAGACCATGTTCGTATTTCATCAGTTTTCAGTTTTTTACATGCCATCCTTTGTGTGTATTCTATGAAATTTTATCATACATACATTTATGGAACCACTGCCATCATTATAATAATGTGTTTCACCACCACAAAGGAACTCCCTCATAGCACCACTGATCTGTTCTCCATCACTCAATTTTGTTCTTTTCAGATTGTTATGTAGATGAAATCATTCCATATGTATTCTTTTGAGACTGGCTTTTTGCACTCAGCATAATTTTCTTGGAATTTATCCAAATTGTAGCAGGCATCAATAGCATGTTTCATTTTATTGTTGGGTAGTATTTTGTTCAAATAATATACCTTGGTTTGTTTATCCATTTACCCATTGAAGTATATTTGGGTTGTTTCCAGTTTTTTACTATTACTATAAATTAGGCTGTCATATCCATGTATTCATGTAGAGGGATTTGCATGAACACAAGTTCTTATTTCTCTAAGTTAAATACTCAGGAGTGGGATTTCTGGAAATTTGATAAATGCATGTTTAACTTAAAATGTTTTCTGGAGTGTTTGTACCATTTTTTGTTGTTGTTAATCCTCACCCGAGGATACTTTTCCCATTGATATTTTTAGAGAGTTGGAAGGGAAGGGAGGAGAGAGAGAGAGGGGGGGGGAGAGAGAGAGAGAGAGAGAGAGAGAGAGAGATCAATGTGAGAGAGACACATTGGTTGGTTGCCTCCCCCACACTCCCTGACCAGGGCCGGGATCAAACCTGCAACCCAAGCACATGCCCTTGACCTTAGGTGCACAGGCTGATGCTCAACCACTGAGAAACACTGGCCAGGGCTGTTTGTACCATTTTAAATTCCATAAGCAATGTAGGAGAGATCCAGTTGCTCCTCATCCTCCCCAGCATGCTACAGTAAGCAGTTCATGTCTCAGCAATTCTGGTAGCTGTAAAATCATATCTAGTTGGGGTTTTAAGTTACATCTAATTAATGGTTAATGATGTTGGACATCTTTTCATGTACTTATCTCACCTGTACATAGGGAAGAGTCTGATTAAGTGATTGCCTATTTTTAAATTAGGTTGCTTGTGTTCTTACTCTTAAGTTTTGAGAATCCTTTCTGTATTCTAAATATATGGTCTCTTGAGCCCATCCAATGAGTTTTTAAATTTCAGCTATTTTTCACATTTAAATCTCTATATGGCATCATCTGTTTCTTTGCTGAGACTATTTTTTCCATTGGTTTCCGGGGTATTTATGATTGCTTACTAGAGCATTCTTATAATATCTGATTTAAAGTTCTTGGCAGATAATTCTACCTTTGTTTTCTTGGCCTTGTTATCTCTTGTCTTTTCTCAATTGACTTGAGATTTTCCTGGTTCTTGGTAATTGCAGTTTGAATATTTGGAATGTTATACTCTGTGCCCCTGGTTGCTACTTAAATCTTTCTTCTCAGTTGGCAGTATTTAGGTTCAGAATGTACATCCATCTCTCATTTGTGGACTGTGGTTCAAATGGCAGTGTATATTCCAAAGCCTTTGCAGTGCTATTCTGGTCTGCCTTGTTCATCAGGCCAGAAAACCCTGCTTGCAACCTGGGTGGTATTCCACACCATAGTTCCCGTTATCAAAGCTTTAACTATTTTGATTGTGTTGGGTTTTATGAATGGGCCACTTGGGGAAGAGCCTCAGCTTCCTCCAGAAATGTACTAGTAAAGGATTCCTTTCTCTCTGTTTGTTCTTCTTGTAATCCTGCCTCGAGCTTTAGGCTGAAAAAGGAAGGGACTCCAAATCTCTGCTGTCACTTGCTTAGTGCAGGCCAGGGACAGTCAACAGGGATCCTCCCCATAGACCCCATGTTCCATTATCTACAAGAATTGCCCTTTTCATTCTAAACAGCTTACTTTATATGCCAAAACACTGCATACCAATGGTTTCTCTCTCTTTGTCTAATAATCCTTTCTCCTCAAAGCCACACTGGTACTACTGACTGCTTGAAGGCAGCCTCAAGATGTATAAGGAAGAGAGAGAACAGATTAATATTTTAAAATTTTATTGTATTTCTATAGGCCATGCTCAATGTAGATCGCCCGTTAGCTATGGGAGTGTATGCAGTGTATGTTTCGATTACTATGCTCAGCGTTGGCTGTATGTTTCCATTACTATTGACATATGCTTCTAGATGTTTGCTCTAATACGTACTTGCTGATTTTCACTCTAATGCTTTCTCTGCAGCTGAGTTGTGAAGTGTGTAGTCATAAAGTTTTAGTATCTTTACCCAGTAATAATGATGCTATTGAGGATTGCAATCAGATTTAGTATTTGAACACAAAAAAGTCACAGATGTGATTCATAAAAAGACTTAGTAGAAACAACAAGGATTTCACAGCTAAGCAACCTGTTTTCAAATCCTAGCTCTGCAACATAAATTTGAGGAAGGCTACTACTTCCTAATGGCCTGTTTTTCCCATTTAGGATGGGAGATGATCACAACAATAAAAGAGTGTGAGGCCTAGTTAACAATTACTAGAGTGACCATCAGGACACATCCATTCACTCTCTAATAGTCACAAAAAGCAGAAAATGATTATAGTATTTGGTAATAATGTAATATATATACATATATATATGTATATATGTATATATATATATATATATATATATATATATATATATATATATTAGAGAAATATGTTAATTAACTGGGATGCTGTAACGGGTCGACCTGACAGGAGGAGGTTGCGCATGCAGCGTCAGGGGTGGGGCGGCAGGGGCCTCCACGCACCTGCACTGGAGGAGGGCCTGATCAGCAGCATCCGCGGCTGCTTCAAGGGCTGAAGAGGGATGCGGGGCTGGACCGGCAGCGGCTGTGGCTGCTGCGGGGCCGGCGACTCAAGGGTGGGTGGCACCGCGCGATTTCGAATCACCCGCTGAGCTCCTAGTATTAAAAATAAAAGCCTAACTAGTGTGGCTCAGTGAATAGAGCATTGGCCCTCGGACTGAGAGTCCCGGGTTCAATTCTGGTCAAGGGCATGTACTTGGTTCGGGCTTGATCCCCATTAGGGGGCTTGCAGGAGGCAGCTGATCGATGTTTCTCTCTCATCGATGTTTCTAACTCTCTATCCCTTTCCCTTCCTCTCTGTAAAATCAATAAAAACATGTTTTAAAAAATAAAAGTGATGATCTAAACCAGGGAATCATTTCAAATCAAAAGGGGCTCTCCAATGCAACTCCTAACTTTACAAAGAGCAAATCTAAGGCTTGAGAGGGTTAAGTGACCTGTCAGGAGTATTTCATGTGTCCAGGAACAAATCTGGGACCAGCTGAGTCACCTCCTCAATCGCTTTGCACAGGCCTTGATAAGAAACTTAACCCCCTATGCACATAAGTATATGTGTTCTAAGATTTAAAATAATATGATTACTTTTCAGATTAATTCAGGTGCTCTATCTATCAGGTTGTAGGTCCCCCCTATCAACACTATTTGTATTATTCAGGGTTCTCCAGAGAAACAAAACCACTAGCGTGTGTGTGCGCGCGCACACACACACACACACACACACACACAATGAAGGAGAGAGAGGTGTGTTATTATGAGGAATTGGCTCACACAATTGTGGAAGCTGAGAAGTCTTTCAGGCCTTCAATGGATTGAATGATGCCCACCCACACTGGGGAGGGAATCTACTTTCCTTTGTCCACCAATTCAAATGTTAATCTCATCCAGAAACACCCTCACAGATACACCCAGAAATATTGTTTAATCTGGGCACCCTGTGGCCAGTCAAATTGACATGCAAAATTAAGCATCCCACCATCAAAATAGCTGAAACAGAAGAGGAGCTGAAATGGTAGCCTGGCGGGGGTGACTTGTGGCATATTCACTATTTGAAGAAAATTGGTCTTCAAAATAGAAGAAAGGAAAAAAACCAGGAAAATAGTGGTTTTGTGACTCCCCTTATCCCTCTGCTGGCTGGTGTGGCCAGGGAAAGATAGATCACATTTTCTTCAAAAGTTATTGTGTAACTCTGTTATTTTAAAAGGGAGCTTTAGAGAAATAAAGAAAGGTAGGAAAGCCCACTTGAGAGATGTGTAATTTGGGGAGAAAAAGAATGGTCTTTCTTTTGTGATTTGCTGCTGTTGGGGGTAACTTTAGACCATTTTATAATATTGACTAGTAAAATTTACTAATTCTTTTTTTTTCTGGAGACACTGTTAAATGGGTAGGTAAATGTCCTGAGTTGTATGAACTGTGACTTGAGTCCTGTACCCCAAAGACATATACAAGAAAATTATGTTTTTATTTTTCCCCTCAAAGCCCCAAATAACTACTTCTTCTATTCTTCAGGGGAGTATGCACCAGGGAGACTAATTCAATGACAAAAATGTGTTTGCACTTTTTTTTAATGTAATAAATTTCCCTTAGGTAGCTTAAGTGTTTACCACCTTAGGGCAGAAAATTTTTAGAATGAAGTATGTGACACACTGAAAAAGAAACAATTCCCTTTGGAAATGACATATACTGCCAACAAGTGTTGTCATTTTCAGCTTTTATCCTGAGAGTTGAAGGTACCTGAGTGAACGTCTCTTCTCCCCTGCACAGACTCCCTCTCCGCCCCACGGAGAGCATTAGCAGGTTCTGGCTCCTGACGATCATAATGAAGATAAAACATGTAGGAAGCAAAGAAATCGATGAATAAAGCCTTAATTTGCAGTTTCAATTCAACTCTCTGCACATCTCTGTGAGTCTCTCCACCTGCATCATTCCCGCAGGGCTTGTTACCCGCATCTCTAAACTAAGATGCATTCCAAAGTCTTCTTTCTCTGCAAGGGCCATGCAGATACTGATGGTCATCCTTTTTGTTATATGTTTACTGAATACCAGCTGAGTGGTTTCCATTGGAAAGTGTGAGTAGTCAAACCAGGTTAGTCCAACTTCTGAAACCATAACAGTAACCAAGCTTGCAGGAATATTATGAAACAGAAGTGTCTCCAGAGCTGTCTAGATACACAGACTGGTCTAGGAAAACACACACACACACACACACACACACACACACTGTCTATACAGACATGTATAAGCATATGTATAGACTAGATAAATATCCTATATAATAAAAGACTAATATGCAAATGACTGAATGGTGGAATGACCGGTCACTATAATGCGCACTGACCACCAGGGGGCAGACACTCAACATATGATCTTCCCCCTAGTGGTCAGTGTGCTCCCACAGGGGGAGCGCTGCTCAGCCAGAAGCCGAGCTCATGGCTGGCGAGCACAGTGGCAGTGGTGGGAGCCTCTCCCACCTCCGTGGCAATGCTAAGGATGTCCGACTGATGGCTTAGGCCCACTAAACCATCAGTCAGACATCCCCCAGGGCTCCTGGACTGTGAGAGGACACAGATCAGGCTGAGGGACGCCCCCTCCCCCACCCCTGTGCACAAATTTCATGCACTGGGCCTCTAGTAAATAGATAAAATGAAATGAGAGTTTTTTTGGCATAAACACACATACAAAGATTAAGGATTGAAAATTTGCATATCTCACAGAACATTTGCTGTACTAAAATATTCCAAACTAGTCGCTTGTAATCAAAGGAATACTTTTGTGTATATTTAAGGCCACCCAGCAAATACACCCCACTTACCCATCTGAGCTCACTAGATAAGAGAGGAATGAAGCAAATAGAAAACAAAACACCATCCCTTTAACACTTTATGGGAGGCTGCTGGTGGGTGAGGCACCTTTATACTTCCTAAAAATGAACCTCAGTGCTAGACTTTTCTATCCAGCCACAAACTATGCTGTGCACTTCAGGCCTCCCCAAGGGAGAGCTCTTGGAACCCAGAGAACTGGGTAAGAAATCTCTCTGGACATTAATATGTGTAACTATATTTGCTTGAAGGTTCCCTATATACCAAAGCCTATGGTAATCACTATATGTAAAGCAACTAGTTCATAAAAGATGTAGAATACTGATATTGTCTTCATTTACTCATGAAGAAACTGTGGCATCTAAAAGTTAAGTAATTTGCCTGAAGTTAGCTTATTATAAATAAGCAAACTAAGGCTCAGAGTTTAAGTAACTTGCTCAAAGTCACAAAGCTCAGTGTCAAATGTAGGGATACTATAATCAGCAACCCAATCTGTTTCACTAGGTGACACTGCCATGCAAAGAAATGCAATAGGCTTTGTTTAAATGTTTACCTGATGAAAGCCCCTAGAGAAAACTGCCTTTATCAGGGCCTTCTGAAGGGCAGCAGGTATATTTTATATCACAAGACCCTACACTAATGGCTCCCTGGAGTAGGAGAGGCCCCTGACACAATGGTGACGATCCATGGACTATATAGTTGACTATAATTTGTGAGGCTTATATCAAGAAAGATGAGGTCAGTTAATTGGAGTTTTCTGAAGAATTGAAACAAAGGAACTGACAGACTGGAATTTAGGTGGTCTGAGTCATTATTACAGAGAATTCCCTGATGTTGAGCAAAATTCCTGAAGCCATAATAATTACCAAGAAACTTCAAAAAAGAAGGTGAACTTTAGAAACTATCAAGTGATTCTGTTTTATATATATACTAGAGGCCTGATGCATAGATTCGTGCATAGGTGGGGTCCCTCAGCCTGGCCTGTGCCCTCTTGCAATCTGGGACCCCTCGGGGGATGTCAGATAGCTGGTTTCAGCCCGATCACTGCAGGCCCGATCCAGATAGGAGGGAGCCCAATTTCCACAGGCCCAATCCAGACAGGAGGGAGCCCGATCCTGTGCATTGAGCGTTTGTCCCCTGGTAGCCAGTGCACGTCATAGCGACCAGTCACTGGTCGTTTGGTTGTTTGGTCACTTAGGCTTTTACATATATAGACTACAGGCCTGGTGCATGAATTCATGCACAGGTGGGGTCCCTTGGCCTGGCTGGCAATCAGGGCTGATTGGAGGGTCCAGCCAGTTTGGTGGGGGGACCACAGGAGGTTGTCCAACTGGGGGGAGGGACCACAGGAGGTTGGCCATCCGGGCCACCCCCACCCCCAGATTGGGGCCAATAGGGGTGCTGGCCAGCTGCGGGGAGGGACCACCGGAGGTTGGCTGGCTGGCTGGGGGGAGGGACCATGGGAGGTTGGCCAGCCACGGGAGTTTGGCTGTGGGAGCACACTGACCACCAGGGGGCAGCTCCTTCATTGAGCGTCAGCCCCCTGGTGGTCAGTGCACGTCATAGCAACTGGTCGACCAGTCATTTGGTCATTTGGTCATTCAGTCGTTCGGTTACTTAGATTTTTATATATATAGATTGTATTTAAATATAGAACTTTATGTTCACTAATTTATTTACTTGTTTTAGCAAATAAATTAACAAGTGCTATAATACTAAAAAGTTATATAACTAAAATTGACAAGTTATTTTTAAAGTTAGATCTTTAATTTTACCATTATGATAAATTATATGACTTAATAGAATAATATTTAAAACCTACCATTTTTCATTGGCCATGAAATTAGGTTAAATATGTGCCTTAGAATCTTTAAAATGTAAAGAAAAAAAATACCTCATTTTTTCTCCCTGAAAGTATGGATGTTACTTAACAAGCATCATTAAGGAAGCAGTTATAAACTAGAATAATTTAACTTCTTTTTTCAGGCACTAAATTGCTCTTTAAAAATGGCAATTGGTAAGTTAAATAAAAATTCATATCAGCTTGCCCTTTTCATAGCTGTCTATCAATATTTGTCAACTTTTATAAAATAAAATTATTTTGGCATTTCTCTAGCATATCATATATCAATGATTATCCAAATTTGATAACTCTACATAGAAACTTAGAAAGAAAAAACTATATGCTTGAACAATCATCATTATCAATAATAATTGGGGAAAACAAAAAGGAAAAGAAATTATTTCAAAATTCAGTAAATAAAAAAGCAATAATGATGTTATGGATAGGTGGGATGAGAAAATTAGATTTAGTGTATTAAAATTTAGGAAATATTTTTTATAATGTTAGCTTGGAAGCTGGGAAGATACCATTAATACTCATGAATTTTAATAAACTTTTTTTTTGAAATTCTAAAGTTCATGTAACAACAGTTAATATTTTAGTTTTATAAATGGAACTATTTATGGGAAAATACTTCACATTTTCTGCCACAATTTTGACTGTGAACTTTTAGAAGAGCTTTTAAATACCAAGGATTTCTGATAGCCTTGGTTTACATAGGGAAATTCTTTCTTCATTATGTAGCTTCAAAAATAGCCATTTAGTTTTCTCTCCTTTGGTTTAGTGGATATCTAGAAAGGACACTCAGAGATTTCTGGCTAATGCTTTTAAAATAAACAACCCCCTGAAAGTGCACTCACCCAAAAGAATACAATGAGACATATGCAAATGAGCATTTTGTCTTCAGTTATGTATAGGAAAGTATTTTATTAAATTATTGAATTAGTAACTATGGCTATTTCAGAAAAGTAGTAAATCCATATTTTATAACTGAGGGCTCTTTAAGAAAAAGATGGTTTTTCAAAGAGTCAATAAAATAGGACAATAGCTACAACTTTAATCAAAATACCATATGTAGATGATTATTAAAAACTTTCAACCTTAAACAGATTATTAAAATATATTCCACATTTTAAGAAATTAAAAAATAAATAAATAAATGCAACTAGATAGGATTACAAACATAAATCTGTGTACCTAACCAGAATATAAGGAGTAGAAATAAAACTGTGGATACCTTAGGAAACACTATATTCATTAGTTCCCTCTTATGTATGGTTTCACTTTCCTTCCATGGTTTCAGGTACCTGCTGTCAACTGCAATCTGGAAATACTAAATGGAAAAGTCCAGAAATAAACATTTCATAAGTTTTACATTTTCTGCAGTTCTGAATAGTACAAAATCTCATGCCATCCTGCTCTGTGGGCCCAGGACATGAATCACCCCTTTGTCCAGCCTATTGGTGCTATATACACTACACACCCATTCATCACCTAGTAGCTGCCTGGGACATCAGATTGACATATTCTTCATTTTGTTTTTTATGATACTTTTGAAACATGGGGTTCAGGGTGAAGATTCTTCTTCCGTGGGTCCTTGCCCTACAAAGTTTGAAGAATAAACTCGTGGACTAAAGGCTTCTTTAATAAAAATGTGGAAGTTTATTGGAAGTATATACAAACTTCCTGGGAGAGTTCCCCAAAGGGGAACCCCCCTGGAGAGGCGTCCCCAAATAGAAAAAACCTGCCCTCTTGCTCTAATGGGAAAAATAAAAAAAATCTAAAAATCTGTCTCATGCCCCTTTGTCTCGGTTTATATATGCTGCAGTTCTTTGTCTGAACCTGACCCTTTCTAATTGGACCCTTCCTTAATTTAGGACCCCTGTGCTTTCCTCATTGGTCATTCTGCTACATAGTGTCAGTTTTAAAGTCCAAAGAACACGTGGTGCCCCTTAACTTGCAACATTCCTCTAGCCCCTGTGAATGTATTCCTTCCTCTTCCCTTATCCTGTGGCAGTTCTTTATCCTCTGTGAAAATATGTCTCCCTCTTCCTGGTATCTTGTGACTTTTCTTTATCCTCTGTGAAAGCATTCTGGCATCCTGGAGTTATTTCTGCTCTTCACATACGCATTCCTCTCCTATGGACCCTCTTCATTCCCTAACACTGCCTGTCCTGTCTCTAAAATTCACCATTGAAATCTTGAAAAATTTTAAATCCATATTTTAATTTTTCTCTGCTAATATATTGTCATCCAAAACTTAATTTTTCTTATAATGGACTGATTTTTAGTATTATCTTGTCCAATTCTATTTGATATTAAATTATAATCACTAGAGAATGGGGGCTAGGGTGCACATTAAAAGCACCTTGAATTAAGTACTACTATTAGAATACTCAAATAAAATATCACTTACATGTTAATATTTTTTCTTTGAACAAACTAAAAAAATTCTAACTCCTAATAAGTTTTAAAAAAATAACTGATGAAACAAAGAATGATATTTGGGATAGTCACAGTAATAGGTTGTCATGGATAATGACATACAATAGTCAATATAATTTAATTGGTGAAGTGTACAGTGTTAAAAAGACCTAAGGCTTTTAACTTAATTAACATTAAGGAATAAATTCCTTGTAGAAGATGCATTGGAAATAACATGTCTGATTTGGTGGACTGTTTAAATAACTAGCTGGTGTCTATTTTTGTGAGTAAGTGACAAAATGACAAGTTTGTTAGACAGCCACTAACTTAAACTGCTACCCACCTACACACTGGGGAGAACTGTTTGCTTTTCTTGAACAGCTATTTCAATTCATTTTAATAGAATAATTAAGTATGCAAACACCAAATATTTGTGAGGTTTCAATATGAACTGATTGCTGGACTCTGGCCCTTTTATTAATGTCCAGTTAAATAATACAGAAAATCACAGAGGATATTATTTGTATAGATTTTAGCCTAGTAAATAAGTTCTAATTAATTTAAGTGGGGAAATCCTTCATTCCTGGTTTTTATTTAAAAATAAACAAGAAGAAACAGTCTTAAAGTACAGTGACAATTTTAGATGCCCTCAGTTCACATAACTGATAAACCAACTCTCTATCCAGGCAAAGAGAATGAATTATTTTTCTGGGGAAAATTGGACAATTGCATTACCAATGGGTCATAAACTAATGCAGACCAGAAGGATAATTAGGAATAAGTCACTTAAACCACACAGGGGTTGTTTCCCTGGAATGAGATTTTTATCAGTGCCCATGCATTTTTGTCTCATGTCTTGTTCTCTTGTTTTATTGTATCTTGCACTTAACACAAAAACACAGAGGATCGGTCTTGCCTATCCAACCAATGGCAGATCCAGCCACGTCTCTGCTTTCTGTGTTCCATCTTCTCTATGTGCCTCTGAGAGATAATGCAGACACTTCCTGGAGCAGAGTTATCTTTAATTAGGGGCAAGAGAGGAAGAAAATTCTTCATTTTGACTTCAAGTCCAATGTTTTTTTTCTAATTTACCTTTTATACTTTTTACACTATGCTTTTATAGACTGATATTTCGATCCCCATTTTTTCTTCTCATAATTATTCTTAGTTGTTCAGAACCTGGAAGGGAAGAGGAATGCTCAGTTGAAAATAATCTCCAACAATTTACAGTCAACTAGTCACCCACTTAGTGTGAAGGGTGGAAAAGATTAAAGCAAAATGATAATAGCTAATAGCCAACAGATTCAACTTTGTTTTTTACTCTTTCTGAGACCTCATTTCCTCTTCTATGTTTTGAATGTATATGCCATTCCCAAGCCTCACTATTCTACTTGCCTTCATTTAATTCTTAAAATTTTCATGATTATATCTGTAACTAGAGGCCCGGTGCATGAAATTCGTGCACCGGGGGGCTGGGGAGGGGTCTCTCAGCCCAGCCTGCACCCTCTCACAATCTGGGACACTTCGGGGGATGTCCAACTCGCAATTCGGGACCTCTGGCCCCTAACCGCTCACCTGCCTGCCTGCCTGCTGCACCCCTAACCAGTCTGCCTGCCTGCCTGATCGGCCCTAACCGCCTCTGCCTGCCTGCCTGATCTCCCCTAACCACTCTGCCTGCCTGCTTGATCACCCCTAACTGCTTGCCTGCCTGCCTGATCACCCCTAATCATCTCTACCTGCCTGTCTTATTGCCCCTAACTGCTCACCTGCCTGCCTGATCTCCCCTAACCACTCTGCCTGCCTGCCTGATCACCCCTAACCACCTCTGCCTCGGCCCCCATCGCTGCAGCTTTGTCCGGAAGGATGTCTGGAATGACATCCGGAAGGTTGTTTGGCTGTCTGGTCTAATTAGCATATTACGCTTTTATTATTATAGATAAGAAGGAATTTAATAAGAGCAGAGAAAACGCTGCCAGGCCCAGGGTAAGCTGCCCCACACTGGCATATTGGTTACTTTGAATTAAAGTTACTTAAGAAGCGCCAGGTTATAAAGAACACTCTGACTTCTCTCTCAAGGTCCCCCTAAAAGAAGGAGCTAAATCTGCCAGGTGAAAGGTGCCCTCCCTGTACCTGGAAACACCCTTATTACTAGTGTTAAGGAGTCCAGAGCCAAAGAGCTTGTCTAAGCAAACCTGCTGTCTCTTCTTGCTGCCCACACCCAAACTTTGTTTCGATACCTCACTAATGAATACTTACATCTTGCTTGGATGCCTTTGTAAAGAGTATTAACATTTTGTCCTGTCAGTTCCTCACAACTGTATTGTTTCATTGTCTAAAAAGTATAAAGCACCTGGTTGGTTTATCATTTCTCTGAGAATCATTCATGATTCTCCCATGTGCACACATTCAATTGTTTTTGCTCCTGTTAATCTGGTTTTATGTAAATTTTATTATTAGTCCAGCTGTCAGAACTTAAGAATGGTAAACTGGGTTGGGGGTGGGTAGGTGATGCTCTCCCTCCCCAGTAATACCAACCATTTAAAACTGCCAATTTGGGGCTATTATAAATGAAGCTGCTGTAAATAGTCATGTGCAGGTTTTTGTGTAAACATAAGTTTTCAACTCATTTGTGTAAATACCTAAAAATATAATCTCTGGATCACATAGTAAGACTATATTTAGTTTTGTAAAACAAAGGTGTATCTAAGCTATTATCTCTGAGAGGAGTGTTTCGTTGGGAAGAGGAATATGTTTTAGTGCAAGAAAGTAACACTGATTATTAGGGCTGCTTTATCCTTAAGATAGCTCTACCTTTGACTAGAGGGGTGATTTCATTCTAGCTTCAGAGTTTGTGTTGCTTATTGATTAATGAAACTCAGTTGTCACCTTTTACTTTGAAATTAAGAAAGTAAGAGACATTTGATTATCCCAACCCATATTCTGTTGCTAAGGGCCCTAGCCAAAATTTTCATGTTAATTTCCAGGGGACTTCTATTTTTAGCATTAATTCTTCTGAGTTTTTGTTACTTTTGAACTCTCCATTTTACTTGTTTCTTACAGCCCTTGACTATCATTTTCCCTCTATTCTTCACTTACATGAATTCAATCTCTTTACAAGGTTCCATACACACACACACACACACACACACACACACACACACTCGCACACCCAGAAAGTACTTGTGACAGGAATGTATTTTACTAAAGGTTTGAGGAAAACAGAGTGATTTCCTAGCATAGGGTTGCTGATCCCTTTTTCTTTCAAGACTCTAAGAATCCACCTTTTTGTTAACCCCCACCTTTAGGTTCCTTCATAGATACTCATATCACTTTATTATATAGGACAATTTAGTTCTCTAAAATGCACTTGGCAAAACTCCAAGCATAATTTTGCATGTCTAAAGACTCAATGCCTTTGCTAAAACAATGGGTTATTTATGCCCATCCTTCTTTCATAGCATGGAAGAGCTGGCAGAGACTTCCACATTTCACCTTTTTCTTTTCTCTAATCTCTGTCTGAATAAAGGGGAGTAATATGAAGATTTCTTTTCCTTTTAATGTGAAATATGTTATCCCTTTAGAGGGGTTAAGTAGTAATAATTAGTTTGATTTTTAAATATTATTTTCTCCTAATATCTAAATATCTGAAGATCTGAAGATTTTTCCAAATTGCTTTCCATAATCATGGCCAAACTTTTCCATCAATGTTTGAAATTTTACTGTAGTTGAAACTTATTCTAAAATATCTTCCATTAAGTTAAGTAGTGAATAATAAAGCAATCACAGGGATATAATGTGTTGAGCAGTGCTAGACTCTTGTTCTGAGAATTGCACATTTTCTCTTTCTGAAACCCATCACACACACACACACTCCATCCGAAAAGTTTAGAGGGCTTTCAAACTATGCATTCTAAAAAGCAAAACTATTCATATGATTTGTCATTAAGATTATCAGTTAATGCTATTAGTTTTCATTAGAATGTTTACTAATAGCTCAGGAGACTACTACACTCATACACACACCTATTTCTAAAATGTGGATTTGACAGACAAGGACCAGCCTACAAAAGCAGAAAGAACTTGTTGTATAGTATATAATATGTGAGGAACAGAAAATGAGTTTCCTACGTGGAAAAGATCATGTATCAGGGTGCTTAGCTTGCTGAAGTTAACCTGCATTCTCTAGCTTAATGTCCTCACTAACCTCATCACCTACTGTGTCCTATCTTCCTTCCTGTTCACCGTCCTTTCCTTGAGCTTGCTCTGTTACTCTCCTCACAGGATCTTTGCAGATGCTGATCTTCTTACCAACGCAATTACCCCTCCTCCAACACTTCACCCAGCATTTTCAATGGCTTTTTCTTTTTTAATATATCTATCTCTATTTTTAAAAAAATCTTTATTGTTGCAAATATTACATATGTCCTCTTTTTCCCCCCCACCCACCTCTTCTAGCCTGCCTCTAACCCCCATCCCCACCTCAGACCTTCACCACCCTATTGTCTGTGTCCATGGGTTAAGCATATATGCATACAAGTTCTTTGGTTGGTCTCTTCCCACCCACCCACCTTCCCCTGCCTTCCCTCTGAGATTCCACAGTCTGTTCCATGCTTCTATGTCTCTCAATTATATCATAATCACAGATATATTCCTAACTTTCTATCTAAATTAGATCTCCCATTTATATTTCTTTTTAAAGAAAATCTTATTTGTTTTCTTTATACCACTTGCTATAATTTTAAATTATATACTAATTTATTTGCTTTCTTGTTTCATGCTGTCCTTTTCACTAGATGCTTTGACCCATGAAGGTGGAGACCATGATCACCATTGTTGCCACAGGTCCTAACACTGTTAATTGTCTGTGTAAGTAATTATTGAGTAAATGAACAGGGAATAAAACAAACAAACAAATAAACAAACAAAAACTATGGGAAAAGGCTACAAATAATAATATGCATCTGCTGTGCTTGAAAAATACACACTATATTTGTATACTGTTGATTAAGCCTTGTGCTGTTCTTAAAAAATCTATACTAATAAAAGGGTAATATGCTAATTAGACTGGGAGACCTTCCGAGAGACCTTCTGGACATCCTTCTGGACAAAGCCATGGTGGCAGGGCCGAGGTAGAGGAGATTAGAGGCAATCAGGCCAGGAAGGAAGGGCAGTTGGGGATGATCAGGCCGCTGAAGGGGGCCAGTTGGGGGCGATCAGGCTGGCAGGGGAGGCAGTTGGGGGTGAGCCGGCCAGCAGGGGGGAGGCAGTTGGGGGCAAGCAGGCTGGCGGGGGGGGGGGGGGCGGGGGCAGTGGGGCAATCAAGCTGGTAGGGGGTGCAGTTGGGGGCGATCAGGCCAGGAGGCAGAGTGGTTAGGGGTGATCTGGCAGGCAGGCAGGTGAGCGGTTAGGAGCCAGCTGTCCCAGATTGCAAGAGGGATGTCCGGCTGCCGGTTATTCCCCAAGGAGTCCCAGATTGGAGAGGGTGCAGGCCGGGCTGAGGGATGCCCTCCCCCCGCCCCATGCATGAATTACATGCACTGGGCCACTAGTCTATATATATAAAAGTCATCTATATATAAAAGCCAAGTGACAGGAATGACCAGGATGACCAGAACAACTGGAATGACTGGTCATAGCTATGATGTGCACTGCAGTGGACCAACTGGCCCGATCGGGGACAGAGCTGGCCGGCCAACCTCCCGCGGCCCCTCCCCTCAGGAAGCCCCATCCCCAATTAACCCCCACCCCTGATTGGGGGCAGGACAGTGAGCCAATCTCCCGCATCCCCTCCCACCGGCCGGACCCACCCATGCACGAATTCATGCACCGGGCCTCTAGTCCATATATATATATATATATATATATATATATATATATATATATAAAACCCTAATATGCAAATAGACTGAAAAGCAGAACAACTGAACAACCAGTCGCTATGACGTGCGCTGACCACCAGGGGGCACGTGTGGAACATGGTGAGTGTCAGCCGCAGTGGGATGGTGGAGCAGTGAGTGGGGGCTCCAGACCAAGGCGGGGTGCCAGTCGCTGTCATCAGGGTGAGCCTCTAGTGGTTACTGAAAAATTGTTGCTGGTGCTAGAGCCTCCATTCGCACCTGCTGCCATCACCTGGCATCGGCCCCGATCACTTGGTGCCATCAGTGGGTGTGAGCATCAGCTGCCATCCCCAATCACCCCTCAGGGGTTCTCCACCTCCCCCTGCTCCTGCGGGGTGATTGGAGCCGGCAGCCACCTCTCGCATCCACTGCTGGCAATGGCCCCACTTGCACCCACTGCTGGCGCCCGGCGCCAGTTCCAATTGCTTGGCACCATCAGTGGGTGTGAGCGGCGGCTGCTGGCCCTGATCGCCCCTCAGGGCTTCTTCACCTCCCCCTGCTCCTGAGGGGTGATCTGGGCAGTAGCTGCCGCTCACACCCACTGCTGGTGCTGGCCCCAATCACTTCGCGCCATCAGTGGGTGCGAACGGGGCTGGCATCATCAGCACATGGGAGCGACGGTGACAGCAGGAGTGGGGCTGCTGGTAGACAGGGGACCAGTGGCAATAGCAGGAAGGGCCGGGCTGGGGCACAGATGATGGGCTGAGACCCGCCCCTATGCCCACTGGATCCTTGCAGCCCTCAGTTCCTTTTAAAGTGCACAAATTCGTGCACTGGGCCCCTAGTACATTATATTTGTCCAGAGGAGTTTTAGTTCAGTAACTTATAGATATAAGAGAAACTTTGCTAAAAGGTGAGATAATTATCTATCATTTTCGAAAATACAAAATTTGAGCTTATTTCTGGCTGCAAAGTTCACTCCACTGCTGCATCCTAGTCAGAATGTGCTGTACTGGTTCTGTACTGGATGGGTGGGTTCTTAAAGACACCCTTCATGTAGCATTAGTTCATGCCCTTCAACAATTGTGCCTAGCAACCTCTGCTGGAGAATAAGCCATAAGAAAATTGTGTAGCATTCCTCATAACATGACTCGAGGCTAGATTGTTAAATAATGTTGTGAGGGGAAAGGTCTCCATGTAAAAGATGTTAACTTACTTTAAACAGAGTTGTTACTCAAAAATAATTATTTCATATGGAACGTTAAGGTTCCAACAGAAGCTTTGCACATATTGATTAGGTGTCATCATCTGTCCTGTTAGCATTTTTAACTTAATTTAGCGCTCATCATTTGACATTGCAATAGACATTATTTAAGTAAGATGACGAGAATGTATACAGTTCTAGATATTCTTTTGGTGGTTTTATGCTTATGCAATGCAATAACAACTAAATTATTCTCATTTAGAATGCATTGATTTTCTGTCTTTGGGCAACTCTAATTACCTTCAAGATAAGAGACACGCACACCTACTTTCACACTGAATGCACACCTCTTCACAGTTTATGCTGCTTTCAAATGCCTCCTTCGTAAACCAATATCTTATTTTAACTCTGGGAATTTAAATCAAGCACATTAAGCAGTTGTAAGTAATGAGTTACCTGCACAAAGGAGCCACACTGTGAAGTTTGGGCAACAAATCACTCTGACATTTAAAAAGCAATTCAGTGAAAACATAGCACATAAAAGGAAGAGACCCTGAGATATGAGTTTTTTCATATTTTTCCAGATGTAATTTTTAAAAATCTTCTTTTAGTTACCCAAAAAGGAATGTCATCCATAATCCTCTGATTTCACAGGTAACTCTTCCAACCCTTTGCCATATAAATTTTTAACTCCTATATTCCAAAATTCTTCACCTTCACATTAACAGGAATGTTCACACATTGAAAGAGTTTGTCACTGATGTATATTTATTTTAAATCTTGGGCATTAAACTTTTACAATCAATGCTTATAAAATGAACACATCATGGGCGTGATATGCATATTTCTGATTATTACTGATAATATAGCATATGCCTTTTTAAATCTTTACCTGAAGATATGTTTTTATTGTTTTGAGAAAGAGAGGGAGAGAAAGAGGAGGGAGGGAGGGAGAGAGAGAGAAAAAAAGAGAGAGAGGGAGAGAGAAAGAAACATCAATGTGAGAGAGAAACATAGATTGGTTGCCTTCCATATGTGCCCAGACCAGGGATTGAACCTGCAACCTGGGTATGTGCCCTGACCAGGATCAAACCCTCAACCTTTTGGTGTATAAAATGAAACTCCAACCAACTGAGCCAACCAGGTAGGGCTGGCATATGTCTTTTTATGTTTATTAGATATATGTATATTTATCATATATGTTTCATACTTCTGTAAAATGCCTATTCATCTTTTGCCCTGTTTCCTGGTTGTGGGTTTTTTTGTGTATGTTTTTTTTGAGAGGGGGGTGAGAGGGAGGGGTGTGTCTTTTGAACATTGATTTTTCTTTGTTTACAGTGACTCTAATATTTAAAAGTTTTTAATTTTAGTGAACTAAAATGTAGTAATTATTTTGTTGTTGATACTAATGTGTCTTGTTTAAGAAATTGTTTCATACTACAAGTTAAGAAATATACTAATGTACTTGCTTCTAAAAGTTTTAAATTTCTAATTTTGAAATGCAAGATACTAATCCATTTAAACTTCCATTTTCATGATGGTGTGAAGCAGAGATTTATTTTGTTTTTCTTTCTTATGGATAACTATTAATTCAAGCTCATTTGTTGAATAATCCAACTCCTAAACTTGATCTTGCTACATCCTCTCTGTCTTCTGACAAAATTCCAAATAGGCATTATCTGCTTCTAGATTTTTTATTTTGTTTTATGCTGTTGATTTTTCTGTCATTGTGTCAATAACATGCACTTTGTTTGCTTTTAAGACCTATCTATAAGTCCCTATATTTTGTAGAGCAAACCCTTTCTCTTTTTATTTTCTTCCTCATCTTTTTTTTAAAGTCTTGGCTAATTTTAGCAACTTGGTCTTTAATACAATTTTTAAAGTCAATTTATCAAGTCCTATTAATAATCCTACTAGAACATAAATATTTCATCAATTTAATAGATACATTTTTGGAAAGTGGCATCTTCAAATTATTCTCTTATTCTCTATAAGTGTAGGCTACTTCTTCACCTGTTTATTGTCCTTCAGTAAAGAATTTCAGTTTGGCCCTTCACAATAAAGGATTCTGAATATTTAGTCAATTAGTATAGAAGAACATGAGCTCTTGGAAAACACTCTGACCCTGTGATCAAATTGCAAACAGGCAGAAATTATACTGAAAACAGGGAAACGAAAGTTTTCTTTAAAGAACCAAAGTAAAGCTCTTAAGGATGCTTAGGAGCACTGCTAATTTTTTCTTTCAAGGAGTGTCAGTTGAGGGAACATAAACATAGATTTAAAAATAGCTCTCATTTATCCACTGCAAAGCAGGACGGTTGCAGCCTGGATAACTAAAATACACAGATGTGTGAATGGACTCCAAACTATGGAACTCACATAAAGCTATTTTTTATACAGAAATATAATCTTGGAGTCATGGAAACAGCGACAGATGCAACATTCTGCTGTCGGATGCAGCATTCTGCCACTTAACGTTACCCATAGACAATTACCAAAGATTATTATTTCCGATCACCTTCTGCACCAGAACATTTACCAGAGCTAACAAATAGCAGAACTGACTAACTTGAAATTATCCTTCTGTTCCTCTCCTAATCTTCTTGATTTGAACAATTGAATCGTCTAAATATAGGCAGAAAAAAAAAAAGATTAGACTTCAATTGGAAAGCAGCTAGATAATTATCTGATTTGGCGTATTAAAGTTTCCTTAACTGAACCACCCCAGAAAATCAGTAATATTGGCAATGGATTCCATAATTTCCCCAAATGTATAGAAATGTTTTGTAAACTGTAGTAAAACCATATTCTCTCTTTATCCAGAGAATACAAAATCAACCATCTAATCAATACCTCTTATATCAGGTATAAATTACATCTGTAAAATATGCCTTCCTAAATTTCCATCTGTAAATTCTACTCAACTTTTAAGACCCAACTAAATGCAATATTCTGCTTACCTAGTCACCACAATAAAATGTAATTTATTTTCTTCCTTAATCCCCATACCACGTTATACCTATTACAACACCAATAACATTTTACTTGTTCCTATAATAATTTTTGGGTTGTCTCATTTTCCACATCTACTGTTAAGGGCAGAGAAACTATTGATAATATTTAAAAAAATTTATCTTTATTATTGAAAATACTACATATGTCCCTTTTATCCCCCCCCCCCCACTGACTCCCTCCATCCCCCCAGGGCAACTGCATTATTGTCTGTGTCCATGGGTTATGCATATATGCATCTAAGCTGTAATATTTTTATGACATTTTCATACACTCCGTGAAATGTAATATCTGTCTTATAGCATAACACCATAAATATTTGGTCAGTCTGTTAAATACTAAAGTATCATGAGAAAGCAGTTGCCTCTCTCATGTGGCCCAATACGATGATTTGCATATCTACCTTCAATATTTATATCACTAGAATGTGAATTATTGACACTACCAGGAAGAGCAAACTAGGATTGGCACTGACTGCGGAGGGCCAGTTGGAACTGGACATTGCATTGCCACAAGCTCGGTCTGTCTCTATGGCCTTCATACTGAGAGAGTTGCAGGTAGCCCCCCAATCCTAATCTTCATGGCATAGAGAGCAACACTTTGGCTAAACCTTAGACATTTTTATATCATGAAACTTTATCAGTAGCATTTGGTGTTTTCATCCAAATGTGAAAAAAAGTCTTGAAAAATAACAGTGGAGAACTAATGTACTACAAAAGACTGGACCCAGTTGATTTAGGATATAAGTAATTCTTTTTAAAATAATTAATTTTCATTATGTTGCTTAATAAAAACTAACATTTATTTTTTATTTTTTAAATATATTTTTATTGATTTCGAAGAGGAAGTGAGAGGAAGAGATAGAAACATCAATGATGAGAGAGAATCATTGATCGGCTGCCTCCTACACACCCCCTACTGGGGATCGAGCCTGCGACCCAGGCATGTGCCCTGGACGGGAATCAAACCATGACCTCCTGGTTCATATGTTGATGCTCAACCACTGAGCCACACCAGCTGGGCAAAAACAAACATTTAGATATCTTGAAAATGACATATTGATGGTATGATATTAAGTTAAATATATTCCAGGATATTAAGTTCATTTTTGTAAATTTGGGGAATAAATGCTTATGTCAACCCTAACAGATTCTTTAGACCCCTGCTGGTCCTCCTTAAAATCCATTGGTGACAATAATCATTAATCAAAATTTATATATACTTGTAGATTTCAAGTATATTCATTCAACAAAAATGGCTCCTTTGTGGCAGGCACCATGGTTCCAGATTTTATAAATAGAAAATTAAGAAAAACTTTTCATTTCATGACTCAAATTCAGGTTAATGAGAAAAAGAAATACTTCATTAATATAAACTAAAACCCAGGATTAAATCAGAAATTATTCATGTTTTTAATACAATTCCACAAACATATTTTTTTCTTTTCCCCTGATAATAATGTGGCCAAGCTTATCTAATTATAAACAATTGGTATTTTTGCTCCATATTTAATGATGGCTTCATGAAATTAAAGGAAATAAAAGTCAGCAATATAAGCAGTTATTTGAATAAAAGAGCAGTTACTGGAGCTGCTGAGCCCTTCACTTAACAATATACTAGAAGTAAATATGTTTTCGTTTCCCAATGCTACCTTTGCATTAGCCCTTGAATCAGAGCACCATACACAGTCCACGAACTAATAGCATAATCCATTACATGATTGCTGTGAATGCAACTTTCTTTACTGATGGCTCAAATTAATGTGTTTAATCACTGTAGGCAACTGTTACCAGTCTGCCAAGAGTAATGTGCTTTTTCAAGTTATATTAAAAGTTGGAATGGTAGAAGGACTAGACTATAATTTATATTTGAATCAAAACTATTAATGAGCCCTGATGGTGCGGCTCAGTGGTTGATTCCTGGTCAGAACGTATGCTTGGGTTGCAAGCTTGATCACCAGTACGGGGCTTGCAGGAGGCAGTTTCTCTCTCATGGGGGTTTCTCCCTCTCCCTTCCTCTCTCTCTAAAAGTCAATAAAAACATGCATATTTTTAAAAATTATTAACGATAGTAAATATTTTTAAATTAAGTGATATGCTATGTTACCCAAGGTATGTAGGGATGGGGGCTGTGAGGCATGATCAAGCCTGAACTTATGCATAAAATCACCCCACAGAATGAGACCAGGAACTGATGGTTTCCTAAAACTGATGTTGTCTATAGTAAATTTGGAATCTATATGGCAAAGCATCACTAGTCAGATTAAGTTTTGTATCATTTATTACTATCATGTATTCTTATTTTGTTCTTATCAAATTTTCTAAATCTAGTTAGAGGCCTGTTTCCTGACTTCTGTTTTTGTAATCTAGAATAACAGAAGGCAGTTTGTCCAATTAAATGTTTTTCTTCTCTGATCCAGATTAAAATTAGTTTCTATAAGGTTTATGTAACTTCTCAAGGTAAAAGGTTACTGAACTTTCTAGGAAGACCTTACCTAGGAAATTGTCATTTATTTCCTAATACAGTATTCTTACTGTTTATATGAAAGAAACTTGTTAAAGAATCTAGTTTTCAGGACTTTCACACTTCTAGTCATTAATCCATGTAAAAGGAGGAGGGAGTAAAACAGGGGTAATTTTTGTTTCTGAATGAAATGGGTCCTCTTGGTCTAGAAACAAATTAGAGGACATTAAGAGCTTGTGGAGTAGTTAATGAATACGAATTAAGTGGATAAATTCACTTCCAACAGTGGAAAGAGTATGAGATTTGGAGCTGGACAGACCTCCTAACTCTGCCACCTGCTGTCTGAGAAACTGAGTTTTACTTACTTTCCTAGAACACAGAGTTCTATAGAAAAAGCAGTCATTGCATTTGTTCTAAAAGGTACTGGAAGGTCAAGGGGAAGTAAAACTGAGGAGCTGATATCTAAGCTGGACCTACTATGTGTCATGCCATGTGTACTTTGGGACTTACTAAATTCTCAAAGCAAAATTGAGATAATTTTGAAAGGAAGGTGTGTGCAAAGGAAATAAAAATAATTTCTACTGTTTTATGGAACTACAACTAATTTTTTAAAAGTTAGCATGTCTGGGTATCTATACTAATAAAAGGGTAATATGCTAATTAGACCAGATAGACCGATGTCTTCCGGAAGTCCTTCTGGACAAAGCCACAGTGGCTGGGCCGAGGCAGAGGTGGTTAGGGGCAGGCAGGCAGAGCGGTTAGTGGCAATCTGGCTGGCAGGGGAGCAGTTAGTGGCATCAGGAAGGCAGGCAGAGGTGGCTAGAGTTGATCCGATCAAGCAGGCAGGCAGAGGGGTTAGGGGTGATCAGGCAGGTGGGGAGAACAGTTAGGGATGATCAGGCAGGCGGCAGGTGAGCAGTTAGGAGCCAGCAGTCCCAGATTGCGAGAGGGATGTCCGACTGCTGGTTTAGGCCCGATGGACATCCCCCAATGGGTCCCGGATTGGAGAGGGTGCAGGTTGGGCTGAGGGATCCCCCACCCCCAAATTTCGTGCACTGGGCCTCTAGTACAGTGGTCGGCAAACTGCAGCTCGTGAGCCACATGCGGCTCGCGAGCCGTGGTTTGCCACTCTGTTGACTAATGAGTTTGCTGACCACTGGAATAAGGGCTTAATCACAAGGAACAACAAGAGCCTGTAATTACTGGAATCGAGAGTCTAGGTCAGTAGTCGGCAAACTCATTAGTCAACAGAGCGGCAAACCAGAGCGGCAAACCGCGGCTCACGAGCCGCATGTGGCTCGCGAGCCGCAGTTTGCCGACCACTGCTCTAGTAGAATATAATATAGAAAGGAAGGTATCTAAAAATAAAGATATAGAAGTTGAAAGGAGCCATCCATCAGTTTGGATGAAAAACTAAGGAGTGGGTACATGGCGAGTGAGCACAGGGCCTTGGTTTCAAGAGCCGAGCACTCCCTAAATCTAAGGAGCTTGTTTCTTCAAACTCTTCTGGCAGCTATTCTGACAGTGAAGTTGATAAAAAGTTAAAGAAGAAAAAGCAAGTTACTTCATAAAAACCTATAAAGAAGCAAAATACTTGAAACTTCAAGAGCCCTGTCATCTTCTAAGCAGAGCAGCAGCAGCAGATATAATGTTTCAGATTGGGAAGATGAGGTCCATCAGCACTGGGGACTTTAAAGGGACAGTCCTAACTGATATGAAAGAATATCGGATGGATCCAGAAGGTGAAATGAAACCAGGAAGAAAAGGTATTTCTTTAAATCCTGAGCAATGGAGCCAGCTGAAGGAATAGATTTCTGACATTGATGATGCAGTAAGAAAACTAAAGTCAGAGCCCTATAAAACCTGTACTGTTCTAGTTGTTTTGATCTTTTTACATTGGTTTTGATTTTTTTTAACATTGTTTTCCAAGCTATTGTATATTTGGATTGCAGAACAATTTTTAAGAATATTTTTTAATGTGCATTATTGAAAATGTTCTGAGTGAAGCCAATTGTCAACTTTATTAAGGGGGGGATTGCTTTGTGCTCACCCCCTTAGTGTAAAACAAAATCAAGCAATACAATCTTAACTATTGAGGCCTTCTTTGATCAGAAAAGTTGGTACTATTTAAGGCCAAAAGTTAACAGTTTATAGACCTTTTCATTTCATCTTGGCTTTTACATTCCAAAACATTTATATTGTATTGAATTTATATACTTTTAATTTGTGAAATTCATAGTTGATTTGTTTTCTTCCAAACAAATGCTTAGGCTTTGATTTTCCACCCCAGTGATCCTTCACGTTCCCCTTCTAATCTTTACTTCCTTTTCCTTGAATAACTTGTCATGTTAAGTTTTCATTTCACTATTTGCTCTTCTTTCTTGAATATATTTTGCTAATCTGGAAAGTCAGTGAAACAAGTCGGAATGTTAGTTATCTCAATAAGATACTTGTAATTAAAATATTATATGAGAACTACAATCACTAATTGGACTGTATTAAATATTAGGAGATACAGTTTGATAAACAACACGGCTTGTCTGAAAACTCTGAGCAAGTAAGTGTATGTCATTACCTGTAGTGTTCTGTGTAGGAGTTATCTTATTGCTTAGTCTGCAGAAAATACTGACGTGGGTGTCTGATTTGCTTTCACTTATTAAACACTAGAAGCCCGGTGCACGAAATTCGTGCACGGCGGGGGGTTGTCCCTCAACCCAGACTGTACCCTCTCCAATCTGGGACTCCTGGAGGGATGTCCGACTGCCCGTTTAGGCCCGATCCTGGTGGGATCAAGCCTAAACGGGCAGTCGGACATCCCTCTCACAATCCAGGACTGCTGGCTCCCAACTGCTTGCCTGCCTGCCTTCCTGATTGCCCCTAACCGCTTCTGCCTGCCAGCCTGATCACCCCCTAACCACTCCGCTGCCAGCCTGGTTGATGCTTAACTGCTCCCCTGCCAGCCTGTTTGCCCCCAGCTTCCCTCCTCTGCCAGCCTGGTCACCCCTAACTGCCCTCTCCTGCAGGGTTGATCACCTCCAATTGCCCTCCCTTGCAAGCCTGGTCCCTCTCAACTGCCCTCCCTTGCTGGCCATCTTGTAGTGGCCATCTTGTGTCCACATGGGGGCAGTTTCTTTGACCACATGGGGGCAGCTATATTGTGTGTTGCAGTGATAATCAATCTGTATATTACTCTTTTATTAGATAAGATAGAGGCCTGGTGCACGGGAGGGGGCCAGCTGGTTTGCCCTGAAGGGTGTCCCGGATCAGGGTGGGGTTCTCTTGGGGCGTGGGGTGGCCTGAGCGAGGGGCCTGTGGTGGTTTGCAGGCTGGCCACGCCCCCTGGCAACCTAAGCTGAGGCCCTGGTATCTGGGATTTATTTTCCTTCTACAACTGAAACTTTGTAGCCTGGAGCAGAGCCAAGCCTGCTGTTCCCTCCAGGGTGGCAGCCATCTCTGTGGCAGTTAATTCACCTTCTACAGTTGAAACTTTGTTGCCTTAAGCGGGTGGGCCCGGCCAGGGTGTGCTTTAAAGCTTTGCTTCCCCTGTTGCCGCCGGCAACCCTGGCCTGCTCTCTCAAGCTCCATTCTGCCACCATTTGTTTGAATTTGTTTACCTTCTATAATTGAAACTTTGTAGCTTGAGTGGAGGCTTAGGCCTGCAACGGCTATGGAAAGCTTGGCTTGCTCTGTTACCTGGGCAACCTTGCTCTCTGTGGCTGTAGCCATCTTGGTTTGGGTTAATTTGCATACTTGCCCTGATTGGCTGGTGGGCGTGGCTTGGCTGGTGGGTGTGGCTTATGTAGCGGAGTGATGGTTAATTTGCATATTACCATTTTATTAGAGAAGATGTTCACCATAGGATGATGTCTATAAAATAGATGTTAAATTAGACTAGGATTTAATAAAAATTGTGAAAACTTAAAAAAAAATACCTTAAGAGTGTTAACATTGTTTTTTAGACAATAAGGACAGTGTTAGAATAGTTGATTTAAGTTAGCATCTTCTGTGAGATCTTTTCTCTAAACACAAAAGAGATCAATTCTTTCCAATAGGCTGATTTGATAAAACACTGGGTTCCTTATATCATGAAGTTATTCAGAGCAAATTACAGAGGGTATAAGGTACCAGTTCTTGAGGTTGTGACTTCTATTCTTGTTGCTATATATTCCAGGGAGTCTCTATAATGGATACTTTCTTAGAAAATAACTATTTTCTGCCAGATATATAATAACTCCATCTTAACTTGATACCTCTAATTTCTGTTTTTTTATAAGATGCAACTCTATTTTTAAAATATATTGATTTCAGAGAGGAAGGGAGAGAGAGAAAGAGATAGAAATATCAATGATGAGGGAGAATCATTGATCAGCTGCCTCATGCACACTTGACACGGGATCAAGCCCCCAAGCCAGGCATGTACTCTGAGTGAGAATTGAACCCTGACCTTCTGGCTCATAGGTCAACTTTCAACCACTGAGCCACTCTGGCCAGGTGATACCTCTAATTTCTGCTCTCAGTGATGAGTGGAACGCATCTTCATCTAAGTTTTAGTGGCAACATTTAAAGTGCATCTGACACGGAGGATTTACTACCCACTCCTTGAAGCAGTTTCTTAGCACTTTTATAATATAAAAACATGCTGATTTTTTTCTAATGCCATAGTCTCAAAACCCAGAGAATATCCAGGTAAAATCAGTGTCAGTGCTTAGCATGTGGTATTTTCCCTGTCCATGGAGTTTTAAGAGAGCATGTCTCTTTCCAATGAGTTACGTAAGTCTCTCAGTTCCTCAAAATCTTGTCAGAATTGCTGTTTATCTCTTTGAGTTGCCTCTCCATCAGAATCCCACAAAACAAGTTCTGTGTCTGTTAGATAACCCCAAACTCACCATGATAATCTATGGTAGCCAATATTTCATGAAGAGTCATCAGATAAATTTGGACATGGACAGATAGATAGATATATTTTCTTGACTAAGGTTATGAAATTTCCCATCTTGTGGACAATTCTTTTTTTTTTATTTTGTTTTCCATCATGGGATTTTGTATTATAGTTTGCCTTCTACGCCCAAGTACACACTGAACTTTGGTGGGGAAAATTAAATAAAATTTATAAAGCTTACCAAAATATTAGGGCAGGAGGGGGAGATTCAGGCAATTGTTCCACTTAGCGTGCATTTTACATTACTTCAGTTATCTCAGGAGCAATATCATAGATTTTTTTTTCCATTCGGAGCTCAAGGTGACTTTATGATGCTGGTTATTATATTTTAATCTCCAGATTAAATGCTTGAATCTAACACTCTCTCTCAAAAAAAAAATAAATCTGTGTACAATGCTTAAAAGAATTAATAATAAAGTTTATATTTGAGTGAAAATAGAAAAGGTCAACAGCATTTTGCTTCAGTTTATAAAATATATGTATACACACACTTTTTCCTACAAAAATGTCTATTTATTTACTAGTTTACTCTAATGAGGAGAAAGTTCTAAATTTGAAACTACCAATAGGATTATTTACTATTAATAGATTCACATTGTACTCTTAGATTAATTTTTAAATGTGTTTTCTAGTAAATTGTAGGTTGCTACTGATGACCCAGTTTCAGTATTGAATAGCAGCCACTCAAACTCCTTAAGAGAGAGCAAAAATGTCTCTTTAAAAATACAAAACTTCTCAATGTAGTATAGCATGATGTATAGAGAGAACCATGTAAAGTTATCATCATTTTAAATATATCTGAAAGATATTTGTTGAAAATACCCAGAAAATCTCTTCATATGAATTGAATAACCAGTAGTGTATTTACATTGTGACATTACCTAAGCATGCAACATAGGGTATCTCATGCACGGAATATACCACATTCCAATGTATATAGCAAATGTTAACAAATATAATAGCTTGGTATAAGACAGACTGATATGGAGCAAACTTTTTTTAAATGAAGCTAACGTGAAAGAAGTGAAGCAACAAAAGCTGACAATTCTTCATCGGGCAATGTAATGTGATAACAAGAATCAGTATTCTTTTCTTTGCAAAAAAAAAAAAATGCCTAGAAGAAGTAATGATTGTGGAAGCATGAGAATTTACTGAAATAAGCTGAACAAAATGCTTAAAATGCAATTTACCCTAAAGAACTTGAGATTAAAAATGAAATACCACTTAGAATATATGTATTTACACTTATCTCTTCTAGAGCATATGTTTCCTTCTAAGCTATGCAAGGATTTACCATTTGCCATGTTTTTACAGTTAAATATTGTTAGGTGCTCCAAGGCACAGTTCATAGCTACTTTAAAGATTAAAACTAATAAAAAATCTGTTTTAAATACATCCTTGTTATTTGATACATTAGTGGCTGTAAATCATGAGAAGACAGCCTATTTTATTGCTTTATACGCCAGTACTGCAAATGTTAGCATATTGAATAATAATATGATCATTAGCAAAACATCTAATCCAATTGTATAGCTTTTTAATTCTACAAAGTAATACACTAGATACTTTTACAAAGCTTGGAGAAATATCAAAGTCTTGAATATTCTTTTTGCTCAATATTTGCTTCTTATGTGTACAACTATGTATTTATATTTTTATTATTTTTTATAAATAACTTCACTTTATTTTATGTTTTAATTTAAATTTTTTATTGTTTAAAGTATTACATATGTCTCCTTTTCCCCCCATTGACCTCTTCCCGGCCACTCCCACCACCCAGTACATGCCCTCACCCCCATACTGTCTGTGTCCATTGGATATGCTTGAGCCCTTATAAGAACAAAGAATACTTATTTAATATACAGAATATCTTTTGTATCATTTTTAATCTTTTCTTTTGTCTTTAAATAACAGGACTACTATATTTGAAATTTGGAGGTATTATATCTTATGTCATTTCTATATTAACAAGTGCCTTAAGGTAAACCACACTACAAAATTATAATAAACTAGAGACCTGGTGCATGAAATTCGTGCACGGGGGCGGGGATCCCGGGAATCAGGCCTAAACCAGCAGTCGGACATCCCTCTTACAATCCAGGACCGCTGGCTCCTAACCACTTACCTGCCTGCCTGCCTGATTGCCCCTAACTGCCCCCCTGCCAGCCTGATCACCCCTAACTCCTCTGCCTGCTGGCATGATCACTCCTAACTGCCCCCCCTGCCAGCCTAATCGCCTCCAGCTGCCCCCCTGCTGGCCTGGTTGCCCCCAACTGCACCCCCCACTGGCCTGGTCATCCTCAACTGCCCCCCCTGCCGGCTGGGTCACCCCTCATGCCCCCCCCCCGCCAGCCTGGTCACCCCACACAGCCTGCTTGTTCAGTCATTTGGTCATCCCTCCCTAACCCCCCTGCCAGCCTGGTCATAGGCAGCCATCTTGTGAGGGCGTGAGGGTTAATTTGCATATTACCTCTTTATTATATAGGATATCTGCATTGTTACTACAATGCTACAAATATGTGAAACTCTTGCTGATTTGTTTATGCATATTATAGTAATGTTACAATTTATCTTTTTTAATGTATAAGTTATTTTTGGTTGGTATATCCAGGCAGTTATAAAAATGTATAGTATATGTTTACACTAAAAGTAAGAATCTTAACTCTCAAAAATATATCCATTACTCAAAAAAAAAAAAAAAACACAACACAAACATTTGCAGACATGTATTACTTAATGGACTTATATCTAAATATCCAATATAAAACATCAGATATTTAATAACTTAGGGATACATAACTGTGTTTAATAGGGCATTGCATTGCTTAAATGCTGTGTAGATACCATACTGAGATTTTAATTTTTTTTTTGTAATGGACTCATATTCTTAACAGTGTTCTAGGTTATAATTATTTTTTAATACTGTATGTGCTAGAACAGAGCCAGAGTTGCTTTCTAAGGGAATCTAAATTTTATTCATAGAAAGCCTTCCATTCAGCTCTTATCATTCTCTAAGCCCATGGTATCTACTAGGTATACCAGTTAATAATGCGGATTTTTTTCAATAGATGGAGTTACACATATGTTGATATATATGCGATTTGATATGTATGCTATTTTGTTGTAGTGACAGCAAGCTTCAAAACTTCATATGTCAAATTTGCTGAAGGTGTTAACATCATAGATATTTTTACGCTTAAAAATGTCGAATTTCGTGCCAAAAAAAAAAGAGCATTTGCAGGAAGTTTTAATTCATTACTTTATTTTGAAGAAAAGTGCTGCTGAAAGTTATCGTATACTTCGGGAAGCTTATGGTGAACATGCTCCATCTCAAGATACTTGTGAATGCTGGTTTAAATGTTTTAAAAGTGATTATTTCTATGTGAAAAACAAAGAATGTCCAGGTCAACCGAAAAAGTTTGAAGACCCACAATTACAAGTATTATTGAATGAAGATGCGTGTCAAACTCAAAGACAACTTGAAGAAAGATTAAACGTTGATCATTTACAAGCAATAGGAAAGATTTTAAAGGAAGGGAAATGGGTGCCACATCAACTGAACAAAAGACAAATGGAAAACCAAAAAGTCATCAGTAAAATGTTGCTTCAATGGCACGAAAGAAAGTCATTTTTGCATCGAATTGTGACTGGCAATGAAAAGTGGATTTATTTTGAGAATCACAAATGCACAAAATCATGGATTGATCCAGGTCAACCATCAACATCGACTGCAAGGCCAAATCGCTTCAGAAAGAAGACAATGCTCTGTATTTGGTGGGATCAGAAGGTGTGGTATAGTATGAGCTTCTAAAACCAGGTGAAACCATTACTATTGATTGCTACAGACAACAAATAATCTATTTGAACCACACTTTGATTGTGAAATGACCAGAATGTGTCAGAAGACACGGAAAAGTAATTTTGCTTCATGATAACCCACCATCACACACTTCAAAACCAGTTAAAAACACATTAAAAGATCTTGCCTGGGAAGTATTAACCCTCCCGCTGTATTCATCAGACCTTGCTCCTTCAGATTACCACTTGTTCTGATAGATGGCACACGCACTTTCTGAGCAGCACTTCAAAACATACAAAGACGTGGAAAATTGGGTCTCTGAATGGTTTGCCTCAAAACAAGAAAAGCTCTATTGGGACGGTATCCACAAATTACCTGAAAGATGGGGGAAATGTGTAGCTATCGATGGACATTACATTGAATAAGGCACTTTTGATGTTTCTCTTGAAATTATCATGTTTTCTTTGATTAAAAATCCCTCATTATTAACCGGTACACCTAGTATATAAATTGGCTATAAGAAGAGACAAAGAAGGACCCAGCAATTAAACTTCTGGGTATTTATCTGAAGAAATCCAAAATTCTAAATAAAAAAGATATATGTACCCACATGTTCCTTGCAGCATTATTTACAATAACCAAGATATGGAAGCAACCTAAGTGTCCATCAAGAGATGAATGGATAAGGAAGAAATGGTGCATATATACAAGGGAATATGACTCATTCATTAAAAAGAATAAAATCTTACCATCTGCAACAACATGGATGGATGTAGAGGGTATTGTGCTGAGTGAAGTAAGTCAGACAGAGAAAGACAAATGCCATATGATTTCACTTATATGTGGAATCTAAAAAGCAAAATAAACAAACAGGCAGACCGGAAACAGACTCATAAATACAGAGAACATTTTGATGGTTGCCGGATGAGAGGAGGGTTGGGAAATGGGTGTAAAAGGTGAGGGATTAAGAAGTACAAATTGGTAGTCACAGAATAGTCATGGAGATGTAAAGGACAACATGGGATATAGTCAATAATATTGTAATAACTATGTGTGGTGTCGATAGGTACTAGAGGCATTGGGTGATCACTTCATCCTATCTAATAAAAGAGTAATATGCAAATTGACCATCACTCCAACACACAAGATGACCGCCCCCATGTGGACACAAGATGGCCGGCAGGGGAGGGCAGTTGTGGGTGATCAGACCAGCAGGGGAGGGCAGTTGGAAGGGACCCATGCCTGCAGGGGAGGGCAGTTGGGGGGACCAGGCCTGCAAGGAAGGGCAGTTGGAGGTGATCAAGCCTGCAGGGGAGGGCAGTTGGGGGTGACTGGGCTGGCAGGGGAGGGCAGTTGGGGGGGACCAGGCCTTCAGGGGAGGACAGTTGGGGGGTGACCAGGCCTGCAGGGGAGGGCAGTTAGGGGCAATCGGGCCGGCAGGGGAGCAGTTAGGTGTCAATCAGGCTGGCAGGGAAGTGGTTTGGGGGTGATCAGGCTAGCAGGCAGAAGTGGTTAGGGGCAATCAGGCAGGCAGGCAGGCAAGCAGTTGGGAGACAGCAGTCCTGGATTGTGAGAGGGATGTCCAGCTGCCCGTTTAACGGGCAGCTGGACATCTCTCAAGGGATCCCAGATTGGAGAGGGTGCAGGCTGGGCTGAGGGACAACCCCCCCCCCCAGGTGCACGAATTTCATGCACCAGGCCTCTAGTAAGTTATATAAATGCCTATTAATGTATTGGACACCTGAAACTAATATGATATTGTATGTCAACTGTAATTAATACATACAATCATTTTTTAAAAATTAAAATAAAAAATGTAAAGAAAAAGAAAGAGATGTTGATTGCATCGAGGTGAGGACTGAGGAATGTCAATTGATTTGGTGACATTAAATGTATTGGAATTCTTCGATAGAGTCACTGTGGTGGAAAGAAAAGAAAGGAAGCCAGACATGAACAGTCTGAGAGATGTGTGAAGTATGAAGAGATGTGAACAAGTCTTCTGAAAACTCGTAGGGCAATCATGGGGCAGTAGCTGGCACTAAGAAAGGTATTTTTAGTCAAGATTGTATAATTTAAACAAAGGTTTCGTCCTATTCTTTTCAGTAAAAAATAAAGATTTCTTCCCATTGTTCCTATTCTTTGCAATTAAAAAAAAACACTAGAAATAATACAGCCTGAGAAAGGGTTAAATAATAAAAATGGAATAATTGATTATTTATAATTTTAAAAGAGGAGAGGGGATAGAGTCCAAAACTGTAGAATCATCTGCCTTAAGGGAGTAGAGGGGCAGATTCTCTACTTAACAGTATAAACTGAAGAAAATAGATGTACAGATGTGGGTAAGATGGAATGTTTTGTATAAATAAAATTAGGAAGTTTCCATCTGATAGGGTGTTATTTTTTTTCTCTTTAAAATAGAAGTCAAGTTTACTTGCTGAGAGTAAGCAGGATAAGGTTCATCCAATGTTTGAAAAAAAAATCATAGAGAAGTACAAGATAATTGTGGAGAATGTAAAAGTGAGTTATCAGAGAATTAAGGAAATGTGGCAGAGCTGAGAGCCCATTTGAAATTGTTCCCTCTCAGATTACATTGGAATTAATATATTGTCTAATGAGACATTTTCCAGTGGTTTTAGAATAATCAGTGCAGCCTTAGAGAAAACAGATGGTTAGGTTCACTCAGAGTAGGGATTTGGGCAGATGTGTTCAATTAGAAAGTAAGGCAAAGGAGTTTAGTTTTGCAAGAAGGTTACAGAAATGATGTACCATGAAATCCAAACAGAAAAGGAGCGAAGGGACCACCAAAATAGGCAGTCTCTTTTTTTGTTAAAGAACAAAAGTAAATAAGCAAGTTTAAAAGAGAATAGGTAATATTCAGAGTGAAATGTTTGATTATTAGTTTTAAAGTTGTTACACATGTTGACAAGAACCAAAGTCACTGAGGTGAATGATTTAAGTCATCGGGAGGCCATTGGATAGAGCGTGCCATTCATGAGACATGTAAGTCACCAGGGCAATGGCTAGATATGAGGTGAAGAGGGATACAGAGGAGGTCTGTAAGCCAAGAGATAAAATTATAAACAAATGAGAGGGGGTGACATAAAAGTTGTTAAATAAGAACAAGGAAGGAAAGAGGGTACTGTAGCTGAATACCATAAATCCCAGAGACTTTCTTTTTTTTAAGAAGATAATGAAGTATCTTTGGCAGAGGCATTGGTGATGGGGGGAGGAGCAAAGATCACACACCCTAAGATTACAGAGGAATTTCTGAAGCTTGAGAAGACTTGAGAGAAAATAGGGTGTGCTGGGTGGAACCAGTTTCACTTGTTAAAGAGGTTGAGGGAGCACCTTAAGGAAATATAAAAAGCTTCTCCCTAAATCATGGCATTTTTATAGGCCAAAGTTTGAGGCCTGGGTCAGGTCATTGAAGTACTCAAGGTTAGGAACTACAGTGTAGGAAAGGCTCAATGGGCAAGGGGCAAGTTGGATTTTGACTAATAAATATTGAAATGTGGGCAGTATGGATTTGGTTTCAACAGATATTTTAAGAAGAATATCCTGCATACAGCAGCTACATAAATGTTTACTACCTCAGCTGATGAATCTTCATAAAGCTATTTAGAGGATTAAAATATTATTTGTGAAATGAGAAACAAAAGAAAAAATAAACAAGTGGGACTACATCAAACTAAATATTTTTGCACAGCAAAAGAAAGCATCAACAAATTGGAAAGACAATCCACTGAATGGGAGAACATATTCACCAATGATATATCAGATAAGAGGAAAATATCTGTATAAAGAACTCATATAACTCAACATCAAAAAACAATCAATCCAATTATAAGTGGGCAAAGGACCTGAATAGACACTTCCCCAAGATGGCATACAGGTGGCCAATAGATATATGTAAAGCTGAACATCAGATAAATGCAAATTAAAACCACAATGAGATATCACCTTATACCTGTCAGAATAGCTATCATCAATAAAATAACAAACAACAGTGTTGGTGAGGATGTGGAGAAAAGGAAACCCTCATGCCCTGCTGGTGGGAATGCAGAGTGGTGCAGCCACTATGGAAAGCAGTATGGAACTGTCCAGTATGCCCCTTGCCCATTAAAAATAGAATTGCCTTATGACCCAGCGATTCTACTTCTGGGTATATATCCAAATATATCTGAAACACTGACTTGAAAGAATATGCACATCCCTATACTTATTGCATATTATTTACAATAGTCAAGCTATGGAATAAAACAAATGGTGGTGTATATATATGCAATGGAGTATTACTAGGCCATAAAAAATCTTACCTTTTGCAACAGCATGGATGGACCTAGAGTGTATTATATTAAGTGAAATAAGTTAGTCAGTGAAAGACAAATAACATATGATTTCACTTATATATGGAATATGAAGAACAATATAAATGAACAAATAAAACAGAAACAAATTCAGGGAACAGACTAATGATTGCCAGAGGGGAGGGGGTTTAATGGACTGGGTTAAAAAGGTAAAGAGATTGAGAGGTACAGATTGGTAGTTAAAAAATAGTCATAAGGATGTAAAGTACAGTATATGAAATATAGTCTATAATATTGTAATAACTGTGTCTGATGCCAGGTGGGTACTGAAAATATCAGGGGAACCACTTTGTAAATAATATGATTGTCTAACCACTATGTTGTACACCTGAAACTAATACAAAATAATAGTGAATGTAAACTATAATTGAAAAAATTATACTTTAAAAGATGATTTACGTAAATCATTTTATAAAATAGGAAGTAATATTCAAGTGTACATTAACAAAATATCTTTATCAAATTTAATAAAACAATTTAAATATAATTTTTTATTATCTAAAGCTATAAGCATTATTCACTGCCACTAGAGTTATTAATAACTAGAGGCCCAGTGCACAAAATTTGTGCACGGAGGCGGGTTGTCCCTCAGCCCAGCCTGTACCCTCTCCAATCTGGGACCCCTCGAGGGATGTCCGACTGCCTGGTGGGATCAAGCCTAAACGGGCAGTCGGACATCCCTCTCACAATCCAGGACTGCTGGCTCCCAACTGCTTGCCTGCCTGCCTTCCTGATTGTCCCTAACCGCTTCTGCCTGCCAGCCTGATCACCCCCTAACCACTTTGCTGCCAGCCTGTTTGCCCCCAACTTCCCTCCTCTGTCGGCCTGGTCACCCCTAACTGCCCTCTCCTGCAGGGCTGATCACCTCCAACTGCCCTCGCTTGCAGGCTTGGTCCCTCTCAACTGCCCTCCCTTGCAGGCCGGGTGCCTCCCAACTTCGCTCTCCTGCTGGCCATCTTGTGATGGCCATCTTGTGTCCACATAGAGGCAGGATCTTTGACCACATGGGGGCAGCTATATTGTGTGTTGCAGTGATGATAAATCTGCATATTACTCTTTTATTAGATAGGATAGAGGCCTGGTACAGGGGTGGGGGCCAGCTGGTTTGCCCTGAAGGGTGTCCCGGATCAGGTGGGGGTTCCCTTGGGGTGTGGGGCGGCCTGAGCGAGGGGCCTGTGGTGGTTTGCAGTCCGGCCACGCCCCCTGGCAACCCAAGCAGAGGCCCTGGTATCTGGAATTTATTTTCCTTCTACAATTGAAACTTTGTAGCCTGGAGCGGAGCCAAGCCTGGGGCTCCCTCCGAGGGCCAGCAGCCATTTGTGTTGGAGTTATAATTGAAACTTTGTTGCCTTAAGCGGGTGGGCATGGCCCGGGTGTGCGGAAAGCTTTGCTTCCCCTGTTGCTGGCGGCAACCCTGGCCTGCTCTCTCAAGCTCCATTCTGCCGCCATTTGTTTGAATTTGTTTACCTTCTATAATTGAACCTTTGTAGCTTGAGTGGAGGCTTAGGCCTGGCAAGGGCAGGTGGAAAGCTTGGCTTCCTCTGTTACCTAGGAAACCTTGCTCTCTGTGGCTGTAGCCATCTTGGTTTGGGTTAATTTGCATACTCGCTCTGATTGGATGGTGGGCGTGGCTTGTGGGCATGGCTTGTGGTTGTGTCGGAGGTATGGTCGATTTGCATATTTGTCTATTATTTGATAGGATAATATAGAAGAGCATGTGATAACATAATATAAAAATCTAAATTTGATCAAATTCTGTTCTTTTAAAGATGAAGTCTCATCATTATTCTAGATTCTTCACTATGTAGTTCAAATTTTTAAAGCACCTAATTTCCAGGTTTGCTTCTTCCAATCTCTCTGGCCAATGCTTGCTAGTTCTGTTTATGGCATCATTTGACATTTTTATTTTGAATAAGGGAAACAATAAACCATATGGTGAAACTATTTTAAATGTCAAATTAAACATGTTTCCAGAGCCATGAATAACCTCCAAAGCATGTATTATTTAAAGGCTTCCTTCAAATACTGACCTTTTCTTCATTGTATAAATATTACCTACCATATATTACGTTTCCCCTGTATGCTAGATGTTTTACAATATTATTTCTAATCCTTGCAGGAGAGAAGAATATGCCACCCCAAAATAGGTCACTTTGGCATATTGATTATTTTGAATTAAAGTTACTTAAGAAACAACCTGTACAAGAAGGATATACTGTCCACCTGTGTCTCCTGAAAGTAGGAAATAAATCTCCCATATGAAAGTTACCAGGATGGTAGAAGGCATCCTTATCACCAGACATAGGGAATTTATAGCCAACAAGGCTATATAAACAGGCATTGGGGTAGCAAATATAGAAAGACTTGCTACCCCAAACTCCAACCCCTTTTTCTTGTAAATTCTTCACAAATTTATTGTTTCCTTGTCTAAAAGGTATCAAAGCTATCTGTGTTAGTCTCTTCATTGAGTCTCATGTTTATAGGTTCTGAAATTAAATTTATTTTTCTCCTATGTTCTCCTTTCAAAGTAATTTTGAAAGACTGCATCCTTCACAAGAGCAGTGCTAAGTTGGGATAGCGAAGTAAAGAAAACTTGGTTGTGCATAAGTTTTGGGTCTTGTGGGCTCAAGAATTTAGAGTGTGAATTAGAAATTATATACAAAAATACTTTATAAACAAAACACTTTCTTCATTATTTTGTTCACAGTTAGGCTTTACCCACCCACTTATTTATTTATTTACTTATTTAGGCTTTACCCACCCTTGTAAATCAAAATAACATGCACAGATGGGATTTTTCTTTTCTGCCTACAAAAAGTGATCATAATATTGCAAATCATGTTTGATATTTGATGTACTGAAGATAAATGGATCTTCCCTTTCTTTTATGTTTTCATGCATATCTATCATTCCAACTAATCTCCTATGATGTGCACGTTTAAACAGTTGATTTTTAAAAAGGAATAATTTTCCAGTCTTTGGCAAGTATCAACATGGTAAAATGGTTTTCACTTTAAAAAAAATTCATTGTCACTGCTCTATCTGTGTATTCTCTGGATGTGAGCTTACTACCTAAGTATATATACACTTAAAACCAGATGTTCTCAGGACCCAAATGGTTTATATCATCTTATGAAGACAAAAGTAAGATGAATAATTTCAGAGTTATTTTTTATTAAGTTACACTAGATTATCATTTGTTAATTTACCACACATTTACGAGGCTGCTAATTTGTAAAAATTAATTATTTTGGTTAAGTACAATATGTGTACCAAATGTTACAAATACATATGTATGTGCATATGTATATGTATATATATTATATATAATAGTATATAAATATCACATTACATGAAGTGATACCTTTGTCTCCTTTATTGCCATTTAATATCACTGAGGGAAATCCTTTGCTTATAATCTTGAACTGCTTCACTAAAATCTGACAAAAGTTGTGTTACACATATTAATATAGAAATATTTAAGTAAATAAGTCTTGATTATCTTGGTTATCACAAGTCCTAAAAAACCAAGGTATTTTAAGACCTGCCTTTCATACTGAGATCTAGTTGGTTTTTACATGAGGAAGCTCAATCTCAGATTAGTACAGAAAGCACAAATGCTACACTCTGGTGTTGATTTTTTTTTTCCTCCCTAAAAAGTGTGTGTGCTTTTTCCTAATTCTTCAAAAAATAAAAATTGAAGCCTATGTGAGAAAAATGATAGCGATGTATATAATACAATAGGATATAAATAATTAGCATTTAATAATATTCTGAAAACTTGCTTTATGGCCCCAAATTGTCAATATTTAGATATTTATTTATTGTCATTTCTAGTGCCTTCTATAGATTTATAAATATAAATTCATTTAAAAAATAGTGTGGATTCTTATTTGCAATATTTTCTTTTAAAAAGAAGCAAGAATTTTTAGAGCATAAGAAATGCACTTTATTGCCCTGACTGGTTTGGCTCAATTGATAGAGCGTTGGCCTGCGGACTGAGAGGTCCCAGGTTCAATTCCGGTCAAGGGCATGTACCTTGGTTGCAGGCATATCCCCAGTAGGAGGTGTGCAGGAGGCAGCTGGTCAATGTTTTTCTCTCATTGATGTTTCTAACTCTATCCCACACCCTTCCTCTCTGTAAAAAATCAATAAAATATATTTTAAAAAAGAAAAAAATAAATGCACTTTATTGCCCTGGCTGTTGTTACTAAGTGGTCAGAGTATCCACCCATACACCAAAGGGTCGTGAGGTCGATTCCAGTCAAGGGCATGTACCTGGGTTGCAGGTTCTATCCTCAGCTCCAGTGGGGCTATGTGTGGGAGGCGACTAATTGATGTGTCTGTCTCATCTGTCTATCTCATAGATGTTTCTCTCTCTCTCTCTCTCTCTCTCTCTCTCTCTCTCTCTCTCTCTCTCACACACACACACACACACACACACACACACACACTCCTGCTTTCCACTGTCTGTAAAAATCGGGTAAAATAAAATAAAATAAAATAAAATAAAAATCAATGGAAAAAATAGCCTCAGGTGAGGATTATCAAAAAAAAAAAAAAAAGAAAGAAAAGAAATGCACTTTATTCAGTCATTGGTAAACCAGTATTTCACATGTTTTAGAGTCTAAGTATAATTTTGCAAGTGACTTGCTTTGATTGTGATACTTAAGCAAGTCTTCCAGTCTCCTCACTTGAAAAACAGGGAAAATAATGTTAATCTCATGGAATTCTCAGACCGAAAAGCCAATGAAAATAGTAGCTATTCATAATTGTAGCTTCAAGAAAAGCTCTTGATCTAAAGTGTTTAAGATCAGAACATCTAGGGATTGATCGGGATGATGTGCTAATGCCAAACAACCATGGGTATAATTAAAGACTTTTCTAACCTAATAGAAAACAGAATTCTCCCATGAACAGCGGAGGAGAAGATATGACCTGATTAAACAACCTGTACAAATACAAGAAACAACAATGACATTTTGTATTATAAGGAAATTTTTCTAAGCTTTGGCCACATCTTTCATTTTGAGGAATTATTCATTCATGCCCCTCACATGATGTATATGACCTCTTTAAACTGTAACACGGAAAAGTAGAAGGGTATTTTGTTATATCTGTTACAGCTCACTACCCAATCTTTCCTTTCAGGCCAGTATCATAATTGTTGTATTTTATGTTATTAATAACCAGTTAATTTTGCGAGGTATAGAGAAAACAGTGGTTGAAGAACACAATAAATGTAACAGTATCCTCTTTTGGTTCTGCATTAGAATATATTCCTACTATTTTCCTTTATTGTCAGACTTCAAAGACAACAAATAAATTACACTGAACTCTTTGCTTCTTCTGGCACAATGTGCATTGAAGTAGTTCTTTTTTTTTGTAATTAATCAAGATCGTATTCACAAACAGCCTACAGAACTCAGAGCCTCCAGGGCCACATGTAGCAGGAAACCAGAAGATAAGAATTCTAGGTCCAGAGCTTTTGGGAGAGCTCATTAAAATGCAGCTCTTAGCCCCACATCATACCTAATGAATCTGTCCTCTGAGAATGGGGTCCAATCATCTACATTTTAAATCAACAATCTTTAGTTAGAGCACACCCGCTGGAGTCTATTCTTGGAGAAGTACTATGCCCTGCCATAGTAGAAAGAGGAATTCTAACTGAAAGAATAACTGGCAAATTTGCTCAGTAAATCTCAAATAGCTTAGTTCACCTCCCTCAGAAATTATCTGTCTGTTGCCTCTGATACTGACTTAATTTTTCCTCCACTCACTCGCTGCTTCAACCCAATCTTGGGCTGATTAGAACATTCTTTATTTTTATGTATTATATCTAATCTCTTCCCATTCTTTTTGGGCGTGTGTATATTTTCTAATGGACTCCTACTCATACCCATGTAATTCAACCTCAGCCCAGCATTTCATGAGTCCTTACATATTTTTTATATTAGTTACTTGAATCAACCCTGGTCACACTTTGCTAGAAAGTTATAGTTACTTTCTCCCTTTTAATATATACACATTATTAGCTCAAACCCTGACAACTCCTGCATCTATGCAAAGCATGGGATGCCTCTTTCTACCATTATCTTATTTTAGTACCTCCCACTTTGTTTTTCAAATCTTGTAAATATTTAGGTAGGCATCTCAGAAATAAAGATGTTGCATGGGTCTCATCTTCCCTTTTGTCTTGCCTTTGGTTAAGAAATCTAAATACTGTCTTTGGCCTTTTATTTGTATGTTCATTAGCTTTCTGTTTAGCCAAGAAAAACAGGGGGCTTGAGAAATGTGCAAAAATTGTGAAAGTTGTTTGCACTCCACTAAAATATGTCTTTAGCTGAAGGGCATAAAATCAATAAAATATGATGAAACCATATGCTCATTATTTCAAAGGAGAGCAGCTGCTTCAGGGAATAGTATTGGGAGATTTATTAATTCTACCACTACCTCTCATTAAGGCTAGATATCTCCCAATCTGATTTCCTAAATTAACTGCACCTCAGTAGGAAAAGCACACTTGTAGAATTTGTATTGATATTCTATTAGATATATTTATATTATTAGCTTTATGGTAGAGAAAGCATTGTATAATCTGAAATTATTAAGCAAAAAATACCATTTAATTAAGGAAAAGGTTTATAGCATAGCCATGGTTTGGAAATGCCATGGAGGAATGTGCCTTGGCAAAGATGAATGCTTACTGCTATGGGCCATATGTGCATTTAATTGAGTTTGCAACTTTCCAGGCAAGATGCCAAATGCATAGTCTGCCGTCTGGTAAGAGAGGTGATGCGTTTTGTCTTCTTGTTCTCACCAATTTTAGATGCATGAGAAGACTCAAATTTGTACTTTGAAAGACTTCAAGTACTTAAATGAGCAGAACAATCAAATAACCAGTGTATTTAAGTGTTTAATTGGGTTTAAACTCATGTCACTTATGGGTAGGTCAAAGTCATGAAAAATTATTGCCCTAAATAGTTAATCCCAGTTGTAAAATTTAAAATAAATAACTGAAAGGGGTCAATGGAGAAAAAAAGGGGACATACGTAATATTCAATATTGAAGATTTAAAAAATAAAATAAATAAAAGAAAGGAGAGATTTAATCTAACCACCTATAATTATTTCTTTAAAACAAAACAAGCAAGGAGAAACCAAGATGGCGGCATAGGTAAACACCTGAAATTGCTGCCTCACACAACCACTTCAAAACTACAACTAAAAAACAAAATAGACATCCAGAACCACAGGAAGGCTGGCTGAGTGGAAATTCTACAACTAGAAGGAAAGAGAAAAGCACACTGAGACTCGGAGAAGGAGTGGAGGTGCGGAAGTAAAGTGCACAGGTACGGAGGTGCCTGCGGAAAGGGTTGGCAACTGAGTACACAGTTGTCTTTTCAATCGGGAGGGAGACACAAGCTACCAACTGCTCTGAACTCCAGTTCCAGGTGAGACTCTGGGGACCCAGACTCATACTGGGAGAAACTGGACTGACTGGCATAGGGCAGAACTTGAGGGCAATTTCTCTCAGTGGTGCTTGCATTGATTACCAAGGGACACTGAGACCCGAGGCCTCTTAGGGAAGGGCTGAGGATCATCCATAGCTGTTTGCTCCACACTGTTAATTCCCTGAGACCCCACCCCACCCAAGCTGTGCACAGTGGCTTTTGCATATGAATGGCCTGGCCCTTTGCAATCTAAATATACCTAACAAACTGTAGCTGGGTCAGAGAGACCCAGAACATCCAAAAGAAGGCCCAAAGCCCCACAGCAGCTTGCTATTGCTTCACAGCTGGGCCTCATTGGGGCACCTCCAAACCCCAAACAAAGAAGAGGAATCTGCAGATCTCTCCATAGCTCCTTCTGGGTGGCCTCAGGAAGAAGCTAAATTAGCACCTCCTTGGAGATCCAAGAGCCAGTGTACCCAGTGGTCAGAGTGGGTCCATCCAGATTATAACTCCTCAGATCCATAAGGGACACACTCAGGGGGCAGACTCAGTGAGCAACAAAGCCCCCACTGAAGCAAGTCTTGCCCCATAAGGGTGTCTCCAGCACAGAAGTTCTCCCATTATAGGCACGGCTGGTCCTCATAGCCAATTGGCCTGGAGGTCAATTCCTCCCAGTGATACCAACAACAATCAAGACTTAACTCCAACAAGACTGTGCACACAACCCACAAAGGGGTGCACCAAGTGTGTCCACCTCAGGTAACTGGGGAGGCTGAGTCACTGGGCCCTATAGAACACCTAGCACACAAAGCCACTCTATCAACACAGGGAAGCAGCCAAAATGTGGAGACAAAGAAACAGGTCACAAATGAAAGAAATGGAGGAAAGCAAACTACTGAATATAGAGATCAAAATCACGTTTATAAAGTTTTTCAAGTATCTTCTAGAAACCACCGATAAATTTAGTGAGACCCTAGAGGATATGAAAAACGACCAACTAGAAATTAAGCATACACTGACTGAAATAAAGAATAACATACAGAGATCCAACAGCAGACTAGAGGATCGCAAGAATCAAGTCAAAGATTTGAAATACAAAGAAGCAAAAAACACCAAACTGGAAAAGCAAAAAGAAAAAAGAATTAAAAAATATGAAGATAGTGTAAGGAGCCTCTGGGACAACTGCAAGCATATCAACATCTGAATTATGAGGGTGCCAGAAAAAAAGAGAGAGCAAGATATTGAAAACCTATTTGAAGAAATAATGACAGAAAACTTCCCCTACCTCATAAAAGAAATAGACTTACAAGTCCAGGAAGTGCACAGAGACCCAAATAAAAGGAATCCAAAGAGGACCACCCAAGACACATCATAATTAAAATGCCAAGAGCAAAAGACAAAGAGAGAATATTAAAAGCAGCAAGAGAAAAACAGTTAGTTACCTACAAGGGAGCACCCATGTGATTGTCAGCTGATTTCTCAACAGAAACTATGCAGGCCAGACAGGAGTAGCAAGAAATATTCAAAGTGATGAATTGCAAGAACCTACAACCAAGATTACTCTACCCAGCAAAGCTATCATGCAGAATTGAAGGTCAGATAAAGAGCTTCACAGATAAGAAAAAGCTAAAGGAGTTCATCACCTCCAAACCAGTATTATATGAAATGCTGAAAGGTATTCTTTAAGAAGAGGAAGAAGAAGAAAAAGGTAAAGATAAAAATTATGAACAACAAATACATATCTATCAACAAGTGAATCTAAAAATCAAGTGAATAAAATATCTGATGAACAGAATAAACTGATGAATATAATAGAATCAGGGGCATAGAAAGGGAGTGGACTGACAATCCTCAGGGGCAAAAGGGTGTGGAGGATTCAGGAAGAGACTGGACAAAAATCATACACCTATGGATGAGGACAGTGTGGGGGAGGTAAGGGCAGAGGGTGGGGTGGGAACCGGGTGGAGGGGAACTATGGAGGGGCGGGGGGAGAGGAACAACTGTAATAATCTGAACAATAAAGATTTATTTTAAAAAAAGAACAAACTATTGATACATGCAACAATATGGATGAATCTTAAAACCAATATGCCAAGTGAAAGACACCAAGCACAAAACATTACATTATGTGTATTTTTAATGCTATTCACATGAAATTCTAGAAAAGACATAATAAGGACATAAAATAGTTGATTACCTGTCAGGGGCTGGAGTGGCAGGGAGAGAATTTATTTCAAATGCACATTAAGGAACTTTTTAGAGTGATAGAAGTGTTCTATAACATCATTGTGATGGTGGTTATATAACAGTATATATTTGTCAAAATTCCTGTGATTGTACCAGTATACTTATAATTACTAGATTTTATTCTATATAAATTACAACTCAAAAAACTGACAAAAATGTGCAAAACTACAAACATCTTGGAGATCTCTGATATAATCAAAGTTGAGAAAATTCTATGTGATTCTGCCTTAACAACTTAAGGTGCATTGCTTTTTGATGTTATGGGTTTTGTTTTTTTTATGTACATCATATTAGCTATTTAATATAACTCAACCACTAAAGAAGAAAATTCAATTACCAACTATAATTCTAGGGCAAATTTAGGTAACTAGGAAGCATTGACGCAATCTATAACCTGGAACAAATATAATGTTAAAGAATAAATCCTTCCTGTCACCACCAAAATCTTTTCAATGAAGATTTATTATTTAAAATATTGATATTATTATTCCTAAGATAATATTTTCCTATGAGCACCAGGCTTAAGGGCATAGCATCTTCACCTTAAATTGATCTCACCTGATTTGAGTTGACTCAAGTGAAGTCTAATGCCTAAGTATGTTCCTTTCTGTAGCCCTTTTCTTCTGTTATTAAGAAAATGCTACACATTTTAAGAATGCTTAACATTAAGAGTAGTGTCATATAGCATTTATTATGTAGCATCAACACTTGGTAATGATTCCAAAAATACTTTGAAAAGTTTACTTTGAGTTTTGTATTAAATGCTGTGCATCAAGAGACCATATGGCCATACATTTTATAACTTTTTCAACTTGTATTATGGCAAAACTACTACATTGAAAGTTACTGAAAATAAATAGAGCCTTACTAAAATTTAAACATTCAAACAAGAGACTCATTGAGCAAGTGACAATGCCAATATACAATAAAAGCCTTTTAGTTTATAAGCTACCAAAGGCAAACACAGTTTAAGGTTAGTGTAAATCAAGAAAAAATTTACTTTGTTGTGCAAGAAAGATACAATCAAAGAAAATAAAGGTGTTTTTGTTGTTGTTGTTGTTAACACAAAGGCAAAATTAACATTTCAATTCCCAGTATCTTCTGTAGGTCATAGATGAGAACACTATTTTTTCCAATTTACTCTCAATTAATTTATAGTCTGTTAAAGATAAATAGGTAGAGCCTAATTCTAAGGCTGTCTATGTTCTAGAATCTATGACATGGCCTAATTCCAAGGTGTACCTTTGGGGCCAATAACAGCAATTATTTTCAAGGGACATTGTTAATGAAACACTAATCATAGAGCTGACACAGCATGTGACACGGGTAGAAAATGATACAGGAAAATGGTAAAAATGCAAAAGCAAATCTTTAATCTTATCCTTCTAGTGACAGGAAAACAAATGAAAAGCGAAAACAACCCTGCCTGGTTTGGCTCAGTGGATAGAGCGTCGGCCTGTGGACTGAAGGGTCCTGGGTTCGATTCTGGTCAAGGGCACATGCCCGGGTTGTGGGCTCAATCCCCAGTGGGGTCGTGCAGGAGGCAACCAATCAATGACTCTCTCTCATCATTGCTGTTTCTATCTCTCCCTCTTCCTTCCTCTCTGAAATAAATAAAAATATATTAAAAAATAAAAAAGAAAAGCGAACACATTACACATGGACAGAGGAGGAAGTCTTGAAAATTCTGTTGCTGTATCATATCCAATATCCAAGGACATTTTGAAAAATTCAAACTAATATTCAAAAATTGAAACTCAAATATATGTAATCTGTATAATATAAAATCTATATATATAAGAGCCTAAGTTAAAGGCTGATTAGCCGTAGCTATGATGCGCACTGACCACCAGGAGGCAGATGCTCAATGCAGGAGTGGAAACCTCAGGCATGGAAACATGAAACAGATTAATGAAGGGGGGACGGGGTAGGCAGGAAGAGATTAACCAAAGATCTTATATGCATACTAGAGGCCCGGTGCACGGATTGGTACGCCGGTGGGGTCCCTCCGCCTGACCTGTGAGGATTTGGCTGAAACTGGTTCTGCAACATCCCCCAAGGGGTCCCAGATTGCGAGAGGGTGCAGGCCAGGCTGAGGGATCTCACCAGTGCACCAATCTATGCACCGGACCTCTAGTATTATATATGTACTAGTAGCCCTGCACAGAAATCCGTGCACGAGTAGCTTGCTGCCGCTTGCCTCAGCTGGCTGCCCTGCCCACCACCACTCGTAGCTCTCCGCTGTGCATAGCTACCTGCCCTGCCCTCCTGTATCTCTCCACTGCTTGTAGCTCATGCCCCGCCTTCCTGCTATTTAGTTGTTACGTGATGGTGTCCTGGACCAATTTGCATATTACCTTATTATAAGTATCTTACCTAATAATAGACAAACATGTAAATTGACCATACCTTCACTATGCCAATAGTCAATCAGAGTTACTATACAAATTAACCCCCAAAAAGATGGCAGTTAATTTGCATACATAGGCGCCCAGCGCCTGTGTCCCAGGAACATCCTGGCACCCAGATCACTGTGAGGTAAGGCCTGGTGCAGGATTGGACCCCCTGTGATCAATCGCAGGGAGCTGGGGCTCTGCTCCAGCACAAGGCCGAAAGTGGATGCTCTGCGATCGATCGCAGGGAGATGGGGCTCTGCTCCTGCTCAAGGCCGAAAGCCTCCACTGGAGGCTTTCAGCCTGGAACAGGAGTGGACCCCCAGCGATCAATTGGCCTGGTGCAGGAGCAGACCCCCTGAGATCGATTGCAGGGAGCTGGGGGTCTGCTCCTGCTCCAGGCGAAATCTGGAGGCTTTTGGCCTGAGGCAGAAGCGGACACCCTGCAATCGATCGCCTGGGTACAAGCGGACACCCTGTGATCGATGGCAGGGAGCTGGGGCTCCGCTCCTGCCCTAGAGGCTTTAAGCCTGGGCAGGGCCCAGCCTGCGATTGGTGTGAACTATAGAGGAAACACCTTTTCTGACTGCACATTGGCTAAGCTTCCTGTATGCCACTGGTAATATTCTTAGTAACTTGGGTAATAAGAATCCAAAAAGGTGATCTAGGGTTTTTCCACCACACTTCTGGAGAAAAAAACGAAGGTCCGCTGCTGGAGGGCTAAGAAATGTCATATCCTTCCCTGGCCGGTTTGACTCAGTGGATAATGCCTCGGCCTGCCCACAGCAGGGTCTGGGTTCGATTCTGATCAAGGGCATGTACCTAGGTTGCAGGCTTCTCTCTGGCCGGGGCCCAGATCAGGGCTCATGCAAGAGGCAACCAATCAAAGTGTTCCTCTCACTTTGATGTTTCTCTCTGTCTTTCCCTTTCTCTCCCACATTCTCTAAAAGTCAATGGAAACATATCCTCAGGTGAGGATAAAAAATAAAGAAAGAAATGCATATCCTATGAAAGACACATCTTGAAAATGCCTAAAGAAAGTTGTCATTTTTTCTTGGTGAAGGGACTGGAGTCCGTGTTGATGAAAACACCTTGGTGGCTGTGGTGACTGGCAGTGGCTGCAGCAGTGGGGTGATGGGGCTGGTGCCTTCCCCTGATCAGCCCAGTTGCCTCCCACAAAGGGAAGCCAGACTGTGGCTTAGGCCCGCTCCCCATGGGGAGCAGGCCTAAGCCGTCAGTAGGACATCCCCTGAGGGCTCCCAGTATGTGAGAAGGGGCAGGATGGGCTGAGGGACCCCCCAACCCCAGTGTACGAATTTCATGCACCGGTTCTTTAGTAGATAATAATTATTCTTTCTCTGTTTAACTTTTAAAGGACTAAAACTTTTTTTTTTAATAGTTTTTATTGAATTTTAGAGAAAGAGAGGAAGGGAGAGGGAGAAAAAAACATTGCGGCCAGGAGAGGTCAATGGGAGGAAAAGGAGACATATGTAATACCTTCATCAATAAAGAATTTAAATTTATTAAAAAAAGAAAGCATGAGAGCATAACATCGATTGGCTGCCTCCTGCATGCCCTCTACCAGGGATCAAGCCCACAACCCAGGCACATTCCCTGACCAGTTAGTAAACAGGCAACCAACCTCCTGGTGTCCAGAAAAACACCCAGTCAACTGAGCCACACAGCCAGGGCCAAACATCTCTTTTTTAAATGCACAATTATATCAGGTGTACACCCCAGTGATTAGACTTTACATAAAGGACCAAACATCTTATTCACCTCTGTCTTTACTAAGCAGTATAGGTAAAAAGGGTTCAATAAATGATTGTTGAGTAGATAGGTAAATTTCTCCCATATCAGTGTGTCAACATGTTCATCTATCATAACAAAAGGGTAATATGCTAATTAGACCAGATGTCCTTCCTTCCCTACAAAGCTGCAGCGGGCAGGGGCTGCGGCAGAGGTGGCAGAGGCCCCCGGCTGTGGTGATGGTGGGAAGGGGCTGGGGCCGAGGCCCTTGCAGAAATTTTGTGCATCGGGCCTCTAGTATATTTATAATGACTTCAGATGCAGTGGGAGCACAGAGGATGGAGTTCTCCAACTCTAGTTTGAGTGACTTTCTAAATGATTGAAAAGCCAACGTAGACAACATCAGAAAGGGAATTCATGGCACAGGAAACTGCTATGCAAAAGACAAAATTATGAGAGTATAGTCATTGTTCAAACAGTTTTGTATGACCCAAGTATAAAATGTTCATGTTTGGAAGTGGTGTGCACTTCAGGAAACTATTAGAAATGGGGTTGGTTAACTGACACAGCATTGTGACATGGGTAGAAAATGATACAAAGAAAATGGTAAAAATACAAAAGCAAATCTTTAATCTTATCCTTCTAGTGACAGGAAAACAAATGAAAAGCGAACACATTAGACATGGACAGAGGAGGAAGTGTTGAAAATTCTGTTGCTGTATCATATCCAATATCCAAGGAAATTTTGAAAAATTCAAACTAATATTCAGATATTAAAACTCAAATATATGTAATCTGTATAATATCAAATCTATATATATAAAAGCCTAAATGTAAAGCCAATCAGCCAGTAGCTATGATGCACACTGACCACCAGGAGGGGTTGGCAAGCCAGGCAGTTTTATTAATGGAGAAAGAAAGCCATTGTTTATTTTTATCAGAGATATGCTATGGTCAGATCTGCAGTCATGAAAGACCACTTAATATCTAAAACTGCTTTTTCATTGTTTCAGAGCTCTTCGAGGGATGATGACAATCCCTTTGTAATCTAACACTTGTATCTGGAGAACACACTTAACCCTTTGCACTCGCTTGCTTTTTTCTGGATTCCTTTATTCTACTCGGGATTTAATTTTTTAAATACCCCAGATTTTACAAAGTGCGGCAGTAGAATAAAAAACTGGAGTTTCTTTTCATACAAACTTATTTATTTGGATTTTTTTATATTTCAAATTATTGATACATTCAAAGAGTATAAAAAGAGCTGCTACCGATGCTAACCGTGTCGAGTCACACTCGACATCCGAGTGCAAAAGGTTAACACTCAATAGATGTTTGTGACAGATCGTTTTTACTTGTTTGAACCCTGCAGACAAATATTTTATTGTTTGAATTAAATAGCATTATAGTCACTTTCACATATAAAATATTTGAAAGCAAAGATCATTGTGTTCATCTTTATATCTGCAATAGCAAGTCTGCCATTAGTAGTTGAAGATCTATCTATACTCAACTGAACCAAAAGGAATGATTGGTAATGGAGAGCATAGAAACAGACTTGCTATAAGAATTTAGTTGGGATAAACAGGAACAGTGAAACACCTGGGAAAGAACAGATGTTGATAAATGACTGTTATTTTGATGATAAATTTTGATGGTAGGCAGGACCTATTGTTATCTTAAAATTATATCAGTTTTATATCCTATTTTTGTTATGCTATATAGCTTAGCTTATGAGCATGAAATTTGAGAAGATAGGAATATAATACTATACCTATAAAGTCCAGTTCCAAAGAATGTCATAATTACTTTTTTATTTTTATTTTTTTATTGATTTTGGAGAGGAAGGGGAAGGGAGAGAGAAATAGAAAGATCAATGATGAGAGAGAATCATTGATTGGCTGCCTCCTGCATGTGACCTGACCAGGAATCAAACCTGGGACCCTTCAGTCTGCAGGCCAACGCTCTATCCACTGAGCCAAAACAGTTATGGCTATAATTATGTTTCTATTAACTAAAATATTTGAGTAAAACCAAAACATTAACTGCCAGAAGAATATTTTTGAAAGTAGAAAAAAAGTAAATTAGACATCTTATTAAATACTCCTTGAAAAATAAAGTACTATTAACTATTCAATGGAAAGAGTAATCCATGGACATGACAAAAATAACCAATTAAAAGTGAATCATATAAACAAAGTTATATACAATAGTAAGAATAGACAGGTTAAAACAAACCATCACTTTGTTTTCCCAAGGTAAGATTGCAAGATGAGTTTAACTAAAAAATGATAACTGTTGGTAATTTAAAATTGACTCTATTTTTTCTGTTAAAAATCAAATTATTATGACCTGTTTATCAAAAGGCATAATGTAAGGATATTATTCTGCATTTCAATGCTATCTCAGGAAATATTCTTGAGCAACTACACATGTTAGGGAATTTTGTGTGTGTAGGTTTCATATTTTGTCTTTGTTTAGACAATGCTTATTTATTACTAGAGACATGGTGCATGAAAATTCATGCACTGGAGGGGAGGGGGGGCCCTCAGCCAGGCCTGCCCACTCTCACAGTCCAGGAGCCCTCAGGGGTGGGAGGCAACCCAGCAATCAGGGGAAGGCAACGCCCCCATCACACCTCTTACTGCTGCCACTGCCAGCAGCAAGCCTTGGCTGGCCCTGGTTATCTGAGCCTTGGGCAGCCCTGGGCAGCTGGGCAGCCACTACCGAGGCTTGCCTGCACCTCGAGCTGGCCCTGGGCAGCTGGGGGGCTGAGGGGACTGGGCACTGCCATCTTGTGGCTGTGAGTGCCACCATCTTTGAGGATGGGGCAGTCAATTAGCATATCCATCCTTATTGGCTGTGAGCACTGCCTTCTTTGAGGGCAGGGCAGTAAATTAGCATATTCCCACCTTATTGGCTGTGGGTGCCGCCATCTTTGCGGCGGTGTGAGGTCAATTAGCATATTCCCTCTTTATTAGATAGGCTATCACAGTTCTGAAGAACAGAAGACTGGAATTCTCTGATGGACCCTCTGTTTAAGGTCACACAAGGCCAATGTCAAATGTTGGCCTCTTCTCTGGAATCTTTGAAGAAGAATCTGCATCCATACTTTTTTGGTTGTTAGCAGTACCTCACTCCTGTGTTTATAAAACCAAGGTCTCCATTCTCTTGCTGGCTGTTGGCCAGAGATTGCTCACAGTCCTCGAAGCCAATGCCCAATCCTTACACATGGTTCTTTCTTCTTCAAGCCAGCAGCTCTGCATTGATTTTACCTGTGCTTTGAACATATGTGATTTTGCCTACTCTCACCAGTTGGAGAAAAATCTTAGAACACCAGCTTACTCTAAAGATTATAACTCAGGAACAGCCATATAGAAGGGATGCATACATAGGGCAGGGTGCTTTCATGATCTCTGAACAGGCCATTCTCCCCGAATCTCCATGTGTTCACCCACCAGGAGGCTCCTGAGCTTTCTTTTTTAAAGAATTTTTAAAAATGCTTTCTGGAGTATTCAAAGACTAATGAAAAACTAACACGTTAACAAATAATTATACTATGGCAGATGGTATAATAGAAGCACAACATTATAAAATACTATGAACACAAATGAGAAAACAAAAAACAACATTTTTTTTTTTTTTTTGTACAGGTAAGAGAATAACACAAATTGAAGTCACTCCAGACTTGGACATTGTTGTAGGAAAAGAGCAAATGGGTAAATATTTTATTTTTGCTATATAGGTGACAGTTTATTTTTGAAAAGTATGTCATTAGAGGAAAGCACATCCTATCTAATAAAAGAGTAATATGCAAACTGACCATACCTCCCCTACACCCACAAGCCATGCCCACCAGCCAATTAGGCGCAAGTATGCAAATTAACCCAACCAAGATGGCTGCGGCCACAGAGAGAGCAGGAGGCTTGGGTTTCCCCAGCAATGGAGGAAGCCAAGCTTTCTGCCTGCCCTGGCCTGCCGTGGCCTCCACTTAAGGAGACAAAGTTTCAATTATAGAAGATAAATAAATCCCAACAAAAATGGTGGCAGCCACAGAGCTGGAGAGAGCAGGATGCTTGAGTTGCCCTGGCAATGGAGGAAGCCAAGTTTCCGCAGCCCTGGCCTGTCTTGGCCTCTGCTTAAGGCTACTAAGTTTCAATTATAGAAGACAAATAAATCCCAACAAAAATGGCTGTGGCCACAGAGTGAGCAGGAGGCTTGGGTCCTCTCAGGGCTACAAAGTTTCAATTATAGAAGGTAAATAAATCCCAGATACCAGGGACTCCACTTGGGTTGCTGGGGGGCATGGTCAGCCTACAAACCACCATAGGCCCCTCGCCCAGGCCGCCCCACACCCCAAGGGAACCCCCACCCTGATCCAGGACACCCTCTGGGCAAACCAGCCGGCCCCCACCTGTGCACCAGGCCTCTATCCTATTTAATCCTCCTATCTAATAAAAGAATAATATGCAAATTGACCATCACTCCAACACAAGATGGCTGCCCTCATGTGGTCAAAGATGACTGGCCCCATGTGGACACAAGATGGCCACCACAAGATGGCCAGCAGGGGAGGGCAGTTGGGAGGGACCAGGCCTGAAAGGGAGGGCAGTTGGGGGTGATCAAGCCTGCAGGGGAGGGCAGTTAGGGGTGACCAGGGCTAGCAGAGGAGGGAAGTTGGGGGCGACCAGGCCTGCAGGGAAGGGCAGTTGTGGGGGACCCAGGCCTGTAGGGAAGAGCAGTTGGGGGGAACCAGGCCTGCAGGGGAGGGCAGTTAGGGGCAAACAGGCTGGCAGGGGAGCAGTTAGGCATCAATCAGGCTGGCAGGGGAGTGGTTAGTGGGTGATCAGGCTGGCAGGCAGAAGTGGTTAGGGGCAATCAGGAAGGCAGGCAGGCGAGCAGTTGGGAGCCAGCAGTCCTGGATTGTGAGAGAGGTCCCAGATTGGAGAGGGTGCAGGCTGAGCTGAGGGACACACACCCCATGCATGAATTTCGTGCACCGGGCCTCTAGTCTATTCAATATAAAATATGGGAAGAGAAATGGTGGCAATGAAAACCAACTATAACAAAGTATTCATAAAGTTCAGAGTATAATCAAATCCTCTATTCATTTGCAGTTATTTTTGGAAAATTTATCATGATCAGAATGTAGTGATTGGGGGAGTGGGTAATGGGCTCACCATGTGCCAGGCACTCCTCTAGGAGCCAGTCTAGAGCCACAGAGGTGGGAAGCATCATTGTTGCTGGGGAGCTGGCCTTCTAGTGAGGGAGACAAACCATACATGCGATGAGATTTCCTCAGACGCGTGAATGATGAGCAGGAGTCTACTGTGGGACCATAGGAGCAACTGGAGTTGGCTATAAGGATATAGCCCCCCAAAAGAGATCTTGAGAGTTTTAAGAACTTGACATGTGTAAGGGAAAACAGCAATAGTTTTTGTCTGAATACAGAAAATTTCTCATGGCTCTTCAAAAATTTGTACTTTATATTAGCCATTGCAATTAGACAAGAAGAAGAAATAAAAGGCATCCAAATTGGAAAAGAACAAGTAAAGCTGTCTTTATTTGCAGACGACATGATATTGTACATAAAAAATCCGAAAGACTCCGTCAAAAAACTAATAGACTTAATAAATGAATTCGGCAATGTAGCAGGATACAAAATTAACGCCAAGAAATCTATGGCCTTTCTATACACCAATAGTGAACTTACAGACAGAGAGACTAAAAAGGCAATCCCATTTACCATCGCGCCAAAAAAATTAAGATACCTAGGAATAAACTTAACTAAGGAGGTAAAAGACCTATACACGGAAAACTACAGGACACTGAAAAAAGAGATAGAGGAAGACGTAAACAGATGGAAGAACATACCATGTTCATGGATTGGTAGAATCAACATCATTAAAATGTCCATACTACCCAAAGCAATCTATAGATTCAATGCACTCCCCATTAAAATACCAACGGCATATTTCACAGACCTTGAAAGAACTCTCCAAAAATTCATCTGGAATAAAAAAAGACCCCGAATAGCCACAGCAATCCTGAGAAAGAAGAATAAAGTAGGAGGGATCTCAATACCAGATTTCAAGCTGTATTACAAAGCCACTGTTCTCAAAACAGCCTGGTACTGGCACAAGAACAGACATATAGATCAATGGAACAGAATAGAGAATCCAGATATCGACCCAAACCACTATGCTCAATTAATATTTGACAAAGGAGGTATGAACATACAATGGAATAAAGACAGTCTCTTCAATAAATGGTGTTGGGAAAATTGGACAGATACATGCAAAAAAATGAAGCTTGATCACCAACTTACGCCATACACAAAAATAAACTCAAAATGGATACAGGACTTAAACATAAGACGGGAAACCATAAAAATACTAGAGCAATCCACAGGCAGCAAAATCTCAGACATATGCCAAAAGAAATTCTTCACTGACACTGCTCCTAGGGCAGTGGAAGCTAAAGAGAAAATTAACAAATGGGACTACATAAAAATAAAAAGCTTTTTCACAGCAAAAGAAACCATCAACAAAACAACAAGAAGGCCCACTACATGGGAGAACATATTTGCAAATGGCATCACTGATAAAGGTTTAATCTCCAACATCTACAGGCAGCTTATGCAACTTAATAAAAGGAAGATAAATGATCCAATAAAAAAATGGGCAACAGACCTAAATAAAATCTTTTCAAAAGAAGACAGAAGGAAGGCCAAGAGACACATGAAAACATGCTCAACGTCACTAATTATCCGAGAGATGCAAATCAAAACAACAATGCGGTACCATCTTACACCTGTCAGAATGGCTATCATCAACAAATCAACAAACGACAAGTGTTGGTGAGGATGCGAAGAAAAAGGAACCCTCGTGCACTGCTGGTGGGAATGCAGATTGGTGCAGCCACTGTGGAGAACAGTATGGAGTTTCCTCAAAAAACTGAAAATGGAACTCCCATTTGACCCAGTAATCCCACTCCTGGGAATATATCCGAAGAAACTAGAAACACCAATCAGAAAGGATATATGCACCCCTATGTTCATAGCAGCACAATTCACCATAGCTAAGATTTGGAAACAGCCTAGGTGCCCGTCAGCAGATGACTGGATCAGAAAACTGTGGTACATCTACACAATGGAATACTATGCTGCCATAAAAAAGAAGGAATTCTCATCATTTGCAGCAACCTGGATGGAATTGGAGAACATTATGTTAAGTGAAATAAGTCAGTCAATGAAAGAAAAATACCACATGATCTCACTCATTTATGGATAATAAAGAACATTATAAAATTGAACAAAAAGATAGATACAGAGACAGTAAAGCATCAAACAGACTGTCAAATTACAGGGGGAAGGTTAGGGAGAGATGGGGGAGATAAGAGATCAATCAAAGGACTTGTATGCATGCATATAAGCATAACCAATGGACGCAAAACTCTGGGGGGTGAGGGCATATATGGGAGTGGGGTGGGGGGGGCAATGGCAAGATATGTATACATATAATACCTTAATAAAAAAAATTGGAAAGAAAAAAAAATTTGTACTTTAAAAATATATATATATATATACACACATTGATTTCAGAGAGGAAGGGAGAGGGAGAGATTAGAAACATCAATGATGAGAGAGAATCATTGATTGGCTGCCTCCTGCATGCCCCCTACAGAGGATCGAGCCCAAAACCTGAGCATGTGCCCTGACCAGGAATCAAACTGTGACCTCCTGGTTCATAGGTACAACCTTAACCACTGAGCAATGCTGGCCAGGCTGTACTCTTGTTTTAAAGAAAGTACCTTTGAATGTACCTTTTTATATAAGCACCTCCCATGTTTCTGGAAAACAAACAAAAAAAAATATCAGATTGCCAATGTTTACCTTAAAAGTAACACTATTCTTGCATATAAAGCTCACTGCTCTGTGTAATCTTTAACTTAAGCTATGCCTACAAACCTGTTGCCCATTTAGAAGAAATGTTTCTTGTCCTTGTAAGAATTTAGAGATCACTGAACTCTAAACTGATCTTATACCTGTAGCCTTGGGTATATTGGTTTTCAAATATTTGTGGACAAAGCTGATGGGAGGAAGCAGAATACACACCCCAGAATGTGCCACTTTGGCATGTGGATTATTTGGAGCTGAAGACAGTCAGACTCAGGAAGAGCCTTTTCCCTTCCCCATAACTGCTTAAAGGAGTTTAGATAGGGGCCTGTCCCAGGAGGAGAGCTGATACCAAAGATAACTTTTTATATCAGAAAGACTTCTTTGGCCCTAGCTGGGTTTGCTCAGTGGTTAGAGCGTCAGCCTGTGGACTGAAGGGTCCCGGGTTCGATTCCAGTCAAGGGCACATGCCCAAGCTGTGGGCTCGATCCCCAGTAGGGGGCATGCAGGAGGCAGCCAATCAATGATTCTCATCATTGATGTTTCTATCTCTCTCTCCCCCTCCCTTTCTCTCTGAAATTAATAAAAATATTTTTAAAAAAGAAAGAAAGACTTCTTTGTATGGTATGACAAACATTTGTTTTTCCAAACATTTGTTCTTCTTACCTCCTGGTGAATTGTGTTCCTCCTCTTTGAAGCCCCAGACCCCACCTCCTACTCTTAACTCAGTCTGGAATATAAGCCTCGGTTACTTGACTGTCAGGAAGTCTCTTATTTTTATGGGACTCCCATATGCACATTTTTTCTCCTGTTAATCTGTATTATGTCAATTTAATTATTAGACTGGCCAAATAATTTAAAGGGAGGAAGGGAAAAGTTTTCTGCCCCTACACTGATGCTTCAGGAAAAAGCTACAGATATGAACTTTATGACACATAGACAGACTGTGAATTAGAAGTTGACTAGTATTTTTTAATAATTAACATATGTTGTTATTCAGATGAATGAGTCAGGAAAGCCACTCTTGAACTATTATGTTCCACCTGATAGGGCAGTGGCGGCTGGAGGATGGTCCCACATCTTTTGGTAGAGGATATGAGATTTTTTCTGAATGGTGAGGAATTTAGAAGCATCCTAAGAAGACTTTGTTGGGAACAAAATAAAATATGAGATATGAGTCTGAAACTAGAACCTCTCTGCACCTCATGCAATTTCACTTTAAATTTGGGGGATCATAGATATGCATAGAGTACTCCCAGTAGTTTCTCAAATTTGAGTGTTTGTGTGTGTGTGTGTTTGTGTGTGTGTGTGTGCGTGTGTGTGTGTGTGTTGAGCAGGAGTTGGCATCTTCCCACAAGCTAGACAGGAAAATAAGAGATTCTGAGGATGGCCCTGGGACATGTGGACCCTGAGAATGAGCATAGTTAGGAGCTAGTTTTCCATCATGCATGGTGTTGTATTTCTGCATTCTTGTCCTCACATGTTCAGGGAAATATTAGTAAAATATTTAGTGACCAGGTGCACGAAATTCGTGCGGGGAGGTGGGGGGAAAGGGTTCCTCAGCCTGGCCTGTACCCTCTCCAATCTGGGATCCCTCTCACAATCCAGAACCACTGGCTCCTAAGCACTCACCTGCCTGCCTGATGCCCCTAACTGCTCTTCTGCCTGCCTGATGCCCTTAACTGCTCCCCTGCTGGCCTGCTGGCCCTAACTGCTCTTCCCTCCTGGCCTGATCCCCCTAACTGCCTATCTGCTCTCCCCTCCTGGCCTGATCCCCCTAACTGCCTATCTGCTCTCCCCTCCTGGCCTAAACCCCCTAACTGCCTATGTGCTCTCCCTTCCTCTCTGCGCCTTTAGACCCCGGTGCAGAAGTGCTGAGAGCTCTCTGCCAAGGCCCCGCACCCATCCTAACACCCTCCTCTGGGCCTGATGATGCCACAGGCCTAAGCACACTTCCACGGGGGGACAGGGGCACCCCTGCAGCAGCCTTATGTCCCAGTGGTGCAAGTCCCCGCCCCCATCCTTGCCCACCAGCTCCTGTGCATGTGCAGCCTGGTAGTGACTGTGACACCGTTAAGACCAATTAGCATATTGCCTCTTTATTATATAGACTATAGGCCCAGGGCACGAAATTCGTGCACAGGGGAGGGGGTGTGTTCCTCAGCCCAGCCTGCACCCTCTCCAATCTGGGACCCCTCGAGGGATGTCCGACTGCCTGTTTAGGCCCAATCCTGGTCGGGCCTAAACGGGCAGTCGGACATCCCTCTCACAATCCAGGACTGCTGGCTCCCAACCACTCACCTGCCTGCCTGATTGCCCCTAACTGCTTCTGCCTGCCAGCCTGATCACCCTCTAACCACTCCCTTGCCAGCTTGATTGATGCCTAACTGCTCCCCTGCCAGCCGAATTGCCACTAACTGCCTTCTCCTGCCAGCCCAGTCACCCCTAACTGCCCTCCCCTGAAGGCCTGGTTCCCCCCAGCTGCCCTCTTCTGCAGGCCTGGTCCCCACACAACTGCCCTCCCCTGTAGGCCTGGTTGCCCCTAACTGCCCTCCCCTGCCGTTCTGGTCCCCCCAACTGTCCTCCCCTTAGGCTTGATCCCCCCCAACTGCCATCCCCTGAAGGCCTGGTCCCCCCAACTGCCTTCTCCTGCAGGCCTGGTTGCCCCCAACTGCCCTCCACTGCAGGCCTGGTCCTCCCCAACTGCCCTCCCCTGAAGGCCTGGTTGCACCCAACTGCCCTCCCCTGCTGGTCTGTTCCCCCCCAACTGCCCTCCCCTGCCAATTGGTTGCCTCCAACTGCCCTCCCTTGCAGGCCTGGTACCCCTCAACTGCCCTCTCCTACAGGCCTGGTTCTCCCTAACTGCCCTCTCCTCTAGGCCTGGTTCCCCCAACTGCCCTCCCCTGCCAGCCCAGTTACCTCTAACTGCCCTCCCCTGCCAACCTGGTCCCCCCCAACTGCCCTCTCCTGCAGGCCTGGTCACCCCTAACTGTCCTCCCCTGCAGGCCTGGTTGCTCCTAACTGCCTTCCCCTGCCGGCCTAGTCACCCCTAACTGCCCTCCATTGCCAGCCTGGTCGTCCCCAACTGCCCTCCCCTGCAGGCCTAGTCCCCCCAAACTGCCCTCCCCTGAAGGCCTGGTTGCCCCCAACTGCCCTCCCCTGCCAGCCCAATTCCCCCCAACTGCCCTCCCCTGCAGGCCTGGTCCCCCCAACTTCCCTCCCATGCAGGCCTGGTCCCCCCCAACTGCCCTCTCCTGCAGGCCTGGTCCCCCCCCCCCCAACTGCCCTCCCCTGAAGGCCTGGTTGCCCTCAACTGCTCTCTACTGCAGGACTGGTTGCCCCCAACTACCCTCCACTGCAGGCCTAGTTCTCCCCAACTGCCCTCTCCTACAGGCCTGGTTCCCCCCAACCTCCCTCCCCTGCAGACCCAGTCACCCCTAACTGCCCTCCCCTGCTGGCATGGTCCCTCCCATCTGCCCTCCCCTGCTGGCATGGTCCCTCCCATCTGCCCTCCCCTTCTGGCCTGGTTCCCATCTTGTGTCCACATGGGGGTGGCCATCTTGTATGTTGGAGTGATGGTCAATTTGCATATTACTCTTTTATTATATAGGATTGTCAGCACCATCAGAGGTGTGCAGTAGTGAGTAATGAGACAGGCCTGCTCTGTGAGAAGCAGGGGGTGACATTGGAGAAGATGGAAAGGCTATCCTTCCAAGTGCTGCAGTAAGTGACAATTGCCAGGAGAGGCGGACTGTACCCTGCAGAGTGGGTCTCTATGTGATGTATTATTCCCTATATGAATGCTCATGAATTAATGAATAAGCTGAAGTGGAAAATTTTAGGAACTTATTCCTGGGTACTTGTAAAATAGCTCCTTGGAGGGCCCTCAGAAATAACTGGAGGATCTTGTGTAAGGGGATTGGGTGTCAAATTTAATTGAGGTGCTTAATGAGAATATAAACCAATTTCCCCCACTATCATATGAGGCCAGGATCTGTTGTAACTTGAAAGATAATAAATACAAAGCTTTGGGTCAATATTGCGAGAAAGAAAAGAGTCTTGTGTCACCTTGAATCTGAACTCCTCCTCGGAATGGAAAATCAATGGCTCTAAAAGGAAGCCACTCCTGGCCAGCGTGACTCAGTGGTTGAATGTCAACCCATGAACCAAGAGGTCATCAGTTTGATTCCTGGTCAGGGCACAATAACCACAATGACTGGAGGGAAAGCCCATGGCCAGCGGCTATAGAAAAGGTGGCAGCACTTGCTTATAAGGAGCTACTTTATTCTAACAAGAAGGTGAGACAAACTGTAAAATTTCAAAGGAATTATTTTGGTCTCATTTTCCCCTGTATTTCCAGTCGTTTGCAGAGCACTTGACACTATGGGAAACTTTTGACAAACTTGGTAAATACATTTTCTCACTAAATAAAATGTAAAATTTTACAAATTGGTCTCCATTGTTAAAGGAATGAATCACAAATTCCAGAATGGAGCCTGGCTGCAATCTATTTAAAGATCTGGTCTCCCAACCCTTCTCTATGTGAACTCAGTAACCATTCAACCCCCAGCCTTTCACTAATCACATCTTTCCTAATCCTGTTTTGCTCAGCTCTTCCCTTTGTTAGCTATACATTTCTCCCAGTCCCATTGTCCATTATATATTTCTATTTGACCTCAAAGGCTGGGCTCATTCTTTTAATAAGTGTTGAGTCCACACAGACTGAATTAATCATTTCTTCATTTTCACTCCTGTAATACGTAGGACTTGGCGGGGGGGGGGGGGGGGGTGATAATTTCTGATAGGTGGTTATGCCTTACAGTTTTCTTCTTAGCATTAGCCAGAGAGAGGTTTGGTGTATTTGTTTATTTAATGTACATTAGTTCATATCCCTCTGTTGCTCAAAATCCTCCAGTGGTTTGCCATAACACTTAAAATTCAAGTTGTCATCATGTCTGTCAAGGTTCACACTGGTGCGTGGCCGCCTCTTCAAAGTCGTCACCCCTCAGCCACTCCCTTCAACCACACTGCTTCTTGTTCCTGAGCCTGGCAAGTCCATTGCAGCTTCTGGGCTTTTTCATGTGCTTTCTCCTCTGCCAGGATCTACCATTTTTACTAGGAGCTCTTTCTGTGGCTGACTTCTTTATTTTATGTCTGTTTCTGGTTAAATGTTGTCATCTCAGAGAAATGTTCTCTGATATTCCTAATATAAAATAGCCCCAATTAAAACCTTTATCCTTCCTATCTTCTACCCATTAATTAACAAAGAGCAATTACATACATCATATACTGAAAAATTCCAAAAGCTATCTAGTCAAATGTTAATGTATTTGTACAATAAAAACCCTACAATAGATTAGAAAGAACTTGCTTAGTAATAAAACATTGAGAGTAACATAACTTTCTAACTAATATGTAGCTGTTTTGTTCAACAAATTGAACCTATAATAAAACTTAAATAAAATCTTACCTCTTAGAAGGGAATGGATTGTGTTTGCTTTTGATCAGTAAACTGCCCTCCCCTGCAGGATGATTAGTTCAAATCCAGTCTCTCTTCCATGAAGCATATCAGGATGGAGTGCAAGTAGACCTAGACATGTGTGTGTGTTTGTGTGTGTGTGTGTGTGTGTGTGTGTGTGGTTTTGATATATGCTCTTGGTCTGGATGAGGTTGATTCACTAAGCAGAAAATTTTGTTCTAAACAGATAAAACCTATTTATATTTTTACCCTTAAATTGCATAAGCTTTCACCTTCTAACCTTGGTTAAAATCTTAGAAAGTCTCTGTCCATGACATTTTAACCATAAAATTTCTTTCTGTGTATAAAGTGAACTTGAATTTCCTCAGTTTCCCTGGGTCTTCAGTTGTTTCTAACTGGCTGCTAGAAGTATATGGCTAGTTTCAGTTGAAACCATAAAATTTTAATCCCCCAACTCTTTCCTAGCACATAAATAGGTTTTGAAGAGTTTACCTAATTCTCCTGCCAAAAGAGGTGTTGTTGGTTTTTTTCTAATTTATATTACTTTGAAAATTATTTTGTAGTGTGAAATTGTGGTGTAAAGTTTGTTGTTGTTTTTTGGTCACTCCAAAAGAAGCAGAGGTTAACAAATTTATTATACTATTATTATTCCATATTGTGTCATTTACAGTAGTCTGCCATTAATAGCAGTTAGGGAAAATGCTTCATGTATGGATATCTATATATTATTTCACTCTGGGTCAAGTTTAAGTTGAAATAAATAAATAATGGAAGCTTTGGTATCCATTCGTTTTCTTTCCATCATTGGATATAAGGAACAAGTATGAAAAGATTCTTACTAATGGGAACGCAAAATAAAGGGACTCCTATATGCTACCTATTACCTATGGCAGTTGGCATCCTTCATTACCCTCTTCTGTTTTCCACTCCACAGCTAGGGTTCTGGATGAAATCTGTGTTTTGCCAGGGCATGTACTCATGTGATCACTGGAAGACAGGAAGCAGGTTGAGGCTTTTCCCGTGGTGACACTGGCTGACACCTTCCACTGTCTAGTCAACACCTTAGGAGCGTAAGACAGCTGCCACCATTGCAGGGGGAGGGATCGATGACACCAAACGTTTTCCATCTGCTGTGTCATACCTGGCAAAGTGCTATTTGAAGCACAAAGGCCTAACTCAACCACATGCATTTTACTCCTCCATCCCTTTGGAAGTTTTTTAAGCACCTGTATTCCCTGTATTAAATCTCATTCTACTGAAATTCTCAAAATGGTTTCTGTTTTCTGCATTCAAACCTGCCTGGTTCAGCACTTAATGTCTCTGCATCTTAAGAATACATTGGAGGGTAAGGACCTTTAATGAGAGAAAAGGCTTGTTTATCAATGATTGGTATGCTATCAAACCATGGATTTATTTCAATGCAAAAGCCATATTTTTTTAATCAAGAGTTATTTAATTGCAAATTATAAAAATTCAACTTTAATTACTTTTAACCCAAAGTGGGAATTTATTGGCCCACAAAAGGAGGGAACCCCAGTTACATGCAGCTTCAGCCCAGCTGGATGAGGGAGCTTAAATAACATCCTCAAGACCCCTCTTTCCTCCTCTCTTGGGTTTGTTTTCTTTATATATATATATGTATATTTATAACTGGCTGCTAGAAGTATAAGGCTAGTTTCAGTTGAAATCACAAAATTTTAATCCCCCAATTCTTTCCTAGCACATAAATAGGTTTTGAAAAAAAAAATATATATATATATGTCAGAGAGGAAGGGAAAGGGAGAGAGATAGAAACATCAATGATGAGAGAAAAATCATTGATCGGCTGCCTCCTGCATGCCCCCTACTGGGGATCAAGCCCGCAACCTGGCAGGTGCCCTGACCACCAGGAATCAAACTGTGACCTCCTGGTTCATCGGTTGATGCTCAACCACTGAGCCACACCTGCCAGGCGGGTTTGTTTTCTTTTGTCGCATTTACTTCTAGGCAGATTTTCCCTCTTGGTAGCCAGGGAGCATCAAGAATTCAAGCGTCATCGTGGGTACTTAGTACCTTAAGTATCTTTCAAAGTTTCTTTTTTTAAATTTCTTTATTGATTAAGGTGTTACATATGTGTCTTTATTCCCCCATTACCTCCCTCTATCCCCTCCACTCATGCCCTCACCCCCCTGGTGTCTGTGTCCATTGGTTAGGCCTATATGCATGCATACAAGTCCTTTGGTTGATCTCTCCCCTTTACTCCCACCCTCCCCTACCTTCCCTCTGAGGTTTGATGGTCTGATTGATGTTTCTCTGTCTCTGGATCTGTTTTTGTTCATCCATTTATGTTGTTCATTATATTCCACAAATGAGAGAGATCATGTGATATTTATCTTTCTCTAAAGTTTCTTACCTCTCTCCTAAGCAAAGCAAACCTTGAAAGATCACAAACACTTCAATAAACTCCTACAGTGTGGGAATGGGTGCACTGATTTGAGAGAGAGGATAAAATTGAAATGGCATCAACAATAAAGATAGATTTTTAAAAGATTTGAAATGGTGTCAGTGTCATTTGACATTATTTACTCCTAACTTCCTGACATTTTTTTATTAGTGTGAAGCATAACTTAAAGGAATTGATAGCTCTTCTGTTTCCCTCAAACAGATAACTTGGTGAAATCCCTGAGCAAGTTCACACTCTGTTGACATTATTGAAATAGTTTAGATTATATTTTACCAAGAAAATTTTATATGAAAAGAACTCAGTATTCTCTTTACAGTACTTTGTTTGCCCTATGACTAAAGATGATGACTAGAACACAGCAGATTCTGTCTTTAGTAATCTATTGTGAAGAGCCTTCGAGTGATTGCAAATTCTAATGCTGACCCACACTTTAGCTCAATATTTTTTAGGGAAACAATTCTTTTTTTTTTTTAATCCCCACTTAAGGATATTTTTTTCCATTGATTTTTAGAGAGAGTGGAAGAGAGGGGGAAAGACAGAGAGAAATAATGATGTGAGAGAAACACATCGATTGGTTGCTTCCTGCAAGAGCCCCCACCAGGGATCAGGGCCCAGGTCAGGGAGAAGCCTGCAACCGAGGTAAGTACCCTTGACTGGAATCAAAACTGGGACCCTTCAGCCCACAGGCTGGTGCTTTATCCACTGAGCCAAACCAGCTGGAACATTGGAAAATAATTCTGAGGTAATATTTTCTTATCTTTAAAAATGCTGTTCCTTTATTTTCTATTCTGTATCATTTCTTATGAGAAACCTATGGATTCTTCTTATCTTTGTTCATCTATATGGAATATATTTTCCCCCTGATTATTTAAATTTTTTTCTCTTCAGTTTTTTAGTAATTTAATTACAATATGTCCTACATGGTGTTTTTTTCAATATTTATACTGCTTTGGGCTTATTAATCTTTCTGGATATGTGCTTTTTATCTCTAGAAATTTATATCTTCCATATATTTTGTCATTATTTTCATATTTTGCTTTATATCCTTGAGCACAGTTTTAACAGGTGTTTTAAAGTCCTTGTATTAACCTCATCTGTCATTTCTATGTCTGTTTCTATAGACTGATTTTTTTCTAGTGGCAAATGGGAGATTTTTTTTCTGCTTTGCGCATATCTATTGCTTTTGGATTGGATGCTGGATATTTGTGCATGCTGAATTTTAGTTTCTCCCTCTTAAGACTATTACAGATTTTTGCTGGAAAGCAGTTAAATTACTTGGAGATCAGCTTGCTATTTTTCCAAGGCTTATTTCTAAGTACTGTTAAGACAGTGATAGAGCAGCATTTATTCTATGTTTAGCTTAGCTCGCCTCTGAAGTCATGATCCTTACAGGGTGTGCACTGAATTCCCTGGCTATTCTACAAGGTTTCCTGATCTTTGGTGGCCAACATTCCAACATTCTCAGACCTGTGTAGAGCATGATTCTTCTTACAACTCCCTGCCATGTATTTCACTGCACATGGTTGGCTCATTATCTAACAACAGACTCCAGGAAACCTCTATGCAGATTTCTGAAACTTTTTTCATTGCTCCCTCCTCTCTGGTACTCTGCCCCACAAATCCTGGCTGCCTCTTGCACCCTCACCTCCAAGCTTTGTCCTCTCTATTTAGCACGACTTCTATGATCTATTGGGGTCTTCTTCCCTGCGCCACCTTCTGAAAATGTTCTCCAGGAAGGAAACCTTGTCAAGTGTAAGGCTTAATTAATTTGTTTTTCTACTCTATGGATCCCTTCCAGCTGTTTAGTGTCTGAAAATACTCTTTCTTATATTTTTTCCACTTTCTAGTTGTTTATGATGGGAAGGCGAGTGGTTAATTATCACTGCAAGCAGCTTTTGAGCAATTGACTTATACACTGAGTGGCCAGATTATTATGATTTCTGAACGCATAATAATCTGGCCACTCAGTATGTGTGTGTGTGTGTGTGTGTGTGTGTGTGTGTATGTATGTATATATATATATATATCCTATCTAATAAAGAGGGAATATGCTAATTGACCCTCACACTGTCGCAAAAGATGGCGGCACCCACAGCCAATAAGGAGGGAATATGCTAATTGACTGCCTTGCCCTCAAAGATGGCGGTACCCACAGCCACAAGATGGTGGCGCCCAGTCCCCTCAACACTGCCAGGGTGGCAGGCGGGCCTGGCTGCTCCGCGTGCCTGCCTCCAGAGTCCCGCAATACCCTCAGCCCCCCAGCCACCCAGGGCCAGTCCGAGGCGCACTCAAGTCTTGGTTGGCGGCTGCCCAGCCGCCCAGGGCCACCCGAGGCTCAGGTAACCAGGGCCAGCTGAGGTTTGCGCTGCTGGCAGTGGCAGCAGCAGAGGTGTGATAGTGCGTCGCCTTCCCCTGATCGCCGGGTCGCCTCCCGCACCTGAGGGCTCCCAGACTGTGAGAGGGACCCCCCCACTCCAGTGCATGAATTTTCATGCACTGGGCCTCTAGTATATATATATTATATATATACTAGAGGCCCGGTGCATGGATTTGTGCATGGGTGGGGTCCAGCCAGCCTGGCCAGGGGGAGGGGACATGGGCAGTTGGCTGGCCTGCCTGCTGGTCAAACTCCTGGTCGAGGGGACAATTTGCATATTAGCCTTTTATTATATAGGATATACACTGAGTGGCCAGATTATTATGTGTTCAGAGATCATAATAATCTGGCCACTCTGTGTAGGTTTGGAGCATTTCTAGATTTCAGTTCATTTCATTAGGCTACCCTGTAAAGCCTGGGTGGTTTCCCCTTGCTTCTAAAATATCTCTCTGTAATGTCAGTCCCAAGTCTACCCAGATCAGGCATTTATCCTCATGTGTAGAAGTTGCTCACAGACAATCTGCTCTTTCACGAGAGCTTGTTTCTCTTTGGGAACTTGTTTCATCAGGATTTCTTTGCATTCGCCACTTTTCACTATCCCCATAGGACAGTGGGATTTTTTTTTTTTGAGGTTTTATTTATTTTTTTGATTTCTTAATAAATCTTTATTGTTCAGATTATTACAATTGTTCCTCTTTTTTCCCCCCTTAGCTCCCCTCCACCAGGTTCCTACCCCACCCTCTTCCCTTACCCTACCCCCAGTGTCCTCCTCCATAGGTGTAAGCTTTTTGTTCAGTCTCTTCCCGCACCCCCCACTCCCCTTTTCTCCCGAGAATTGTCAGTCCACTCCCTTTCTATGCCCCTGATTCTATTATATTCACCAGTTTATTCTGTTCATCAGATTTTTTATTCCCTTGGTTTTTAGATTCACTTGTTGATAGTTACCTATTTGTTGTTCATAATTTTTATCTTTATCTTCTTCTTCCTCTTCTTAAAGAATACCTTTCAGCATTTCATATATCTGGTTTGGCGGTGATGAACTCCTTTAGCTTTTTCTTATTTGTGAAGCTCTTTATCTGGCCTTCAATTCTGAATGATAGCTTTGCTGGGTAGAGTAATCTTGGTTGTAGGTTCTTGCAATTCATCACTTTGAATATTTCTTGCCATTCCCGTCTGGCCTGCATAGTTTCTGTTGAGAAATCAGCTGACAATCGTATGGGTGCTCCCTTGTAGGTAATTAACTGTTTTTCTCTTGCTGCTTTTAATATTCTCTCTTTGTCTTTTGCTCTTGGCATTTTAATTATGATGTGTCTTGGTGTGGTCCTCTTTGGATTCCTTTTGTTTGGGGTTCTCTGTGCTTCCTGGACTTGTAAGTCTATTTCTTTCATCAGGTGGGGGAAGTTTTCTGTCACTATTTCTTCAAATAGGTTTTCAGTATCTTGCGCTCTCTTTTCTTCTGGGACCCCCATAATTCTTATGTTGGTACGCTTGAAGTTGTCCCAGAGGCTTCTTACACTATCTTCAACTTTTTGTATTCTTTTTGTGTTTTGCTTTTTCAGAGGAGTGTGTTTTTCTTCTTGGTATTCCAAATCTTTGACTTGATTCTTGTGATCCTCTAGTCTGCTTTTAGGTCTCTGTATAATATTTTTTATTTCAGTCAGTGTATGCTTTATTTCTAGTTGATCCATTTTCATGTCCTCGAGGTTCTCGTTTAATTTATCGGCCTTTTTTAGGAAATTCTTGAAAAACCTTATAACCGTGGTTTTGAACTCTATATCCAGTCTTTTGCTTTCCTCCATTTCCTTTAATTGTAGCCTACCTCTTTGTCTCCGCATTTTAGCTGCTTCCCTGAGTTGATGGAGTTGCTTTGTGTGTTAGGTGTCTTAGCAGAGCCCAGTGGCTCAGCCTCCCCAGTTACCTGTGGTGGATCCTCTTGGTGCACTCCTTTGTGGGCTGTATGTGCAGTCTTGTAGTTAAGCCTTGCTTGTTGTTGGTATCACTGGGGGGAGTTGATCTCCAAGCCAATTGGCTGTGAGTATCAGCACTGTCTCCGCTGGGAGGGCTTCTGTGCTCAGCTTGGATGGGGCGGAGTATCAGGGTGGTGCAGACAAGCTTTGGTTTCCCGTCTGCCCCACCCTAATGTCCCTCGGTGATGGCTGCGCTCACCTCTGAGAAGGCTGCTCTCGAGTTTCACCTGTTGCCAGACAGGCCGGCTTCTCCCTGACCGGAGCTGGATATCAGTGCAGCCGGGAGGTTTTGTTTTTCTCCCAAATGAGAAAGCTAGCCACTGGGAGGGCTTCTGTGCTCGGCTTGGATGGGGCGGGGTCTCAGGTTGGTGCAGACAAGCTTTGATTTCCCGTCAGCCCCGCCCTAAGAGGGCCTTGTTCTCTGTATCCCGCAATAATGGCTGTGTGCACCTCTGAGAGAAGGTTGCTCTAGAGTTTCACCTGCTGCCAGACAGGCTGGCCTCTCCCTGACCGGCGCTGGATATCAGTGTAATAGGGAGGCTTTGTTTTCCTCACGAACGAGAAAGCCAGCTGCGCACTTGGTGCCCGCCCTCTCCGCGCGCCATGAGCAAGCCAGTGGTGTATTCAGCCACCCGCCCTCTCAGCGCTCACAGATCTCCGCACCTCTACAGCTCCCAAAGCTCAGCGTCCCTTTCTCTTTTATTCTAGTTGTAGAACATCTGCTCAGCCAGCTTTCCGGTGGTTCTGGATGATGTCTGCTCTGTTTTCCAGTTGTAGTTTCAAAATTGTTGTGGTAGGCAACAATTAGGTGTTTACCCTGTGCCACCATCTTGGTTTCTCTCGACAGTGGGATTTTTACTTTGACATATTTCTGCTTATTACCAGTCAATGAAAATCTTTCTCATCCATCTACATCCTAACCAGGAGTACAATTTATGTACTTTCGGAAATACATTTTAGCAAATCTTATTAATACAACTTCTTTTTGACACACTTTAATAAATTAATTGGTCTCTTTCAGAGATCAGTGAGGTAAACATTTAGATTTCTTGAAACATAAATCAACCTATAGGTTCTTTTTCCACACAATTCTTTGTGACACAGAGTCTGAAGCCTCTCTTTCTTTTGGCTCAGCTTTGCTGAACTACACTTTTAGTAAAGGGGCACTTTATAAGTTGAGTTCTTTAGGGGGTTCCAAATAGGGATAACAGCAATAGATCCCTCCTCTTTCTCTTATCCTAACATGCTGGCCCCTTCTTGGATCTTAGTGCAGAGAAAACAACTTAGGATACAGAAGTTACATGTATCCTCTACCTCCCTGGAGATAGGATTTTCTAGTCTTATCTTCTCTGATATAGAGTTAATCCCTGTCCATTTTATTTTAATCCTCACCTGAGGATAATTTATTGATGGGAGAGAGAGAGAGAAAGCGGGGAGAGAGAGAGAGAGAGAGAGAGAGAGAGAGAGAGAGAGAGAGAGAGAGAGACATCGATCCTGTATTCGCCTCGACGGGATTGAACCCACAACCTAGTATGTGCCCTGACTACAATCAAACCGGCAATCTTTTGGTGTTCGGGAGAATGTTCCAACCACTTAGCAACCTGGGCCAGGGCAATCCCTGTCCTTTTTAACTTGTCTCAAATTATAGCCTTAACATTTGGGGTTTATGTAAGGAAACTGGCTCACTCTAGGGAATGAATCTGTAAAGCTTTCAAAAATACAACCTGAAAATGAGATTACATTGTTTTGAAAACAAACTGATATATGGAGATCAGGATCATAGATTATAGAAGTAAAGTTTTGATGAAATCACAAAGAAAGAATACAGACTCTGTATATCTAACATGTTTTATGTAGGTTTCTTTCATTCTACAACATTGGTCTTTTGCCACTCAATTCTTGGTGTTCTTTCATATTATATCACTTGATGTAAAGAAGATAATTGAAATTGTTGTTCTGTTTATATTCTCCAGGGTAAAAGTTATGGAGGCAGACCACTAATTTTCAGTTTCTTTTTATTGAATAAATTTCTTTAATATGGAGGGTGAGCAGAAATCAAAGGGGAAAACTGGTTTTTGTTGTGTTAACTTCTTATGAAATTCTTGTTTCTTCTGAAGCAAGTTAAATGGTTGAAATACATATGTAAATAAACAAATACATTTATGAAAGAGTACTGATAACAGCGGTAAAGATGTATAGGAATTACATGCACAATATTTTTGCTATTTATTAACTATCCCATTAAGCAAATTGTTTTTGCAAGCCAATACTGCCTTGTCCAATACTGTAGCCACTAAATACATGTGACTATTTGAGTGGAAATTAATAAATATTAAATACAATTAAAATTCAGCTCCAGTCACACTAAATTTTGGAGGACTCTGTAGGCACATATGTCAAAGTCCTCTAGAGGGCAGCATTGCTTAATTCCAAATGTCAACCAGACAGTTGAGTTTTCTCTCTTGACAATTTGGTTACATCCTCTCTCAGGTTCTTCCCACAAAACCCAGCTTATTTCAATGAATCCAAAAGCCCTGATTCACCTATTTCTCTACGCAGGTAGCTCTTATGTATCTTCTATACTTTATATGTCAATGGGGAGTCTTCATGACCTCTTCTTCCCTAACCATACCTCCCCTATACCCAACTAATGAATAAATTGTCATGGAAAGCAAAGGACATGGAAGTGAAACAAGTGTTCCTGGGAAAAGAAAGGAAAGAAAAAAGCATTTTAATACATTTTTTATAATTATCTTACAGGGTGAGGCAAAAGTAGGTTTACAGTTGTAAGTATGCAAAATAAAATTTATTCTTGTATTATTATTTATGAATTATTGTACTATTTTTCATATGAATAACTGTAAACTGACTTTTCCCCCACCCTGTATACAGTTCAAGAATCAAATTGGAAATGACTGAGACCAACGCTTGAGGTTAGGGCTAAAAATAAATGAGTTCTTTGTGTCTTTCTAGGGTCAAAAAGACAAATCAATCCATTAGTTAATAAGTCTTTCATATGGTTTGTATGTACTTTCAATAATGCTTTGAATAGGAAATATTCTTGAGTGAAAAAGGAAATATGTTTTTATTTTTGCTAATATTTTATGTTAAAATATTAACATCTAGTATGATGGTACTATGTGATTATGTGATACAATAAAATCATATTCTGGTTCTAGAATCTACCATTGTGAACTCAACTATTTTTTGTACCTATCACTCCCTTGTTCAACTGACTGGCCTACTTTAATTGCTAAATAAATGTAACTATTGCATACAATTTGGACTTACTCTAAGAACATGAAGAAATTTCTTGGATTTACTATTTGAGAGAAGCATGTAGTAAGCCTGGAAAACAGATTGTCTATACAATCCAAATATCAAAATGAAATTCACTGGGTAATTTTTCAAGTTGCAAACTTCTCTAAAAAATCTTTGGGAAACAGTATCAATTGGCATCTGATTTAAAATAAGTTTATATCAAGAAGTAATTTTTTTTCTGGCCAAACAAGCTATCTAAAATAACTCTAATATGTACTTTGGGAGAACTACCAGCAATAAATCCAATATTTATGCCACTTAATAAAGTGAGCATAAAGTTAACTTGTGTTTAAGAAAGAAAAGCTTGTTCTCTATATTTTTTAATAAACTTTTAGAAGTTCTAATATTTTTGAAGATTAAATAATATTAGGTTTAATATAACAAAGCAAGAACTTTCTTTTGCTTTATATCATTTTTGTTAATATATGTTTTCACTCCTATGCCCTATTTTCACCTAAATGAACTACATATGCAAAATATTAAAATTCTGTATACAGGAAAAAGACAATGATATATTTCATCATTAAAGAGCAAATAATGTTAACACAATTGGAAACGGAGTCCTAGAATTCATATATTCACTCATATATTCATTGTCCTCAATGCTCCTCTGGCTAATGTATGGGTTATAGTTTTAGCAAGCAAATACACTGTTAAGAAAATAACAAAGTGACATATAACTTTAAAACAAAATAATAATGCTTACTTTTCATTTCACTTTTACCTCACGAGGTATTAGAGGGCTTCAGAGGATTGAGAAATCACTTCCACCTCAGGATACGTTAAAAAATTTCAAAGGAAAAGTTGAATTTAAGATAAAAGTTAGAAGAGAGATAAGATTTCTTTAGGTAGCAATGGAAGAAGAGTGCATTGGTTGGAAGATATAAAAGAAACTAAAGTGGAAATTTTACATAATAGTAGCAGTCATGTAGTACTTACCATGTGTCAGGTAATTTATATACATTATCTCATGTAATTCTCACAAATACCTCAGATCTCCATTCTGTAAATAAGGAAATTCAGACTCAGAGATATTGAGTAATTTGCTGAAAGTCACACAACTCTCCGATAATAAAAGCTCAATGCAATCCTCGGAGCTTCCTAATCTTAATCACCATATTCAAAAACTCATCCATATAGATCTCTTGTTAATGGTCTGAATTCATAATGGAGAGAACTGGACTTTAAGGCTAGAAAATGACTCTAAGGAAGCCTGTGGGTGAATAACTACAGCTATCAGTAGCTAAGCAATGTCTTGTTTCAATGACAGACATGATATTTACAGTGAAACTGACCTTTTTTATATGTAAGAGATTCAATACCGGATTCCATTTACAGTGGCAGGATATGAAATTGACTCATGAGATTTGACCTTCCCAGTACTTTCAAGCGTAGACTTTTAAAAAATCCTGAAATTGACAACAAGCATATTACAACTAGTAACTGAATGGGAACACTGGTGAAGCATAGCTGCAACACAAAAGTTTAGATAACTTCTTATTACACTAGACTGTCTGCTGCCTTAGTTTAAGGTTCTGATTCTAGATTCCATGGGGGGAAATGAATGGAGATTGCATCACTATAAAGTAGCATATCATAAAAATTATGCACAGAATATCCCTATGAAATCAGATTTTCCCCATCATTTAAACCTGAGTGTACTGAAAGTATAAAGACTTCATCCCATAAAATACTTAAATTGCAGTCTAGCTAACATATGCTTGATTATATTCTTATCAGCTTTGAATAAATTTGGAAGGTAAAATATAAGTGTGGTGTGTGCAAAACTCTGGATTTAACACTAATGCAGTATACAGATGATGTATCACAGAATTATATACTTGAAACCTATATTAATCTTATTAACCAATGTCACCCCCAATAAATTTAATTTAAAAAAAACACTGTATTGATTATTGAGAAGTTAAGAAGCAAAAGAAATCTATGCTTTACTCTGACTCACATATTCCATAGAAAAAGGTTCCATTCATATCATATGTGTACACATACACATACACACACACACACACACACACACACACACGTCATATTTCTGAGTAAACTCTTATTCTACTAGGAAGATAGATGTCATATTTCTGAGTAAACTCTTATTCTACTAGGAAGATAGATAATTGCTTTGTTTTGTCTTTGGATAAACATTCTCAAATGTTACCTTGCCATCATACACAAAAGACCTACAATTTGTATTGTAATCTCTTTCTCTTTTTTCATAGACAATATGATGAAAATCCATCAATAATGATGGAATTTATTGCAATACTAGAGGCCCGGTGCACGAAATTCATGCACGGGGGGGGGGGGGGGGGGACTAAGTCCAGCCTGCACCCTTTCCAATCTGGGACCCCACTGGGATTGGGCCTAAACTGGCAGTCGGACATCCCTCTCACAATCCAGGACTACTGGCTGCCAACCACTCACCTGCCTGCCTGCCTGATTGCCCCTAACTGCTTCTGCCTGCCAGCCTGATCATCCCCTAACCACTCCCCTGTCAGCCTGATCGATGCCTAAGTGCTCCCCTGCCAGCCCGATTGCTCCCAACTGCCCTCCTCTGCTGGCCCGGTCACCCCTAACTGCCCTCCCCTGCCAGCCTGGTCACCCCCAACTGCCCTCCCCTGCAGGCCTGGTCCCTCCCAACTGCCCTCCCCTGCTGGCCATCTGTGTCCACATGGGGACGGCCATCTTGTGTGTTGGAGTGATGGTCAATTTTCATATTACCTCTTTTTTATATAGGATTAGAAAAGGATATTTGTCCCTATAGAGATAAGTGATAAATTGACATTTTGAGTCTCACTGGATTTATATATAACCAAGCTAGATAAAAAATGCTAGAAATAAAAAGTGAAATAAAAGAAGTGAAAAAAGCTGTCCTTGAGTTGATAGTTTGCTGAAAAATTCATTTCTTTGGTTCTTTTAATTTAACTAGATTTCTATGGAAAGATACTTGACATGGTGTGGTGCACACATAATAAAATATACAGATAATGTATGATAGAATTATACATCTGAAATCTATATAATTTTATTAACCAACGTCACCCCAATAAATAAAAAATAATAATTTAACTAGTTTCATTCAATAGGGCTTATTATTTAATAAAATGATTGCATAATATACTAAACTAAGTTATAATCTATAAAAGCTAATTTTTAAACTAATAGTGTAATGTTTTCTTGAATCAAAGAAAATTACGCTATTAAATATAATTTAACAACTTATTTTTTATTTTTTATTTTTATTGATTTCAGAGAGGAAAGGAGAGGGAGAGAGAGATAGAAAAATCAATGATGAGAGAGAATCATTGATTGGCTGCCTCCTACATGCCCCCTACTGGGGATCGAGCCTGCAACCCAGGCATATGCCCTTGATTGGAATGGAACCCATGACCCTCCAGTCCACAGGTCAAAGCTCTATCCACTGAGCCAAGCTGGCTAGGGCTTAACAACTTAATGGGTTTGTTGCATTACCTCAAAGGTACTCTTCTCCTCCAATATCCTTAAAATATTTCTACATGTTTTCATCCAAATATTAAAATGTTTGAACCTTTCATCCATTTAGCATTCCTTTTTATATATTAAGATTAGTAATAAAACTTAATTTTCTTCTAAATAAATAGTCAAGATCCTTACAGCATTCATTATATTATTCTTCCATTCCCCACTGATTTAAAATGCCTCCTTTTTGTTTACAAAAATTTCAAATATGCTGGAATGTATATTTTGGACTATTCATCTGAGTCTAAAATATTCACAGAATAGTGTTGGCAGGACAGGAAAATAATTAGGTGATATTGTTTTGAAGTGAAAAATAATTTTTAAAGACATTGCCTTGTAGCTCATAATGTCATTGCATTTCTCAAATCATGCTTAAAATGTAAATTTTTTTCATTTTCTTTATTTTGTTAAAGTACAATTATTAATAGAGCTTACATTACCTTTTGGGAAAATAGAGTGAAATTTAGTTTTTATAAGCAACTATTTAATAGCAAAAATAGATTTAATCTTTTAGCAACCTGATAACCACAATCATCTTTTTAGTAAGGAAAACCATTGCTTCATTCTACTATATTCACCTTACTACCAAGATGTGAGCAAGGCTAAAGATGATTGAGGATCTACATCATTTTGGGGTCAATAGGGTTAATTTTTGTGTTAAGACCAAAAAGCTACTGAAGTCCATATAAGTGACTTCTGAATCGTGAGTGAGGAAAATCTTGAATACTTACTATATTTAATGATGGATTACAGAGGTTTCATCATCACCAAAAAGGTAACTTCTCTAACTCCTAAATCTTGTTATATGAAAACCCCCAAATCAATTCTTTGTTAACTGACATGTTGGTATTGGATCTACTTCAAACTTAATTACTGTTGCTTGGGTCTTGGGTTGGCCTTCAAACATATGTACGCAATGTAGTTATTCATAGTGTGACACTGGATATATTAACTACTCTAACAAGATGGAAACTTGATTGCTTTTCCTTTAAGATAAACAGGTAGTGAATGCCCTGCACTCTTTGCCTAATTATACCATTTAATTTTTACTATGATCCTGTAAATTGATTTTATTATGTTCACTTTACTAATGGGGAAAACCATACTCAAAGAGATTAAGTGATCTGTCCAATGCCAAGCAAATAAGCAAATTTGGAATTGACAGTCTTACCTGTAGGATTCCAAAGTCCACAATCTTTCAGCTCTATCATCGTTCAAATTAAGTTTCAAGAAACTAGCTTAAAGCTATATACTGATAGCTCTGAGCAATCACTCTCTTGATTGAATGAAGGGTAGTGGAAAGCTTACAGAGCCAGGAGGCAGACATTTTGGTTACTTCGGGGCACCAACAAATTTTTAAAGAAAACTTAGAGATTTGTCATTATTTTGTTTTTAAATTCAAAGCATGTGTTCAAAATATATTTCAACAATTACTAAGTGATCATTTCCCCCCATACCCATTGTTTTAGAACATTTATATTATTTACTTCAATACAGCATGGCTCCTATATTTCAGTTTGTATTTATTGTAAATATGTAAACATCTCACAGGGAATTGTTACTCTCTTCCCCCTTTCTACACTTCTACTCACTTGCAGTAGGTAAGCAATTTTTTTAGTTCTGATTTATAATTTCAGTTCCCACAGGGATCAGGCCTAAACTGGCAGTTGGACATCCTTCTTGCAATCTGGGACCACTGGCTCCTAACCACTCACCTGCCTGCTGGCCTGTTTTCCCTAAGTGCTCTCCCCTGCTGGCCTGATAGCCCTAAGTGCTCTCCCCTGCCAACCTGATCCCCCTAACTACTCTCCCCTGCCTGCCTGATCCCCCTAACTGCTTTTGCCTCAGCCCCACCACCATGGCTTTGTATGAAAGGACATCCAGAAGGTCATCTGGAAGTTGATCAGTCTAATTAGCACATTACACTTTTATTAGTATAGATTGATTTCAGAGAGGAAGGGAAATAGAAACATCAATGATGAGAGAAAATCATTGACTGGCTGCCTCCTGCACACCTTGCACTGGGGGTCAAGCCCACAACCCAGGCATGTGCCCTGACCGGGAATTGAACTCCAGGCCCTTCAGTCCTCAGGTGGAGGCTCTATCCACTGAGCAACACAGGCCAGGGCTACACTTTCCCTTTCCACTGGATGTGTTCTGTCTGCTGGAGCTGAAACACTGAAGCTCTCTCACTGGGGCAGAGTGGGGTGCACTGGGTTGGAGCAGGTGGAGCCACCAAAAGCTGGAGAAAGGCCTTGTTTAACAGCCGCACTGTTTCATGGCTGTGCTGCCTCGCAGTTGAGCGGCCACACTGTAGGGCTGTGCCACAGTCAGCCGGAGTTCACACAACTGAGCTGTCTGCATGGAGAGCTTCCTCCTCACCACACCCCCAAGCTGGGGGTTCCTCTTAGGGTTGAAGTGACACCGACCACACTTGGTTGGTAGCCCAATCGGCCACCTTGGAAACAGAAGTGGGGAATCCTGATTTTACGTGAATGCTCCAATTTCTTAAGTTGGCAACTAATGCGACCTTCAGATGTTAGGGCCAAACCAGAGAGGCTGGGTCAGGCCTGGTGTCCAGGCCTCTGGGCGGGACTGGGCTCCTCTGCAACGGCTTGGTGGCAGGCCCAGCCCAGACCCTCTACCTCCCGGTTGTGGCCTCCATCCAGGGCACAGCCAGAGCCCTCACCACCATCCAAGCTGCCATCCAGGGGCACCCATGCTGGACCAAATCATCGCCTAGCGCAGGGCGGGGGCGCACTGCTGTTGGATGGAGCCATCGTCAAGCAAGTGGGGGAGCTCCCTACATGAGCACCCCTCCCCGTGGAGCCATCTGTTGCCTTGGAGCTGCTGCTCCAAACCACGCTGCGGGCTGCGGGGAGAGCCACTTGTGGGGAGCCAGTGCTGCGCTGCCGCGGAGGAGGGACTGGAGAGGGGAATGCCATTGTGAGGTGCTGTTGTCCGGGTGTCTCCACCCAGAGCCCACGCCACCCGGATCCCAGGCTGGTCGGCCCAGAGGTGGGTCCCTTTGCCTGGAGCCTGGGGCTGGGCCCTGAGGCGGAACCTGAGCCTTCGCAGGCAGTTTGCAGGAGCCCGGCCACAGGTCCTGCTTGGGCTTGGCGCAGAGTTGCATGTTGTCACCACTCATTGGGCGGGGGAGTATTGAGTAGAGCTCAGCCCAGCTGTAAGGGGACCCTAGGAGTCTGGGCAGGTGAAGGGGGTGGGGGCGCGCTTGGGTAATTCGGACGTTCCCCACCTGGTTTTAAACGCAAACCCGCCTTGGGGTACAGACAGGCCTTGGAGGTCTTTTTTCCTTCTGTCTGCTCACATTCAAGTGCCTAGCGCTATGTAAGTGGACATGGGGCACCTGGTGTTTGGTCGTCCCTCTGGTTGCTTGGTCATCGGTTTTTATTTTTTCCCTACATTCCTCCCATGTGCAGTGATCACACTTCATCTGGAGGGGGCAGGCTCGAGTGACCCGGAGGAAGCATGGGGAGAGCAGTCACCCCTGGTCGCCCCTGGTGCTGCTGGCTGTATCCTTTCTTTCTTGTGGAACATCTAGGGAGGGGAAGCGACTGCAGTGCCCGAGGCCGAGTTCCAGGAGGCCGGCAGCGCTGTCGGGATCGTGCAGGCAGCACTGATCCATTGGTGCCTGGCCTGTCCTCTGGAGATTGACCCTGCAGGACTACTGAGGGAGCCAGTCCCCAGTTCCGCCCCACCTCTGCCACCCATTGATTGGAGTCTGAGGGCCGGGAGGAGGGACCAAGAGGTCTGCCTTCCAGCTGCTCACCAGTCACCGCTGCCACTGATGGATCACCTCCCGTTCCCTCAGCTCCCAAGCCTGGCATTCGGTCAAGCCTTTGGTCATTTTGGACATTACGGACACTGGGTTTTTATATATTAGGATAAATCAAAACTCTTTACTTGATCTAGGATCTAAATGATCTGCCCCTGACTAACTCTGACGTCATCTTCTAGCATCCTATGTAGGTTTGGTCATTCCGTGTATTCGAAAATAGTAAAGGACATGTTTGGACACACTTAACGTTGGCTCATGGTCTTTGAACTTGCTGAACTCTGCCTGGAACATTCTTCACACAGTTCACCCTCTTACATTATTACATTATTGCAATGTCACCTTCTTAAGCAGGCCTTTTCTCATAAGGCTATTAATATTCTCTGTACTCTTGTTGGCTTTGTTTTCAGAGCATATGGCACTTCCTAACATTATATTATATGTTTGTTTCCTAATTGATTGCTGTCAGTACCATTCACTATCATTTAACCTCTGTGAGGCAAGCACATTGTCTTGCTCACCGTTCTATCATCTGTGCTCATGACACTGCCTTTAAATAGTGGTGCACAAGGAATACAGGGTGGGGAAAATCGTTTCACAGTTGTTTGTAAGGAAATTAATACAATAATTCATAAATAACAATATAAGAATAAACTCTGTTTCATGTAAACCTACTTTTCCCTACCCTGTATTTGTTAAATAGATTGATAAATTAATAAATCAATATTTCCTTCATGTCTCTCATTTTTTCCTTATTAATCTCATACCCCATCCTTTTTTTTTCTGATTTTTGTTTTAAAAACAAACAAAAACTATGTTTTTTTATATCATTACGCCAGATATCTGTATTACCATTGATTTTTGCTGCTTTCACTGCTTTTAAAAATTTTGCTATCGTGTTTTCTCTTTTCACAATTTCCCTTTTTGTGCTTGAAGTCCTCTAGCTGTGTCTTATTGAAAATAACGATTTTCTAACACCCTACCTTCTATATCATGGAAACATTATTTGAAAGAAGAATGGCTGCTCCTCATTCTTCAGACTGATTCTCCTTTTTTGAATTGCTGAGACATTTCTCATCCCAGAGATTTTCTTCTCCTTGTACATTGTTACAGAGGCGGATCTGTGCTCATGCACTCTTGTGATTTGAGATGGGTTCTCTGGAGAGACTGTGTATATCTCTGTAGAATCTGCCAGGCGGAGTTAAAGGGAGAGGAGAATGTTTTATTTATTGTGATTTTATTTTTGGAATCAAGGTATCACGTGGGATGGAACATGGAAGGAGGAAGTGTTCCTTCTAGAGCTTTTCTCAGTCAGGAGCAGCATCTCTTTGCTAAGAAGGTCCTGGTAAGTTTGTTACAGCAGCCATCTGTGCCACCCTCATAGCAAGACTATTGCCCCCAGGAGTAAGCCAAATGCAGTAAACATCTTTTCAAGGCTCCTGCTTTTTTATCTATCGTTTTCCCAAGGATTTTGGTAAAATGAAATTGTTCCCCACACATACAGTAACCTACTGTGTGGAGCATTTTCACCACAGGTTCCTGCACTTCTGCCTGAGAGTGTGCCACCAGGGTCCGTTTCAGATGCTGCAGCAGTTCCTTGTTTGTACTGTTCACTTTCCTGGTTTACAGACTGAAATAGACTTTCCTGCATATTTATATACTTTCCCCAATTCAGGGAGAATCTGGAGAAGGGGTGCCAATTAAAGACTACATTCAAGTCACTGTTGTTACTGAAAGTTAGTCGCCTAATCTCTTAATTTTTAATGCTATATGAAAATAAAGAGAATAGTATAATTAGCCCTGGATACTCACCTCCAAGTTGGTTTACATATCAAACCTAACTTACCTGGGGATGGTATTTTTGTTCACTTAACGTATTATAAGGCCAATATTTTTAGATTCATTTCTCTATACTTTGTGATCAGAATGATATATTACCTGGAGCAGAAGGATATATTACCTTTTCACTTTCTATCCTGAATATAGTAATATTCTCAGAGCCAAGATTTGCCTTTACCAAATGCATAATTCTGAAATAAAAAGAAGCAATCACCTGTGAGAAGAGTGTATAAAGAGTGAATAATAATTTTTAAAATGTCGGATGGAATGTATAAAGTGTTTTTACTCTTGTCCTGAATCCTCACTATGGACTAAAAGGCTGTGAGAGAAGGGAAAGAGATAAAATGACAGGGGCAAATTCTCCTCAACTTCTACTTTGTTCCTTTAAATTAGCCTGATCCACCCTTGACACGGTGGCTAATAGTCTTAACATAACATGCAAATTTCTTCTTGGCCATTCCCCTGGCCTCCCTCACTTTAACTACTGTTTCATTTTTCAGGTCTGCCTGATTTCTGACCTTCTCCTCTGCTTTTAGGTTCTGGTCACAGACTCTTGGCTCTCAGTAAAATTGATTTCCCAGGTTTTGATCACTCAAGCTGTCTAAGCATTCAGGGTGTCCTCATCCTCTGGCCAAGATGCTTCAGTTAATTTTTTATTTCTGATTCAGGCCTCAGAGTATAGTACATAAGCGCACAGACTACAGAGCTACAATGTCTGGATTTGAAAGTTGGCTTCATGTTTTGTCAACTGAGGGTCCATGGTAAGTAACTTTATCTCTCTAATTTCCTTATCTGGAAAATGGGGATTATAATAATACTAAAAGCCTGGTGCACGAAATTCGTGCATGGGGGGGGGGGGTGTTGTCCCTCAGCCCGGCCTGTACCTGCTCCAATCTGGGACATCCCTCTCACAATCTGGGACCACTGGCTCCTAACCGCTCACCTGCCTGCCTGCCTGATCGCCCCTAACCACCTCTGCCTGCCTGCCTGATTGCCCCCTAACCGCTCCCCTGCCAGCCTGATCATCCCCAACTGGCCTCCCCTGCCAGCCTGATCGCCCCCATCTGCCCTCCCCTGCCAGCCTGATTGCCCCCAATTGGCCTCCCCTGCTGGCCTGACCACCCCCAACTGCTGATCTCACCCCTAACTGCTTGCTCCCCTGCCAGCCTGATCTCTTCTAAATCACCTCTGTCTCGGTCCCTGCCACCATTGCTTTGTCCAGAAGGAAGTCAGACGTCTGGAAGATGTCCAGTTGACCCAGTCTAATTAGCATATTACCCTTTTATTAGTATAGATGAGCCAATAGGCTTATTTCAAGGAGAAAGTAGGTTCATATCAATAAAGCGCCCAGGACAGTTGTTAAAAGCATCTTGTAAGTAAAATATAAAATAGTCCATTAGCCCAGCCTGACTCCTACACAGTGAGAAGCAACTACATATTTCTTTGTTTCTGGTTTCCAACAGAAAGGCCTAGTTCTTAAAGCCAAATCATTTTCTGCTTTGGATTTATCATCTTCCAAATCAGAATCTTTGACAGCAGTTTTTCTCTCTGATTCTTCATGTCATGTTTCCAGAGAGCCTGAATTTTGGCACTGAACAGAAATAAAGTGAATGTTTGCAGAATTTAGGACTATAATTAATATAAAACTGCTTAAAACTACAAGGAGTTTGCATTTAAGGGTACATAAATTTTATGGGCAACATGAAGCTGGGCACTTCATGGGGTGGTTTCCTCGAGTGGACTTGAAAGCCAGGGCAACAGGGCCATAAATCCATCATTAGTGGGTAAGATACCTCATTCCAAGTTGAAAGATTAACTCTACTCTTAGTACATCAGATACTATTGATTTATTCAAGAAAGTTTCATTCAATGTTTGTGTGACTCACATGCCTATTTATACCTTTATCAAAGAGGAACCTCCAAAATGTTGTTCACTTTCCCATCTCATTTTCATTTAGCTAGTCCTTGACTGATTTTCAGTTTCTTCCAATTTAGAATTTCTGGAAACTTATTCATCCAGATGATTGCATCTGTTTTGCCAAAATTTTGTTAGGATCAAGCCAACATTTTGTTTTTTTTCCAAGTTCAGATATTATCCAAAGATTGAAAATAGCTTAACTAACATTTATTTATAGCTAATTTTCATTAATTTATTTTTTAAATTCCATCAAATATTTTAATTCTGTCATTTTTTATTCCCAATTTGTCTGATGTGTTTCTATTTCTATTTTAGATTACTTAAATTTTTTTTTCAGTTTATCTCTTGAGACATAATGATTTGAGGAAATATTATCTGTGTTTTTATCATTAGTCTAAAAGGAATTGTGCAAGTACAGATTCTGTTCACACAAAAAGGGAGAAGAAAACGTGTGATTCAAAAGATTCAGCATGGGGTTAGAGCATCATCCCAATATGCCAAGGTTGCAGGTTTAACCCCCAGTCAGAACACATACAAGAATCAACTAATGAATGTGCATAAATTAGTGAAACAACAAATCGATGTTTCTCTCTCTAAAAATAATAATAATAATAACAATCAATAGGGGGAAAAAAAAGACTTAACATGAATCTGGTGCAATGTAACTATAGTCAGATGTTATGTCTTCTTAGTCAGCTACAGGAAAGAGCAGTTAGAAAGAATAAAAACCCAAATCTGATCTTTGGAAAGACCTTGTATCAGGAGGAACTTTCAAATGTTTAGTATACCAACATTAAAGGAGTAGATACATTCTTCCAAAAGGTAACAAAGAGACTCATTTAGCCTGGTGGAGCAATAAATGTTTGAACTTATCTGTTTCCTTGATGCCAAAAGACTCAACAATATTCTGTTTAGTGGGTGTAAAACAGATTTGCTAAATAACAATTCTTTCAAAATTTTCATGCATAATGTGGATTTTTTTCATACAAGAATTCATTTGAATCAAAGCAGATATGTTCTCTTGCCTTATTAGCCTCCCCAACTCTCCGCAGTCCCCAATTCATCTAACAACATTGGTGGCTTTTACAAATGGGTATGGTGGGGGCAACTGGCATCTAGTGAGTAGAGAAGAGGGGCGCTGCTAAATATTCTAAATGCACAGGACACCTTCCCACAACAAAGAATTATCCCACCCAGAAATGTCAATGATGGCGAAGTTGAGAAACCCTGAATTAGGTGTTTAAAAATATCGGTAATCAAGGAAACAAGGTCACGCATAAGTAAGAACTCATGAAATGTCAAGAAACTTAGAGAAACTTTCCTCACCTTTCAGCAAAAATGAGACTGACAGAAATCTCAAAAGGCCCTTCTAGAAATAGGGCAGGTGTAACCACAGTTGTTTCCCTTTTACTCTCCTCCTTGGTTTTCCTGATGTAGGATTTTTGGGGATGGAGGAAAGTGGTTGTCATATGTAATCTGCAGAGAGGAATCCTATCTAATAAAGAGGGGATATACAAATTGACCGTCATGCCATCACAAAGATGGCGACACCCATAGCCACAAGATGGTGGTGCCCCAGGCCCCTCAGGCCCGTTGGAGTCCCCCAGTCCTTTCAGCCCCACGGGGTGGGGAGGTGGCAGGCACACAGTGCGGCAGGACCAGCCCTCAGCCCCCCAGCCACCCAGGGCCAGCCTGAGGCACAGACAAGCCTAGGATGATAGCTGCCCAGCTGACGCCCAAATGCAGGTAAGCCTCAGATGGCGGCTGCCCAGCCACCCAGGGCCACCCAAGGCTCAGGTAACCATGACTGGCCAAGGATTGCACTGCCAGCAGTGGCAGCAGCAGAGGTGTGACGGGGCGTCACCTTCCCCTGATCGCCAGGTCGCCTCCCGCCCCTGAGGGCTCCTGGACTGTGAGAGGAGGCAGGCGGGGCTGAGGGACCCTCCCTCCGGTGCATGAATTTTCATGCATTGGGCTCTAATACAGATATAAGGAGCTATTGTAAAGGTAAAAGCCCAGGGCATCCTTCAACAGGGTTCTTTGTTGTCTGATGTTGTTGCTGACTTGGTACACTCACTACTTCTGGATATTGTGTTAGTCATTTCCTTTGAACATAATCTTTATCCTTACTCCTTTCACCTAGAACTGCTTTGTGGTGTTTTCAGCACAAACATACTGAGGCAGTTTTAGTATTAAGTTCTATTTTTCTGAAATGTTGGAGGTGAAGTTTCAAATTCTGTACAGATGAGTAAAACCCAGTTATTCTCCAGTTTAAAAAATGTTCCTACAAAGGTATTTCCTGGCAGCTGGCAGACAGACAGCCATTGTTGCTACAATCTGATCAAGTCTTTTGAAGGCTTTCGTGCCACCCCATTGACCCACTTGTCTCTGGGCCTCCGAATCATGATTTATTACAGTCATATTCCCATTGCTTACTCTAGGAGCTTTCAGAAATAGCTTCCAGAAGGGTTTGGGAGATCAAATGAAGGAGCAAATGTCAGAGAGAATCTGAACCTTTGCTTTACTGATGAGGGGGATCAGAGCATGTATTATCATCACTGCCAGAAAAAAGTCCTCGCTGTTTAGAAACGGAAGTGTCCGTAAGATAGAGAGAATGCCCCTGCAACCTTTATAAGAAGGTAATCCTGTAATGTTGGCCGTAAACCCCTCAGATACAGAGAGAAAGAGAGTTTTCTCCTGTCTACATCTGTTACTTCATATTATGCAGAATTTGACCCTCATCCTAGGTGAGTAGATAGGAGTTAAACCACAACTCTGTGTTGCTGAATCTAGAAAAGAAATATTTCACATCTGGGCCAGGTTTGGGGCTATTCAAATCATTAGACCTCTTGGCTCTAGATTTTGACAAGGCATTGTGAATTAGAGGTCAAAAACATCTAGGAGCAGTGAATCTTGATTTATTTTTCAATACTTTCTCCAAAGCATCCCCTAGGAAAGGGGGCTATTTGTCTTTTGTGAAAAGCTAAGGCAGTGTCCCTCTCATACAGACATCCCCTGACCTTTTCCTGAGCCAGTTCCTGTGGATTTGCAACATGAGAATCCAGGCGGTCCGTTATTCCATCTTCTAAGTTTGTGAAAAGTACTTCTCTTTTTGGGGGGAATTCAGAGCTTCCTCAATGTCCACAATTTGAAGGGGAAATGCATTGATGCTTTCTTTTTAAGTGGGTATTTAACTCAAAATTAGATGATTTCTTTATATTTTATGGATTCCAAGCATTATAGAGACGCTGTCATTTTAGTTCATTAATATAAAGCACCTTGTCTTGATAATAGAAATATACACCAGAAAAAAGGCACAAAATTAACATCAGCTGCCCAAGTAGCATAGTAGGATGCTGGTCTGGTACTGGGAAGCCATGTTTTGAGATGTTCTGTGTGGGTAAACATTTCTAGCTAGTCTTGAATCTTAGACTAGAGACGTAGAGGTGAGGGTGGAAATGAAGCAAGGAGCAGCTGTCAGAAAGTGAAATGAAATGGAAATTTGAAGTACCTGATGAGACTGCTATGGAGTAGCATGACTTCTGGGCTTTGGTGATAACTAGTACCAGTCTAAAGCAGAAGATGCCCATTCTATGCCAGTAATCTCCAAATGCCATAGCTTTTCTCTGATCAATAGTTAGAATTCCTTACATTTCCCACTCCTTTTCACTTAAAAAAGTTCCCTTTAAGTTAATATTTACATTTATGCTTATATCTTCCCCTCAAATCTCAGAGAAAGTAGTAGCATTCCTCCTTTTCAATACAGATTCTCCACCCGTGCTTTTAATCCCACCTGCTTCAGCCACCTCCAGGCCCTTGTTCTAATTCTTCCCGGTGTCACCACTCTACTAATTGTTCGAAAGGTTACATAGAACTTAATCTTTCTCCGTTGTTTTAGTTTCCTTATTCCTAAAATGAGGATAATGACAGAATCTATTTCATGGTTTGCTGCAAGGATAAATAAGGTAATATAAGTAAAGTTCCTATCAAAGTAAGCATGCACGTATTAGCTATTAACCATTTAAATATTATCATTCGTTTGACAGTTATTTACTGAGTAGAAATAATTAGTCAGGCTGTAGGATGTCGGTGAAATATACAAACAGCTGTACTTCATATTAAGTGGATAACAGATGTGCCAATTGTGCTATGGAGAGGAAGGAATAATATCTGTTGGGTGGAACTGTTAAAGATGAGAACACTCAAGTTAAGTCTGTTTATCTGAAACACGACAGCTTTTGGGTCGCATTGAAATAGAAGAGTTCAGTGTTTTACAGAACTCCAACTTGAGTTTTAAATCAGAGCAAATGAAATGATGCTATAACACCAATGCTATGGCATGCGGTAGATTAAGAACAGAAATAGAAACCTCAGAATTTGGCAATACCATCTCAGGTAGGGACCACATTTAGGAGTTAGGGAGACAATTATGAGACCATGTTTACTGAAAAACCTGTTTCCAAATAGGAGAAGAGTTACTCATCTGAAAATCTTAGGCAAAGAATGGTTTCAGGAACAGCACTGATGAGAGCGCTTTTCCCTCAAATACCAGTTTTATCTCAAGTAGCTGACAAGTCTAAAAATGTGTATGCAGTAGAAATGGAAAATCACTGCATTTTCAGACCGAGCTCTTCAGCAGGCAATGAACAGTGCTTAATGCCATATGGAGGTAAATTTAATAAGAATTTTGCAATACTTGAACAAGCGTCATCACCAAATCTGCTAAATGGAGTTACTGATTTTGTTTCTTTCTAGCGTGATGATTTAGTTGTACGGTGGTACTGTCACCAGATGAGATTAATCACAATAATTATGTGTCTTTTTGCTAAGGACATTATCATAAATCATTTGAATTCAGCCCAAGAGAAAATGTTTCTAGTTAAACTTTCTAAATGTTATAAAATGATTATAAAGCATGAGCAGTTGGAAATAGACATTATTTTCACTTCACTTTAGGAGCATATGGCAAAATGATTATTCACTGATGCTTAAGTGATTTAGCAAACACCCAGACACACACAGTGTATCATAAGAGATATTGAAAATAATGGTATCCTAAGATACCAATTTCATGTTTTCCCAGTTACATTTATGTGACCATAGGTAACTCATTTAAAAACTGGGCCTTAGTTCCCTTATCTGTAAAGCAAATATTATATCTCTATCTTAGGATTTTTAGGGGATAACATATCCTAAAAATGCTCTGTAACCTAAAAGTAATTCTTCCTTCCTTTTCTTCTCTTCCTCCTATGCTTCCTCTCTTTTTTCTTTCTGTTCTCCCTCTTACTCATTCTGTCCTTTTCCTATTATTAATTAGTCATAATATCTCTAATATATACCCTCAGATATATTTTGTAAGCTTGCTTCAGCATCATAGAACTAAAACAGAACTCAAAGAAAGTCTTACTGTGCTAAATTTTTAGATTCCAGTTTATTCTGTTTTCATTATCATGAAATTGTTTATCCAAAAATCTGTATAACAATCATAACAATATAGTCTCAAATTGACGATATAATCTCTTAGTTGAGAGATTAGCACATAAACTTGAATTTCCTTATTTTTGAATCAGAACCAATTTGAAACTATTATGCATAAAATGTGGTTTAAGATATTCAACTGGTATCTAACTGTAATCATACAATGCATAACATCTACTTTCTTCACAGCAGTACTATGGAAATTAACTAGAAATAAGTTGCAATACTCATTTTACATTCTAAATGATATTTAAATGCATAATGGAAAAGCATAAAAAATTCTTCTTAAAATACCAATTCCAAATATGTTTTTTTCAAGTTTATGGCTTTTACTAGTATTTTACTTTTTCAATGCTTTTCATTTGATCATTAATTACTAATGTAGATTTAATGCTTAATTTAGCCACATATAATGAATCTGGGAGGATGGAGAAAGGATGAGCTTGGCTAAAAATAAGGAAAGCACTAAATTTTTAAATATTCCTTAGAAAAACAATATTTTTAAAAACCTCTACTCATATACACACCACATTTCATTCCTCTTAATTGATATAGACAAAATGAAATTAATCTTAGTGTTCCCAAAATATTTTTAAATACCCAGTGATTGCATTTCTATAAATAAGGTGAGACTTAATTCATTGGTAAATTGAGACTGAGTAACTGAGTACACTGCAAAATACCTGAACTAAGGGATTTGGTTTTCTGTGGGGTGTTGACTACATAGCTTAATAGTCAAGGAGGGCTTAAATGGGACACCTTGCATTCAATTTAAAACCTCTTGAGGGTGATCAAAGTTGATTACTTGATTACTACCTGTAAGGAAAAGGGAAACACCATTGTGTGTTTCTTCCAGTTGCTTATTGTTTTGGTGCCTGAGTTACCTCATCTTTAAAAATGGTGATCATCCTAGTATCTGCCTACCACATATGGTTATTGTAAAGATTACGTTTGAAAAAAACACTCAAAACTATGGCTGGCACAAAAGCAAAGAACAGCAGTAGCAGGGAGAGTGCTGCTAGGCAGAAATGAATGTGCTGACTCTCTATGGCTTCATCTGGTTTTCAGACTAAGCTTCTTCTCAGCACCCTCAGTCCAGCTGTCTTCCCATCCTCTCTTTTCTTCTGTTTTTTTTCTCTTCTTTCCTCCCCTTTCTGTGCCCTGGCTATCCTGTGGCTATAATCACTTTTTTTTTTTTTCTGTCTCTGAATTTTGGACTTTCTCTCACTGAATTCGTAGCCCACCCATTCTTTTTCTCTTGATCTTTCTTTAGCTCTTGTCTCTTCATTTTTGCTATTTAAAGGTGTGTTTTTTCAAATGAATTCTTCATGATCCATATTCTATGTGAAACATAATTTTATTATCATCAAAGGGTTTGATGATGGAGTATGAGTGTTGACAGAAAAGTGTCTTCCAGAAAGATGCCCTCAGTGTTGAAAGGGGTGCCCTTCCATGTTGTGGGTAAAGGGGTCACAGTGGTGCCACCAGAGCTAATGTGTTTCCCGAGAGGAAAAACACTCATTCCTTAGGTTCCTATGACACAGGACACTTGTGGAATAAGTAATATCTTTATCCTGACTGCACAGGGTGCTATTGTGTTCATTATTGTGCTATTGATCATGCTAGGATGAGGTGCGGTGAGCAGCCAACACATGAATGAGTTTGTGTCTTTCTCAATGGAGTTGCAAAGCTGAGTTGAAAGCAGTCAGGCTGGGATCCAAGTGTTTGATTGTGTCCCACTCTTTTCTTCTCTTTAAAATAAATCACAGTTTCTCTCTCTCTTTTTTTTTAACCAAATAAGTTTGAAGCTTACATACTAATAACAGCTAAAATGTGTTAAATATGTACTTTGTGTACCAGGACCTATAACAAACACTTTAAAGGTACCATCATATGTGATCTTTCCACAATAGTAGAAGGTATTGCTTGTATTATACACATAAAAAAACTGAGGTTGAGAAGATTTATGTAATTTGCCCAAGTGTATACAAGAGATACATGTCAGAGTAGGGATTTAAACCCAACCAGTCTGCTTCGAGAGCTCGGATTCTTAATCATTTTAGAGTGGTAGAGGGAGCCAAACACTGTGGCTGCAGCTGCTTGGTTCTCTGCAATAAACACAGTGCTGGATTGTCTATAGGATTTTATATAGATAGAAATTACAGCTATATGGATGTGAAAGACTAAGCACATCTACAGTGTAACTGTGCACTGCACTGCCTATATCATTCCACATGGATCTTTTTTCTCATTTGCACAAATAATTCAACTAGATTCTCCCTTTTAATCTCTCTTTGTTTTCTTATCTACATTGACCCCAGCATATGTACTTAGTTTCTTTTCGGGATGTGTAGACAAATAGCAACTGAAATAACAGTCCATTGATGAGAACTCTCATTATATTCTGAACCGTTTTAATTTTTAATGGGTCGAATGCAAGCAAGTTCCTGGACATTGCTGAATCATCTCCAGTCCTGAGGTTCGTCTTCAAGGATGTCATGATCTTACCAGGCAGTAATGCAGTTCTCTGGGGGAATGACCACCTTTGAGGGCCAATGTGAGCCATGACTAATGAAATCACTACAGAAAAAGAAAGCATCACTTTAAGATTAAAAGGCCTCTTCTCTTGTGTATTTGTTTTGGGGTTGGGTTTTAAGAGTTCTGTTTATTTTTAAGCACAGAGCAGCACAACTTTATTCACATGTTATCTGAATATTGACTATACGGTAAAATCAAGAAGACTTCTGTTCACATAAGAGATATTCTTGTTGGGAACCAGAGAATGAGAATCAGTCACAACAGTTATAAATAATAGACAGAGTCAAATACATATAGTCATATTTGTGTTTCATTGTCTCGCTAACCCTCCTGAAGACATTGGTGGCATTGAGAATGGAAAGTAGTGTTATATCTTTCATATGTTGAAATAATCAATTTGAATATAAAAATATTGGAAAATAGGGCTTCATTTCCAAATAGACTTAAATCTACAGAAGTTATATCACCTATGAAATCTTTTGGATGCTATGATAACTTTATTTCCTTGGTAAAACTGAAGTATTATTATAAAAATACAAAAGAAATTGTAAAACTAACAATAGCTACATTTCAGAAAATTAAACTTAAATTTCTCTTTTATGTATTACTTCACATGTATATTTCATCTCACTGTATAACTTTATAAAGTTTTATTATAGGTCAATAATTAATTAATATGACAGAAACAAGTAAAAATGTGCACTACAGTGAAATTATATATAAAAATATAACATTAAAAACCACATACAGATTTATAAAACAAAAGTGATGTGGGTTGGATCTCAAAAGGGGAAAAATTTTAATAACTCAGTATACCACTAGAAAATTGTGTTATTTTCTGGTATATTATGTACCCGATATTTCTCTTTCTCTCTCCTTTCCCCTCTCTCTCTATCTATCTCTGTCACTCGTTCAATGAGGACTTTCATAGGTCGTAAATGTACATAAGTACTCACATGAGACGCAGAAAGAGAGAACCAAATTTTAAGAGGGTGGTTTTCCTTTTCCTTGGCTTAACTCTTCAGTATTCATTTGGGCTTACTTGCAATACTGAATGAGAAAACAATTTTACTGGAAACTAATTCACTGCATGTCCTTTAATTTGAATGATCAAATTATCTAATTCAACAATTATAATACACATGTAAAAAGGAAGCTTAAAAAAAGACATATTTAAAAATCTACTTCACAATCTTTGTTCATTTCTGATCTCTTCACAAAGAAAAAATCCTATTAATTGAGCCATTTTTGTGACACAAAGTAGCTTTCTTCATGCTTACAATGACAAAAAAAATGATTAACACTGTGCTTGGAAAAGCTACAAGGCTTTTAGAAAGCTATTCATTGCCTGGCCAGTGTGGCTCAGTGGTTGAGTATCAATCAACTTATGAACCAGGAGGTCATAGTTTGATTCCCTTTCAGGGCACATGCCTGGGTTGCAGGATCGATCCCTAGCAGGGGGCGTGCAGGAGGCAGCTGATCAGTGATTCTCATCGTTGATGTTTCTATCTCTCTCTCCAACTCCCATCCTCTTTGAAATCAATAAAAATATATTTTTTTAAAAAGAACATTATTCATTATACAAAAAGTCATTAGTGTTATTTTGTTTGTGTCTGAAGTAAAATATTCTATGGTTGGTATTAAATGTAATTGACTGGAACCTGTGACTCTAGAATTTGTACTTAAAATATTTCTATCTCTGTTTACTCATTACATATCAAGTACAGTACCTGATTTGAAATGCTACATATAGAATTCTGAAGTGCATTGTGATATTGCTAAGCTTTCAGACATCCAGGTGGATGTTTTCATCTTGAGTGTGTGAAATGTCTTCCTCCTTACCGAATCGTAGTTGGTATGTCTTGACTTAGCATTGAAACAACAAATTTAGCAGCCAATAGATGGCAGTGGAAGTATTTAAAACATGTTCTTTATCTTTTCCATTCCATGAATATGATTATTTCTGAAAGTAAATGACAACTCATATAATTAAATTAAAAACAAAGGTACATTCAGAATATTCATGTTGAAGACACTCAAATATTTAATTGTTGCATTCCTGTTGAAAATGTTAGCCCCCTAACGATATGAAACAATGCTTTCTTTCTCTACCATGTTGTAACTTGTTAGTATGTCATTCAAAGTTATTTTACAACTACCTGCTAGGATTGCTGGGGAAATCTGTAACTTACTTGGTATGTAGGATGTCTGCATGGATTTAATTTTTGGTACTACTTTACTGCTTATGTAATCCTGGTAGGGTGAGGATTACTGAGAAATGTAATTAAGTATTTTCATTACTGGTCCTCAACTGAATTTTTTTAAAGCCAACTTCACAAGTAATCTTTTCATTCTCTATAGTAAACAAGCCCATAAAATGTTCAATGAATCATGCAGAGTAAAAGAGAAAATAAATTATAGTACTTCAGCACAGACAGCACTGAACAGACTAATCCATTTATAGAATAGGACTAATTTCCCTCTAAAATTGGCTAGCAGCGGGCTTGATTATGTAGATTTGGTATAAAAAGATTCCATGTGGAGTTCTGTGGGAATACCACCTACATAGGAAGCCAAACAGACACTATATATTTTGTTAAATGAGATCCAGTGTCTATGCCACAATCTTTGCCTCTTTTTTTTTTTCCCTCAGTCACATCAAGTGTCACACAAAGCCATGTAGCCAGGTGAAATTTTTCGAAAAGTGTTATCAGCATGATGCAGCATCAAATGTTAAAGCTATTCCATCTTCAATTATACCCCACCACTTTTACAAAGCTCTGTCTTAAAACTATTGAATAAGCCACTGCTTTCATCTAAAACAAGTATAAATAATTGCTTTGTAAAAATTCAGCACCAAATGAAACATGTAGCTAGAGAAAGACCACATTTTAGTCTATTTGTTCATGCATAAAATAATAAAACATTTAAGTTGTAAATGTGTTGATATTTTGTTAATACTATTTCTTTTACATGGAACATCATAAAATAAATGTATATGCACATATATTTATATTCATATGCCTATTTCATGATGATGTTTCTCATGTATGTACACATGAAATAGGGAGGTGTATCTGGATGGCCTAATACAATGCCTGGTGAGTTTTTGAGTAACTACTAAAATAAGTTACAGGACAATCAGCTAAAATAATGTGTTGTCTATTCAAATACTAAATATGTATTTTTATAAATAATGTTTATACAACCCACACGCACATCACTTTACAAAACCGTTATTTTTTTAAATGTTTTTATTGATTTTTTAGAGAGAGAGAGAGGGGAAGGGAGAGGGATAGAGAGATAGAAACATCATCAATCTGAGTATGCTTTCTACCCTTCTGCATGATCCCTGTCCCCTGGTAACCCTACCACTAAACCCTGTGTTTAAGCAGTGCACACTCAGTCCTCTTCTCAGAGCTGGTTCATTTAGAAGAATGCTTTTGCTTTACATCATTCCTTTAAATATATATATTGATTTCAGAGAGGAAGGGTGAGGGAGAGAGAGATAGAAAGATCAATGATGAGAGCAAATCATTGATCAGCTGCCTCTTGCACACCCCACAATGGGGATCAAGCCTGCAACCCAGGTATATGCCCTGACTGGGAATCAAACCATGACCTCCTGGTTCATAGGTGGATGCTCAACCATTGAGCCACACCATTAGGGCCATCATTCCTTAATGGAGAAACTTCTCAGGTAGTATCTCAAAGACATACCAGGGTTTTAACCCTGGGCTATGGATAGAAATGTCTAATAACTAACTGATTATAATTAGTTGTAGGCATTAGTAATTGGATGATTCAAAGAGATGTATGGATTCTACCCTTGTCATTACCAAAGGCAATGAATCATATCTGAATAAGACAGGTCATGGAGTAGGGGTGCTCCTACACCCCACCTCTGCCTCTTCTGCCAGCACTCCCCTTAGTGCTTGATACTGTGCCTTTCACATAGCTGTCCTTCAGTAAAGTTTGCCTAATGAAAGCTTGGACTCTAGATAATCTACTCTGTAAGAATATAACCTCTAATCATATTCGAATCTTCAAGGCATATCCCGATCTCCAGTGAGTATGTAATGCTCAGAACTGCACACTCCTCTGATTCTCCTTAAAAATATTCCTTAGGTGCAGTTCTAATAATAGCATGTAATTAATATCCATTTCAACTCCTGCCATATTTCTGGTTTTGGAATATCTGAACTTTGAAAAAAGTCTTGCTCATCTTTACCTTCTGACAAAAAACTGTTGGCCTAACTTGATGTTTTCATTGTTACCTAATAGAGGCTTAGGCTAAGCACACTTCAGGTAGGCACTTGATGGATAGTTTGGGGAATAATCACCCACTATTTCAGAAGCTGTGATCATGAATATCTTTTATAAATCATTTGGCTTTCAAAAAAAATCTACGTATTTCCAAAGAACAGATTAGAAAATTTTGATTACACCATATGATTAGTAGATAATTATTTTCTGGCTATAATTTTAATACCACCATTTACTATTCAAGTCAGAAAACAGATGAGCAGACATAAGGAAAAATACATATGCACATGCCAATCAAATATCTCTGTTTGACATATTTTGGCATATACACTTCTGGTTTTCATAAAAATAATAAACTGTGAAAATCATCTTTCATATAGCCCTACCAGGAAAGGCTCCAAAGAAGCAAATGCTTATTTAGGCTAAGCTTTAAATAAATGTATGCCTGATGTACTGTCTTAGGCTGCTATAACAAAATACCATAGACTGGGTGGCTTATCTACAACAGAAATTCGTTGCTCATTGTCTGGAGATGGAGAAGTCCAAGATCCAGGCATCAGCATGGTTGTCTGCTAGTGAAGGCTCTCCTGCTGGTTCATTAGCAGGTGCCTTCTCTCTGTGTCCTCGGCTGGTGGAAGGAACAAGGGACGTCCGCAGCCACTTTCATAGGGCACTAAACCCATTCATGATGGCTCCACCCATATGGCTTAAGCACCTCTCAAAGGCCCCTCCTACTAATACCATCACATGGGGATTAGAATTTCAATAAATGAATTGTAAGAGAGACACATTCGGATCACAGCACTTACCAAATTATGTCGTGAAACTAGGACTAAAACCCAGGATTTAACCAACCAACACATTTTATATGTATTTTTGTGTAAAGTTAATTACAAGAGATGAAGGTCAGAAATACCTATCCTGATTAGGAAAATTTCAAGTGCCAATTTATGTAAGTACATAATGTTAGATATTATATGTGTGTGTATGCACGCACAAGCATGCATGTGTTTGGTGTCTATCATGTGGATGAGGGAGAAAATGAAGTGTGGGAATAGGTATGAAAGACACAATTCCTGCCCTAAAAACTCTTTTTTGCCTTAGAAGCAGTTAAATAAGAAAAACTTATCTTCACTTCTGTGTAAGTGATTTTGATTAATATTTGCTTAAGCACTGAAATAGAGAAACTGTCATCTTATGAAAAATTCAGTTGCCTTCAGTGCAACTCAGCAGTTCTTTTACCCATACCTAATTGACTTCCTACTGCATTTCCTACCAGAGTAACTTCAAGTTTCCTCTAATCTTCTCAAATGGCCTGATCTACCCATTTTCCTTCCCTCCAAGCAGACAACACCTGCATTGACTTTATTTAGATTAAGATAATCAGATAAGAGTTCCGTTCACTATCTTTCCCTTCCACCAAGATTATCTCTGAATTATCACCCATGAATGTCTATAGTTCCTCTTGCACGAGGAGAAGCATGTTCTGCTGATAACAGTCCTGGGCCAGTGGTTCTGCATGTGGTCCTTCCTGTCCCTGAGTGGTTTCTCTGCCTTTCTCTGCCCTGCTCTGAGTTGCAGAAGACTAGCCTCTTGTGCCTACATCACTCAGCCACTCCCATATTCTGGTTTTCAGTTGGGTTTGGACAATGGCAAGCAGTGGAAGGAAATCAGAGGGTGGGAGGAAGAAGGTATCAGGCAATTTATTTCCCCATCCTTGTCCTTTGCCCCATGGCCCTTTCCTGCTTCGATGCATATATGTTCTGGCTCAGCTCTCACCTGAACATCTCTAAACCGTTTATTCCCTCCCTTGCCCTCTCCAGTCATAGGGACTTCCTGCTGTTACAAGTCCCTGGGCACCTCACCAATTCTTCCTGTTCCTTTAATCCCGTTCTCACCTCTAGATAATCCACGCCTTTTAAGTAACCATTTTGAACACGCCATCTGCATCCAGGTGGCCCCTTGACTGATGCAAGCTACTTTCACCTTCTTTAGGTCCAACCTGCAACTGTCTCTTTTTACCTTGCTCACAATTTTACTTTTTTTTTTCTTTCACTCATTTGTAAATATGCTCAAATTTTATCAATATTGGGGCACCCTCTCTCTCTTCCTTCTTACTCTTTCAAGGTGTTGCCCTGTGGTAAACTTGCAACCCTTTCTTCAGAGTTGTCCACAAACATTTAAATGTGGTGTCTGCTTCCCTAACTGTTCTAATAGAATTATGTCTTATTTCTTACTAATATGGAACAAAGTGAAGAAAACATAAATGCCCAGCTTAACAAATTGATGGGGAAAACCTCCTTTAACTCCTAGAACACAGCAGATCCCCAGAAGCTTCCTACACGGGCTTTCCTGATCGTACGCCCCTCCTACTTCCTGCATAAATAACTATCCCTCTTTACTTTAGAGTTTTACTACCTAAATGTTCATCAGGAAAAAAAAAAAGTCAATTTTGTTGTTTTTGAATTTTATATATGAAATCATAATGCTAATTTTCTTACTGTGTTGGCTTCTTTTCCTTAACATTATGCTTTTAAGATCCAGAAGTGTTTCTGTATGCCTATGGAGTCTATTTTCATTGCTGTTTAGGACTCCATCATATGAATATACTATTATTTATTTTACAGTTGTTTTCAGTTTTGAACCATGCACTATCAACTTTCGAGTGCATGGATCCTAATGAACATAAGCAAGCATTTCTATGGGGTTTATGCTTAGGCATAAAATAGGCTGGGTCATATTATGTCTGTCTTCCAGGTCTACTAGATATGGCCAATTGTTTTCCAAAGTGAACTTAACAGTTCACTCTTCCACCAGCAAATTGTGAAAATCCCTGTTGATTTATATTTTTGTCAACACTATTAGCACACACTATTGGATTTTTGCCATTTTATTTGTTGATGTGTTACATCTTATTGTGACTTTAGGTTGCATTTACCCTATTTTCCGGCGTATAAGACGACTTTTTAACCCAGGAAAGTCTTCTATATGCCCAGTCGTCTTATACGCTGGAAAATACGGTATTTCCTTGATTGCTGGTAAGATTAAGCATATCTTGAAGTGCTTTTTAATTTTTTGGCCCATTTTCCCTTTTTTTTTTGCCCTTTTCTTGTTGCATTTTGAGAATTTTTAATATATTCAGAATATGAGCCCTTAGTCGGGTGGCACAGTTGATTGGAGCATCATCCCCTACACCAATAAGGTTGAGGGTTTGATTCCCAGTCAAGGCAAATACCTAGATTGTGGGTTCCATCCCTGGTCAGGGCATGTATGAGAAGCAACTGATTAATGTTTCCCTCAGATCAATGTTTTTCTTTCATTTCTTTCTCTCTCTCTCTCTCTCTTTCTCCCCCTTCTTTTTTTAAAAAAAAATCAATAAAAAAACATATCCTTGGGTGAGGATGAAAATATATGTATATGGTGTCCCCCCCAAAATGTATACACACAGTTTGAATAATTATAAAGGCAATGTTTATTAAACTACATTTCATTTTATCAGCTGTTAAAGTACGTATATATATATATATATATTTTGAGGAACACCCTGTATATATTCAGAATATGAGATCTTAGTAGTTACACGCATTTGCAAATATATTCTTCTTATTCATAGATTGCCCCTTTTACTCTTTAAGTACAATTCATTGATGAACATGAATTCTTAATTTTAATGTAGTCCATTTGTCAATTTTTCTGTTTTTGCTTAATTCTTACTGTCTTAATAAACCAGTTTCTACTCCCAGATGCTTATTGAGAGACTACTATTATATTCTTGAACTTTTATTTGATGCTCTTCACATTAGGTCTAAAGTTCCTCTAAAATTGATTGTGTATGTGTGTGTATTAGGTGAGATAGGGGTTTATTTAATTTTGTGTTTTGCTTATGGATAACTAGTTTTGCAAAAATATTTATTTAAAAGATTATTTCCCCTCAATGTTTTATAAAACTACCATTGCTAAATATCAAAATTCATATTTCTGTGGTGTGGTTCTGAGCTTCTATTCTGCTCCATTCATACCTTTGTGTATCCTTTTACTAATACTACCTGCTCTGAATTACTGTGTCTTGGTAGTTATTTTTGAAATGGTAGAGAAAGTCCTATAACCTTGATCTTTTCTTCAAGCTGTCCCTGGTCTCAGATATTTTTGGCCCTTTGTATTTCCACACAAATTTTAAAATTTGCTTTCAAGTTCCTAAAAATAATAAAGCAACTATTTGTATTTTGATACGAATTGCAATAACTCTATATGTCAATTTGGAGAGAGTTGATACAATTCCAATATTGAATTGTTCAACCCCAGAACAAAAAAAGTGAAACACTTTGTGAATTTGTGTATTAGATTTGCACAGGGCCATGCTGATCTCTGCATTGTTCTAATACAGATTTGTTGCAATTGGAGAATAGGAATGGGTTAGTTAGAATTAGAGTTAGTCATCAAAATATGGGCTGTTTGAGCCCAGCCAGTGTTGCTCAGTGGTTGAGCATCCACCTGTGAACCCAGAGGTCACAGTTTGATCCCCAGTAAAGGATGTGCAGGAGGCAGCCTATCAATGAGTCTCTTTCATCATTGATGTTTCTATCTCTCTCTCCTTCTCCCTTCCTTTCTCTGAAATCAATAAAAAAAAAACATACTTTAAAAAATGGGCTGCTTGGATTTGAGTTTTTAGAGGTGATTGGTGAGGAAAAGGTCAGAGGTATAACCAGGGGAGTAGGTAGCTGAAAGGTGGTGGAAGAAACACTTATTAGAGATGAGAAGTCTGAGCCAGTGAGAGTATAGGACCGGTACTCCAGGTACCATTTTTTAGTTATAGAATCAGGATAATAGTACCTACCACTGAGTATCATTGTTAGGTTTAAATAATGGGGATAATCCATATTATAAACACTAAAAACAGTGTGTGGGATATTGTAGGTGTTCACTAAATGCTGGCTACTATTTTTTGTAACTTTTATTAATTTCCTCTTTTGTAATTAAGGAGGACTTGTTTCTCAGAAAGCTTCCTGAGCTTGTGCTACTGAAATTTAGGCTTTCTCCTCTGAGCATGAGCTAGACAGCATTTGAAAAGGGGCAAGTGAGACACATGGATATAACTATATGTTTTAAGATATATATTTAGGCAATAAATTTAGAGGTAGAATAAGACACAGCAACTGAAGATATGTGTTAGACAAGTATGGGCTCCTTCAGTGAGCCATAAATAACATTAGTTCAAAAATATTGAACTAAAAACTATAAAATAGCACATAGCAAGTTGTTTCATTGTCAATGTATTACAAAATGTCTCTTTAGATGCCATGTTATAAAATAATCATAATCTGTGTAAACAGGTCAGTGCTAGTGTTTATTCTTCATGCAATTTCAATCTTTCCAAAAGACAAAACAAAAAGATAAGACAAAAAGACAAAAATCAAAACTTCAACTCCTCTGAACACCTCAATAAAAGACTAATAATAGACAGATGATGTGATTTCACTTCATCGTTATTCCACTTTCTAAACATTCTGATTTCAGGAAAAATTAGCATATAATTCACACAGAGCAGTTCTTAGAATGATGATCTAAGAGACAGACGTGCTGGTTAAATGTACACCAATGTAATGGCATACAGCCTTCTTAGAAGCATCACATTTATAGCATAAATATAGTGCAGCTTCAGAAAAACCCCTAAGAATGACATAGAAAGACAGACATTCTACGTCCTATCAGTGCAAATACGAAAAGAACTAGTGGAAGTGAAGACCTAAAAATATTACCTATTATCTACCCAGAAGAAATACAGGTGGGGAGTTGGATAGGGACCACCAATGTTAAATCCTTTCCACTGTGCAAATAGCAAAATCTTAGAGCCGCATGTCTTAAAGTACATAACTCAAACTTCCCTAGTCATTCCCAAGATCACCAGGGGGAAAAGTAGCCACTGTGAAAATTGTTAAATTGGGAACCAAGTTGCGGACATTAAGGCAAATATTTTGGAATTAAATTCTGCAGGAGGATGCAGGCATGACAAATTTGGTGGTTAATCATTTGCTGGTGTGAATGCTTAGTCTGGACTTGCCTTCCTGAGCACATTCAGGAGACCACCCCTGAAGCAGATAGCAGCCCGGCCCGTGGTAAATATTAGGGCCTTACCACACAACGGGGAGAAAGTAAGTCCTTAAATGGCCTTCTCACCCACAAGTACACTAATATCAGTACATTGCCCTCAATTCCCTGGCAAGGGCATGTTTGAACCTCATTTAGATATGTAATTGCTTTCTTTGTTACTTATTTCTTAGAGCTTGCAGATTGGTGAGTAGCATGTGACTAAATGCTTGATCCTTGTCTGAGTTATCCAAACATTCTCGGTCCCTTCTGACCTTGTTTCTTTCTTATTCATTCACTCACCAAATCTTTATTAGGCACCACCGATGTACTAGGTACTAATGTTGGCTGTTATCTGTGTTGATGAATAAAATAGATATTCTCCATGATTGTATAGAATTAATAGTTCTGGGATAATTATTCCGTTCCTGTAGCTTCCTGCTCTCTCATTCTCCTTAGCAGTATATCCCATGACACTTATCATTACTTGGCAAACAGTAAATGTTTCTGTAAATGTGTGTTCATCAGGAAATTAAAATAAGAGGTTGAAAGGGCATTTGGAGCTCAGAAATGAGAAGAAAGTTTAAATTATTTTCCTAAAGCAAGTGTTTACTTCTACATCTTCTTTTGTTTTTTAATCATTCTCTGAGGCTCGGAAACTGCTGTGGCTGCAAGAACACTCCCACGGGGGTGGTCATCTATTCTGCATTAGGGATGCCAGTGCTGTGCCCATTAGTGTGGAGGCCCATGTGCTGACTGTGCTCAGAGAGGGAAAAGCAAACTGAAGTGAGTGTGATTAGGAGTTATTAATTTATTATTAGGACAAAATAGTCTTGTTATTTCTGCTGCTTGCTGCATGGATCTGATAGCAAGAGTCCAAGCACCCATCACTTCTTCTCCCAATGACCCTTAATCTGACTTTAGGTTTGTTCATCTTCTAACATTTATTGATTGCATTTTAAAACAAATTAATTTTGGTTAAGCAAGCAATTTTCATGAATAGAAAAATAATTGCAGTATAGTGATTTTATCTGTGGGCTATGCGAATTACTTTGTCTTTGGAATGAGTTTATTGATAGGGTCTTCTGACTATAGTACTATATATTGCACTCAGGTCTAATATATTTTAAAAAGTAAAAAATATTTTATTTATTTATTATTATGTTTTAACTAGAGGCCTAGTGCACAAAATTCATGCACGGGGAGGGTGGGGTGTCCCTCAGCCCGGCCTGTACCCTCTCCAATCTGGGACCTCTCGGGGGATGTCTGACTGCCGGATGTCCCACAGGGATTGGGCCTAAACCAGCAGTTGGACATCCCTCTCACAATCCAGGACCGCTAGCTCCTAACCTCTCACCTGCCTGCCTGCCTGATTGCCCCTAACCGCCTCTGCCTGCTGGCCTGAACGCCCCCTAACTGCTCCCCTGCTGGCCTGATCACTGCCTAACTGCCTCTGCCTGATGGCCTGATCACCCCCAACTGACCTTCCCTGCCAGCCTGATCGCCCCCTAACTGCTCTTCCCTGCTGGCCTGATCTCGACCCTAACTGCTTGCTACCCCACGCTGGCCTGATCTTGCCCCTAACTGCTTGCTCCCCTGCCAGCCTGATCACCCCTAACTGCTTGCTGCCCTGCCGGCCTGATTGCCCCTAACTGACTCTGCCTCGGCCCCCGCCACCATGGCTTTGTCCAGAAGGAAGTTGGACGACCAGAAGATGTCTAGTCGGCCCAGTCTAATTAGCATATTACCCTTTTATTAGTATAGATCCTCAACAGAGGATATTTTTCCCATTGATTTTTAGAGAAAGTGGAGAAGGAGAGGGAAAGACAGAGAGAGACAAACATCAATGTGATAGAGACACATCGACTGGTTTCCTCACTCATGCACCCTGAACGGAGCCAGGGATTGAGCCTGCAACCAAGGCACCCTGCAACTGAGACAGGTACCCTTGACTGGAATGGAAACTGGGAGCCTTCAGTCCAAAGGCCAATGCTCTATCCACTAAGCCAAACCGGCTAGGGTGCAAAAATATTTTAAATGGCTGTCTTTTATAATACGTACATATACTCTGAGTGGTCAGATTATTATGATCTCTGAATGCATAATAATCTGGCCACTCAGTATATATATATATATATATATATATATATATATATATATATATAGCCTGGTGCATGAATTCGTGCATGGGTGGGGTCCGGCCAGCCTGGCCAGGGGGAGGGGACATGGGCAGTTGGCCAGCCTGCCTGCTGGTCGAACTCCTGGTCAAGGGGACAATTTGCATATTAGCCTTTTATTATATAGGCTATACACTGAGTGGCCAGATTATTATGCACTCATAGATCATAATAATCTGGCCACTCAGTGTATATCTCCTATATAATAAAAGACTAATATGGAAGTTAACAGAACAGAGGAACTATTGATTGCTATGAGGCGCACTGACTACCAAGGGGCAGGTGCTCAATGCAGGAGCTGCCCCCTAGTGGTCAGTGCGCTCCCACAGGGGGAGCACCACTCAGCCAGAAGCCAGGCTCAAGGCAGGCAAGCACAAAGGCAGTGACAGGAGCCTCTCCCGCCTCCGTGGCATTGCTAAGGACAAGATTAGCCTTGAAGTTGAGACAAGTTCAGTTAAGCTTGGAAAAGATGAGAGCACTCTCTGGAGAGTTTGAGAATGTAAGGAGTTTATTTACTGTGTAAAAGGAGTCCCAGATATGCAGGATATAGAGTAGGAATAAAAGGAAACAGAGAAATAGAACAAATTAGTCGATGAGAATTTGTTAAAGATAGAAGAATAAAGCCACTTACAATTTCACAGAACCACAGAACCAAAAATGACTGGAGCATGAGGCTCAGTGGGAATATCTAGCTTCAATTTCCCAAATAGAAGTCTGTCACATATTAGGCCCTTTATAAATATTCATTTCATAGATAAATAGTTTCAACTCAATTGTAATGTCAACCCTGACAGTGACAGATCATGACTTTTGACTATGGCCCAAATACAGTGCAAGTAAAATGATGTAAAATGCTAATAGTGCCTGGCACAGAAAGTTCCAATTAGTGTTGGTGATTAGTATTATAGCCATTTTTTATCATTATTAGTGTTACTAGTATTCTTCCCTTGGTCTGGAAAAAAAGTAATGTTCTCCCATGGAAAATATGGTCTCTGTTTTTCTTTGATTTTGTTCTTCACATTTTTTTGTTTTGTTAATCCTCACCAGAGGATATTTTTTCCATTGATTTTTAGTGAGAGTAGAAGGGAGGGAGAGGGAGAGAGAAAGAGAGAGAGAGAGAAAGAGAGGACATGGGCAGTTGGCCAGCCTGCCTGCTGGTCGAACTCCTGGTCAAGGGGACAATTTGCATATTAGCCTTTTATTATATAGGGTATACAATGAGTGGCCAGATTATTATGCATTCATAGATCATAATAATCTGGCCACTCAGTGTATATCTCCTATATAATAAAAGATTAATATGGAAGTCGACAGATCGGAGGAACTACTGGTCGCTATGAGGTGCACTGACTACCAAGGGGGGAGAGAGAGAGAGAGAGAGAGAGAGAGAGAGAGAGAGAGAGAGAGAGAGAGAAACAGAGAAATAGAGAGAGAGATGTAAGAGATATACATTGATTGGTTGCCTCCTATACCCTCACCGACCAGGGCTGGGAAATAAACCTGAAACCTAGATATGTGCCCTTGACTGTGAATTGAAACTGAGACCCTTTGGTGTGGGGGGAGATGCTCTACCATTGAGCCACACTGGCCAAGACTGTTCACTTTTAGAGTTTTCCTCATACAGATCTTGCATATATTTTGTTAGATTTATACCTAAGTATTTCATTTTGAGGGGCTAGATAATGTAAATGATATTTTATTTTCAAATTCCACCTATTCATTGTTGGATATGAGAAATCAGTTCATTTTTCTATATAAACCTTATATCCCACAACCTTGCTATAATCACTTATGAGTTACAGGAGTTTTTTTGTGAATTCTTTTGAATTTTCTATATGGATTATCATGTCACCTGTAAACAAAGACAGTTTTATTCTTCCCAATCTGTATGCTTTATATTTTCTTTTTTATTTTATTGTATCAGCAAAGACCTCTACTATAATCTTAAACGAGTGGTAAAAAGGGACATCCTTGTCTTGTACCTGTTCGTAGTGGGAAAGCTTCAAGATTCTCACCATTAAGTATAATTTAACTGTAGGCTTTTAGGCTTTTTGAAGATAGCCTTTGTGAAGTTGAGAAAGTTTCCCTCTATTTTACTTAGATTTTTTGAACACTTACTATGTACCAGACACTGAATTCAATACTGTTTTACTTCAAACCTATGATTTTGGTAATATTATTTACCTTTTACAATCATTTTGTGATATTCAACCACTTTAAAAAGGCAACGGAGTTAATATTCTGACATGGCAAGTTGCCAAATGATGCTTTCTTCATATCACAGTAGTCTCTGTGTCTGGTCTTACCTTATAATTCTTTATTTTCTGCTTTTATTCTTCTGTATCCTCCCACTAGAATAGTAAAAAATACTAGGGCAATTTTGTTCGCTATTTAATCCCCAGTGTCCAAAATTGTGGCTGGCCCATAATAGTTGCTGAATGAATAAATTAACTAGCAGGTTGCATGTGAGTTCAGGCAGCCAATTCTGGTGCCTAAGCTCATGAAAGAGTTTCACTGAATGCTCTCATCCTATGGACCAAAGGTGAACAGGTAACTGCCTTTCATGGGTTCCTATGGCTAAAGGTATGGGGGAAGATGGATGGGGCCCCATTGTAGAGCCACAATTCTGGCTTCGACAACATAGAATTACACCTAACTATCAGTATCATTGATTAAATCAGACTGTAAGGATTTAATGAAGAAAGAAAATCTGAAATAAATTTTAAAGATCCCTTTACCTATTTACAAATGAGTTCAATTTAAAATCAGAGAACAAAGAGACTTTTGCTGTTACTCTCAACTTGTTGGCTGCTGTATGTCATCATTACTCCTGAGATCTTTCTATTATTTCAAAATCTGAAGTTAAAATTAGTAAGGGGATTTGAGTCTCTTATATTTCCCAGCTGGATTTTTTTAAAATCTGAATGATTTGCATGTACACATTCAGGGTTTTAGTTCTGTATTTTTAATGCCAGTTATGAAAAGATCAAGTTACCGCACGTAAGTTAATAAGTAGAGTTACAACAACAGGGCATTTGTGGCATTTCAAATAAATCAGAGGCAAAAGTAATTATATTTAGTTAGATTCAAACTATGTGGCTGTTTAGAGTGAGTTATGTAGTCCTTATCCAAGGTCAGTATAGATATCTCCCCATTTGTGTATTACTGGATGACACTTTTACATTCATAATTAGCTATGTTCTATTATAAGCAATTGCTGCCAGCTGATACTATACAGATAAGTTTGTTTAGAGCTGGTCCTATAGCGAAAAGATTCAAGAAATCACCCATATTAGTTTTGAAAAATAATACAGTCCCTGAAAGACATATATGGGAAGGAGAAAGGCATTGATAAAACTAGAATATGTCATTCATATTACTTATGTGCTTCTCCAGACAGTTATCCACGGAAACTACTTGACAAACTTAAAATCTGATAATATAATTCAAATTTATCCTATTTAAAATAAAACACCCAAAACACTTACTCTCTTCACATAGCAAGCCAAAAGGACATCTCTTTTGTTTCCCACCATAGCAAATGCCAATTACTGAGGACTTATTTGCCAATGACTTAGTAATGCTATTTCTTATCTTCATTACAAACATACAAATTGCAATAATTTTGGCTATTAAGAGGAAGCTAAGGGTTTGGAAACCTGGTTTGTCAGACTCCAAGGCATATATTCTACTTAATATTCACTTAAATGCAGATTGAATAGCATATGATTAGTAAAGTATGTGAGTGTTTTCAAAACGAAGGTCTGCTTCTTGGTCACCTAAAAGATATAGTGAATGTCTTTTGATGACGATGAACTTCATGTCAAGCATTTGGGATTTTTTTCTAAAAATTAACATGCATTCTCTTTTTATACTGTTAAGCTATATTTTAGTATATCTCTTTAATAATCATAACTGGAAAAATTAAGAGTAGGGGTTGTCTTTCATGAAAAAGTAAAAAAAAAAACACACAACTATATTCAGTCGCTTGGGGAGGAGAATGTGGATTATTCTGTTACCAGCACAGCCAATTTTTCCATTCATTCTGGATATTCAGTGCCAATAGCAACAAGACACTATACCAGAGAAGAATGTTGGTAGTACTATATAATAAAAGCATAATATGCTAAGTGTCCGGTCGACTGGTGGGCCGTTCAACTAATCAAAGCGTAATATGCTAATGATATGCTAAGGCTGCTCAACCGCTTGCTATGACATGCACTGACCACCAGGGAGAAGATGCTCCTACCGGTAGGTGAGCTTGCTGTTGGGGTCTGGATGATCGGGATTGAATGAGATGGGCGGGACACACCCTGGAGTCCTCCCACAGTCCCTCCTGGGCCCCAGTCATGCACCGGTGGGGTCTCTCGGCCTGGCCTGCACCCTCTTGCAATCCGGGATTCCTCGGGGGATGTTGGAGAGTCAGTTTCAGCCTGATCCCACAGGCCAGGCCGAGGGACTCCACTGGTGCACAAATTCATGCACTGGGCCTCGAGTCTAATATAAGCTGTCTCATCAAGAGACCCCTATAACCTTATGAAAGTATAACCATGCTTTTGGGTAAAATCTGAGCAATACTAATTTCAACATTTAAATAAGTATTCTTTTTCAAAGTACTGTGGCTTAGTATAGTAAAATTTTTATAGTCTTTGGAGCTAGATTTTTAGTCTTTGGACCTGAGATCCAATCACCTGTCTGTTATTCTTTCTTTTATAAGATCAACTGAGATAAATTGTTTAACTGCCTTAGGCCTTCATAACAGTTATAGAACTTAACTGTTGTGATCATTAAATGAGATAAGGTATATAGAAACCCTGGTAAATAATGGATGCTACCATTATAGTAATTGAGACAGAACTTTATTTATTTTTTTAAATTTCTTTATTGATTAAGGTATTATATATTTGTCTTCATCCCACCATTCCCATCCCAAACCCCTCCCCACGCATGCCCCCACCCCTCTGTTGTCTGTGACCACTGGTTAGGCTTATATGCATGCATACAAGTCCTTTGGTTGATCTCTCCCCCTTACCCCCACCCTCCCCTACCTTCCCTCTGAGGTTTGACAGTCTGATCAATGCTTCCCTGTCTCCGAGACAGAACTTTAGATACATCCCAGTTAAAATCTTTTAATTTTTCTGGCAAAGAACAGTGAGAACTGGAGAGTTTCTTGGCATGGCCTAGGACCCATGACCATGACTCCTGATCCCTACTAGTTCAATGCTGAATATTTTGTGTAAAAAAAAAGAAATACCTGATGGAGATAGTATGCCTTTAACTGGGGCCAGGTTCTGTTTTCTCCTTTCTGCCCTCCCTGCCTGTCCATCTTTTCACTCTCCCCGTCCCCATCAGATCATTACACAGAACATTGAAAGTTGTATCAGACATTATCAAGGGAATGTGTGTGCTAGAGTGATTTTTTTTAATGTACAAATTAATGAGTGACTCACAGGTAGAAAAATAGCTGGAATTAGCTTGCCTCTAACTTGGTAAATCCTGCCTTTTTATCTGCCTTCTAGATTTTGTGTTAATAAGAACAGGCTGGTTCAGAACACCATTAACTGCAGAGGTAATTCACAGCCACACATTATCACTTAGATCTTTCTTCTGCTTCACAGCCCAGGAATGGCAGTCAGCTAATAATAAAGAACTCTGGATCATTTGGAAATGTCTATATAACCTTGATCTCTTCTATCTCAGGGAGATATTATCACTCTATTGTCCCTGAATGCACACTCAATTTCAGACAGTTTGACTCCTGGGGATTTGGGGAGGTCATGGCACTGGGGGGAGCCATTCTTTCAGAAATAAAGTTTCTTATCTTCAGACCTCTTGCTTCCATCATTAGGAAGCAGAAACCCTGACACTTCCACAGTGGAGTCTATTAGGTGCTGCCTTTTCTGTAGATTTCATTAAATATATCCTTTCTTTTTTGGACTTCCTTTTGATCATCCTGATCCATATCTTTTTTTTGTTTTGTTTTTTTTGTTCCTGTAATATTCATAGCAAGGCTTCAAGCCAGGCTCATCATGTCATGATAGATTTTGTTACAACATGGATATGATGAAAAGTGATGTTCCAAAATTCTGAATCAATATACTGCATCTAGACTTGATTACTAAAGTTGAATTAGATAACTAAGGCTAATCTTACATCTAAAACGCTAATATAAATGGAAGCTCTAATGAATAATAATGTTGCCAAATCAGAAATTTTTTTTCTGAATATACTATTACATTTTGTTATTTATTTACTTATTTATTTATAACAAATATTAAGATGTAACTAAGATTTATATTTCAGACATGCCTTGGTCCTTTAACTAACTATTCATTGTTTAAAAGAATATGATAAGAAGACATTAACATAGGTGTCTTTATTGTGTTTACGGATATTGGGACCAATGAAGCTAATTTTTTAATACGCTTTATAGAAATTTTGGAAAAAAATACATCCGATGTTAAAAGAAAAAAATGGAAGAAAATAGTTTTAAGAAGCTCACATTTTATTTAGATGAATGGCATGCCATGGTAACAAAACAAAGAGAATAGAGTTTACTTCCATACCTATCCTAATACTCATATATCAAGTGATTTGGCACTCCACATAAAAACCACAGGCCACCCATCTGCAAAATACATTTCTCCATTATATCTGGAAGCTTGGTTTCATTATATTTAATACAGAGCTATAGAACTATTTTTTTATGGAAACTCCTTAGTTTGAGTTCAGTAACACATATTGTGTGCAAAAAAAGTCTATCAAAAAGTAAACTGAATTAAGTAAAAAAAAGTAAAACATGTTTTACCTATTGACATAATAGAATGCTATACAACATTATGAATGAAAAAGAGCCTGGATTTTAAAACTCAACTTTGCCACTAAGAATTTGGTGACCTGGGAAATAATTACCTAACTCCTCTCTATATCTTTTTCTTTTAAAATGAGGGTCGCCTGGCTGGTATGGCTCAGTGGTTGAACGTCGACCTATGAACCAGGAAGTCACGGTTCAATTCCCAGTCAGGGCATGTGCCTGGATTTCAGGCTCCATCCCTAGTGTGGGTCTTGAAGGAAGCGGCCAATCAATGACTCTCTCCCATCATTGATGTTTCTATCTCCCCGTCTCCTTTTCTCTCTGAAATCAATAAAGAATATATTTTAAAAATAAAAAAATGAAGGTAACCAAATATTACTTTTATCTATAACTATGTTTTACTAATTGCTTTTTCGCTGTAGTGTTAAAGAAAATAAAGTTTATTTCTCAAGATTTGGAGCAGATAAACTGAGGACTTCAGCAGGCATCTATTGACTTTGGCATGCAAGAGTCCCATATCCTCCTTCTATAAATTTGGCCCAATGTGCAAGCACTGATTATAGGGATCTGGGTAATGTGGCATGGGTCCATGTCCTGTCCTCTTTTATGAGTACCCTCTCCATTCAAATATTTATTTTATAAAAGGGAGAAATATAAAGGTAGTTTATCTCAATGATCAGAGACTTCAGTGTCCACACATGACAAAGAATAAAGACTTTATATAATTAGCCCAAGAAAGTTACTAAACAAACAACAACAATAAAATGCAGAGAAAATCCTGGGGTAATATCTTATTACTAAAGTTTTCACTTCATTTTGTTTAAAATGTCAAATTTTTAACAAAAAAATAGAATACACACGAAGTATGGCCCATACATGAGATGAAAAGCATCAGAGAAACTATTCATAAAGAAACCCAGACATTGGAATTGCTAGACAAACATTTGAAATCATTCATTTTAAGTATGTTCAAAGAACTAAAGGGAGACATTTCTAAAGAATTAAAGGAAAATAAGAGAATAATTTCTTACCAAATGAAGAATACCCATAAAGATATAGAGATTATTTAAAATAACTAAAAAGGACTAGATAGAAATTCTGAATAACTGAAATGAAACTCACTAGAGGCATTCAAAATCAGCTTTGAACTGAGAGAAAAGAGAATCGATGAATTTGATGATAGGTCAATTTCATTTGTCCAATCTGATAAACTAAAAGATAAAAAGATGAAAAAAATGAATTTCTCAGAGACCTATAGGAGAACATCAGTTGTACCAACATATGCATAATGAGAGTCTTAGAAGAAAAAAGGGCAAAAGAATACTTGACTAAATAATGGCCAAAAATGTTTCAAATTTTATGAAAATTATTGATTTACATATCCAAGAAGCTCAACAAACTCGAATAGCATAATCAGAAACAACAAAGTTAGACTGTTAGCCAAATCCAAAGAGAATCTTGAAAGCACTAAGGTATAAAGAACAAAATGGTTATTATATAAAAGAAAAATACAATAACCACAATTTAATAACTTAATGTGCTCAATGGCAAAATGAAGGGCAGAGAAAAAAATCAGAAACTAGAGAGAGAACCACAGAAGTTACCCAGTTTAAAAAAAGAAAAAGGAGAGAAACTAAACTAAAAAAAAAAAAAAAAATTAACAAAGCCTCAGGGACATATGGGACTATAAAAAAAGAAATAACAGAAACAACATACCTTGGAGTTGTGGAAGTAGAGGAGGAAGAGGGCAGGGCTGAAAACCATGCACTTTACAGAATGGTCCTGCCACCTGGGTACCCACCTGGCCCCATACCCAGTTATGTCGACATTATTGACTATATTCCCAATGTTGCAAACTGCATCTATGTGGCTATTTTGCAACTACCAATGAGTATTGTTTAATCCCTTTACTTCTTCACTCTGACCTCTAACTCCCTCCCCTTTGACACCTGTCAGTCTGTTCTCTGTATCTATGAGGCTGTTCCTATTTTGTTTGTTTATTTTGTTCATTAGATTCCACATATAAGTGAAATCATATGGCATTTGTCTTTCTCTGACTGGCTTATTTCACAGGTAGAGTTTTTTTTTAAAATAGGGCAGTTCTGAAAAAGCTCAAAAAAGTATTTCCCAAAACCTTCCCAAATTTGGGTGGAGAAACATACACATAAAGATTTGAGATGAGCAACCCCAAACAGGATAAATTCAAAGAACTACATGCTAAGACAATCTTAATTAAATTTCTAAAAACAAAAACTAAAAAAATGTTGAAAGCAGTCAGAAAAAATTGACACCTTACCTAGAGAGAAAATAACAATTAGAATGGCATCAGAACTCTTATTAGAAATGATGAAGACCCAAAAAAACATTTTTTAAGTCCTGAAAGAAGAGAAATCTAAACCCAGAATTCTACATCAGCGAAAATATCCTTTAGAAATAAAGGGGGAAATCAAGACATTTTCAGATGAAGGAAACTAATAAAGTTTGTCACCAACTGGCGTTACTTAAATGAATGGCCAAAATAATGTCATTTTCAACAGAAAGAAAACAATAGAAGAAACCTGGGAAGATTGGGACAGATATTACCTAATTTCTTCACTTCATAGTTACTATTTTTTTTTCTTGTAATGAATAGGCAATCTGTTGGGAGATATTTTAAGGTCATACACATATCCCACTCCCCATCAAAGCCCTCCATCCAGATTTTGTATCCATTGATTCTTCTTCATGAACCAATCTAAATTATGATGGTTTGAAAATGATTGTTTTACAACTTCAGCACTTCCTCCACATTTAACAGCTGAAATTTCTCTCCAAATTATTTCTTTGGTTATATGTCTATTTAATATCAACATGGGCATGTGAATTCCTATGTTTTTAATAATTTATAATTAATTATATTCTTTAGTTGTTTTGTGCACAAAGCACCTCAGTTTTAGCCAGTTGAAGACATTTTGGACTCGTGTCCTTATGACATGCCCCTCTATTTTATTAGGCAGTTTTCATTTCTTACATAACAAGGTATGCCCAGTTCATCTTATTCCTTCCCTGTCCCAGCCCTGGAATATATCATTTCTCTGCAAGCTCTAGTTCTTTTTAGCAAGAAATAGTACCAGAAACCAAGTTCTTGGCATTGGGTATGCTCATTGTCACTGATGTATCTTTGGTTATAATTCATTTGAGTGGAAATAGCTAGGAGCTATATGCACATGACCAAATATATCCACATAAACACATTTGTGTATGTATACATACACACATTAATAAAACTATGGATATTCACATGCAATTACATATATATGTTTTAATGATACCTCTAATTCTAATTCATTGTCACAGGTTTTTTTTCTTGTCTTCCTTCTTCCACATTTTTATCTTCCTTTTTCTACAGTGAGAACCTGGTTCATAACAGCATCAATATCTATATTTATTTGCTCATACTCCTATAATATGTCTAAAATAGATTCTGAATAGCTTCACCCATACATGACTATATAGATATTCTCTTTCTATGTGTAAGTCAAACTTAAAAACTAACAATTTTTTTTCAGGACTTTATCCATTAGAGTGTTTTCAGCTACAAGTAAGAGAAAACCCTGATTCAAGCTATCTTTAAAGTAACAAAGTTTGCCCTAGCTGATGTGGCTTCATTGGTTGAACATCATCCCATCACCAAAAGGTCACCGGTTCTATTTTGAGTCAGAGCACATGCCCAGGGTGTGGGTTCATCCCCGGTTGGGGTGCGCATGGGAGACAGCCAATCAGTGTTTCTCTTTCACATCAATGTTTCTCCCTCTCCCATCTCAAAATCAATAAAAACTTATTTTTTAAAAAGAACAAAAAATTAAAGTAACAAAGTTTGTTATTCACTTATTAATTTGAGAAATATTGAGTACCTGTTATGTACCAGCTACTGATCTAGGCTATTGAGACATAGCTTTGAACAAAGCAGTGTTCCTGTTTCATAGAGCTTATGTTCTAGGAAGGTTGTAGACAATGAATAAATAACCAAATGAATCTGATCTTCTATTATGTAATAGAAAGCCCATTGTAGGGGCAGTGCTCCAGAGTTGGTATGAGCTGTCAGCTATGTCTCCACTTCCTTTGACGTGCCCTGTTTTCCTTGATATTGGCTTTATATTCAGGTAGGGAGCAAGATGGATACAACAGTGCTTGACACCTATTCTTCCAGAGAAAAAGATCAACCATTCCTTCTTGTTGCTCTAATTTCAGAGAGAGAGAACTTTCCCTAGATCCCTTAGTGGACTTTTCTTCACTTTTAACCCATAAAATTTGGTTCACACATTCATATGAGAACAAATTATTAGCAAGGAAAAACAAAACAAATAAATTACTATGATTGACTCAGAAAAATAATCTGGGAAGGAATGGATGTTGGTGAATCAACAGCAATGCCCACTACAATGGCTTTATGGTAATAGATGAGTAATAATTAGATTTTAAATGTAAATATGGTTTGTTTTCAATGAATGTTTTTTTTTCTTATATTTTATATATTTTAGAAGCTCCTGAATAGAAAATAACCAAATAAAAACACTCAGAGGATTTCATTACCCCTCTTTTTATTCACAATAAGCAAACACCAAACAGATCTCTTTGAGAAGCTTGCTTGTGTCTTATTTTATTACAATCTTCCTGAGTAATTTTCCTTCCAATTTCAATTAATTTGAAAACAATCTAGTCAGACATTTATTACAGGGAGAAGTCATAGATTCAACAAACTTTTGTAATACATTTCAAATATCAGAATTATGTGGAAAATATATTCATAGAAGGTAAGTCATTTAATTTCTAATATCTGGACCATAAGGCAAACTAATTAAATTCAGTCTAATAAACCCAAACTATAGCAGTTTTATAGTAGGAATGAATAAGTTTTCTGTATTAGTTACTGGGAATACATGCTTTGTTTTATGTTTGTTTATTAGAATCCATGACAATTGAAATGGTTGAAAACTTCACTTGTTTTTCTTGAGCCCATGTTTCATAAATATTATGGTTGGTTTCTAGGAAATATATTCTCATTAGCAAGAGTGAGTATTTTTAAGTAACACTACATTGGTTACATCTAAGCAATGCTACACTACTGTTCATTTTGGGGGGATGCAAAGGAAACTGATAATGCTGTCTAAACACAATTTAATTAATTCCCCATTCTAAAAGAGAGTATCTAGTTCTTTATAAACTTTGGATATTAACCCCTTATCAGATGTACCATTAGTGAATATGGTCTTCCATTCAATGGGTTGTCATTTCATTTTGTTGATGGTTTCCTTAGCTTTGCAAAAAATCTTTTGTTTGTTGTGATCCAATTTGTCTATATTTTGTTTGTTTCTGAGGAGATACATCAGAAAAAAATAGTGCTACAAGAAATGTTCAAGATTTTACTGCCTATGGTTTCTTCTAAAATATTTATGATTTCAAGCTTTACATTTAAATCTTTAATCCATTTTGAGTTTATTCTTGTGTATAGTACAAGGAGGTGGTCTAGTCTCATTTTTTTTTGCATGTATCTGTCCAATTTTTCCAACACCATTATTGAATAAACTGTCTTTATCCCATTGCATGTTCTTGCCTCCTTTGTCAAGTATTAATTGACCATAAATGCATAGATTTATTTTTGGGCTCTCTCTTCTTTTTCCTTGATCTGTATGTCTGTTTTTATGCAAGTGCCATGCTATTTTGATTATTATGGCCTTGAAGTTTAGTTTGATATCAGGTCACAGGATACCTCAAACTTTGTTCCTTTTTTCTCAAAATTTATAAGGCTATTCAGGGTCTTTTGTGGTTGTATATAAATTTTTAGAATATTTGTTCTAGTTCTGTAAAATACTCAACACCAAAACAAAACAGACAATCCAATAGAAAATGGGCAAAATACCTTAATAGACACTTCTCCAAAGAGGACATACAAATGGCCAATAGACATATGAAAGATGCTCAACATCACTAACCATCAGAGAAATACAAATTAAAAACACAACGAGCCCTGGCCATCATTGTTCAGTGGTTAGAGCATAGCTCCTCACACCAAAGGGTTGTAGGTTCAATTCCTGGTCAAGAGCATGTACCTGGGTTGCAGGTTCGATCCAGAGGCCCAGTCGGGGCACGTGTGGGGGGCAACGAATCAATGTGTCTCTCTCACATTGATGTTTCTCTCTCTCCCTCCCCACCTTTTTTCCACTCTCAATACAAAACAAAACAAAACAAAACACAATGAGTTATCACCTCATACCTGTCAGAATGGCTATTATCAATAAATGCACAAATGGCAAGTGTTAGCGAGAATGTAGAGAAAAGGGAACCCTTGTGCACTGTTGATGGGAATGCAGATTGATGCAGCCACTATGGAAAACAGTATGGAGTTTCCTCAAAAAAATTAAAATGGAGCTACCTAATGAACCAGCACTTCCACTTCTGGGAATATATCCAAAGAATCCCAAAACGCTGATTCAACAGAATATATGCATCCCTCTGTCACTGCAGTGCTATTTACAATAGCCAAAATTTGGAAGAGCTCAAGTGCCCATCAGTAGATGAGTGAATAAAAAAGCTTGGTATTTTTACAATGGAGTACTACTCAGCTGTAAAAAAGAAGGGAATCTTACCTTTCATGACAGCATGGATGGAACTTTTAGGTATTATGCTAAATTAAATAAGCCAGTCAGGGAAAGACAAATGCCTTATGATTTTACTTATATGTGAAATCTAATAAACAACAACAAGACGCAGAAACAGATTCATAGACACAGAGAACAAACTGACATCTGTTTGGGGGTCTAGGGGACTGAGTAAAATAGATGAGGGGATTATGCCAAAAAAAATTATGGACAACAAACAGTGTGATGCTTACCAGAGGGAAGGGTGGATGGGCACAGGTGGAGAGTGTAAACAAGGATAAATGGTGACTGAAGGAAAAGAGACATTGGATTGTGAGTACACAATGCAATGTGCAAATGATGTACATACTTGAAACCTATATAATTTTATTGACCAATGTTACTCTAATAAATATAATAAATTCAATAAATAAATACATAAGAGTATCTAATAGATATATTTAACATTTATTAGATGTCACTTTTTATTTATGGATTTAACATGAATAAAATATTCTAATAGTCTGACCTCTAAATAACATGCATTTTTAAGACTATAAGAAAATGTGCAGGGTAGAAAATATTTCTGAGTTTAACCTAAATATGCCTTTTCAGAAGTTATAAATAAGTGAAAGCTACAAATAGAGAGCACATGAGTTCAAAGGAGTTGACTCACATGATTTTATTTTAAAACCAATGTACAAATTGAAAAACAAATTGAGAATACTGTAAGTATACAGTTTTCAATGCCAGTAATATTCACATATTTTTGTTTTAGCTTTTTATGTATTATATATGAGGTAAGAAGATAAGTAATGGTCTTAACCTTTCAGAAATTTCTATCTAAGTTAGTGCTGTGTTCTATCAATTAGTCATCTTGGAAGGTAATGCCCCTCCTTCAATGATGCTGCTCTTTCCCATATACCTATGTCAATGACTCTTTTTAGAATCCTTTTTGGTGTATATGAGAAAACAGTCTCATCACTTTAAAGTCATATCTTTAATTTTTCTCCCACAAATGTTGTGTCACCAAATAATCATTAGATTTGGATGCAAATGATATTCAGTCACTCAAAGAATAAATAGATGAAATCAGTCCTCATTAGAGGAAAGTTTGCTTATCTTGATAATTATTTTAAAGTGAAAATATGCATTTGAACCTAATAATATTGAAAGTTGTTGGGAAAAGACTCATTCTCAAAGAGCCAAACTTGGGATCATATGAAAAATAATCAGCCCTAACCAGTTTGGCTCAGTGGATGGAGCGTCGGCCTGTGGACTGGAAGGTCCCAGGTTCGATTCCGGTCATGGGCATGTACCTTGGTTGCGGGCACATCCCCAGTGGGAGGTGTGCAGGAGGCAGCTGATCGATGTTTCTCTCTCGTCGATGTTTCTAACTTTCTATCCCTCTCCCTTCCTCTCTGTAAAAAATAAATAAAATATATTTTTTTTAAAAAAAGAAAAATAATCAGTGCCTTAATAAATAATTATACCATCTGGAGTATGAAATATATGTATGTTATTCTTAGTAGCATAAATTATGCTGATAAGGAGGATTAGGTATGACTTTAGTATTTGAAGCAAATACTAAACATATCTGACAGGAACAATGAATTTGCACTTCCTTCACTTGGTGTCTCTTGGACAGTCTCTGAGCCTTTGTAGGGGATGAGAGGTTCTTTTTGTTTTTTGATACATGTTTATATTGTGGCATAGATATTTGGAGGGATAAAACAAGGACTTCTTATTCTAAAATAACACACTATTTTGTTTCTTGAGAAGATTGTATAACAAGATGGAAAATTGAATGATTTCAGCCTTGGTTTGACTTAAGTCCCAAAGTCAGAATTTCTACTTATGCCATGATAAGATTGTCTGTGTGGGACTCACAAAGGAAATGGCAGAACACTAGTTTTTGATGCTCGGTTCCTCATTCACTCAGGGTTTAAAGTACAGAAGCTAAAACATTGAATATTCTCTGTGGACTGTGAGTTCTATCCTACCCTCTTAAAGGACAGTGGGAGCACTTGAACCTCATTTTAAGCCTATAAAAAGATGCCTCAAGAGAGCATGTGTCTCTTGGACCTTGAGTGATGTGCTCATTGGTGTTGGACTCATACCTGAAAAATCTAAAGCTTGAGAGTTCTAACTGCACTGAGAGCTGAGTAAGATATTGAAGATGGCTGCATTTCCAGAGTTTGGTGGGATGAAGGATTCATGACTATTTCCAGTGGGATAAGAGTGGGCTACTTGAGCAAGCAAGGCAAACTAGAGCTATCTTATATTTTGTCCACAAGGGCCATGTGGAGGTGAGGTAACCCTGGCAGAAACCTGCTGGGGATGTACCACTGGGTGACTCAGGACTGAGAAAAATATCAAAAGCAGAAAAATAAAAATGATAGAGTATTTCATTTCAAGGGTTCTGCAAGAGGGAGATTTCCAGTATTGCAGGGACCTAGAGAACCCCAAAATCACCCCATAAGGAAAAGTGTCAGTATTAAACCTCTGCCAAACCCAGAGAAGACTAATGCCAGCTGACAACAATCTCAGTCAGTGAGACCTTGAGACTAGTATGCTAAGTGAAATAAGCCTGTCAGAGAAAGACAAATAATGTATGATTTCACTACTATGTGGAACCTAATGAACAAAATAAACAGATGAACAAAGGTCCAGAGGCATGGATGCATGAAACAGACTGACAGATCTCAAAGGGGAGGGGGATGGTGGGAGAGAGATCAACCAAAGAATTTATATTTATACTAGAGGCCCGGTGCATGATATTCATGCATTCGGGGGAGGGGGGTCCCTCAGCCTGGCCCACGCCCTTGTACAGTCCAGGAGCCCTCAGGGGATGTCCAACTAATGGCTTAAGCCCACTCCCCACGGACATCTTTACTGCTGCCGAGGAGACGGCAGAGGCTCCCACCACCTCCGCTGCGCTTGCCAGCCATCAACTTGGCTTCTGGTTGAGTGTAACTCCCCCTGTGGGAGCGCACTGACCACCAGGGGGCAGCTCCTGTATTGAGTGTCTGCCCCCTGGTGGTCAGTGCACGTGATAGTGACTGCTAGTTCCTCTGTTCGGTCAATTTGCATATTACCCTTTTATTATATAGGATACATGCATAGCCTATAGACACTGACAATAGTGGGGTGAAGGCCTGGGGTGGGGCTGGGGCTGGGGCTGGGTGGAAGGGGACAAAGAAGAGGGGAAATGGGGGACATCTGTAATACTGGCAACAATTAAAACTTTTTTTTTTAATAAGAACTTAGCTGTGATTCACCTCTTCTATCTGCTAGAGGCAGCCAAAGGTGGGGGAGGGACACCACAGGCAAGAAAATAATGACAAGAACAGCAAGCCCTTCTTTTCCATTGCAGCTATCCACCTGACACAGGTATGTGCTAAAAGTGACTAGAAAAGGCCTGGAACTTTCTCTAGGTTTTATTCAATGGGAAGTGGCGGCAAAAAAATTCCATGAAACATGTTTAAATGTGCAATGGAAAAAGTTTAAGATACTTTTCTTATTATCTCTGTGAATTCAAATTATTCTATATAACTGTTTCAATAGTCTTCTTATTGATATAGTGCCAGAATTGCAGTTCTTATACTCAAATCCAAAAGTTATTTCCAGAAGAAGAGAATAACCTCAGAGCTGAAATCAGTGATGTTAGTGCTAGGCAGCTACAATAGAAAAATGAGGAAGACACCTTGGCACTAATGCCTACTCTATGCCAGACCCTATGCCCAGCAGCCTATACACATTATCTTATCTTCTTGGTGATTTTAGGGAAAAGGTGTCATAGTCCACTTTATCATTGATATCAAAGTTCACGGAGGTTAAGTAAGTCACATTGTTTAGGTCAGATAGCTACTAAGTGATAGAGGCAGAATTCAATCCAAATCTTTGTAATGGTGTCTTTCTCTCTCAGGGAACATGTGGGCACTCAGCCACAGTCCTCCCACCATCTACCCATCCTACAGAATCAGATTCCTATTTTTCTTCCTTACCCTTAGGTTATTTGGTGATGCAGCCAATTAAATAAAAGTTCTTCCCTTTAGAACTAGAGAAACGGAAACATTCATACAAAGACATGAACAGTATAAAGAAGAAATTTACAGAAAGCCAGCCCTGCCAGAACCTCTCTGACCCATGTCCAGGTCACTTCTCCCTGACTTACTTTACTCCAAACACACTGACTCTTTGAAGCAAGTCAGCCATGGTCCCACTTCAGAGCCTTTGCACTGAGGGCCTTCTCTTCCTTCAAAGAACTACAGGGTTAATTCTCTGACCTCCTTCAAGTGTTTGCAATAAAGGAGGTGGTACACCTTCTCTTTTACACCTGTGCTGATCATCCTACTTAAAATTGCAACCAGTCCCACAATCCACAGCTCCAATCCCTCTTGTCTTGCTTTGTTTTATTCAAGTTTTTTCTAGAACATTTACCACTTTTCAGCAGCTAATTATTTATTATGTCTATTATTAATACTAGTGGCCCAGTGCACAAAATTCGTGCACTGGGGGGGGGGGGTGTCCCTCAGCCCGGCCTGCACCCTCTCCAATCTGGGACCCCTTGGGGCATGTCCAACTGCTGGTTTAGGATCGGGCCTAAACCGGCAGTCAGACATCCCTCTCGCAATCCGGGACCGCTGGCTCCTAACCACTCACGTGCTTGCCTGCCTGATCGCCCCTAACCACTCTGCCTGCTGGCCTGATCTCCCCCAACTGCCCCTTCTTCTGGCCTGATCATCCCTAACTGCCCCCCTGCCAGCCTGATTGCCCCTAACTGCCCCCCTTGCCAGCCAGCTCACCCCCAACTGCTCTCCCTGCTGGCCAGCTCACCCCCAACTGCTCTCCCTGCTGGCCTGCTTGCCCCCAACTGCCCCCCACCAGCCTGCTTGCCCCCAACTTCCCCCCATGCCAGTCTGCTCACTCCAACTAACCCCCGGCACTGGCCTGATTGCCCCTAACCTGCCTCTGCCTTGGCCCCACCACCATGGCTTTCTCCGGAAGGATGTCCAGAAGGTCTCCCGGAAGGTCTCCTGGTCTAATTAGCATATTACCTTTTTATTAGTATAGATGTTTTTAATATGTTTTTATTGATTTCAGAAAGAGGAAGGAAGAAAGATAGAAACATCAATGATGAGAGAGAATCATTAATCAGCTGCTTCCTACATGTCCCACACTGGGGATCTAGCCTGCAACCCAGCATGTGCCCTGACCAGGAATCGAATTGTGACCTCCTGCTTCATAGGTTGATACTCAACCACTGAGCAACACCCACCAGGCTTATTATGTTTATTAGTTATTGTCTCTCCCCTTCACTAGAATGTGAGATCCATGTCACCATGGATTTTGTTGTTCTACCTCAAATGTCTACAAGGTTGCCTGGCACATGGTAGGCATGTACTGTATATTTATTGAGTAAGTAAATTACTAAGTACTGACTTTTATCCACTACTGGAGCTATTACATACCACTGTGACTTACTGGCACCTTACTTTTTGGTTTTTGCTCTACTCTACTTACTAGAATTCCACTAATCATCTTGAAACGGCCCATTCTGTAAGTTCACCCTTGATCCCATCAGACCAGTCTGGGGTTCAGCTGTAGAGTCCAACCAATACTGACTGAGCTCCTGCCCTCACCTGATAAGTCTCTGTCAAAGTCATCTGGCATGAAAAAGTTCTTAATTTTCATAACATATATTGTCAACCTATTTTAGATTTATAAATTATAGCCACTGCTTTTGATAGATGCATGTGGATTTCAGTAAAAATAAACTATTTTTCATCACGATGAATTTTGATATGTGAGTATATTCTAGTACTTACTAGGTAGATTCTTTCCAAAATATTGATTTCTGATTCTACTTTGTAATTAAAATATAGGCATGAACCAATCTTTGCATGCAATATATGGTAGCTCTTTTTGCATAAAACTCAAAAATAAATATTTATATATGAGATTGAAATAAAATAAATGTAACATTGTCTATGGCTATGAAATTGATAATCCTTGCTCCTACAATGAAAGATTTGCAGAAAAGATTATCTATTCAACACCCTTCCCATGTGGATCTATTTAGTGCAACTTTACTTGCAAGAATCTGTAAAAATGCTAATAAACCACATTTTTCAGCAGCTTAGACCTAGTTCTTTATTTGTTTCTGGCTTTGGGATAACTTTGAGTAGGAAATATAGTGTCACCATGGGTAATGAATGATGCATGCATGAAATAGTGACCTTAAAACAGCACATTTCTCTTAAAGGAATCAATTTACAAACCACTGCAGCTTAAATTTTATGAGCAATTATGTATCATGTCTTTACTATGTAAATGATAGAAAATCTATTTTAATCAACATCAATTTCCATGAAATTGTAATTTTGCTAGTGTTCATTAAAAAGGATAAACTAGATATGGGAAATGGTTTTAAGGAAACAAAGATTAAAAGAAATATAGAAAAATTATAGGGAAAATGCATTTTTCTACAAAAGTTATGGTTTGGGAAAAATACAGAAAATCTCAGCAATGTGCCTGGGCAAAATATTACTAGCAATCCTGGAAGATTCTCCAAATGGCAGTAACAGACAGAACAGATTATTGTAAATTAGAAGAATCTTTAGTACTTCCCTAGTCAGGGCATATTATTATATTACAGGTAACTAGCTATGTAGCATTTTGTTGTTGTTGTTCCCTCCCTTTAAACACTTTCTTTCTTTCAGTTTTAATCTTACATAATCACAGTTTGATGCACCATTGTTAATATTTTGCTTACTCATACTAACTGCAGTAGTTCCTGGTGGCAATACAGTGGAAGTGGACAGAATGTAAATAGATTTGAAGATATCTTCAACTTCCTTGCAAAAACAAAATAGAAATAAAAACACTCTAGCCCTCAATGAACTCAATTACCCACTTTCTTTTACCTGATTCATACAGGAAGAATGGTATCACTACTAGTATAAATTTGTTCTCACAAAACTCAAATGAGTACTTACCACCTCATGAAAATCCCACCATGCTCCTGTAAAAGTACTCTCCAATTGTCTCTACCACTATTTCAAATGTTTTTAGATATATTTTTATTGATTTCAAAGAGGAAGAGAGAGGGAGAGCAAGAGAAATATCAATGATGAAAGAGAATCATTGATTGGCTGCCTCCTACTGGGGATGGAGCCTGCAACCCAGGCATGTGCCCTTGACTGGAATCGAGCCCAGGATCCTTCAGTCCGCAGACTGATGCTCTATCCACTGAGCCAAACCAGCTAGGGCTATTTCATATGTTTTCAAATATCCCTTTATCTTCTTCACACACCACCATCCCAGCACCCTTCAGTAGATGAGCTTGCCTTATGTACCACATAGGAAGATGGAATCAGACAGGAAAGGATTCATCTTTCTAACAGTAAGTCTGCAGATCTAAGCTTAGGCCCTGAGTCAAATCCCATTTCATCTTTACTGGCTGTGGGACCTAGGCAAGCTTATAATTTTTGCACATCTATAAAATGGTGATAACAATATGAATCTTACAAAGATTATGAAGATTAATATATTGATGTAATTAGCATAACATAATATATTTATGCAATGTGATTAATAGCACACACATATATATCAGAAAAGAGTTTAGCATACAGCAAAAATAGTGTTAGCTTTATCACCATCATCATTTATTATTCTCTTCTATTAGAACAGAAAAAGTGTTTCTTCTTCTGTCAAAGGTCCTTCACATATGCCTATCTTCTTAAAAACTTTTATCTTTCCTTTACTATTGTTACCATAGATAGGTAGTTCAGAGTGCTGGGGAGTCTCCCTGATGGGCCAAGATGGTACTGTGGGAGGCTCTTACCCTGAGCATGACAAAAGCTAGAAAGATGACTGGATAGTGCCTAAGCACCCCAAAAGCTAGCAAGATAATTGGATAGAAAAACAAAAAAGCCCTCCCCTTCCTATCCCTGTGACAATTCTGGACTCAATTACCCACTTTCTTTTACCTGATTCATACAGGAAGATTGATCTTTAAGAAGGGAGTCCACCATTCTCCTAGGTCCCAGCACTTAAATAAAACCTCTTTCCTTTTGCAGCATCACTTGCCTTAAAGTACATCTTTTCCTATATATTTTCATCCAAATCCTCTCCTCTGAATTTCAACCTGCTCCTTTATTATGTTCCTTTCCTTAGCATATGGCCCTCCATTTTCTCTTCATCCAGTTGCTAAAGACAGAAAATTAGAAATCATTTTCAATATAGCTTTATAGTTACATCCTCCCCTCATCCAGTATGAAGCTCAGACAGTTCTAAATCCAAATTTATTTTTAAACTAGAGGCCCAGTGCATGAATTCATGCATGGATGGAGCCCCTTGGCCTGGCCAGCAATCGAGGCCTATTGGGGGGCTGGCCAGCCAGGGTGAGGGGCCATGGGAGGTTGGTTGGCTTGGGGGACAGCCACAGGAGGTGGGCCAGCCAGGGGGGAGGGGCCGCAGGATGTTGGCTGGTCGGGAGGAGGGGCCACAGGAGGTTGGTTGTGGGAGCTCCTGTGTTGAGTGTCTTCCCCCTGGTGGTCAGTGTGCATCATAGCGCTGGTCCACCTGTCTTTCTGGTTGTTCCAGCTGTTCCAGTCTTCATTTGTAAGAGTGGTTAAGGCTTATTTTTTTTTATAATATATTTTTTTGATTTTTTTACAGAGAGGAAGGGAGAGGGATAGAGTTAGAAACATTGATAAGAGAGAAACATCGATTAGCTGCCTTCTGCACACCCCCTACTGGGGATTTGCCCGCAACCAAGCTACATGCCCTTGACCAGAATCGAACCCAGGATCCTTCAGTCCGCAGGTCAACGCTCTAGCTGCTGAGCCAAACCGGTTAGGGCCGCTTAGGCTTTTATATATATACTAGAGGCCCAGTGCATGATTTAATCATGCACCTGGTGCACCAGCGGGCTGTCCGCCGGTGCCCCAGGCCTTCCGAAAGCCTCCGGCGCTGCGGAGGCTTTCGAAAGGCCTTGCGCCGGAGCAGACAGGCGGCCAGGTCCCCCGCTTTGGCCTTTGATCGCGGGGGACCTGTCCGGCTGGCTGTCCGCAGGCGCCCCAGGCCTTCCGAAAGCCTCCGGCGCTGCGGAGGCTTTCGAAAGGCCTTGCGCCGGAGCAGACAGGCGGCCAGGTCCCCCGCTTTGGCCTTTGATCGCGGGGGACCTGTCCGGCTGGCTGTCCGCAGGCGCCCCAGGCCTTCCGAAAGCCTCCGGCGCTGCGGAGGCTTTCGAAAGGCCTTGCGCCGGAGCAGACAGGCGGCCAGGTCCCCCGCTTTGGCCTTTGATCGCGGGGGACCTGTCCGGCTGGCTGTCCGCAGGCGCCCCAGGCCTTCCGAAAGCCTCCGGCAGCCATGGTACAGACGCTGAGCTCGCGGCGCCAGAGGCGCCGCGAGCTCAGCGTCCTTCTGGCCCAATCAGCTACCCCAGCCACCCTGAGTCCCGCCCCCTGCGCCTCCTGCTGGCCCAATCGTGGGCGTAGCGGAGTGATGGTAATTTACATATTACCATTTTATTATGTAGGACTAGTAGCCCATTTGCAGGATTCAATCCTACAAGCGGCTGCTGCGGCCGCGTGCAGTGCCACTGCCGCTGCCGCCACCGTTGCAGCCACCACGCCTGCACCTGCGCTCCGCTGCCGCCGGCCCCGCTCCACCCCGCCCCGCCCCGCCCCGCTCCACCCAGGCTTTCCCTCTGGCAGCCACCTTGCTTTCCGCTTTTCCTCCCTCTTCCTTCTAAGTTGTCTTCAGTCTTCACTCCTCCCTGCCTCAGCGTATGCAAATTAACCACCATCTTTGTTGGGTAATTTGCATACTCACCCTGATTGGCTGGTGGGTGTGGCTTTGGTTGGTGGGCGTGGCTTGGGCGTAGCGAAGGTGCGGTCAATTTGCATATTATTATTTTATTAGGTAGGACTAGTGGCTCAGTGCACAAAATTCATGCATGGACAGGGAGTTTCTCTCAGCCCAGCCTGCACCCTCTCCAATCGGGGACCCCTTGGGGGATGTCTGATTGCTGGTTTAGGCCCGAATCGGGATCGGACCTAAACCGGCAGTTGGACATCCCTCTTGCAATCTGGGACCACTGGCTATTAATCACTCACCTGCCTGCCTGCCTGATCTCCCCTAACTGCCTCTGCCTGCCTGATCACCCCTAACTGCCCTCCCTTGCCAGCCTAGTTGCCCCCAACTGCCCTCCTCTGCTGGCCAATTCGGTTCTAATTGGTCAGTTTCTATGCCAGTCATCATCAAAAGCTCCGCCTCCTAGGCAACCACTGCCTCCTCACAGTTGACCCAGATTTGGTTCTGATTGGCCAGTTTCTATGCCAGTCAGCATCTCTGGGCCTATCAACAGGGCCTAATCAGAAAGGCAGGGCTGACCAGCAGCCCTGGTGGAGGTTGGAAGAGAAATGGATACAGGGTTGCTGGCCAGGCTCAGAGTGAAAGAGAGAGGCAAGTGCTGGTCAAAAGCTGCCTCAGATGCTGCAGATCAGCCCCTGCTTATCTCTTCAGGTTTCTTTCCGGGCCTGATTCAAAGCCCCCTCAGCAGTCACAGCTGGGTCACCAGGGCTGCAGCCGCAGTAGTCAGTGCTGGGTTGCCATGGCAACGCAGCTTACTTCCTGTTGGTCAGCCTTTGGTTGTGATGGGTAATTACACCCTGGTTCTTTATTATAGAGACTAGAGGCCTGGTGCACAAAATTCGTGCATGGTTAGGGGGATGTCCCTCAGCCCAGCCTGCACCCTCTCCAATCTGGGACATCCCTCTCACAATCCAGGACTGCTGGCTCCCAACTACTCGCTTGCCTGCCTTCCTGGTTGCCCCTAACCACTTCTGCCTGCCAGCCTGATCACCCACTAACCACTCCCCTGCCAGCCTGATTGATGCCTAACTGCTCCCCTGCCAGCCTATTTGCCCCCAACTTCTCTCCTCTGCAGGCCTGGTCCCTCCCAACTGCCCTTCCCTGCTAGCCTGATCGCCCACAACTGCCCTCCCTTGCAGGCCTAGTCCCTCCAAACTGCCCTACACTGCTGGCCATCTTGTGGTGGCCATCTTGTGTCCACATGGGGGCAGGATCTTTGACCACATGGGGGCAGTCATCTTGTGTGCTGGAGTGATGGTCAATCTGCATATTACTCTTTTATTAGATAGGATAGAGGCCTCGTGCATGGGTGGGGGTCAGCTGGTTGGCCCTGAAGGGTGTCCTGGATCAGGGTGGGGGTTCCCTTGGGGTGTGGGGCGGCCTGGTTGAGGGGCCTGTGGTGGTTTGCAGGCCAGCCACGCCCACCAGTGACCCAAGCAGAGGCCCTGGTATCTGGGATTTATTTATCTTCTACGATTGAAACTTTGTAGCCTGGAGTGGAGGCAAGCCTCTGCTCGCTCCATGGCAGTAGCCATTTCTGTTGGGATTTATTTACCTTCTATTGAAACTTTGTAGCCTGGCGTGGAGGCCTGGGCTGGCCAGGGCTGCAGAAGCTTGGCTTCCTCCATCGCCAGGGCCAACACTAGCCTCCTGCTCTTCCAGCTCCATGGCTGCCGCCATTTCTGTTGGGATTTATTTACCTTCTATAATTGAAACTTTGTAGCATTGAGTGGAGGCCTTTGCCAGCAAGGGCAGGCAGAAAGCTTGGCTTCCTCCATTTCCAGGGAAACCCAAGCCTCCCTCCTGCTCTCTGTGGCTCCATCCATCTTGGTTGGGTTTATTTGCATATTTTCTCCTGATTGGCTGGTGGGCGTGGCTTGTGTGTGTGGCTTGTTGGTGTAGCGGAGGTACGGTCAATTTGCATATTACTCTTTTATTAGATAGGATAGTTTAATCTGCATATCTACACCTCTGTTGCCACTTTAAATTAGTCTTATCTATATTTTTATTTTAACTATTCCATAACCAAGCTGGTATATCTACAGAACACCAAGAATGATACATTAAAATGTAAATTGGACTTTCTCTTTCTGTTTCTCCATCTATGTTTTAACATAGAAGAATTGCCAAAAATCTCATTTTGCCACCAAAGGCTTCAATGATTTGGTCACTGGTGTCAACATTATATTGTATCTCTCCTTCCTTCAATTCCTAAAGAACCATGATCTTTTTATGTCACATAGACTTTTCACATAACTTTCCCTCCTACCTGGAATGCTTTTCCTCTTACTTTTTACTTTGCTAATTTTACTTATATTTTATATCTTATCTTAAATGTCACTTTTATGGATAGCCTTCTTTAAGTCCCAAATCTAAATTACATCTCTCTTTTTATTTTCATTCTTGTATCATTTTTCAAAAATTATGGTATAGGCCAATTTGCCTATTTGATTCTTACACTAGTCTCTTAACTTTATGAAGACAAACATAAGGTATGCTTTGTTCAAACTCATGTCTAATCCTTGTAGCCATTTAATATGTAAATAAATATATGAATACATGTGTGTGTTTATCAGCAAGTTACCTAACCTCTTTTTGTCTCATCTGTGAAGTTGGTATAAGAATTTCTTCCTTACCAGTTTGCTTTATTAACCAAGAGAGAAAATGCTTATTATCTAGTATGTTTGTTACCAAAAAGTATTGTTTCCTCTGCTTCACTTACCATCCCAACCCCCAAGCTAGCAGCCTGATATAGTGGAAAATGATATCAGGTTTGATGAAACTAGATTTAATTTTTTTTCCAGTTATTACCAGTGTGACTCTGGTAAAGTTATTTAACATCTATGAGCCTGTTCTCTCATCATAAACTGATATAATAATAACTATCCCAATAAGATTGTGGTTAGGATTATATTAAATAATGTGTATAAAGCATCCAGCAGGTAAACATTCTATATATGTAAGTACCTAGTTCCTAAATACCCAAGATACCATATATAGAGTAATTTCCCACCATTTTCATTCAAGCTTACATCTATATAAAAACACTTTTAAGCTAAAATGCTCTTTCAGAGGCAAAGAAACCAGAGAAGTGTGTCAAATCTCCATCTTCAGAAGGAATATAAAGAACCTGGGAGCTGAATGAAATGCAAATTCCAGGGCCCCCTCTCACTGACATTTGACTCACTAGATCTGGAATGAACCCAGAGATTTGCATTTTTATAAAGCCAACAGGATGAATAAAATGTTTCACTGACTTTAATTCTGGAGACAAGTTATTTAATGCATCAAATTTGGGATGGAATATTTTCAATCTTTCAAGTGTTTGGGTGAGCAACAAGTGAGCCTATACCTCCTCAAAGGGCACATTTATTTCCTTAAGAGTTGAAGCTTTATTCATGCTGCTTTATGAAATGAACTTAATGTTGAACTTAGGCCATAGAGAGCAGTTTCTTTCCCCAAGGCACTGTTTATCCGAATATAAATAGGCTTTCTAAGTTGTACATGAACCTGTGCTTACTCTCATGGAAGTCTACCAATGAGAAGAGTGATATTATAGATTTACATATGTTTCAGAAATAATGCATTTCCTAAACAAAATTCACGATTTCTCATAAGCCTGACATGTAAGTTTACATTTTATAAAAAACATATGTTAGAAGAAGTAATACTATATAGTAGTAGTCATGGAATACAAACAAATCAAGAACAAAAATGGTGGAATGATGTAAATAGACATTTTATGTAAATTTTTTAAAAATTTCAAGTCACAAGCATTTCTTTATAAATCAGTGCCAAATATACCATCTGATTTTTATTTTAAAATGGCTGATATTAAACATTTTAAATCTCAGTGGTTTTATAAGTAAAAGCCATTTAATTATCTCTTTTTAAAACCAAAGTGTAAAAGAAAATTGAATGTTAAGGTACTAAGACACCCAAGGCATAAAAGCCTATAAAGATTATTAGAAATAACTCCCAGGTACCATATACATGGAACAAACATTCCAGAGTTGCTTTGGATTTATATATATATGACTAGAGGCTCGGTGCATGAAAATTCATGCACTGGAGGGCGAGTCCCTCAGCCCAGCCTGCCCCCTCTCACAGTCCAGGAGCCCTCAGGGGCGGGAGGCAACCTGGCGATCAGGAGAAGGCAATGCCCCCATCACACCTCTGCTGCTGCCACTGCTGGCAGTGCAAGCCTCGGGTGGCCCTGGTTACCTGAGCCTCGGGTGGCTCTGGGCAGCTGGGCAACCGCCATCCAAAGCTTGCCTGCACCTTGGGCCAGCCCTGGGCAGCTGGGGTGCTGAGGGAACTGGGGGACTCCGGAGCCAGGCGCGTGGAAAGGCCGGACCCACCTGGGGGCAGGCCCAGCTGTGCCGCATGCCTGCCACCCCAGTGGGGCTGAGGGGACTGGGTGCCACCATCTTGTGGCTGTGGGCAACACCATCTTTGAGGGCATGGCAGTCAATTAGCATATCCCCTCATTATTGGCTGTGGGCACCACCATCTTTGTGAGGGTGTGATGGTCAATTAGCATATTCCCTCTTTATTAGATAGGATTGATGTTGTCTCACTCCATAAAATATTGTTAAAGATGATTAAAATGTGTAAACCTACATTGATAAGTATAAATTTAATTTGTAAGACATAAAAGAGGAAATTTATGTCCTACCGTCTTGTTATATAGGTATGTTTTTCTCCAGATGAGTGGAAATAGTGTTCTGAGTTCTGCATTTATAACTAAGATGACTCAAAGACATGAGGCTAGTTTGAAAACATGGTAAGTTGAAAAAAGAGGCAGTTGAGAGGTTTGCTGAGAAATTGATGCTTCAAGAAAAATATAAAAATTACTGGTATCCTGAAAAACCATTAAAAGGACAGCCTATGGATGCATTTGTGTCAATAAGTTTCAGAGACTTGATCCTGACATCTTGAAAGCCCGTGAGAACAGCCACATTTTGTACAGTGCCTGGGCTTGTGAGAGGACCTCACTTTGTGGGTGGACCACGTGAGGTAGGGAGAAAAAAAAATGCAGTCATTGTTGCCAGCTTTGAAAATGAGGATAGAACAAGAATGAGATTGCTAAGAAAGTTACCTGGGCCCTTGATAAGGTTATCTCTGATTATCAGTCAGGATCCCCTTCTTCAGATGAAGAAACGAGGAAGTAGAGGTGAAATCCAGTTCAGTGACTACAACCCAAGCCCCATATACCAGATTTTAGAACTGATATTCCCACCTCTTCCAATGTAGTACCCTTTGCCCAGAAAAAAAAAGCCAGGAATGTACTGAGGGAATGGCCATCAGTCACTATCCTCCTCCTGTTCCATTTGGTTTTCCAAATCAGAGAAGGAGGAATAATAATCCATATTGCCCAATTCCAGTCACATGAAATGCATTGTGACCAGATTCACTGGAGTAATCCTTACATGGTAACATCTCATAGTAGTAAAGTTAGATGGGTTAAACCATCACACTTATTTTTATAGAGAAATTATTGAGAATAATCTTTCTAAAAAATATATAAACTTTAGATATATTTATATAGTTTGAGAAACTTTATTAAATTAGTTAAGCGCCTGATGTTTATATATATAAATACAGATATGTCTTTAATTCATTTCAGAGAGGAGGGGAGGGGGAAAGAAAGATAGAAACATCAATGATGAGAGAGAACCATTGATCGACTGCCTCCTGCATACCCCTTACTGGGATTTGAGCCCATAACCCGGGTATGTGTCCTGACCAGGAATCAAATCACGACTCACTGGCTCATAGGTCGACACTCAACCACTGGGCCACACCAGCTGGGCGAAGATTGGAAACTTTTTATTCATTTTTATCTTCATAACCTATTTATGTAGTAGGGGCTCATAACATTAATAAAATTAATAATAAAAATACTTTTTTTTTAATTTCTTTATTGATTAAGGTGTCACATATTTGTCCTCATCCCCCCATTCCCATCCCACACCCCTCCCCATGGATGCCCCAACCCCCTGTTGAACTTAACCATTGGTTAGGCTCTTATGCATGCACACAAGACCTTTGGTTGATCTCTCCCTTCCCCCCCACCCTCCCCTATCCTCCCTCTGAGGCCCGATAGTCCGATCGGTGCCTCCTTGTTTCTGGTTCTGTTCTTGTTCATCAGTCCATGTTGTTCATCATTTCCCCTAGATGAGCGAAATCATGTGTCACTAGAGATGTACTTATAAGAATTGAATGTGCGACGGGCAATAATAGTTATGCTGACAGGCAAAAAAATCAGTCTGTAGTGAGTTTCTTTCTGGACCAACAGTTCTTTTGAGACCCAATATCAATGTCCACCAGTTCCTTATGAGTACATGTCGGCACTGACCCCTCAGCTCTGGATGGTGGACAAATGGTGATAATGCAGGTCCGACTCCCTCTGGTTTGGTCTCGGCCGGACCCAGGGGGGGCACGGCTTCACCCGGACCCGGGACCCAGGCTCACCCGGATCCAGGGGCCCGCGGCCTCACCCGGACCCGGGACCCAGGCTCACCCGGATCCAGGGGCCCGCGGCCTCACCCGGACCCGGGACCCAGGCTCACCCGGATCCAGGGGCCAGCGGCCTCACCCGGACCCGGGACCCAGGCTCACCTGGATCCCGGGGCCAGCGGCCTCACCCGGACCCGGGGCCAGGCTCTCCCAGATCCAGGGGCCCGCGACCTCGCCCGGACCCGGGGCCAGGCTCTCCCGGATCCAGGGGCCCGCGGCCTCGCCCGGACCCGGGGCCCAGGCTCACCCGGATCCAGGGGCCCGCGAAAAATACTTTTATAACACTTTGGCTAAGTCATAGTTCCACTTAATTCCCAGAACACTAATTAGAATTACAACAACACTGTGGTGTGGATAATTTTATTATGCCAATTATATGAAGGGTAAAATGAGGCACAGGTGGTTAAGTAACATCTCTAAAATCACATAACTAGTAAGTTGAAGAACTAGGATTTGAATTCAGTTAGTTGACTACACAGTTCATACTTCTAAGTTCTTAATGAATAAAATATGTTGACTTGCTCAATAACTGATAACTACTTTTTTTTTTTAAGTCTTTTCATCCTCCAGTCCTCTGGCTATGGTAAAATCAAACTCTAGTCTCCCCAAGTGAACCTCAAAGACACATCCTGATTAATAAATGGTGAAAAATACTTAAAGTTACTGATGAAGTGATAGAGTGATAAATCATATACTTATTTGAATACATAATAGAAAGATCAGAGTAGAGACAACATTAGTAATTTTAGATTTTTGAGTCACCATAAATGCTAACTAACAACACATAATATCATGAAATAAAACAATAGAATTGTGCCTATCAAATTTAAAACACATGAAAAAATGTATGTTTGACTGCATTGAGGTGATCAAGGGAAAATATTTTTGACAGAAGAATGAAAGCACATATTTTCTTACATAAGCAACATCAGTCTCCTAGAATCTTTTTTTTCAAGATCTTCGATCATTTTAGAATTAGACTATAGATAATCACTTCACATGCCTCCATAAAAACCAATGCAGAATAAACTACCATCACTGTCCTCAGGAATTTGCATCATAATATATAAAACAGGGGGGAAAAATTACTGAAAATAACTCTTAATTCTACTTCTTGTTAGGGTATAAATGATCACAACACATTTTTGTTTCCATTGTAATAATTAGAAAAAGTAGTAAACTAAAAATACATATATGGGGTCAGAAACTAGGATTCTGACCCCATATATGTATGTATGTATTAAATTATAGATGATAGATAGATAGATAGATAGATAGATAGATAGATAGACAGATAGACCTTGACACAAGGAGTCTACAGGAGCTAAATTCCAAATAAGACTAAGACCTTCTTAGATAAGCAGACATCTGTGCCACAGGGGGGCATTTGGCAAGTCTAGCACAATACATTCAAGGTCGGCAATGCCATAGATATAGGAATCTGCTTCTATGGAGAGTGGGGCTTTTACCTCTTCAGTTTGGGTGACAGGTAGGAAGCATTAAGAGCCAAAAATGCAGATCTAGTTTTTTCCAGCGATCCACTGATTCCCCCCATGGGACTTTTGCTAATAGCTGGGGAGTGTTGACTGCTGTGCTGGCAGCAATGTTGAATACTGAGGCTGAGATGGAAAGCCAAAAGGGACCTCCACAGTCTCCTTATGTTTAGATTCCAAGTCATTCTGGGTCCAGAGCTCAAGGCATTTTCAGTCAGAAAGGGATAGAAACTGAAGTTACAACGCAGCAATCAGCTTCAACCCAGTTTAGTTCCTGATTGAAATGAAGTACTAGCTTCCTAACAGAAAGGACATGCTCTCATTAAAGGAAAATGCTATTAATTGCAATGCCTATTGTTATTCAAATAGCATAAAATGTAAAGTTATGGCGAAAATGTGACCCATAGTCAAGAGGGAAAATTAGTCAATAGAAGAAGATCCACATATAACCCAGAAGTTAAAATTAGCAAAAACTATAAAAAAATATTGTAAATATATTAAAGGAAATAGAAATTATACAAATATATGGACAAATTGAGTGAAAGGAGAATTAAAAAAAACAACTTCTAACAAAAATGGATATTATAGAAATAAAATATACAGTATTTAAATTAAGAATTTATTGGAGAGTTTTAGAGCTCATTAAAATGTTTGACTATTGAAGTATTACACTTAACAATATTTTAAAACTTAATTGTATAGCTGAATCCATTGGTTGCATTTTAAAATAAGGAAAAACCTGATAAAAATCTAATTTTCTGTATTTCTTCTTCTTAGGGATTTAGTCGTAAAACTGTCAATATTATCATTAAGTCAACATCAACAACATGACACATTTGTACTTTATATAGCATATCATGAAGTGGGTTCATTATAAATTTCTCAGTGATAATGAATTCCAAAGTATCAGATATATTTAACATATTTTTCATATACTCTATAATTTATTTGCAAAAATAAGTAAGAAAATTGTACAATGAATTGTGTAAAAAATGATTAACCCATCTTTTGACAAATCAAGTCATTCATATTATGAAAAAAAAATTGAAGTCAAATCCCAAATAATAAAAATTTTATATTTGGACCATTATTGTTATATACAGTTTAATAATACCATTGAACCTAAATAAACAGTTTATCTTTCACCTTTCATATTTTGATTGGATATATCAGCAAAGGACCTCACCTAAAATGTCCTAGGAAGGATATTTTTTTAAAATATATTTTATTGATTTTTTACAGAGAGGAAGGGAGAGGGATAGAAAGCTAGAAACATCGATGAGAGAGAAACATCAACCAGCTGTCTCCTGCACACCCCCTACTGGGGATGTGCCCGCAACCAATGTACATGCCCTTGACCAGAATCGAACCTGGGACCTTTCAGTCCGCAGACCGACGCTCTATCCACTGAGCCAAACCGGTTTTGGCTAGGAAGGATATTTTGTTTTATTTTCACCATATCATAGAAGATTAAAAGTTTTTCTTTTGCCATATTTACAAGGAGGAATACCATTACATAGCTACAGGAAAAAGATATTGGCTGTGAGAGAGATGATGGAGTAGGAAGTATACCTTCTAAAGAAGTCAAAACTTCCCTTCATAAAAAATAATAGTAATATCATTATGGTTATATGTCATATATATATATATATATATATATATATATATATATATATATATATAACTCAGTTTTCAAGATACTTTCTTGTACTTTATCTTATGTACAAAGGATTATATATATATATATATATATATATATATATATATAGTTATCAAATATCAAATGCCAATATGGCAAGTGACAGACAAGTCAGAGGACAGAGATACAAAACAAACAGATAAGTAGGTGAATAGGTGATAGATACAGATTTCTTTTACAGAATATACTAGGATATAAAAATTGGCTTACTTATATTATGAATTAATACTCCTTTTAAAGATTATATACAGTCATAAACAGTTAATTTTTATATTATGTTTTAATGCTTTATGCTCACATAAAACAGTTATTTCCTCCCCACAAAGGCAATTGATTAGCATTAATCATATATCATTAACCAAAGCTATCTAATACAAGCACATAGCATAACCCAGTCTTCATAGTTAAACACTAAATCTAAAAAGGCTATTTGTGATTGATTATAAAAGATACAAAAGCAATTTGCATTCATGAAATTTATCATAGATATTTTAGAATATTAAAAAATTGCATCTTGATAGATTGACTTCAAAAATAAAATTAAAAAATACATTAAAATAAAATTATATGTTTTACTGTCATAGATGAGAACAAGTAAAATATTTTTGTTTACTCAGTAATGTAGCATTTATTTTGTAAATTTAAAAATAATATAAGAACATGATTTTAATAATGTTCACATTTCATAGATTTTATATTTTATTGTAACACTTCTGTAGGATTTTCTTTCTAACGTCTTAACTGATCTCAAAAAGAACGTGGCCCTGGGCGGTTGCACAGTGCTTAGAGCATCAGCTGTTGGACCAAAGGGTCTCGGGTTTGAATCTAGTCAAGGACACGTACCTCAGTTGCAGGTTCAATCCCCTGGTCCTAGTTGGGGCGCATGCAGGAGACAACCAGTCGATGTGTCTCTCTCACATTGATGTCTGTCTCTCTCTCTCTCTCTGTCTCCTTCCCTCTTCCCTCCCTTCTGCTCTCCCTAAAGATCAATGGAAAAATTATCCTTGGTTGATGATTAAAAACAACAACAACAAAAACACAAAAAAGAACATGAACAAAACACAAAACGCCTTCGCACTCTGAATCTCAAGGTGACATTTAAGACTGACATCAAGCTAGCGTAAGAAGATCTCAACATTTATTCTTGTCCTGTGGGGATAAGCAAATCATTAATATAAGCAGGTATCAGGCCATTAAGTGCTTTAAACATCAACGATAAAACTTTAAAATCAATGCAAACCCTGACAAGAAGCCAATATGAAAACTGGAGGACAAAAGTGATGCACTTTGGCCAGGTAAGTAGCCTCACGCTGTGAATGAACTGAACCTTGGAGATTGATTTATCAAGAAGTCGAAACATCAAGAGGGTGTACCAGTCCAGTCTCAGTGATTATCATGTTGCAGTAGTTTCAGTACCAGTCATACTTCTTTGCTCCACTCCAGTGATTTTCAACTTTTTTCATCTCATGGCATCCATAAACTAATTACTAAAATTTTGTAGCACATCAAAAATATATATATATTTTTTTTTTGCTGGTCTGACCAAAAAAATAGCTATAATTTTTATTTCATTCACATCGGATGGCTTTTGTTGTCATTTTTTTATTTGACAGTTGAGGAAAAGAGGTCAGTGCCCCTGACTAAATAGTCAGGTGCTGCATGTTTTAAGAATTCTTGTGGCACACCAGTTAAAAATTGCTGCTCTACTCAAATAATGTGCTACAGACGAAAACCAGTTCTTCACAAGAGCATCATTTTGCACTGAAACCAATAAATAGACTCAAATTAATAGTAGTACTACTTGGTTGGGTAGCTCTGTTGGTTAGAGCATTGTCCTGACATGCCAAGGTTTCTGGTTCAATCCCCAGTCAGGGCACATACAAGAATCAACCAATGAACGTATAAATAAGTGGAACAACAAATAGATGTGTTTTTTTTCTCTCTCTCTTAAATAAATTAATTTAAAAATTAGTACCACTAACTTTTGTTCAATACTTTAGAATTCACACATTCTTTATCAAGTAGAATTCCATGTGATCCAGGAATAAGGATATTCACAATTAAATAATAATATTCACATACTTTTGTACTGCTATTAGTCTGATGATAAACTTAAAATTGTCTATACAAATATTAAAAAGTGAGAGTTATATAGTTCTAACAGGGGTGAGGAACCTTTATTGTGCCAAGGGCCATTTGGATATTTATAACATCATTGGCAGGCCATACAAAATTATTAATGTAAAAATCAGCCTGCTATATTTAGTCAAACATTTAATTAACTTACCCCTACTGCCTTGGCAGGGCCAGACCAAATGAGTCCACAGGCCTTATATGGCCCACTGGCAGAAAGTTCCCCACCCCTGAACTAAACCTTACTCCTAATGTGCAAAACCTCCAATTTATGGCCAATAGTTCCAATTCCTTTTCAGTGTACATTTTTTTGTCCATTTTATTCCTTACATAAACATTATATAATCAATAATACTAACAGCTAACACTAACTCACTATGAGTCATTCACAGACTGGTTTAATTTACTACTATTACTACGATCCACATTTTACAGATAAGGAAAATAAAGCAGATAGCCAACAGTAAATGACTAAGAGTTTACAATTTGTAAATGTAAGAACTAGGATTCTGACCCCAGAAACTACTATGCCATTTTAATATACTCTAAGTTGTTCATATGTGTGTGTTTCAAAAAAATTATGATACAATTGTCACATTGCAAATAGTGAAAAAACAGAGAGGTAAATATAGTCTCCAAACAATATCATCCTTTTCTTAGTAAATAAAATCTTTTTATGCTAGTATTTATACACAAGTGACTATATCAAATGTAAGTGATTGGAAAAGTCGTTCTGAGTTCTGTGGCCTTTTTTCCCCCCCGCTTGCATTGATTACACAGGATCTGATCATTGAAAATTGCATAAATGCTCAGCGTATACTCACATAGTTTCTGTTTAAAATAAAGGATATGGTACAACAGGAGATAGAAAGTACAGGCGATCACCAAGGGGTTCCAGTCCCCAGGATCCCTTCTCAGCCACATAAAATACACTTTTTTTTCCAGATTGTGAACCAAGATATGAACAATGCCTCCGGGTTTCAAGGGAGCCCAGCCAAAAGTTTAGAGTGGTATCTTTCATAACCAACAACTCATGTAAGTAAACCCAGGATGTGTGATAAGTTAAAACAGGTTTAAAACATCAATATAAACATTTCTAAACAATGTACACAAGCTTGTACGAAGTGCCTCCAGGGAAGTTTGAACTTTAACATCAGATTACATATCACTAACACACAGTTTGTCCTCATTTTATCTTGGCCAAAGATCGGTTCCAGATTTCCAGTCACCCACACACAGAAGCATGGAGCTTTCCTAGTCCGGCTGTGAGAGTACCTGTGGCACACAGTGACCATTACTGAGCAAGGCAATTTACTGCACAGGTGCTCATAAGCACCAGTGGACTCTTTGGAAACTCAGCTAAAACTTGACACTTCTGTCTCTCTGGTCCCATTTTTAAAAATATATATATATATATTATTGATTTCAGAGAGGAAGGGAGAGAGAGAGAGATTGAAACATTAGTGATGAGAGAGAATCACTGATTGGCTGCCTCCCACACACCCCTACTGGGGATCAAGCCCGCAACCTGGGCATCTGCCCTTGACTGGAATCGAACCTGGGACCCTTCAGTCCACAGGCTGACTCTCTATCCACTGAGACAAACCGGCTAGGACTCATTTATTACTATAAATATGCCAGCCCCTTCTGGAAGAAGTGTTGGCAAAATTGAGAAGTTGTTATTTACTATAGCTCTAAAATGGAGGAACCCCCCAATTTAAAGAAAAAGAATGACAAGATTAAATCTATAGAAAGAGTGAAAAGTGAGAACATGGGAGAGAGCATGCTATTCTGGGGTTGAGAGATGAAATCTTGGAACTGCCCTTTCTTTGCTTGTTTAGCAGGTGCAAATACAAACTAGGAGACTGGAGATATTAGCAGAAAGGAACAAAGAATTAGACAATTCATTTGGGCAACCTGGAAACTTAACACTCATCTATCACTCAGAAATGGTAACGTATAATTCATGTGCTTCCACTTTGATTGGTGCCAACCTGAATTAAAAATGGCAGCTCAGGCCCTAGCTGGTTTGGCTCAGTGGTTGAGCGTAGACTGACCGTGGTCAGGGCACATGCCCGGGTTGTGGGCTTGATCCCCAATGTGGGGCGTGCAGGAGGCAACCAATCAATGATTTTCATCATTGATGTTTCTATCTCTCTCTCCCTCTCCCTTCTTCTCTGAAATCAATAAAAATATGTTTTTAAAAAATAGCAGCTAAAAGCATAATTTTTTTCTAAGTGCAGAAGAGGAGTTGCGAGTCATAATGTTGCTCTGGTCCTTTTTCTTCTTTTTCTGTACTGTCTGTAATTTCATGTTGAAATCCCCACAATCCCTACATAATGTTATTGACTATATGTTGCAAATTGACTTCTACCTTATTTATTGCTGCTGTGATAACATTATTACTTATCTAAAAAAATTATAACTTAACATTATTTTTATTTTAAAATAAATATCACAAAGTGAAATCCAAGAACACTGAGGTTTCTTTCCTTATCTTTAGGGTTGGCTGGTTATATAAGTGTTCAAGCCTATTGCTCAAGTAGGTGGTGGGTGATGGAGGTGGTGGAACTAGGTAGGCAGTGTGTCTTTGTGACTGAAGAGTGGGGAGGAGCCCACAACAGGGAAGGCAAAGTTCAGAATTGTTATTAGATGATCTGTTGGTGTCCTGCTTTGAGAATTAATGCCTCAAGAGGTTCTCAAAGATGATAGAGCAGTGACTTTTAAAACAAGCAATACTTAACTATTTAGTCAGGGGCACTGACCTCTTTTCCCTTAGATTGTTACATTAAGAAAAATTACAACCAATACGATGTCTGATGTGAATGAATCAAAATTGACCTATTTTTTGTCAGCTCAGCAAAAATATCCTATCTAATAAAAGAGTAATATGCAAATTAACCATCATTCCACTACACCCACCAGCCATGCCCACCAGTCAATCAGACCAAGTATGCAAATTAACCCCAACCAAGATGGCTGTGGCCACAGAGAGCAGGAGGGAGGCTTGGGTTTTCCTGGCAATGGAGGAATCCAAGCTTTCCACACACCCTGGAAGGCCCAGGCCTCCACTCAAGGGTACAAAGTTTCAATTATAGAAGGTAAATAAATTCCAATAGAAATGGCGGCAGCCACTGAGCTGGAAGAGCAGGAGGCTAGGGTTGCTCCCAGCAATGGAGGCTTGGGTTTCCCTGACAATGGAGGAATCCAAGCTTTCCACACACCCTCGCTGGCCTAGGCCTCCACTCCAGGCTACAAAGTTTCAATTATAGAAGATAAATAAATCCCAACAGAAATGGCTGCCGCCATGGAGCGAGCAGGAAGTTTGGCTCCGCTCCAGGCTACAAAGTTTCAATTGTAGAAGATAAACAAATCCCAGATACCAGGGCCTCCACTTGGGTGGCTGGGGGGCGTGGCTGGCCTGCAAACCACCACAGGCCCCTCACCCAGGCCGCCCCACACCCCAAGGGAACCCCCACCCTGATCCGGGACACCCTTCAGGGCAAACCAGCTGGCCCCCACCCATGCACCAGGCCTCTATTCTATCTTATCTAATAAAAGAGTAATATGCAGATTGACCATCACTCCAACACACAAGATGGCTGCCCCCCATGTGGTCAAAGATGTCTGCCCCCATGTGGACACAAGATGGCCACCACAAGATGGCCAGCAGGGGACAAGATGGACAGTTGGGAGGGACTAGGCCTGCAAGGGAGGGCAATTGGGGGCGATCAACCCTGCAGGGGAGGGCAGTTAGGGGTGACCAGGCCGGCAGAGGAGGGGAGTTGGGGGCAAACAGGCTGGCAGAAGGCAGTTAGACATCAATCAGGCTGGCAGGGGAGTGGTTAGGGGGTGATCAAGCTGACAGGCAGAAGCAGTTAGGGGCAATCAGGAAGGCAAGCAGATCCCGGTGGGATCAGGCCTAAATGGGCAGTCGGACATCCTTCGAGGGGTCCCAGGTTGGAGAGGGTGCAGACTGGGCTGAGGGACACCCTCCCCCCCATCCACGAATTTCATGCACCGGGCCTCTATACTCTCTCTCTCTCTCTCTCTCTCTCTCTCTCTCTCTCTCTATATATATATATATATATATATATATATATATATATATATATATTTGGTGTGTCACAGAATTTTAGCAATCAGTTTATGTGTGCCAAGAGACGAAAAAGGTTGTAAACTACTATGATAGAGGATGGTGTGTAAAGCCCCTAACATGGACCTGGGTAGCACAGGCCTCACCTGCAGCTTGGCCCCAACATCATCTTGAAGCTCTGAGGCCCTGTGTCCAGATATACTCCTTTTATCCTTCCCTATTTCACCTGGCCGACCCTGGGTAATGAGCCGTAGCCAAACTTTGACTGGGGCCACCCAATTGGAACCTTGGACAAATTTCTGAAATAAACACTCTGGTTCAATAAAACAAAAACAATATAAAACAAAACGTGTGTATGAAGAAACTAAGATGAAGCCACATGATCCTTTAAAAAGAGTGAACTATGGTGTTAGACTGGCATGTCTACTATTACTTATAATACAAGATTTTAATCTTTTATAGCCTATCTTCTAGTGAATTTTCTATATATCTTAAAGTAAGTTGTAAGTGTTAATATCAAGACTCATGCTGACCAATATCGGTATGATAGCATCAGCAAATTGTCTTTACTGCTATAAAATTTCCATAGCCCCATTCAACAGCAGGACATCAAATTACTTTTGCCTTCCCATAGCCTTTTCATAAAATATGTGTAGTTTATGAAAAAGCTTAAATACTGATAATGCCACAGAAAATGTACAGAAATAAGACTTCTAAAATAGTGCTTATAATCAGTGAGCTAGATCTTTAACTATCATCTGTTCATCTTCTTGGTAAGCAATTTTCTATCTTTTATCCCTAGAGGAAACTGAATTTTGTCCATCATTCCAACTGTTAAAGTGCACACATTTCAATTCAAATGTGAATTATTCCCAATGTCTTATCCATGTTTTTCCATCTAAATGTGACAATTCTGCCAAAACTGGTTTGGCTCAGTGGATAGAGCGTCGGCCTGCAGACTGAAAGGTCCCAGGTTCGATTCCGGTCAAGGGCATGTACGTTGGTTGCGGGCACATCCCCAGTAGGGGTTGTGCAAGAGGCAGCTGATCGGTGTTTCTCTCTCATCGATGTTTCTAACTCTCTATCCCTCTCTCTTCCTCTCTGTAAAAAATCAATAAAATATATTAAAAAAATAAAAATAAATGTGACAATTCTTATTAACTAGTAGACCACCAAATGCTTATCTTTTAGCAAGGATTATCAAGTTTACCAAGTTATATAACAATGCATTTAATATTTTATTGGTTCATTCATGAATCTTTGACTTTTGATAAGATAATAACAAGCCTTCAAAAAGGTATTACTGTTCATCAAAGGGGGAAGCTAATAATTTGCTGATACCTGACAGTATGAACATAGTAGGTATTCATGCTCTCATTAAAAGAAGTCAACATTCTTCTGTGTGACCTCCAAGCTAAATACAGCACAAATTCATACCAATTATTAAAGATCATTTCCTTATTCTCTTCACTCAATGCAAATTTAGTAGTATGGTATATAAGTGATAACAAAAGCAAAGAGAAAAATTGCCTCAACACATACTAACGAGAATAGTATCTCTGGCCATGCCAGACTGTAGTTGTGCTAGTTCAAAACCTCAGGAGCTTCCTGAGTGAAATCTGAAATTAACCCCTATAAGTGGAGGGCAAGGAGAGTCTGAAGAAAGAGGCAGTCCACTTCAGAATGGCGCATGGCAGTTTTAATAAGCAAGGGAAATCACTATGAGGCTTGTCTTGAGCAGGGCACAAGGGGTAGTATCTATGCACCCACCAGCCAGAATCTTGAAAGTGTATCTAGAAGCCTTAACTAGATTTAGTCACGTGTGCTGTCCAGATGACCTCACCTTACTCTTTCAAGGTTGCATCCTTGGAAATGGCTCCCCCTGTGGGAATGGTGGAAGGAACATATAGTCCAAGGACAGGAAAGGGAATGAAGAACCTTCAATTGCCTGGGTCTTGCTCGGGGGTCAACCGATGGTCATGTCCTCTCAGTGACCTCCTCCAACTAGAAGTTTCAACATATTGGTTATTTATATTTGCTCCTCATGTGGGGTGCAAAGACTCTATAACTTTTACTGCCCACATTTAATGAGAACCAGCTTGAACACCACAGTCATTTCTGGGAGAAAAGCCAGTACCATAATCCCAGGAGCTAGCATCCTCCCCTAGATCCTCCAAGTGCCTCAGGAGTCAGTTTAATACAAAATGGACACTCAATAGGCTCCCTTGCTGGGCAGTGAGGAAAGTTTGTCAGCCCACATCTGCCAAGCAGCCTTTGCTCCCTGCTGCCGCATATCCCTGCTGTAGAAAACTGGTCTTCTGCCATCTCTCTGCAATGAAAGTCACACCTTCCTCAGCTTCATTCTAAGGGATTCTCCTCTGGAGGATACTTGAAAAAAATGACCCTACCCTCACCCTTAATGCTTCATCCTTTCAGGGCTTATCCCCAATTCATTTGCCCGAGAAATTCTCTGCCTAGAAAAAGTTGGGTCTAATAAAAACTTTAATCACTGTTTCCTGTACCCAGAGATACCACCCAAGGACCTCCTAGTTTTATCTCCAACCTCTGAAATACAAAGAGTCCATTCTGTGCCCCCCCTTTCTCCTTTTCATTAAATTATTCATAGGAGAAGTTAACCCTTTTTCATAGTAAGGAAGACCCAGACCTTAAAATATGGAAAGTCCAGTTTATGTTGGGAGTGAAGATCCTTCTGAGGAATGGTCCTTTTCTTTCTTCCCATGCCCACAACTGTCCACAAATACTCAGACAATAAATTAATACATAATAATATTATAATACTCTTCTGATAGAAGTATTATAAACAGTTGTAAAAATAATTTAAAGTCCCTGAGCTTAGAATAAGTTTGGCAAATTTTGTAACAATTAGTTCAGTGTAGTTGAAGCAAAGTGAGCAAAAAGGAAATTAGTAGGACAAAATTTTGGAGCAAATGCATGAGTCATATCTGTAGAACCTGGTAGTCATTGGGAAGCAATTTGAATTTCAATTGAGTGTTTTGAGTAGGGGCAGGATGTGATCTCATGTTTGAAAAGAGCACTATTAAGATTGTTATTGTAATAATACAGGGAAAAATTTATGGACAAAAAAATGATGCAATACATATATCCCACGTTTGTTTAAGAAATAAGCTTGACCAGTATAGTTGAAGTCCCTATGTACTTTTTCTTGATCATATCAACCTCCTGTCCCATTCTCCTCACACACAGGTAACTATTATTCTGAATTTGGTGTTTGTAATTTCCATTTCTTTCTACTTTTAAGACATTAAATATATGTGGTATTTTTACTATACATATTATTTGTACCTGAATACATCATTTTATTGCTCTTCATAGGTTTTCTTTAAAAATTGAAGGCAAGATCCTCCACTAGCAAAGATTATAATTTGCTTAATTGTGACACTTGTTTTATTGTGGTCACCTGGAACTGAGCCTGCAATATCTCCAAGGTATGCCTATACTTGCTCATATTTATTCAACAATCATCAATGTAGACATGAGTAGCTCTAGTTCATTTTTTTGCTGCTACATATTATCCCATTAATATTACAATCAATGAGTCTGTGAGTATTCTTGTATGTCTGTGTGTGCACTATTTTGCATATGTAGAACCATCTTGGCATCTGTGGAATAAATCCCACTTGATCACAGCATATGATCCTTTAAGTGTACTGTTGAATTCAGTTTGCTAATATTTTGTTATGGATTTGGCATCCATGTTCATCAGAACTATTGGCCTGTAATTTTCTTTTCTTGTAGTGCCCTTGTCTGGTTTGGGATTAGAGCAATACAGGCCATGTAAAATGAGTTTGAAAGTACTCGCTCCTCTTATTTTTTGAAAGAGTTTGAGAAGATTTGCTATTCATTTTTCTTTAAATGTTTGGTAGAATTTACCAGCAAAGCCATCTGATCCTGGACTTTTGTTTTTTGAGAGGCTTTTTTAAATTATTGATTCAATCTCATTACTAGTAATTTGTCTGTTTACATTTTCTATTCCTTCATGATTTTGTCTTAGTAGGTTGGTATAGGAATTTATCCATTTCTTCTAGGTTTTTCAATTTGTTGATATATTTCAATTTGTTCATAGTAGTCACTTAAGGTGCTTTGTATTTGTGTGATATCAATTTTAATGTCTGCTTGTTCATTTATAGTTCTATTTATTTGAGTTCCTCTTTTTTTTTGTAAATCTAGATAAAGGTTTGTCTGCTTTTTTAAAAAATATTTTTTTTTTATTGATTTCAGGGAGAAGAGGAGAGGGAGATAGAGACAGAAACATCAATGATGAGAGAGAATCATTGATTGACTGCCTCCTGCATGCCCCACACTGAGGCTTGAGCCCACAACCCTAGCATGTGCCCTGACTGGGAATAGAGCCATAGCCTCCTGGTTCATAGGTTGTTGTTCAACCACTGAGCCATGCTGGCTGGGCTCTACTTTATCTTTTTAAAAAACAGCTCTTAGTTTATTGATCTTTTCCATTGTTATTTTGGTTTCTATATCATCTATTCCACTCTGCTTTTTGTTATTTCCTTCCTTCTACTTATTTTGGGCTTAATTTGTTCTTTTTTTTCTAGTTCCTTGAGGTATAAAGGTAGGTTATTTAAAATCTTTCTTTTTCTTAATATACGTACTTATTGCTATAGTAATATTTGCTTATCTGCAGGGGATATGTTTCAAGACCCAGTGCATGCCTGAAACTGTGACTAGTACCAAACCTATTATATCTATGTATACTATGGTTTTTACCCCATACATACCTACCTATGATAAAGTTTAATTTATAAATTAGGTACAGGGAGGCTGGGGAGAGGTCAAGGGGGAAAAAAAGGAGACATATGTAATACTTTAAACAATAAAGAATTTAAAAAATTAAGTACAGGGCGAGATTAACAACTATGAGTTATAATGAAATAAAACAATAACAACCATATACTGCATTAAAGTTATGTGAATATGGTCTCTCAAAATATCTTGTACTGTAATCACCCTTCTTCTTGTGATGATGTGAGATGACAACATGCCAAACCTACCCCTGAAACTGTGTAACCATTCCTTGTTTGCAGTAAATGGGTTAATATCACTTGTTCCAGGAGATCCCTTGTTGAATTCTTTGTACAGGCTCAGGGCTTTCTAGAATGCCGTGTAACCATCATTCAGAACATGTTTTCTATCCATGTGTTCTACCTACAAGTGTAATACCTTTCCATTTTAACTGGGCACTTATCATGCAATGTGGCCATAACTTTTGTACTTTGAGGTGTGACAGAAAAATTAGCATGGATTTATTTTTCCTTCTTCACAATTTCACATTTAGAAGATTTATTCATACTGTAGATCTTGGCAAGCTCAGCATATGATTTTTTTCTTTTGTTATTAAGTTGAGGACTTTTATCTTTTCATATAAAGGAGATACTTAATGGCTTCTCTTTGGCATATCTGATCTGCCAACAGTCTTGCACTTTCAGGCCATTATTAAGTAAAATAAGGGTTACTTGAACAGAAGCACTGAGATATCATGACAGTCAATCTGATCATTGAGATAGCTACTAAGTGACTAAGAAGCAGGTAGCATGTACAGTATGGATTTGCTGGACAAAGGGATGATTCACATCTCTTGCTGGACAGGGTGGGGTGTTGCAAGGTTTCATTACGCTACTCAGAAAGCCACGCAATTTAAAACAAAATGTTTTTATTTCTGTAATTTTTTATTTAATATTTTCAAACTGTGGTTGACTATGAGTAACTGAAACTGTGACTAAAAGGGGACTACTGTACAGGCCTGGCCAACGTGGCTTAATGGTTGAGCATCGACCTATAAATCAGGAGGTCATGGTTTGATTCCCGGTCAGGGCACATGCCTGGGTTGCGGGCTTGATCCCCAGTGTGGAACTTACAGGCGGCAGCCAATCAATGATTCTCTCTCATCATTGATGTTTCTATCTTTCGCTCCTTCTCCCTTCCTCTCTGAGATCAATAAAAATATTTTTTTTTAAAAAAAGAAGGGAACTATTGTACAATAAATACTCACTTAATGTTATTGATAAGTTCTGTGAGTTTAAGCAAAATAATGTGTAACAAAACCAATTTCACCACAGGCTAATTGACATAAATAAAATTTCAGTGTTATATCAAAATGACATTGAGGAAAACAATGTCATTTGAGAACCTGTTGTATAAACTTGCCTCTTAGAAATGCTTTTGCTACATCTCATAAGCTTTGGCATGTTGCTTTTCTATTTTTCATTTATCTCAACATATTTTTTTAATTCTCTTTTGATTCCTTCTTTTGACCCATTAGTTGTTAAGTAGTATATTGTTTAATCTCCACATATTTGTGAATTTTTCAGTTTTCTAATTATAATTAATTTCTAGTTTTATACAAAGATGCTTGATATGATTTTAATCTTCTTAGCTTTATTTAGACTTGTGTTGTGGCCTAAAATATAATCTACCCTGGAGAATGTCCCATGTATGCTTGACAAGAATGTATATTCAGCTGCCGTTGAATGAAATGCTCTGTAAATGTTTGTTAAGTCCACCTGGTTTTACAGCAGTTAAAGTTCAATGTTCCCTTATTGATTTTCTGCCTACATGATCTATCCATTGTTGAAAGTGGAGTATTGAAATCTACTACCATTATTGTGTCACTGTCTATTTCTCCCTTCAGGTCTGTTAATACCCGTGCCATGTTAAAAGATACTTACAATTTTAAAGATTACTTTGGACCCAACTGGATGATCCAGGATAATCTCCCTATTTAAGGTTAATATTTTATCAATCTTAATTCCATCTGTAACTTTAGTTCACTTTTCCATGTACCCTAACATATTCATAGGTCCCAAGAATTAGAACATAAACATTGGATAAGGGGCATTATTTTGATGACTACATGCATATCTGCAGAGTTTTTTAGAAATACAATTGCTGGGATTAAGAAATTAGCAATCATGGTAGTCATGGCTAAATATATCTTAAGCAGAAATGTTGCTCTATATCCTTACTAATATTATTGGACATTATTACCTGCAAATTTGATATGTGTAAGATGGGATGTCCTTCTAGTTTTAATTTCATTTCTTAACACTTGTGAAAATGAAGCAATCCTATCTAATAATAGACAAATATGCAAATTGACCATACCCCCGACACACCCACAAGCCACACCCACCATCCAATCAGAGCGAGCATGCAAATTAACCCAAACCAAGATGGCTACAGCCACAGAGAGCAAGGTTTCCTAGGTAACAGAGGAAGCCAAGCTTTCTGCCTGCCCTTGCCAGACCTAAGCCTCCACTCAAGCTACAAAGTTTCAATTATAGAAGGTAAACAAATTCAAACAAATGGCGGCAGAATGGAGCTTGAGAGAGCAGGCCAGGGTTGCCGCCGGCAACAGGGGAAGCAAAGCTTTCTGCACACCCTGGCCGGGCCCACCCGCTTAAGGCAACAAAGTTTCAATTATAACCCCAACACAAATGGCTACTAGCCTCGGAGGGAACAGCAGGCTTGGCTCTGCTCCAGGCTACAAAGTTTCAATTGTAGAAGGAAAATAAATTCCAGATACCAGGGCCTCCCCTTGGGTTGCCAGGGGGCGTGGCCCACCTGCAAACCACCACAGGCCCCTCGCTCAGGCCGCCCCACACCCCAAGGGAACCCCCACCTGATCCGGGATGCCCTTCAGGGCAAACCAGCTGGCCTCCACCCCTGTACCAGGCCTCTATCCTATCTAATAAAAGAGTACTATTCAGATTGATCATCACTGCAACACACAATATAGCTGCCCCCATGTGGTCAAAGATCCTGCCCCCATGTGGACACAAGATGGCCACCACAATATGGTCAGCAGGAGAGGGCAGTTGGGAGGCACCCGGCCTGCAAGGGAGGGCAGTTGAGAAGCACCAGGCCTGCAAGGGAGGGCAGTTGGAGGTGATCAACCCTGCAGGAGAGGGCAGTTAGGGGTAACCAGGCCGGCAGAGGAGGGAAGTTGGGGGCAAACAGGCTGGCAGCAGAGTGGTTAGGGGGTGATCAGGCTGGCAGGCAGAAGCGGTTAGGGGCAATCAGGAAGGCAGGCAGGCAAGTGGTTGGGAGCCAGCAGTCCTGGATTGTGAGAGGGATGTCCGACTGCCCTGTCCGACGGGCAGTCGGACATCCCTCAAGGGGTCCCAGATTGGAGAGGGTACAGGCTGGGCTGAGGGACAACCCCCCTCCATGCACGAATTTCGTGCACTGGGCCTCTAGTGTTTCATAAGTATATTGGACATTTGCTTTTCTGCTTCTATGATTCACCTGGTAATATTCTTTAACCATTTTTTTCTCTTCTGAGTAAAATTTTCTTATTGATTTATAGAAGTTATTTCTATATTCAGATTGATGGAAAATAAAACTTCACTGGATTTATCAGTGCTCCTGCAAAAAAATTCCAGTCCCCTATGACATGGAAAGATAGATGATGTGATGATAGGGAATGCTTGCTTTCACTTCCTCCAGAAATATCTTATTCTTCACATACTTGAGAATTTCATTTGTTTCTTTAGTTAATTGCTCTGATGCAAAAGGATAGTAAACATCCTCCTCTCTCTGAGAGGGCCAAATGATAACATCTTGGTCTAGACTCCTAGGTTAAACCTCCAATGGGGCAGGAGGACTGAAGCACTATCTCCATAGGTAGCTATATATATATATTTCATGATGGAATAAGTCCTAGAGTTTATAGGTAACTCCAGGGTCTTAAAGGAACAAACTGGGTTATCTAATTCCTGGAGAGATGTTATTTACATACAAAATTGCTGGAACAAGGAGGAGACCCTTTTAGGAGGAAAGGGGACAACTGTTACCTTCACCTTTATCAGTATAAACAGAGAAGAATCATTTTTTTTTTCATTTTCATCTATGGGATGTCTGGCCATTTGCATAGTACAATTAACTTGGTTTTTATCATATTGCCCTAGCCATAAGGACTAAGGGAAAGACAATTGAAAACATTTATTATTTCCTGTGAGATATTTAGTAAGAAATCTATCTTTTATCCAGAACCTGGTATGTGTGCATTCACCATAAAATTAATAAAAACAAATATTAAAAACAATAAAAATTATATCACCAACACTTTTCTCTATAACTGCTTCATGTTTGAATCCAAATTAAAATTTAAAAGAAGGATATAACTGACAAGAAGAAGTTATCTGTCCTAGTTCACCCATCTTGTTTTCCAAAGAGGATTTCCTAGTATTCCTCCATTGAAGGGTAAAGTGTTAGAGATTTAGTCATGTTGTCCTAACTGACTTCCAATGGGAGACAGACAGGATAAAGCAAGCTCTTTAAAGTTGGGATTTAAAGCCAAACAAAGATAAAATCAGTAGAGGGCCACACCGTAGAAAGTAGGAGCATGAGTAGAACATCATCCAGACAATGGACATGAGGGATACCTATTAGTAAGTAGTGGCATCCATCCACAAAGACTAGAGTATGGAGCAGAAGTCACGATCCCTCAAAAGATTGGATATTTTTTGAGAAAATATTGACCACCCTTCCCAGGTGAGCAAGAGCCAAGCACTTCAATTTGGCCTCCATCATCAGGAACAAAGGCGGATGGCGGGTGGAGTGGATGTGGCAGGTTATTTTTATGGCATGTTGGAGGATAAATGAAATGAAGACATCGTCCTGCCTGGGGTGAGCAGTCAGCAAACAGAGATGGACATATATATCAAATGTGGTGGGATGGTTAGAGAACAAAACCAGGATCCCAAACAGAGGGTCTACAGCAGAACCAGAGAGGATAGAGCAAGGTTTTAGGAAGTACAGCTGGGGTTTAATAGAGGGGAAAGTAAGTTGGAAGTTGGAGTAGGGGGGCTATATTTAGCACCTTGCACTTTAAAGGTAGCTGTAAATAGAGCTGAGAGGGGGAGCAATGCAAGATTGATTTCCTAGAGAAAGTGGAAAATGAATGTGCAGTCAATTATGGAAGAGAAAGCAGAGATTCAGCTACTAAAATTACAGAATAACCTGAGCAATTGTTATATTAGACTAAAGTAAAAAAATTCATTTTTTTATCTATAAGTACTTATAGTAATACTAAGCAGAGATTAAAGTTAGTCACTTATACCGCACCCAGTGACTCTATGCAAAATAATTTCTGTTTTTATGTAAATGTTTCAAAATAAGAGGAATTCTTTTTAAAAAGGAGAAATTTTGGAGTACTAGTTTCCAAATCCTCTTATTTTGTAAATTGGAAAGAATTTCTTAAAGATGAACATCTTTGATGCATATGCTTGCATAATTTCTACATAGCACAATTATATTTAGAAAATATGTTTGCCACAAGATTAAACATAAAAGTGTCTGTAATGATCTACACTAACTTGGAAAAATAAGGGCTGTGCCAGATTTGAAAATCCAGGAGAGTTTGTATGAGTTTTAATTGTCTTTTTACCATGAAGTAATACTGTCTTATTAAGGATGGTTTACAACCATTTTCAAAATGTTGTTTCCTAATTTTAATGCAATTTTGAAGTAACTTTCCTCCTTTTAAATACGTGTTAAGCCTGAAATTGTAAAGCTAAATGATCAAAAGGAACCCTTTCTGAATTTAAAAAGAACCATAAAAGCCAAAGTAACAAAGGAGTTGTTTGCCTTCTTTTACTTTTGTTACAGAGAAAGAGAAGATAATTCATAAAGACTATCTGAAATGAAGCCATTGAGAAGATAATAATTAAATGAAAGCATCTGAAATACATCTGGCAGTTCATTAAATATAGTATCTTGTCTCAAGTTAAAGGCATACACATGATGCTGTCAAATGGTTCTTGAAATGTGGATGCTGCAACTGAGGAACTAAATTTTAATTTCACTTAAATATAATTTAAATATCTACATATTGGGCTGCATAGCTTGAGAAAATGTAAAAGTTGATATCCAAATGAAGAGAAGAAACATGTTGTTTTCTTCATGTAGCATTTCATTTAAGAGTTGAGGGGATGCCCAGCCCATGAACTCAGTGGTTGAGTGCTGACCCATGAACCAAGAGGCTACCACTTCCATTTCAGTCGGGGCACATGTCCTGGTTGTAGGCTTGATCCCCAGTAGGGGGCGTGCAGGAGGCAGCCAATCAATGATTCTTTCATCATTCATGTTTCTATCTTTCTTTCCCCCTCTCTTCCTCTCTGAAATCAATAAAAAAATTTTTTTTTCAAAAGAGTTGAGGGAAAATTTGTTTAAAAGCATCTTACAACATATTTAAAACTGAAAACAAAATGAAATTAGCAGAAAGAGTAGTTAAGTCAAACATTCATGTCAAAAGGTGAGCATTTTGCTATATACTTATGTTCATGGAATTATAGGGACATTTTACAGGAGAGCTGTCAGTCTGAAAGCAAAAGTGAATATAAGGGAGAAAACAAGATGGTGGCATAGGTAAACACCTAAACTGCTGCCTCACACAACAATTTCAAAACTACAACTAAAAGACAAAACGGACATCATCCAGAACCACAGGAAGGCTGGCTGAGTGGAAATTCTACAACTAGAAGGAAAGAGAAAAGCACACTGAGACTCACAGGAGCTGCAGGAGGCAGAGGTACTGAGACGCACGTGGAGAGGACTAGCAACTGAGTGCGTGGCTGGCTTTCTCAAGCGGGAGGGAGACAAAAGCTCCCGACTGCACTGAACTCCAGTTCCGGGCGAGACTCTGGGGACCCAGACTCATACAGGGAGAAACTGGACTGTCAGGAAAGAGATAAGCACACTGAGACTCAGAGGAACTGCGGAAGGCAGAAGTACCGAGGCGCATGTGGAGAGGACAGGCAACTGAGTATGCAGCTGGCTTTCTCAAGTGGGAGGGAGACAAAAGCTCCCGACAACTCTGAACTCCAGTTCTGGGCAAGACTCTGGGGCTCCAGACTCATTCGGGGAGAAATTGGACTGTCTGGCAGCAGGCAGAATTCGAGGGCGGCTTTCTCTCAGAGGTGCTTGCAGCGATTACCACAGGACACTGAGACACAAGGGCTATTAGGGCAGGGCTGACCAGAAACCAATGCTGTCTGCTCCGCCCTGAGACTCCGCCCCATCCAAGCTGAGCACAGAGGCTTTTGCAAGTCTTGTCTCAAAAGGGTGTCTCCAGCACAGAAGTTCTCCCAGCGTAGACACAGCTGATCCTCACAGCCAATTGGCCTGGAGGTCAATTCCTCCCAGTGATACCAACAACAATCAAGGCTTAACTACAACAAGACTGTACACATAGCCCACAAAGGGGTGCACCAAGAGTGTCCACCTCAGATAAATGGAGAGGCTGAGCCACTGGGCCCTATAGGACACCTAGCACACAAAGCCACTGTTATCAACTCAGGGAAGCAGCCAAAATGCAGAGACAAAGAAACAGGTCACAAAGGAAAGAAATGGAGAAAAGCAAATGACTGGATACAGAGTTCAAAACCACGGTTATAAGGTTTTTCAAGAATTTTCTAGAAAAGGCTGATAAATTTAGTGAGATCCTTGAGGATATGAAAAAGGACCAACTAGAAATTAAGCATACACTGACTGAAATAAAAAATATTATACAGACATCTATCAGCAGACTAGAGGATCACAAGAATCAAGTCAAAGATTTGAAATACAAAGAAGCAAAAAACATCCAACCGGAAAAGCAAAAAGAAAAAAGAATCAAAAAAAATGAAGATAGTGTAAGGAGCCTCTGGGACAACTTCCATCATACCAACATCAGAATTGTGGGGGTGCCAGAAGAAGAGAGAGAGCAAGATACTGAAAACCTATTTGAAGAAATAATAATAGAAAATTTCCCCCACCTGGTGAAAGAAATAGACTTACAAGTCCAGGAAGCACAGAGAACCCCAAACAAAAGGAATCCAAAGAGGACCACACCAAGACACATCATAATTAAAATGCCAAGGGCAAAAGACAAAGAAAGAATATTAAAAGCAGCAAGAGAAAAACAGTTAGTTACCTACAAGGGAGCACCCATACGACTGTCAGGTGATTTCTCAACAGAAACTATGCAGGCCAGATGGGAGTGGCAAGAAATATTCAAAGTGATGAATAGCAAGAACCTACAACCAAGATTACTCTACCCAGCAAAGCTATTATTCAGAATTGAAGGTCAGATAAAGAGCTTCACAGATAAGAAAAAGCTAAAGGAGTTCATCACCACCAAACCAGTATTATATGAAATGCTGAAAGGTATTCTTTAAGAAGAGGAAGAAGAAGAAAAAGGTAAAGATAAAAATTATAAACAACAAATACATATCTATCAACAAGTGAATCTAAAAATCAAGTGAATAAAAAAATCTGATGAACAGAACAAACTGGTGAGTATAATAGAATAAGGGGCATAGAAAGGGAGTGGGCTGACAATTGTCGGGGGGAAAGATGTGTGGGTGTTGCGGGAAGAGACTGGGCAAAAATCGTATACCTATGGATAAGGACAGTGGAGGGGGGGGTAAGGGCAGAGAGTGGGGTGGGAACCGGGTGGAGGGGGACTATGGGGGAAAAAAGAGGAACTACTGTAATAATCTGAACAATAAAAATTTATTAAATTAAAAAAAAGAAAAAAGAATATAAAAATTTTGTAGATATGAGCTATTAATACTAATGCAATTACATTGTGGGAAAAGTAAACAGATTTTGTGAACCACTACCTACTGATCCTTGTCTTGCTTTGAATCTATTAAGAAAATATGGTTAAATTATGGTTTTAATCATTCTAAACTTACAAATTGCCCATTTGAAGCCTTGAGAAGTTCTTCTGTATTTCTTATGTTCCTCAAGGTGTACAGGACTTCAATCTTACTAGAAACTATTATCTTTATTTAGGCAACAGCTCTTTATTTTTTACTATATGCAGACCTTTGTAACAGGTAGAGATGGAAATTGCCAACACACAACACACACACACACACACACACACACACACACACACACAAACACACACAATTATAACAATATCAACAACTAGAAGATATGAAGCATTAAACCTAAGAATGATTTAAAATCTAAGTAGGAAGACAAAATATGCATGTGTCAAATGTTTGCTGAACTCCTAAAGCACAACATCCAAAATAAGGGCATGATAAAGCTATAGTAGGAGGAGATACAACAGAATGCTTGAGAAACAAGACACGGGGATGTGACAGAGAACCCTGGGTCTTTTAAAGCCTTCATGCAAGTATACTCTGTATGAGTACAAATGCCTACAAAACAGCCTAGCCTCCATAATTTATCTTTCTATAATCTGCCTTTTACCTAAACCTGGTATGGTGATATCCTGAGGAGAATTGAAGTGAGAAATAGGGTGGGTTGTTATTGTTCCTCTATGTCTTTCTCTTTTTTTTTTGTTTTTCCACTTTAAGCACAAGTAGCTAAGGTTATGTTGGGACTGTAGTGCCTTACATTGAGCCCTCTGCCTGGTTATCTGTCACTGAAACTTTGTCTGAGGTCTGACTATTAAAAACTTATGTTATTATTAGGTTGAACTTTCCAAATTACCAATATTCAATTTTTTTTAACCTACAAATATGTCAGTTTCAAATGTTCCAACTTACAGTATTGGTAGGTGCAATTCAAAGAGTCTTATTTTAATAATAATAATAATAATTACAAAAATAAAGTTAATTCTATACAGTATTGTTTCAAGCAGTATATTGATATAAAAACAGTCCATTTTATTTTTGTATAACACAATTTTAAAACTTTTCATTTGCAAATTTTTATTACTGAAAATAGAAAATATCCAGACATGTTCTCAATTTCTTGTCTAAGTCCTGTATATATTTGTTTGTCTTATAGCTTCAAACTGCCTCCTTCACAAAATAAAAGATTTCTATGTCATTAAAAATAAAATTGACTAGTCTGTTTGGAACTTTATCTTTCTTAACTGGATCATCCACTCATTAATGATCTTTTTCTTAATGCTGTCATATAATGTGAAGTATTACAAAATTAAATAAGGTAATTTTATTTAATTTAAAAACGTAGCCCGGCTGCTGTGGCTCAGTGGTTAAGCATCAACCTATGAACCAGAAGGTCATGGTTCGATTCCCAGTCAGGGCACATTCCTGGATTGAGGACTTGATCCCCAGTAGAGGGTGTGCAGGAGGCAGCCAATCAATGACTCTCTCTCATCATTGATGTTTCTATCTCTCTCTCTCTCTCCCTTCTTCTCTGAAGTCAATAAAAATATATTTAAAAAGAAAAACATTTAGGCTAAGCAGTATTGTTATAAATATTTAATGAGTGATAATGCATATATCAGTAATATTTATGGATCTTTAGGATATATTAAATGACAAATGGAAGGTACAGAGAGCGTATGGTTTGATATTTTTTGTGAAAGAAAGAAGAGAAAATAAAAATAACTCTATAAAAGCACTTAGCATACAAAATTAACTAATAAAATGATAAAAAGTATGAAAGCAGGATTGGAGCAAGAATAATAACTATGTATGTATCTTTTAATATTGTTTTGATTTTTGAACCATGTGAATGTGCTACCTATTCAAAAAATTAGATTAAACATTAAAAAGATATAAATAGGCCCCAATTTGCCATTTTATTGGTTTCAGTATCAGAGAAAAGCTATAGCAAAGATGCCTGGTTTTAACTCTAACAGCTCAGGAAAGAAATTCTCAAAAATGTTAGGTAAAATTAATTAAAATTAACTAGTATTTAGCATAGTGGTTCTCAAATTTTATTGTGCATACAATCTACCTAGATACTTTTCTCAAAATCCATATTCTTGGGATCTGACCCAGACTATAAATTAATATGTTTGAAGTGAGGTTAAGAATTTGCATTTTAACAACCCTAAATAATTGTCATGCAGAATGCATTGAATCTATTATCTAATATGTTAAAATAGTTATTCTATTACATCACTAACAGATTTTCAAATATGATAAATAAAGTATTAGTTTAATATCTGAAAATAGTAATTTCCTAAGAAGAATTATTTTGTTTTTCAAATTTGATATGATCTTATTGTGTTCATTAAAATTTAATGAACAAATTTAATATTTTCTGGTCCAAAAACTTTCTTCATATTTTTAACATTTACTAGTAAAATTATTTAATAAACCATAAGAATATAGTAGGAACATTATAGATATATCATTTAAATGAAAGGAAAGGCTCCATACCAATTATATAATAAATTTTAAACTTTTAAAATAAAGTTGTAGCCATTGTTAATCTTTGTACCTATTCATCTCCTGAACCTCATTTCTATGTTTGGAAAATACTTCACATTATGAGTTTTGTTGAAAGGCAGAAACTACCTCTCAATACAGAAGCTGGATACACTCTTTTCAAAAACATCATTTGGATCTGTAAGCAGGTTTCACTCACATTCAGGGACACACAATGAGGAACTGCATTCCTGCTGGGGTCACCTCCAAGACTTGTTCTCTGGCCCTATAAGAGAGACTGTGTGCTATCCAATATCTGTTTAATATACTCCTTTTTCTGCTCAAAAAAAAAAATCATAAATGGTTCATTCTATTTTTTTGTTGTTGTTTAAAGTATTACAAATAGAAGTACATATGTCTCCTTTGGTTCTATTTCTTATTTTTATTTGTAAAAACCCTGACTAATCCATGTGAGTTTAGATTTGAAAAATCAATGGAAATATCACAAAAGAGAAATAAGGCTTAATAGGAGTTCATGCAAAGAAAAACCAAATAGATATAGTTGATTATTATTTATTTATTTACAACTTAACAAAAATCAACAATTCTATGCATTTTCCCCAAAATACCCATACAAACTTGGGAAGGGAAGCAGCATTGAAAGGATAGAGACTGAAATAAGAGTAAATACAGTAATTCTGACTCTATAGATCTGCCCTGGCCCATGCCATTTGTTTCCCATTCGTAGGCTCTGGGCCCCACATTTAGAGAAACCTTTATAAATGAGTGTTTTCAGAAGGAGGTTTGAAAATCATACCATAAAAACTGCCAAAGTGAAGAAATATTTGCTAGTATAAAGACAAAATTTGATAAAAGAACACCATCTTTCAATAATCCAAAATTTTTCCTGTGAGAAAAAAAAATTAGAAATGTTCACTGGTATAATGGTCAGGATTTGCACAGGATATTATTTCATATTGAGGTTTACTTAACAATTAAAGCTACATACAGAGAAACCAAGATGGCGGCATAGGTAAACACCTGAATTTGCTGCCTCGCACAACTTCAAAACTACAACTAAGAGACAAAAAGGACATCATCCAGAACCACAGGAAGGCTGGCTAAGTGGAAATTCTACAACTAGAAGGGAAGAGAAAAGCACCTGAGACTCAGAGGAGCTGCGGAAGTCAAGGCAGAGGTACAGAGTCGTGCACACGCAGAGAGAGCTGGCAACTGAGGACGCGGTTGTCTTTTTCAAGTGGTAGGGAGACAAAATCTCCTGACTGCTCTGAACTCCAGTTCCGGGCAAGACTCTGGGGACCCAGACTCATACAGGGAGAAACTGGACTGTCTGGCAGCGGGCGGAACTTGAGGGTGGCTTTCTCTCAGAGGTGCTTTCAGCAATTACTGAGGGACACTGAGACCCTGGGGGCCTCTTAGGGCAGGGATGACAGGAAGCCATTGCTCTTTGCTCTGCCCTCAGACTCCGCCTTACCCGAGCTGTGCACAGAGGCTTTTGTATATGAATGGCCTGGTCCTTTGAAATCTAAACTTACCTAACAAACTGCAACTGAGTCAGTGAGACCCAGAACATCCAAAAGAAGGCCCAAGGCCCCACAGCAGCTTGCATTGCTTCACAGCTGGGCCTCATCTGGGCACTTCCAAAACCCAAACAAAGAAAAGGAATCTGCAGATCTCTCTGTAGCTCCTGCTGGGTGGCCTCAGGCAGAGGCTAAATTAGCACCTCCTTGGACATCCAAGAGCCAGTGTACCCAGGGGTCAGAGTAGGACCATCCAGATTACAACTCCTCAGATCCATAAAGGACACACTCAGGGGGCAGACTCAGTGAGCACCAAAGCCCCACTGAAGCAAGTCTTGCCTCATAAGGGTGTCTCCACAACAGAAGTTCTCCCATCATAGACACGACTAATCCTCACAGTCAATTGGCCTGGAGGTCAATTCCTCCCAGTGATACCAACAACAATCAAGGCTTAACTACAACAAGACTGTGCACACAGCCCACAAAGGGGTGCACCAAGAGTGTCCACCTCAGGTAACTGGGGAGGCTGAGCCACTGGGCCCTATAGGACACCTAGCACACAAAGTCACTCTATCAACTCAGGGAAGCAGCCAAAATGCAAAGACCAAGAAACAGGTCACAAAGGAAAGAAATGGAGGAAAGCAAACTACTGGATATAGAGTTCAAAACCACGGTTATAAGGTTTTTCAAGAATTTTCTAGAAAAGGCTGATAAATTTAGGGAGACCCTTGAGAATATGAAAAAGGACCAACTAGAAATTAAACATACACTGACTGAAAGAAAAAATAATATATAGAGATCCAATAGCAGACTAGAGGATCACAAGAATCAAGTCAAAAATTTGAAATACAAAGAAGCAAAAAACATCCAACCGGAAAAGCAAAAAGAAAAAAGAATCCAAAAATATGAAGATAGTGTAAGGAGCCTCTGGGACAACTTCCATCATACCAACATCTGAATTATGGGGGTGCCAGAGTAGAGAGAGAGCAAGATACTGAAAACCTATTTGAAGAAATAATGACTGAAAACTTCCCCCACCTGGTGAAAGAAATAGACTTACAAGTCCAGGAAGCGCAGAGAACCCCAAACAAAAGGAATCCAAAGAGGACCACACCAAGACACATCATAATTAAAATGCCAAGAGCAAAAGACAAAGAGAGAATATTAAAAGCAGCAAGAGAAAAACAGTTAGTTACCTACAAGGGAGCACCCATGCAATTGTCAGCTGATTTCTCAACAGAAACTATGCAGGCCAGACGGGAGTGACAAGAAATATTCAAAATAATGAATAGCAAGAACCTACAACCAAGATTACTCTACCCAGCAAAGTTATCAGTCAGAATTGAAGGTCAGATAAAGAGCTTCACAGATAAGAAAAAGCTAAAGGAGTTCATCACTGCCAAACCAGTATTATATGAAATGCTGAAAGGTATTCTTTAAGAAGAAAAAGGTAAAGAAAACAATTATAAACAACAAATACCTATCTATCAACAAGTGAATCTAAAAATAAAGTGAATAAAAAATCTGATGAACAGAATAAACTGGTGAATATAATAGAATAAGGGGCATAGAAAGGGAGTGGACTGATAGTTCTCGGGGGGAAAGGGGTGTGGGGGGTGTGGGAAGAGACTGGACAAAAATCGTACATCTATGGATGAAACAGTAGGGGAGTAAGAGCAGAGGGTGGGGTGGGAACCAGGTGGAGGGGAGCTATGCGGGTAAAAAAGTGGAACAATTGCAATAATCTGAACAATAAAGATTTATTTAAAAAAATAAATAAAGCTACATACAGAAAGAAATAGCCCAGCTGGCATGTCACAGTGGTTGAGCGTAGATCTATAAACCAGAAGATCAAGGTTTGATTCCCAGTGGGGGCGTGCAGAAGGTAGCCAATCAATGCTTCTCTGTCATTATTGATGTTTCTAGCTCTCTCTCCCACTCCCTTCCTCTCTCAAATCAATAAAACTATATTTTAAAAAGAAAGAAATAATAGCATTCAATAGAGGCCTAATGATAACTTCTCAGTTTGTTCAAAGGATACGTGTTTCCATACAATGAAATTTACTCTATGAACCCAAAACCTAGCTTTGTCCATTTACTTTGTCTAGTTTAAATTGTCTATTTCATCGGATGATATTATGGTATACTTTTTACTCACAGACTCTTGCCACAACACTGGAAATGAAAAATAAGTTCCTACAGCACTAGCACTGAAGCTAGGAGAAATGTTTCACAATCTGTCATTGTCAGCACAAAGTGACAAGTTCGGTCCACACAGACATTCCTAAGTTTTCAGGAAGAGGTAAAGGGATTCTGAAATAGTCATGTAGAGTTTAGTTGTGGAGGACCATAAAATGGTGCATGAGATTTCAGTGGAGGAAACAGCATCATTCTAGATAACAAGATGGGCGGGATTTAAGAGTAGTAGGCCTCCGGACAATGGAGAGGACATTTGAAAGATTATGCTAGTATTGGCAGCAGCAGAGAAATTATCCTTCATGCAGTTGGCCCGTGTTTCACTGTAAAAAATGAAAGTGGATTCTGATTAATGCACCAATGTAACCTGTAATCCTTTAGTGGAATCTGAAACCAAGAATTGTATGAATCTTTCATTCAGTCAGTGGGAGACAGTTAATATCACAACAGTCCTTTTGTGTCAAAATAAATGTATTTAATTGGCTGGAAATGGCTTTCAGTAATTAGCACACTTAGACAGGATATACTCATTGAATCAAATAACATGCCACCCAGGTTTTGGGTGTATATTTAGCCATGTTTGTTAAATAAACTTTGGTATTGTATCAAAGAGAAAAAAAGAAAAGAAAAGAAAGAAAGATTATGGCTGTTTGACTCACAAAACAGAAACCCGAAAATGAGAAGTAGAAAATATGGGAGGTCTGGTCAGAAACCAGCAGCACTCATTAAGAATCTCATTAAAATGTTGGAATCTGCTTGTCAGTAAAGCGGTAACATGGGGCTCCAAATATCAACGTTGAGATCGGTGACCTGGCTTTTGTCATCTGGGAATATGAAATCCAAATTCGTGAGAGAGCCAGAGATTTAAAACTAGGCTTAATTATTATATGCTTAAATCAAAGAGTGTTGATCCTTCAGAGTCATGAACATCAGTGGATTAAGGAATGAGCCCAAAGTTCTTACCTGCCCTTATGCAACCTTTATTTTTTTCTTTTCTCTTTTTACAGAGAGGAAGGGAGAGGGATAGAGAGTTAGAAACATCAATGAGAGAGAAACATCAATCAGCTGCCTCCTGCTCATACTGGGGATGTGCCTGCAACCAAGGTACATGCCCTTGACCAGAATCAAACCTAGGACCCTTCAGTCCATAGGCCGACTCTCTATCCACTGAGCCAAACCGGTTAGGGCCCCTTATGCAATGTTTTGATGAGCTCATATAGTTTAATGATTTAAATACTGCTGCTGTATTTATGACTCATATAAATAAATGTGTCTCAAAGCTTTACATGACCTCTTAACTTCAGATTCACCTTAAGTATCCTATCTAATAAAAGAGCAATATGCAAATTAACCATCACTCTGCTATACCCACCAGCCAGGCCCACCAGCCATGCCCACCAGCCAATCAGAGTGAGTATGCAAATTAACCCAAACCAAGATGGCTGTGGCCACAGAGAGCAGGAGGGAGGCTTGGGTTTCCCTGGCAATGGAGGAAGCCAAGCTTTCCACACACCCTGGCGGGCCCAGGCCTCCACTCAAGGGTACAAAGTTTCAATTATAGAAGGTAAATAAATTCCAACAGAAATGGCGGCAGCCACTGAGCTAGAAGAGCAGGAGGCTAGAGTTGCCCCAGGTGATGGAGGAAGCCAAGCTTCTGCAGCCCTTGCTGGCTCAGGCCTTCACTCCAGGCTACGAAGTTCCCATTATAGAAGATACAAAAATTCCAACAGAAATGGCTGCCACCACGGAGTGAGCAGGAGGCTTGGCTCTCCTCCAGGCTACAAAGTTTCAATTATAGAAGATAAATAAATTCCAGATCCCAGGGCCTCCGCTTGGGTCATCAGGGGGTGTGACTGGCCTGCAAACCAACAAAGGCCCCTCACCCAGGCCACCCCATACCCCAAGGGAACCCCCAACCTGATCTGGGACACCCTTCAGGGCAAACCACCTGGCCCCCACCCATGCACCAGGCCTCTATCCTATCTAATAAAAGAGTAATATGCAGATTGACCATCACTCCAACACACAAGATGGCTGCCCCCCATGTGGTCAAAGATGGCTGCCCCCATGTGGACACAAGATGGCCACCACAAGATGGCCAGCAGGGGAGGGCAGTTGGGAGGGACCAGGCCTGCAAGGGAGGGCAGTTGTGGGCAATCAGGCAAGCAGGAGAGGGCAGTTGGGAGGCATCAGGCCTGCAATGGAGGGCAGTTGGGGGCAATCAACCCTGCAGGGGAAGGCAGTTAGGGTTGACCAGGCCGGCAAAGGAGGGAAGTTGAGGCAAACAGGCTGGCAGGGGAGCAGTTAGACATCAATCAGGCTGGCATGGGAGTGGTTAGGGGGTGATCAGGCTGGCAGGTAGAAGTGGTTAGGGGCAATCAGGAAGGCAGGCAGGTGAGCAGTTGGGAGCCAGCAGTCCTGGATTGTGAGAGGGATATCTGACTGCCCATTTAGGTCCTATCCTACTGGGATCAGGCCTAAATGGGCAGTCGTACATCCCTTGAGGGGTCCCAGATTGGAGAGGGTGCAGGCTGGGCTGAGGGACACATCCCCCCTCCTGCCCCCCCGTGCACGAATTTTGTGCACCGGGCCTCTAGTTTAATATCATCTCAAATTCAACATATCCAGAACTCCCAATTTCCATCCATACATTTCCATATATTAATTCAATAAGAGTGAGTTTTCTCTCCCCTCCTCTCCCAACCCCCCAGTATAATGCTCTCTATGGCTTTCCATCAGTGGCAGCTCCAAATTTTCTGCACAGGCATCCCTTAGAACAGTAATCTGATTGGAAAGGGGAGTTTGGCTAGAGTATTTTGGGAAAATGTTTTAGAAGTATTGGCAGTGCAAGCAAACATTTTCACTCAAATTGAAGAAGATTGGGTGTGATGTTGAACTGCCCCCACTGGCACCTTGCAGCCATCACTTGGCATACTTGAGTGGCCTCCCACTAAAATGAAAATGAATGATATATATATTGTTTCCGGGGTATTACATGAGCTGGCTCTGCTTCAATTTCTGATGTCATTGTGAACCGCTGTCTATAGTTTCCTCTCACTTTGCCAATTACATTCCCGACACAGTACATGTCTTGCTTAAACTAGACTTGGACTTTTGGACTTTTCTCAGTTTTTTTTTTAATACTCCAGGCACATTCCTGACTTAAGACCTTTCCACAGGCTGTTCTGACTGAATTGGTTTTTCTTCCACTTTTTAAATAAATTTCTGCCTTGTTATTTAAGTACAGTTCATGTCACCTCTTTTGCAGAAAGTGTTCTTTAATTATCTAATTTGTACTATTTCCTCTCCCACATCTAATATTCTTCCTTGCATTTTTTTTTTATCATATTGCCTTTTGTTCATCTGAGCAGTTATTTACTTTTGCGTTGACTCGTGAACTTTTGCACTCTACTACCAGGATATGAACTCTAAGGACAAAGGGATCCAATCTATCTTGTTCAACACTAGACCTCCAAAATCAGAACAGTCAGTAGTGAGTGTTCAAATGTGTAGAAAGGGTAGAAAAAAATGAAAGTAAGTAAATACCCAAAAGGGTTGGCTCAATCCAATTTTAAACATTAATAAAGATTTCTTATAATGTTAATAATATTTTATTTAAAAAAGATGATAATTATAACATTTTAGTGTCAGAAACACATTGATCTGTGTTAAAGGTGATAGGTAACTGCTAATAGTTATTTACTTGGTGATATGGTGTTCATTACTCGAACATCTTTTCTGTATATAATTTCACACAATGCAATGGTTTCCTGGAAATAGTTGCTGTTGGATCTTTGTATGTTGGCTTAGTTTCCCATAGATAGATATTATAAATTAATCCTCCTTTGACATTAATTTCTAGTTACTAATAGATAAGGGTTTTTTCCCCCCCACACTTTGCCAATAAGTTAAATACATTTGTTTTTGTCAAGTAAAATAAGCAATAATTTATCTATAAAGAGAACTTATGCTAAAATTTTTCCACTAATATTTTCATAAAATTGTGTTTTATATACTAGGTTTTCTCAAAATAGGAGCAATCATTACCATATATTTTATTTTGAAAAAATGAATAGATACAGATGATTCCAGGAAACATATAAGTATATATCCTCTCTAATAAAATGGTAATATGCAAATTAACCATCACTCCGCTACATAAGCCACGCCCACCAGCCAAGCTACACCCACCAGCCAATCAGGGCGAGTATGCAAATTAACCCAACCCAAGATGGCTACAGCCACAGAGAGCAAGGTTTCCCAGGTAACAGAGCAAGCCAAGCTTTCCATAGCCGTTGCAGGCCTAAGCCTCCACTCAAGCTACAAAGGTTCAATTATAGAAGGTAAACAAATTCAAACAAATGGCGGCAGAATGGAGCTTGAGAGAGCAGGCCAGGGTTGCCGGCGGCAACAGGGGAAGCAAAGCTTTCCACACACCCTGGCCAGGCTCACCCGCTTAAGGCTACAAAGTTTCAATTGTAGAAGGTGAATTAACTGCCACAGAAATGGCTGCCGCCCCGCCCCGGAGGGAGCAGCAGGAGGCTTGGCTCTGCTCCAGGCTACAAAGTTTCAATTGTAGAAGGAAAATAAATTCCAGATACCAGGGCCTCTACTTGGGTTGCCAGAGGGCGTGGCCGGCCTGCAAACCACCACAGGACCCTCGCTCAGGCTGCCCCACGCCCCAAGGGAACCCCACCCTGATCCGGGACACCCTTCAGGGCAAACCAGCTGGCCCCCACCCGTGTACCAGGCCTCTATCTTATCTAATAAAAGAGTAATATACAGATTGATCATCACTGCAACACATAATATAGCTGCCCCCATGTGGTCAAAGACCCTGCCCCCATGTGGACACAAGATGGCCACTACAAGATGGCCAGCAGGAGAGGGCAGTTGGGAGGCACCCGGCCTGCAAGGGAGGGCAGTTGAGAGGGACCAGGCTTGCAAGCGAGGGCAGTTGGAGGTGATCAACCCTGCAGGAGAGGGCAGTTAGGGGTGACCAGGCTGGCAGAGGAGGGAAGTTGGGGGCAAACAGGCTGGCAGGGGAGCAGTTAAGCATCAACCAGGCTGGCAGCGGAGTGGTTAGGGGGTGATCAGGCTGGCAGGCAGAAGTGGTTAGGGGAAATCAGGAAGGCAGGCAGGCAAGCAGTTGGGAGCCAGCAGTCCTGGATTGTGAGAGGGATGTCCGACTGCCCGTTTAGGCCCGATCCCACCAGGATCGGGCCTAAACGGGCAGTCGGACATCCCTCCAGGAGTCCCAGATTGGAGAGGGTACAGGCTGGGCTGAGGGACAACCCCCCGCAGTGCATGAATTTCGATATATATACATACACACACACACACACACATATATGTGTATATATATATACACACACATATATATTTGATTGATTTAAAATTGTCCAAGACTTATACAAATAGAAATATTCTCTCAAAAGAAATCAAATTCAATAGGTTTCCAAAGCAGGACTTCATTATTGCCTTCACATGAGCTTTTGTTAAAGAGTCTCACTGGAAAATACATAGATATTAAAAGAGCCTAAGCTATAAAAAAAAAATCCATTTAGATAATTTTGAACATCATGTTAGATGTTATGAGACATTTATTAAATGATTCATATTGACACTCAGGAAATCAGATTTATTTATTTATTTAATATATTTTATTGATTTTTTACAGAGAGGAAGGGAGAGAGATAGAGAGTTAGAAACATCGATGAGAGAGAAACATCGATCAGCTGCCTCCTGCACACCCCCTACTGAGGATGTGTCCACAACCAAGGTACATGCCCTTGACCGGAATCGAACCTGGGACCTTTCAGTCCGCAGGCTGACGCTCTATCCACTGAGCCAAACCAGTTTCGGCAGATTTATTTATTTTAAATAATAAAAATGAAACTTTCCATTAAATTTGATGCTATATAAGAAATTTAAAATTCAATTTTCCTAATTTAAAAAGTTCCAATTGAACTACAGCTTCTTTTTTTAAAAAATATATTTTTATTGATCTCAGAGAGGAAGGGAGGGGGAGAGAGAGAAACATCAATGATGAGAGAGATTCATTGATCAGCTACCTCCTTCACACCCACTACTGGGGATCGAGCCCACAATGCAGGCATGTGCCCTTGACCAGAATCGAACCTGGGACCCTTCAGTCCACAGGCCGACGTTCTATCCACTGAGCCAAACTGGCCAGGGCTGAACTACAGCTTCTTATAGAAATATTTATAAAATTGTCAGTTTGTGTCAGTAAGTTGCATGAAAAACATGAAGTAAATTTTCAGACAAAGCAACATTTCTTAAAGACATATTCTTTTTTGTAGTTGTTAATGCTCACCTGAAGACATTTTTTTCATTGATTTTTAGAGAGTTTGTAAGGGAGGGAGGGAGGAAAAGGGAGAGAGAGAGAGAGAGAGAGAGAGAGAGAGGAACATCAATGTGAGAGAGACACATGGATTGGTTGCCTCCCACTCTCGCTGACCAGAGGCTGGGGACAAGGAATCAAACCTGAGACCTTTTGGTGTGCTGGCCAACACTCCAAGCACTGAGCACACTGGCCAGGGCAAAGCCATATTCTTAATACTCTATTTATCATATTTACATTTCTTAAAATTCAACCCTGAGGAGCTATGGATTAATAAGTTATAGCTATATATGTTTAATAACTATTAAGTTAATTTAATTTTTAAATTAGAGTTTGCATTAAGTTAGCTTAATTTTATAGACATTAATAAACCTTAATAACTAGAGTTATTTTACAAAACTCAAATTCCTAAGGGGTGTTTCTTTTGACTCTTTATCAAATAATTAAACACTGAGCACTATAGACTGATAATGTATTAGGTGAGCCCATGGCTTATTTAAAAATTGGGAAATAACAGTCCTCATCTTCTTAATTGTCATTTAAAGAAAAATGTAAAAAATTGAATAAACTATTTAGATAATGCTTGTTTTTTACTGTCTCCCCTCTTTGAAGGATGATAAAACTCGTGGGCTTGAAATTTAGAAAATCTGAACTCTAGTCCCAGAATCATCTTTTAATAGATTACTGTGAATCAATAACTTGAGCTTTCTGTGCCTTCCTCTTTTTACCTATAAAATGGTGAGAGCCACATCTGTCCTTCTTAATACATAGACTCTTTTGTGATAAAATTATTTTAACTGTCAAATCAGTATCTGTAAGTGATTAAAGAAGTTATGGGCATGATTCATGAAGAATTTCCTGTTTAGCCCTGGCTGGTTTGGCTCGGTGGAGAGAGGGTCGGCCTGCAGACTGAAAGGGCCCGGATTCGATTCCAGTCAAGTGCGCATGTCTAGGTTACAGGCTCCATCCCCAATGGGGGTTGCTCATGAGGCAGCCGATCAATGATTCTCTCTCATCATTGATGTTTCTCTTTCTCTCTCTCTCTCTCCTTCTCCCTTCCTCTCTGAAATCAATAAAAAAATATTTTTTTAAAAAAGAATTTCCTGTTTGTTTCTGTGATAAAAAGGACAAGAAAATCTGGGATAAGGGTTCAATTTTTATCTACTTCTATTAAGGATGAGGAGAATAATGGTATGTGTGTATGTCTTATTAGAAAAGAGTGGATAGATTTTATTTTTTTATTCAATTACAGTTTACATTCAATATTATTTTGTATTAATTTTAGGTGTACAGCATAGTGGTCAGACAGTCATATACTTCATAATGTGTCTCCCCAATATTGCCAGTACCCAACCCCCATCATACATAGTTATTATAATATTATTGACTATAATGCTATACTTTATATCTCCATGACTATTTTTTAACTACCAATTTATATTTCTTAATTCCTTTACTTCTTTCACCTAGTCTCTAGTGCCCTCTTTCCCACAACCATCAGTCTGCTCTCTGTTTCTGTTTTGTTTGTTCATTTATATTGTTCTTCAGGTTTTTACATATAAGTGAAATCATATGGTATCTTTCTCTGACTGAATTATTTCACTTAGCATAATATGCTCTAGGTTCATCCATGCTGTTGCAGTTGATAAGATTTTTTTTTTATGGCTGAGTAATGCAGACTGTGCATTTTGTAACAAAATTGCCACATATGGTAATTTTAAAACAATGCAAAAATATTCCAAAAGCACTCTTTAGGACATGAAAGAGCTAACAATAGTAGTCTTACTGCTGATAAGTAGCAACATACTGACAGCTGTCACCTCAATAGAAAATATAAAGTTAAAAGATTGTGAAATATCTTACTAATATGCTGAAACCAAACATTTTCTCTCTGAAACAATTTCCTTTTAGAATATGACCTGACTTAAAATCATTTTCAAACAAACCAAAAATGAAAGAATTCACTACTAGAAGACTGATACTAAAGAAAATACTACCTGGATAGTAAAGATAATACTAATAGATGGCAAGTTAGTAATGCAAGAAAAAACAAAGATCACAGAAACTAATAAATATGTGAAAAAAGTAAGCTAAGATTGGCTTTTAAACTAATAACAGATGTAACAATAACATTTCATGCCATTTAAAATATATAGTGTGGTACTGACTCAGGGAAACAGAAATAGATCAATAGGAGAGAGGACCCAGTAACAGAACCACTTGGGAAACAAAACATGGCTTTGTATAGCAGTGCAACAATAAACACTCCTCCAACAATTGAGTATTCTTGTGGAAAAATTAAATTGAACCCTACTTCACACTACTGATATTCATAGAACTAAATGTGGAAGGGAAAACAATAAACAATAGAGCTTCTTAAAAGATAAAGGGAAATATCTTCATGATATTAGGGAAGATAAATATTTCTAATACAGGACAAAAATTAAGCAATAATAAGGAATATATTTATAAGTTGGATTACATTAAAATTAAGAACTACTACTTACCAAAGGCATCATTTGAAATGTGAAAATGCAATGTTAACAGCATGTATAATTGACAAACGGCTTGTATCCAGAACATACTAGTATTTCAAAATGCCTAGAAATCAATAAGAAAAGGGCAACACAATGGAAAAATGGGAAAGATGAGGATTTGAAACTTAATAAAAAATAATATGTAATTGGCCAATATACACATGAAAAGGCACATGAAAAGGTACAACCTCTTTGTAAATAAGAAAAATTCAAATTAAATGCATAATGAAAAACCACTGCACAAGCACCATAATGGATAAAATTAAAATGTCTGGTGATACTGTTAGAATTTGGAGCAACAGAAAATTATACAGTGCTCCTAGGAATGTGAACTGATACAACTACTTTGAAAAAATCCTGAAGTATTTATCTATGACAGTTGAAAATATGCAAAGCCTAAGGTAAGCAAATCTATTTCTATGTATTTAGCCATGGAAATTGTGAGCTTATGATACTCTAGGAAATAGGCACACGAATGTTAAGAGCAGCAGTATAGGAATACACCAAAAGTCCATCAACAGCAAAATAGATAGATATTTTAATTCATTCATACAATGGAATCAAAGTGAAAAAAGTGAGTGGAACTGCAGCATCACTGGTGGAACTGTAAAAGCAATTCTGGGCCTGGCTGGCATGGCTCAGTGGTTGAGCTTCGACCTATGAACCAGGAGGTCACGATTTGATTCCCAGTCAGGGCACATGCCCAGGTTGCTGGCTCAATCCCCAATGTGGGCATGCAGGAGGCAGAAACATTGATGTTTCTGTCTGTCTCTCCTCTCCCTTCCTCTCTGAAATCAATAAAAATAATAATAAAATAAAATAAAAGCAATGATGAACAAGAGAAGTCAAATACATACTTTATCATTTAAGTTATATAAAGTTTTTTAAAAATATATTTTTATTGATTTCAGAGACGGAGGGAGAGGGAAAGAGAGAAACATCAATGATGAGAGAGAATCATTGATCAGCTGCCTCCTGCAATGTGCCCTTGACGGGAATTGAACCTGGGACCCCTCAGTCCACAGGCCAATGCTCTATCCACTGAGCCAAACCAGATAGGGCAATTATATAAAGTTTTAAAATAGACCAATTAAACTATAGGGCTTAGAAATGCAATTTTTGAAAATAGAAATTGTACAGCAAAACATGGAAATGTTAGCATAAAATTCAAGAAACAATGAAGGGAAAACAGGAGAGTGTAGTGTAATGGAAGCCAGGATAGAGTTTTCAAGTATTACATACTAATGAGATATCAAATAAAACAACTGAACAATATCCACTGGATTTAGAAAATGAAAGGCATCAAGAGTTGTTTCAGCTAAGGGCAGGTTGGATAAGCATAGAGTTGAGGAATATTGGAGATGAGGTGATAAAGGTAGTGAAGATGATAGTACAAATAACTACTTGAAAGAGTTGCATTGCTCCCTGGCCAGTGTGACTCAGCTGGAGCAAAGGGTAGTGGGTTTGATTCCTGGTCAGGGCACATACCCAGGTTGAAGGTTTGATCTCTGGGTTTGGGTACAAATGGGAGGCAGCCAATCAATCTCTCTCTCTCTCTCTCTCCCCCTCTCCTTTCCTCTCTCTAAGGGTTGCATTGCAAAATGATTAAGAAGTATGTAGAGAAAACTGCAGAATTTAATCAGTGTTTACCTGTGATTAGTTCCTTTTTTAAATGGTAAAGATTCTATAATCAAATGGTTTGTTAAGTGAGCAAAACTTGATGGGACAAACAATACATTGTTTTCTATTTTTGTATTCCTCTTGTAAAACACATTTAGAATCTACTTACCCTATTACTATATCCCAGAATGATTACACAACTTTGAAACCACTCTTAATTAAGAAGTCTGATTCTACCTTACATTAAACTTCCATCTCATTCAAGTTGAAGTTTCTTCTCTTCCATCAATTTAGATCTGTTTTCCTGGGGACTTGCTCTGCTGAAGAAGTGATTGATCTGGTCTTCATTCACTTACTCCTCTCTCTGCTGAGTATACTGCCAGGGGCAGAGCAGGGTTTGGAGGAAGGTAGGCAAAAGCCTTACTTGATACGGTTATGTAATCAGCCCTCAGTGGACTTTCTCAGTGCCCTGATGTAGACAAACGCACTGGCTGACCTCTTGCTACCTTTCTTCAGCTTCCATCTCCTGGAGGTACATCACAGAGCTTCTTAAGTAGGATCCCTTTGAGACAACTCAAGCCTAGGTACACTACCTGGCATCTGAGTGCCTTGTGGGGATCTTATGCCTTGGCTTTACCAAATGGCAGATGTACACCTTCATAAATTAGCTCCTCTTCCCTGCTGTCCAAATTTCTTTACCAGCTCCACCCTTCCGACTCCTGCAGGCAAGAAGCAGACATGGATGTCTGTGTTTCCAAGTTCCCATACACTTCCAAATATTTG